>NC_052049.1:91981793-92660808 GCF_903992535.2 Arvicola amphibius | reverse complement strand
CCTGGGAACTGGGGATCACACAACAGGCAGCAACAACCAAAAACTAATGGACCACCTTTAGAACCTGGAAATCCCTCTACAAACTTCTGAAGATTGTTGGACACAATCTTCTCAGGCTGCAAAAAAAGAAGTTTGCATTCAGTTTAGTTTTCCCCACCTATCTACCCTATCAGGCCAAACCAGATAAAGATTGGAACAGAGCACTTAGAAAATACCATTAATGTGGAATTCCCTTCTGTATTCTAGGCTCAGAAGTTGTGCCTATCCCCAGCTGAGCTGAGATCCGGTCTGACACCCCATTTGCACACCAACACAGAGAGATCCCAAGACTGAACACTAAGCACCATTCAGCTTGTGAACAACTCAACAAGATGAGAGTAATACCATTCAACACAGGCAAAATAGCCAGATCAAGACACACTACCAATGACCTAGCTCCAGACGCCTAGGTTCCATTGCAAAATTAAAAACAGTAATAAAAAATGTATTTCCTCCAAAACTCAGCACCCCATTGTAATGAGAAAAGAAATTCAGCTCATGCACAGAACAGTGCTTTTGAAACAGCAGTTTTATGTTCAAGGAACTGGAGAAGATACGAACAAATGACTGAAGGAGGGCACTGAGAACACAAGTGCTTGGATGAAAGTGTGCAAAAAATTCAAAATATGAAAATGGAATTTAATAAAGAGACAGACTCTCTGAAAAAAGTCAAAATGAAACAAAACACAAAATGAAAAACTCAGGAAGTCAAATGAACAGCTCATAGGAATGTTTTGCCAACAGAAACAATTGAGCAGAGGAGAGATCATCAGGTCTCAAAGAAAAAGGGGAGTAGAAGTTAAAGAAAGTGTTAAAATCCAAAACAAACAAACAAACAAACAAACAAAAAACAAGATTGGAACAGAGAACTTAGAAAATACCATTAATGTGGAATTCCCTTCTGTATGCTGTTAATAAAGAAACTGGTTTGGCCTGATAGGGTAGATAGGTGGGGAAAACTAAACTGAATGCTGGGAGAAAGAAGGGCAGAGTCAGGGAGAAGCCATGGAGCTGCTGCCAGAGACAGACATGTTGATGGTAGGCCATGAACCTCATGGTAAAATTTAAAATAATGGAGATGGGCTAATTCTAGATGTAAGAGCTAGCTAGCAATATGCTTAAGTAATCAGTCAAGCAGTGATTTAATTAATACAGTTTCTGTGTGGTTATTTTGGGCATCTGAGTAGCCAGGAAATGAACAAGCTGCCTCCTTACAACACACCATGAAAGAACAACCCCATGAATATAGGTATAGGAGGAAAAAAGAACCCCAGGTTAAGGGCACAGAAAAAATTTAACAGAATCATGGGGAAAAATCTGAGATCTAAGGGGGAAAAATGCTTATTAAGGTACAAAAAAACATAGCATCAACCAGACAGGAGCAGGAAAGAAACTCCCTGTGCCACATAATAAAAACCCTGAGTGCATAGAATAAAGGAAGGTCACTGGAAGCATCAACAAAGAAGGAGTAAAATGTTCAAGAGAAGCTCTGAAAGCAAGAAGGGCTTGGATGGATGTGCTACAAGTTCTAAAAGACCACAGATGACAGGCCTGAAGCATTAATCTAATTAATCTTTATATCATGGTCAGAACCTGAAAGATCAGAGAAGCAGGAAACAGCAGCCAGTCACTTTCTACCTCTACCATTCTTCCATCTGAAAGGGCTCCTCTCTCAGCCCACCTTACTACTTCCTGTCTCCTCTCTTTCTATAGTCCTCTAAACCTCTATGGTCAGTTAGTGGTTAACTCTGCCCTCTGACTATGAACAAGCTTTATCTGTCAGATTACAATCTAAATATCACACAATATTTACCCCTTTTTGTCTAAACAAAAAGCAAAATCTTTAACTAACATAGTAAAACTACATACAATAAGTACAATAACTATATACAAATATATACAGGCAAGAATTACATTCACAATAAGCAGTCCTGTTGCAGCTTCCTAGTTCATGTCTCTCATGTGGGCAGAGATGCATCTCCTGGCTACAGGCTGTGGGCTTGAGCTACCAGTACCTACCAGTACCATGTGGCAGGTTCCCACAGTCCTTCATGCAGGTTTCAGCACAGATTAGCATCTCCCCGTTTAAAGGCTCATACCATCAGAAAAAGGACAGAGAAACATAATAAGACAGATTCAGACAAAAAAGAACCTCTAGACGGGTCACAGTGTGTTTGTAAATGTGCATAGTCTTGGGAGAGAGAAGTAAAAGAATATATACAATCTTAGGTTAAAAATACAGTTTAAAAATAATTAAAGTCCTTAAAAAAGGAATAGAGCAATAAAATAAATATAATAAGTCATATAAATATGGTAAATACACAGAGTCTGGATCTTGTATATTATTGTGCTGTCTTTAGAATTTTTGATTGTTAACAAGCAAGTAATAACTGTTATGAGATGTTTGATTATAAAAGCTACTAAACTGAACCAACCTACATATTTCAAATGTGTCTTGACTTCAAAATTTAAGGCAAAAAGATATGTTTCTTTGGAGGAGAGGTTACACTTTTATTTCCACAGGAAATGAGAGGCTATTGATTCATTCCAGGTGAATAAATGATGTTTGATTTATTAATGAAATTATTGAAAATCAGATTTGCTCAAAGAAGATCTTCTGAAAATCCTGGCTACAGGCATAAAAAACCCTAAAAACTACGAAACACATTATATATAATTTACCTGCTCAAACATAAAAGAAAAAGTCTTCTTTGACTGACTTGTGTACAGTGTACAGTCTATACTTGTATTAATACAAATATGTATGTTACCTTTAAAAGTTTATGTATTGTCAGAGCAAGGAGACAGACATCAATAAAAACACATGGCCCAGGTGACCCAGCATCTTAAAATGCTTCTGTTGCAGTTTCTTCAGAGTACTATAGAGTAAATATCCAATACAGATTCAAGGCTTCTGGCTGAGATTATCTGGTCTCGCTGACTACTCTAGTCAAGACTTACCCATTATCCTAAATATTCTCAGGGTCCCACAAAGATTACCAGTGCCTCCAGTCAACAATAAGTAGTCTAGAAAACTACACCCATATTCCCAAAATATTGTTTATAAATATTTGTCATAGTTTAGGGGAGTTAGTTACAAGTTGTTATTGGTAATGATTGGAAAAAAAGTAGAACAAAGGAGATTAGATTCAGAAATCTCATTCTAAAAAGAAAAAAGGGGGAATATAGAAATAGGATAAAAGGATAGATTCATGAATCTACTTTTAAACCAAAAAAGCAACTACTAGTCTCACATTTTTATATTGGTATGGATTTTTGTATATTAACACAAATTTTGAGTTTATTTTTGCTATTCTATATGTGTGTTTTTACTCTTGTTTGTAATAGTGTGCTTAAGCAGCTCATTTAAAAATATAATGTGTGTTTAAAAATACAGGTTAATATTTGGTCATCTATACTAGTCAAACATATAGTTATATTAGATATGTTTTAAGGTTAAATAGATATATTTAGATAGATGTCCTTCAAACATTTCAAAGGCCTACATAATATGGCATTTAAAATACTTTAATAATATATAGCTTTTTATGACAGTGAGATATGTCTGCTCTTGGCAGTACAAATTTACTTCAGAAAAGATGATGGGCATTGAAGAAACACCATATGGAGGTTTTTTTTTGTTTTGTTTATGACAAAAACTAGCCATTTGGGTAAAGAAACTGCTCTTGCCTCACCTTCATTTCTAACAGTTACTATCCAAACTGGACCAGTAGGACACAAAAAGACAGCTGCCAAAATTTTGTTGAGACATGGTAGGACAGTTCTTCAAAGTTCTAGGATTTACAGAGAAATCTGTCAGATATGCTAGGCTTGTAGGCTAGAGTTGAATGGCCCAATGTTACAGAGGAACTTTGGGTGACTGTCAAGGAAGCAAAAAGTCCTTGCTGTTAGATAATATTTTGCCCTTCTGTGGTCTTTGCTGGAGTTGAAGACTAGATAGTCATAGTTTTACTTAGTTAAGCTATAAGATATATTGATGTGAAATGTCAAACTCACCTAGATATAATAGATAATTGAATCTTTTCTCTAATTTTGTCAAATACAAATGGATTGGATATTGTAAATGTAATTCTTAATAACTGTTTTTCTTGTATATAATCTTACTATGATAAAGTTAAAACCTTCCTTTTTAATTAGATAAAAGGGGAAAATTCTGTGGAATAATCTTTCTGTATAGTGTGAATATATATTACTCTCATTGGTTATTAAAAAGTTGACAGGCTTGTAACTGGGCAAAGTGCTATGTGGGAAATTCAAAATAAGAATGATGGGAAAAAGAGGTGGGGGAGTCAGGGTAGACACCAGCCAGCTGGAGAGGGAACAGAACATGCTGGAGTATATGTGAAGCCATGGGCCACATGGCAGAATGTAGATTAATAGAAATGGGTTAATTTAAGTTATAAGAGCTAGTTAGCAATAAGCCTTAGCTATTGGCTGAGCATTTCTAAGTAATATAAGCCTCAGTGTGGTAATTTGGAAGCAGGATTATTAGTCATAATCAAGGGAGAAATAAAAGCTTCTCATGATAAAAACTGATTTGTGGAATTTTTATCTACAAAGCTGGCTCTATAGAGTATACTAAAAGAAATAGTTCACTTTGAAGAGTAAACATATACTAGAGTGCACAAGGAATATATAATCTGAAAAACAGTAAACCAAAAGTGATATAGAAAAACACCACAGTATCAGCAACAACTAAAAGTAATCATTCAGCATTATTCAATAATAGCTCTCATTATTAATAGTTTCAATTGCACAATTAAAAGACACAAAGTAACAGGTTGAATCAGAAAACATCTTTTTGCTGCCTCTAAGAAACACACTTCTTATGCTACCTTAGAGTAAAATGATGGAAAAAGACATTCCAAGCAAATAGAATAAAGAAACAAGAAGTTATAGCTATCCTAATATCCAACAAAATAGACTACAAAATAACACTATTCAGAAGGTTAAAGGAAGGACTTTTCATACTCATTAAAGAAAAAAAATCCACTGAAAGGATATTGAAATTCTATCCACATATGCACCAAACATAAGAGTATTCGATTTCATAAAAGAAACACTATTAGATCTAAAGTCATAGATTGACCCCAACACAATGATAGTAAGTGACTTCAATACTTCAGTAGACAGGTAATACAGACAAAATCTAAAAAATGAAACTTTGGAGCTAAATGAAACTTTCTTCAAAATTGGCCACAGATGAGAACACAAACCTAGTTTTGTTTTTGTTTTTGTCTTTTTTTGGAGACAGGGTTTCTCTGTGTGGAGCCCTAGCTGTCCTGAAAATTGCTTTGTAGACCAGGATGGTCTTGAACTCATAGAGATCTGCCTGCCTCCACCTCCCAAATGCTGGGATTAAAGGTATGCACCACCGCACCTGGCCAAACCTAGTCTTTGGAACTTTAAGAAAACTGAAATAACGTTATGCGTACTCTTTGACCACAAAGGAATAAAAGCGGATGTCAACAACAGAAATGACAAAGAGTGTACACAACATGGAAACAAAACAGCATACTTCTTGATGAAGACTGGACCAAGGGAAGAATCATAAAGAGAACTTAAAATGTTCCTAGAATTGAAAGAAAATGAAAACACAACATACTAAAATCTAAAAGACACATGAAGGAATCCTAAGAGTAATATTTGTAATATTAATTGTCTACATCAAAAAGCCAGAAAGATCTCATATTAATAGTATAATGCTAAATCTGAAGACCTTATAAAAACAAGAACAAATAACACACAAAAAGAGTAATTAAGGAAACACAATACAAGTCAAAGTAGAAATTAATAAGATAGAAGTTATAAATATATAAAGTTATAAATATATAAATATGGAATGAAATGTTTCCTTGAAAAGATTAACAAGACTGGTAAATCTAGCCAAAATTAATCAAAAGATAAAATAAAATCAGGAGGCTGAAATTAACAAAATCTAAGATGAAAAGGGAGACAATATGGAGGCAATTTAGACAATTGCAAGAACATAATTTAAAACTCTATATTTCACTAAACCATAAAAATCTATGAAAAATAAATGGACTTATAGATATGATTTATTAAATCAATATCGACTAAAGAATTTAAATAGACTCATAAAAATGGATGAGACAAACAGCAATTGAAAATTCTCCCACTTCTGCCCCTGGCCTCCTTCAGCTGCAACACTCAGAGGGGCAGGCCCTGCACCTCGTCTGGGCAGCACAATTGAGCTGACCCCATTGCTGGCAAGTTGGTGAACCTTCCTGAGATCATGACAATGGGAGATCTGGACCCATCCCTCATTTGCCATATGGCAGTATGGGCAGGTGGAGAGAAACCCTCTTCCTCTGCCCATCAATGCCTGAGGCAGGTGGGAGAGCTGACCCTGAAATCATAAGAGGGGGAGAGCTGCCCCTGCCCACCACCAGCTGCAACTCTTAGGAGAGCAGGCCCTGTACCTCGTCTGGGAAGCAGAATAGAGCCAATTCTGTTGGTGGAGGTGTGGGTGAGCCAACCGCAAAGTTGTGGGCATGGGAGAACTGTCCTCATTAATCATCTGTTCAGTGGCATTAAGGTCGGGGGAGAGATGCCCTCCCCTGCACCCATTGTCTGAGACAGGTGAAACAACTGGCTCAGAGGCGGTAAGCATGGGAGAGTTTGCCCGAGTTCAGCATTAACTGCAGGCCCTCCATCTCACCTGGGGAGAACAATAGAGCCCATCAGCATGGGCAGGGGTAAGAAGTCCTCCCCAACCCCAGCCCCACTCTTCAATGCCTGAAGCAGGTGGGAGAGTTGGCCCTGTGGTCAGAAGAGCCAGAGAGCTGGCCCTGCCCCTCATCAGCTGCAGCACTCAGGAGAGTAGCCCCTATGCCACACCCGAGGAACATAGTAGAGCTGACCCTGAATGCCCAGGAATGGGAGAGCTGACCCTAAGGATAAGAGACAATGGAGTAATCAGCTCTAAATGGGGTGTACCTATCACATCCCTTCCCTCAAGTCTCGGGAGTTTTGTGGAAGATGGGGTGAAAAGACTTTAAGAGCCAGAAGTAGTGGGTAACTCCAAGGGAACAATGTTTTCCCAGACACAGCAGGAAAGTTGCGCATGTAAAGTCACAGAAGTAGTGACAGCATCTGCAGGAATGCGGTGATAGCATGCAAAAGAGAGACAAGCATCTCAGCATAGTGTGGGGGCAAGCATCAAGTCCCACCCCCCGGCTGAGGGATTATTAACAATTTGATAGCTTCTAATTCAATGAGAGTCAGTTTTCTTTAATGGTGTTATGTCTGATTTATAGATTACAGTCCATGGTTGGCTCCACATAGGAAAGTAGATGGGCAACACCAATTGTAATAAATGAGAAAACAAAACAAAGCAAAAACCAAAAAAAAGAATAAGACTCAAAGTTGAGTGAATAGGGATGTGAAGGTGGATATGAAAATTCAAGGTATGAAATTCTCAAAGAATTAATAGACATTAAAATAACAAAATACGTGTTTTTGCACTATTTTCTGACTTTTTTCTCCTTTTAGAGATCTTTATGTGTGATCTGGGGTCACTATCATCCTGTAGAGATCCATCTAACATTTCTTTCTTTTTTTAGACATTGATTTTTGTTGTTAAGTATGTGTATGAAAGTATGTATGTTTCTATGTGGGCACCAGAAGTATCCAGAAGACAGTGTTGGCTCTCTTAAAGATGGAGTTATGCATGACTGTGAGCTGCCCCTCATGGATGATGGGAGTTGAACTCAGGTCCTCTGCAAGAGAACTTTGAGCTCTTAGCTCCACCTTCCTTTAATGTCTTGATAGAATGCTTCTCGGGTTATTTTCACTTCAAAAAAAAAAAAAAAATCTTGATCTTTTTTCTTCCAGATGTAGAAGTCTGAGCTGTCTTTTCCTCTCCAGTTGGCCTTAAGGATGGTTTTAATATTTTGTCTTGAACAATTTCTGACTAGATAGCTGAGCAAATCTTATCTTTTTTTTTTTTTTTTTTTTTTTTAAACATGATACACCCCTGTCTCTTTACCTGGCTGCCTTCAAGTTTTCTATTTCTCTTCCCTGGTATTTTGATTTAGTTTTGTTTATTCCTTTTAAAATAATTATTCTGCTTCAGGTTATTTAAGAATTTTGGGTCTATTATTTGAGTCCATTCATTGACTATTGAGTATTCTACTGATTAATAAAATATTTCTATAGCTCATTCGTACTTCACTCTCTCTTTCTTTCCCTCTCTCCTTTCCCCCTCTTCTTCTAGCTCTCTGTTTCTTCATTTTGAGGAATTTGTATTGAATTGCTTTTAAGTTCTTTCCTTCCTTCCTTTTTTTTTGTTTTGGTTTTTTGAGACAGGGTTTCTCTGTGTAGCCTTGTCTGTCCTAAAGCTAGCCCTGTAGACCAACCTGGCCTCCAACTGACAGAGATCCATCTGCCTATGTGGCGTGTGTCACCCCCTCCCTGTTCAAGTTCTCTTTTTAAAACATTTACTTAGATTGCTTATCGTAGGAATAGTCAAACTAACTTTACTTTTTTATTTAATGAAAAATTTAGTTTTTGAATTTTTTTTTTTTTAATTTTGGCTTTCGAGACAGGGTTTCACTGTGAAACCACCCTGGCTGCCTGGAAGTAACTCTGTAGACCAGGCTGGCCTCAAACTCACAGGCTGAGGATGTCTCTGCCTCCTGAGAACTGGTATTAAAGGCACGTGCCACCATTGCCCAGCAGAAAAATTTAGTTTTAAACATAACCCTGTCTCAAAAAAACAAAAAAAAACATATGTGCAACTGTGTAAAAAGTCAACTCTCAAGTAAATTCATATTTCTTCTCTTTCTTTCCTTCCCATCAGTTTAAAACTTCTTATTGAAATATTTTTCATGTAATATGTTTGATCTAGGTTTCCCTCCCCTATTTCCACTTATGTTTGCTCCTTCACTTCGAAAGCAAACAAAAAACTCCAAGAAGCACACACAGAAAAAAACACACAAAATAAACATGCAAAAGACCAACAAGACAAAAAAAAAAGCCCAAATAAATCAATATGAGACAAAAAGTCTACAAGAATATTATGTTTCTTTTGAGTTGTTTACTTCTGGGCATGAAGCCTGCCCCTGAAATTTCTTAATTTTCATGTTTGATTCTCAAAGCCAAGAGATAGTTCCTCAGATCAATTTTGTGAAGCTTTAAAGCTTTTCTCCAATTTCCACTTTGGTGGTATTCCTTGTCTACCAAAATGACTCTGCTGCTACCTGACGTCCCTCTCCCCTAGAATGGTTCCCTCAATTGATCATGTTTATTTACCAGATGTCAAACAGTTTTTGTTTTAAAGTCATTTTAGAAGTGAAAAAAAATCAGGGGCTTGAGAGATGGTTCAGTGGCTAAGAGCTGATATCACTGTCATAGAGAACCCTCGTTTGATTCCCAGCACCACATCACATGACTCATAGCTGCCTGTAACATCTGCTCAGGTCAGCCAACATACTCTTTCAGCATCTGCTCATCTTCACATGTGTGCACATGCACACAGATACATAAACATACATGTAAATTTAAAGGAAGTGGGGAAAATAGCGCAGCATGTACCTTGACTCTGGCAAGCTTACTATAAAGATGAAAATGTGGAAACCGATGTTCATATAAGGCTCTGGACTAAAGCACACTGCCTCTTCTGTGTATTGCCAGTTATTAAAGCATTTGTTTATTTATTATTATTCTTTATGAGTATGGCTCTCTCTGTTCCTCTCTCTCCCCTTCCTTCTTTGTCCCTCTTTCCCTCTCTCTCTAGCCACCCTCCCACTGTGTGTGTGTGTGTGGGTGGGTGGGTGTGCAAGCAAGTACATGTGGGTGCCTGTGGAGGCCAGAAGAGAGCATGGGATTCTCTGGAGCTGGAGTGACAAGTGGTGCTAGGAACTGAACTCAGATCTTCATGGATCTTCTCAAGAACAGCAAGTGCTTCCAGTTGCTGATCTTTCTCTCCAGCCCTTCTCTTCCCATTTCTCAATGCCTATGTATTTACCTTCACATGTGCTCACAACATTAACCCCACAGTCAAGATGCAGGAATGTTTCATAGCTGAGCAGAATTCTCCACATGTTAGCTACACTCTACTCAGCTCTATTCCCTAAAAACCACTGGTCTGAATGGAATCGAATAGAAGGCCCGGATATTAACCCACAAACCTATGAACACCTGATTTTTGACAAAGGAGCTAAAAGTATACAATGGGAGAAAGAAAGCATCTTCAACAAATGGTGCTGACAGAACTGGATGTCAACCTATAGAAGAATAAAAATAGATCCATATCTATCACCATGCACAAAACTCAAGTCCAGATGGATTAAAGATCTCAATATCAATCTGAACACACTGAACCTGATAGAAGAGAAAGTGGGAAAGAGTCTACAACATGCAGGCACTGGAGACCATTTCCTACGTATAACCCCAGTAGCACAGACAATAAGGGCAACATTGAATAAATGGCACCTTCTAAAACTGAGAAGCTTCTGTAAAGCAAACGACATTGTCAATAAGACAAAAAGGCAACATACTGATTGGGAGAAGATCTTCACCAACCCTGCAACAGACAAAGGTCTGATCTCCAAAATATATAAAGAGCTCAAGAAACTAGACTTTAAAATGCTAATTAACTCAATTAAAAATGGGGTACTGATCTGAACAGAGCATTCTCAACTGAAGAAGTTCAAATGGCCAAAAGACTCTTAAGGTCATGCTCAACCTCCTTAGCGATCAGGGAAATGCAAATCAAAACAACATTGAGATACCATCTTACACCTGTCAGAATGGCTAAAATCAAAAACACCAATGATAGCCTTTGCTGGAGAGGATGTGGAGTAAGTGGAACACTCATCCATTGATGGTGGGAATGCAAACTTGTGCAAACACTTTGAAAATCAGTGTGGCAGTTTCTCAGGAAATTTGGGATCAACCTACACCAGGATACAGCAATACCACTCCTGGGAATATACCCAAGAGATGCCCTATCATACTACAAAAGCATTTGTTCAGCTATGTTCATAGCAGCATTATTTGTAACAGCCAGATCCTGGAAACAACCTAGATGCCCCTCAATGGAAGAATGGATAAAAGAAAGTGTGTTATATATATATATATATATATATATATATATATATATATATGCATTAGAGTACTACTCAGCGGTAAGAAACAATGACATCTTGAATTTTGCATGCAAATGGATGGAAATTGAAAACACCATCCTGAGTGAGGTAACCCAGACCCAAAAAGATGAATATGGTATGTATTCACTCATTAGTGGATTCTAGCCATAGAATTGAGCCTATATTTCATGATCCTAGAGAAGCTAGATAGGAAGGTGAACCCAAAGAAAAACATGTAGTTATCCTCCGGGATATTGGAAGTAGACAAGATTGCCAGGCAAAAATTGAGAGCTTGGGGGTGGGGGCAGGATGGGGGTAAGGGGAGATGGGGAGAGAGAAGTGAGAAGGGGAGGATGGGGAGAGCTTGGGGGAATGGGACAGTTGGTATGGAGGAAGAGTGGATATGGAATCAGGGAAGTATATATCTTAATTAAGGGAGCCATTTGAAGGTAGGCAAGAGATTGGACTCTAGAGGTGTTCCCAGGTGTCCAAGGAGATGTCCCCAACTTGCTCCTTGAGCAGCTGAGGAGAGGGGCCCTTAACTGGCCCTTTACTATAGCCACACTGATGATTATCTTGCATATGACCATAGAACCTTCAACTGACGTTGGATGGAGATAGAGACAGAGCCCCACATTGGATCACTGGACTGAGCTCCCAAGGTCCAAATGAGGAGCAAAAGGAGGGAGAACATGAGCAAGGAAGTCAGGACTGTGAGGGGTGTGTCCATTCACCTAGACAATGGGACTGATCTAATGGGAGCTCACCAAGGCCAACTGGACTGGGACTGATGGAGCATGTGATCAAACCAGACTCTCTGAACGTGGCTGATGAGGAGGGTTGACTGAGAAGCCAAGGACAATGGCACTGGGTTTTGATTCTACTGTATGTACTGGCTTTGTGGGAACCTAGTCTGGTTGGATCCTCACCTTCCTAGACCTGGATGGATGGGGGAGGAACTTGGACTTCCCACAGGACAGAGAACCCTGACTGCTCCTTGGACTGGAGAGGGAGGGGGAGGGGGAGGGGAGGAGGTGAAAAATTTGTAAAATTATATAATTTAATAAAAACACTGGTTTGTTCCTTGTAATAGTTATTACAAAATTTATGTAAGTAAAAGGTTAGTCTCTATTTATTAGATATTAACTTCCATTTTAAACAGCATGATGCCTTTGGGATTCAGCCAAATCACATATGGTTTGTTTCTTCTTTTCTCCTTCTGAATAGTGTTAAAAGTTGTGGAAGTTTCATTAACACACTGGAAGATATCTGGCTTATTTCCATTTTTTAACTATTTCAGATAAAACTGATAAAAATTGCATAGGCTTTATGTGGATGTCCCTTATCCTTCTTCTAGTGGGGAAGGAAATGAAATTGTTGGGACACAGGGTAAGTATAGGTCTTGATGGAGGAGGATCTTCTATCAATCTGTTGATTTCATTGGTTAATTAATAAAGAAAACTGCTTGGCCTGATAGGTTAGAATACAGGTGGGTGGAGTAGACAGAACAGAATGATGGGAAGAAGGGAAGTGAGTCTGATGCAATGAAGCTCTGACCCAAGATGGACGTAGGCTAGAATCTTCCAGATAAGCCACCCCTCGAGGTGCTACACACATTACTAAATATGGGTTAATCAAAATATGAGAGTTAGCCAGTAAGAGGCTGAAGCTAATGGGCCAAGCAGTGTTTAAATGAATACTATTTGTGTGTTGTTATTTTGGGGCATAAGCTAGCCAGGTGGTCAGTAGCTGGGCGGGATGAAAAGCAGGCCTGCCCGGAGTTCATCACTACAAGGTCTCACCATAAAAAACAGTCCAAGTGTCTTCTCGCATTGATGTAACATCTATGTTTCCCACCAAAAACATAGGAGACACCATGGCTCTATGTCCTTGTCACACCTGATACTGTCAGGATGTTTTCTTTTTGCTGTCCTGTTAATAGGGAATAGTACCTTGTCATGGCTTGCTCTTGTATTTCTTGAATTAATGAAGTTAAACATTTTTCTGAGTGTAATTTCTATCTGTATATCATCTTTTATAATACCTGTTATAAGGTATTTTCTTCCTTTATGATACATCTTTAAGGTTGTATCTAAGCACTGGCCTCCTCTCTCTACCTGATTCTCTTGGTTGCTTTGGCTCTTTGAACAATGGACTTCAGTTTCTTTTTGAGACTCATGCATTGTGACTAAGTGACAGACATGGGATGGTGTATGAAGGAGCACAGAGTGGCCTGGTATGATGCTCCTATTGGAAAGAGCTTGCTGTGGAAGCATGTGGACCTGACTTCCACCCCTAGAACCTACAAAAAAGTCAGGCACAACGCTGCATGTGTTGCAATACCCATGCTAGGGAGGCAGAAAGGCAGGCAGATTCCTTGGTTTACTGGCCTCCAGCCTAGCTGAATCTGTGAGCTTCAAGCCAGTGAAAGTTCTTGCTTCTAAAACAAAATCCAGGTAAACACGTGTGTGAAGTTGTCCTGAACAGAAACTCTCTCTCTCTCTCTCTCTCTCTCTCTCTCTCTCTCTCTCTCTCTCTCTCTCTCACACACACACACACACACACACATACACACACACACACGAATATGAGAGGTAAAAATAGTATTTGTACTTAAAACTGGGCATACTATAACATGTTCAAAAAAGAACCTGAAAGGTAAATATTGAAAGATGAAGAAGGACTGAATCCAGATAATGAATATGAGTTACAAAAGAGAATATCTAGTTCTCTGTCTCAGATTTTTCTTTTCTGTTGTGGTTTTGATAGCAAAAGTGTCAACTCCAATGTGAAGCTCCACAGCTTTAGAATGGCTATGCTAATGGAATATACATTCATTAATATGTGTAGACATTAGGTCTAATCATTTCAATGTGTGACTTTTTTGCAACTGTTTATAATAAAGTATATATTAAATATGGGCATGTTTCTCCGAAGATGTTAAAGTGAAATGCTGAATTAATCTATTCAGGAGTTTAGCAAGCCTGTGTTTGTTGTCTGTGAAGTCTGCCTTAGTCAGCTACAGGCTTTGAATTTCTTCTTGGATGCTTTGTTGGGGTGGGAGCTGGGTGCTGACTCCAGGTGGGTGTTCCAATGCCTACTCTTCAGACAGCTGCATCTCACCTAGTGTGACACACTGCAGATTGGGACTCAGTGCTTACAGAATGATGGGTGCTGTCCTTCTACCTCTCTCAACTCTGTAGGTGGCTGGCCATTGTGGGTGGGGTAGCCTCAGCATTGCAAATTCTTTTCCCATGAAAATCAAACTCATACCTTGGATGCATCATGGAGTTTGCATATATTAGAATTTAGAGATTTTTTAATGGTATTAGAATTATCATTTTCCTACATGTTCACAAGAGATGAGGTTTCTACCTTTGTGTTTATCATTCTTTCCTGGTTCTGGGGACAAGACAACAGGGTTTGGTCCCAAATGGCTGAGGTTTTTATTGGAAGAATTGTCTATGCAGAAGGGTAGGAGTTCATGCTTTCATAAAAATGTGCACTAACCTTTTCTGAACACCTGCATATAAGATCTGTAACAATTATTCAGTTCTGCTGCTGTTATTTGGAAGCAGCTATAGACAAGTGTAGACTGGGAGGATATGGCTGGGTCCCAGTAAGACTCTGAAAAGTAGCTGCAGGCTGCATTTGGCTGGCACGCTGTGGTTTTCCACTCCCGATTTGCAGAATAAACTTTAAATGCCCTACACTGGCTTCTGGAAGCCTCTAGCCCTCTTCAGTTAGATCTTTTCTCATCCCACTGTAATTTTATTTTATCACAGAAACGTTTCAGCCAGCACACTAATGCTAGCATCTGGTTAATTGATGAAAACGTTGCTTAAAGAAATGAGGCATATACACAATCTGCCTTAAGCATATTAATACAAAATACAAATGTACATTTGTTTGTCATTTCCTTAGTATAAGGCTAGGACTTTTATTGAATTTTATTCCTCTTCATTTTTTGCATAAAACATACCCATAATGTATCTTTTACGATTTCCAATTTTGGTTTCTTTAAATTAGAGTAAGAAGTTGAGATACCAGCAAAGCAATCTGATGCAGAAGCTCATTGGAGGGATTTTTATAATCCTCCTTCATCTTTTATAGCTGGATCCCTTGAGCTTAATTCTACTGCAGCTTTTTTAGTGACTCACTAAAAAATGTCAAGACTTTGCAAAGCATCTATCTTAATTTTCACAGAAACAGCAGCTCTTTAATGTTAGCTAAATTGCACACTTTTAATAATGAGTATGACTGGCAGGAACTGGTTTGGGAGTAAACATCTCTCACTTTCATAAGGCAAGAAGTAGGAGCCGAAAGAGGCAGGCTCTTTAAGGACCATGCTGCCAGTCATACATTTGATTAGTATGGTGTTTGCTGGAAGAATGGGAGCATCAGCATTCTCAGACGCTGATGAGAGTGGCCATTGGTCCCCCTTCATGTTCCCAGCATGCCCAGCTCTGCTCTTCACTTTGCCACACTCTTCCTTCCCCTCCTCTGTTGCCCTGGAAAGCTCTTTGTGAAAGCTGCCTGAGAGCATCTTCTATTGAAATTCAAGGTTACTTTTCTCTCTGCCCGCTGAGCCTGGCGAGATTACCCCCTCATTCCTTGCTTCTCTCATCCTCCTTTATTAGTACCTGTGTCTTTAATGCATTTTTTTCTTAATATTACACACTCCACTATCCTGCATGGCAGCAGAGGTTATTTTTTATTCAGCTGCACATCTTCATGCCCCAGAATCATGACATTACACTGTAACCGCTTTGTAAAATGTGATTGAATGAATGGGTACGTTAGTACTTGATTACTGCATAGGCGATTTCACAGGGCAGATTAAGCCACATCAACCATTTTCTTCACTGTAGATTGAAATAATGATCACAGAATCTAGATGCTAGAAGGCAGAGAGTGATTTGAAATTTTGATCCTCAATCAGACTTGAAAGAAATGTGTTCCCTGGACTCTAAGATCTCTGCAGATTGAGTCTTTGGAATGACAGAGATTATGCCTTGCTAAGGTGTGCATCAAGCTTTCTGACATTTCTGATAACAGATTATTCCTTTTGCTCAACTGCAGTGCTCTAGTGAGAAGCACTCTGATTTTCCCAGAGAGACCCCGGAAAACAGTAGCAGTGGCGTATCTCCAGAATGTGGCGTGCTCTGGGGTCCACCCTAGTCCTGGAGTACTGTGCTAAGTCTGGAGTAAAGAGTGGGAGGCAGTAAGACATAGCAGCTTATTTACATGTGGCTATTCCTGAAACTACGTTTTTGTATTGCCAGTTATCCCTTTTCCTTTCACCTTTCTTTTTGACAACCCCATACTTGAATGGAACAGGAATTGAAGAATTCACGTTACTGTTTGTTTCATGAAAGATTTTGCCTTGCCCAGCTTCACGTCAGGTACCTAACTGACACATAAATTTATTTCTCAAAAATAAATTCTTGCCTCACTGTTTTAGGCTTATCCTTACCATAATAACATGAGGGTGGCATTGTGCCCTTCACCGAGATGAAGTACCAGCTAAGTTTAATGGCCTAAACTGTCAACTCGTTGGCTCTTTATTAATCCAGGGAAGTGGCCCACACCTCAGTCATTACTGCTCAATTAGGAGAGAAATCATCACATCCATTATCATTAGAGCAGGTCCTTTGTAGGAATCTTTGTTCCTGAGATTTTTCAAATCACCTCACCAAGTCACAAATGATACCAGTGTTTCCCTTTCCCCACTAGAAATGCCTTAACACATACAAAAATCTCATATTTAATTGAAGAAACACTATTCCTCCTCAAATTTATTTCCTTATATTTCTTGTGTGCAGAAAGCGCCTGTCTCATTAAGTGAGGTTGACAGCCTCTCTGGGTTGTTGGTTGCTGCTGCTCCGTGCTAAAACCCCATGCTAGTGTGTGCAATCATCGAGTTAGTGAGAGCGAATGATCCCTTAAGATAAGGCATGGCCCTGTAGCTCCTGCTCCTTTCCACTCCAAGGGGACGCATTGAGGACAGGGCTGTGTGGTCATGGCACAGCTGCTCTCAGGCAAAGGACAATTAGCGTCCTTTTAATGAAATTTTGTTTTCCTGGTAAGGAGACTGCATGCATGGTCTGGGGTGTTTGGAAACTTCAGTGACAGAGGGGACGCTTTCATTGCAGTTGTGCTGACTGCCATGTCACCTGATGGCCTCTGCACGTAGAAAGGTAATTCTGATACGCATGTTGTTGCCCATCCAGACCCCTCCTTGAAGAACTATGCAGCTGTGTACTACATGGTTTGGTGGTGTCTTCTAGATATTTGGACCCTGGAGTTTCTGGCTGAGATGCTGAGGTTCACAACCTCTGCCAAGAACTACGTGAACTAGGGGTGCAAAAGTCCGGTCATTTCCACCCAATAGGAAAATAACCTAGTGAGCTGGTGAACACAAACGACATCCTGAGACGCTGTGTTTTCTTGTCAATCCTGCTCGATCACATTTTACTGGTGGTATTTTTATCAAGGCCTTGTGCACCCAATTCTGTTTCAGGAGCTGCTTCTAAAGAACACAATATGTGCACAATATGCGACTCCAGCCAGGGAGGTTGATTGGTGCCTTGCTCAGTCATCATCAGTGAAGTTTCTCCCTGTAGCTGATGGTAACAGGCAGACAATATGCAGAGAGCAAGAGACCTCCAAACACTCAGTACTAACGAGAGAAGGACACCAAGGAATCAAGGCCTTGTAAATCAACAGGATCTATACGTACATGAACTCACCGAGACGGAGGCGGCACGCACAGAGTCTGCACCAGATGGGGTCCTAGAGCTAAAAGGAGACCCGGACACGAGCCCCCATCCCTAACCCAGAAGCTGTCTCCAATTGATAGCCACTTACAAATAAAAATAAATTTCCTTCAAGGGAGTCTCCCTGGGAAAACAAACTGCTCTTAAAGGTAGGCCATGTGCCCAGCCTGGACAACGACAGAGAACAAAGCCAATGGCAGCTTTGTAGGTTCCTTGTCTCAGAATGCTGTGTCAAGGCTTTTAAAAATTATTTTAATATTTACAAAGTTTTTTTTCTCTCTTTTTGCTCCACAGGTCCTGTGTGTGTGTGTGTGTGTGTGTGTGTGTGTGTGTGTGTGTGTGTGTGTGTGTGTGTGTTTATATTCCAGCCTCCTGTTTAGTGGTTCATGGGGATTCCTGAGTATATGAATGAGTGGGCCTCTGCAGCTCTAGCTGTTTCTTGGGCTCTTTCACTTCTGCTTGTTTGTTTCGTCCTATTCTGACGTATTAGTTTTTGTATTACATTAATTATATTTCCTAGAAGCTTCTTTTTTTTTCTTTTAAACTCTGCCTGGCCCATTAGTTTCAGCTACTTATTAGCTAATTCTCACATATCTTGCTTTAACCCATATATAATAATCTATGTAGCACCACGAGGTGGTGGCTTACCAAGAAGATTTTAGCGTACATCCATCTTGGGCCGGAGATTCATTGCATCTGACCCAGAAAGGAGAGGCATGGCTATTGTCTGAGCCATCTGACTCACTTCCTTCTTCCTGTTCTGTCTACTCCACCCACCCATGTTTTAACCTATCAGGCCAAGTAGTTTCTTTATTAATTAACCAATGAAATCATCAGATAGAAGAGACACCTACATCATTTCCCCTTTTGCTGTTTAAACAGAAAAGAAAGGCTTTCACTTTAACATAGTAAAATAACATATAACAAAACAGTTATCAAGTAAGAATTACAGTTACAATATTTATATCTATTTTATCTTTTATCATAACAAAGGAAAACAACTATAATCTCTCTATTCTTCAACTCCATCAAAGACTCCAGAAGGATATAATATCCTTCTGGTGGAAGGATAATATCCTTTGATGGTGGTGTCCCGCCACCCAGCTAGCTTAACCCAAAATAATTACACAGAAACTGTATTCATTTAAATACTGCCTGGCCCCTGGCCTGTTATCTGTAGCTTCTTATTGATTGATTCTCATATCTTGCTTTAACCCATATTTAGTAATTTATATAGCACCACGAGGGGTGACTTACCAGGAGAGGTTTTAACCTCCGTCCATCTCAGAGAGGAGAAGCATGGCGACTCACTATGGTGACTGCCTGAAGCGTCTGCCCCCTGCCTTCTACCCAGCATTCTTTTCTGTCTACTCTGCCTACCTAATTTTCTGTCTCTTAAAGGGCCAAGGCAGTTTCTTTATTAATAATGAAAGTAACACATAGACACTCCTCCATCAGAAGGGGGTAGATCTGGATGGGAAGGAAGGTGAGGAGGACCTGGGAGGAGTATAGGGAAGGGAGACCATAATCAGGATATGAGAAAAAATTCTATTTTCAATATAAAGGGATAGAAAGAACCCAACGCACACCAGGAGATAAGGCAGGAAGGGATGGAGTCATTCTAGGGGTGCCTTGTGCCATTTTGGTACACATGCTAAGATCTTAGCAAATCACTGTCAGCTCAAATTCGAAGCACTAAAAACGCTACAGAATGATAGGGAGTCCCATGTCATCAGGCTTGCCACAAAGCTGTTGGCCATGTAGCCTGTGCCTTGGGCCCCATACTTCTGGATTCTGTGAAGGCCTATAAGAACCCCCGATTTACTCCCTGTAGTGATATTGCTGAGCACGTCACGTACTGGTGTGCTGGAGAAGAGCTGCGCAGGGTCATTGCTCTTTATCAGGGGACATCTCACTGTGCATTCCCCTCAAGACTACAGTAAACCTTTGCTCGATTAATTTTGACCACAGTTTAAGCCACTTGCAACCATAGGATACAATATGGCTTAGCTGCAGTGACTTGGCAGGGCTTCCAAGTCGAATTCAGTTCTGTGATTTATCTATCCGTCTGTGGTAAAGGTTTAACACTTTTGAGACACTAGCTATTTAGTTTCATATTTTTTTTTTTTTTGGTTTTTCGAGACAGGGTTTCTCTGTAGCTTTGGAGCCTGTCCTGGAACTAGTTCTTGTAGACCAGGCTGGTCTCGAACTCACAGAGATCCGCCTGCCTCTGCCTCCTGAGTGCTGCGATTAAAGGTGTGCGCCACCACCGCCCGGCTTAGTTTCATATTTTTTATCTTATTGAAATGCCCTCACAGGGCAGGCTGAATATGCAGAGTGGCATTTGTCTGTGGAGTTTTGAATTCTGAATCTGTCATGGTAGATCTGTACGGTCCTGGGCATGGTGTTGACTTCCCAAATCCTACATCCTTTGTATGAATGGGCAATGAAACTACTTGATTTATAAATGGTTATCCCAGAGGTTAAGGAGCTAATGCATGTAATGGGTACTTAGTACAATGATCAGCATATAAGTCTTAGATGCTTGTTACAATGCTGGTGCAATGAGCAGAGCCAAGCACAAGGTAGGTTATTGTCTGCACACTCTATGATGAGAGAGTATGTCTCGCCCGAAGTCTTGGGCTCCTAGGCAACCTGTAAACATGGTCTTCTGAAAAGCAATGGGTGCATAATAAATAGAGGCTTTGTTACACTAGATCTACAGTGATGACCTCTCATTGCTTAGACAACTACATGGTCGTTAACCTAATTCATTTGATACCAGATAGAAGGAAAAATAGTGGTTGAGTCAATGGATAAGGTGAAAAGAATAAAATCAGTTCTCGTGAAAATAAAACATAAGAAAAACTAATTCCAATGAGCAGTCTAGGGGCTGGTACCATTTATTAGCAGGGGTGATACTTGTGGGGCATTTTTTTTTGGTTAGGTTAGATGTTCTGTGCATTGCAAGTAATTTGTCATTCCTGACTTCACCTACTAAATGTTAGAAGTAGCTGCCCCATTTCTATCTTTATGATGATGATAATTCTCCACTTACCTGGATGGTCTCC
The DNA here is from genome assembly GCF_903992535.2 of Arvicola amphibius. Lineage (NCBI taxonomy): Eukaryota > Metazoa > Chordata > Mammalia > Rodentia > Cricetidae > Arvicola > Arvicola amphibius. Next base: position 92,639,784 of record NC_052049.1, on the reverse strand, counting down.
AGTTGAGATCAATGACAACTATCCAGAGGTCAATTAGCCCCAATAATCCTAGAATAGTCATAAGTTTTAGCAGGAACACTTGGGTATTGGGACCATCATGGAGTCATTAGTTAGTGTGGGGGGGGGGACAATGTCCTTTGAAGAAGGGAGAAGCTGGTGCTCATTTCAGAAACAAGAAAATTGGGGAGTTTCAGAAGTAGAAGTGTCACAGAGGACAGACAATATAAACTTGGTTCCTCAGAAAGTCTGGTTTATTATCTTACAAGGTTCATCTTTCCAAGTAAGCCAGATGAGTAAGACAGGCCCTGTAACCAGACAAGATCCCTCGAGCCATCATTCCCCCTGAGCCACCACAGTCCACGGCAGGAGCATCAGCTTCAAAAAGCAGTGAAGGCCAGGCGAGACCAGAGACTCTCTTTAGCACTGTAGCTACCCCAAGAAAGAAACACTGCTATTTCATCCTCTGGCTTTCTTTTCCTTGGCTGCACTGAAGACTGAAGTTAGGGCTGCATCCGTTCTGGCTACCCAATTTTTCCCTGGGTTACACTCTGAGCCTCTTGACCTCCTGTGGTCATTATGAGGATAAGTTGAGGCAAACATGTAAACCACACAGGAGGTTCTAAATACATAGCACCTGATGTTACTACCTCCATAGGAAAGAACTGAAGCTGGGATTATTTAAACATCTATCAAAAACCATAGATGTGCCAGCATGATTGACTCAGTAGGTAAAGGTCTTATATGAAAGCTTGGTAACTCGAGCTCCATCCCAGATCCCACCTGGTGGAAGGAGAGAGCTGACTCCTGCAAGAAGTCCTTTAACTGCACAGATAAACTGGTACGGGAGAATTGTCTTTATTCTGTCTATCATGTTTTAAATAAATGCTGATTGGTGAGGCAGAAAGTATAGGTGGGTAAACCAGACAGGAAGTAGAGGCATGGTGAGGAGAACAGGAGAATTCTGGGAAGGAGGAAGCACATTTCTCCCAGTCCTGCCCAGATCATTGAAGAAGCAGGATGTGACCTACCCCACTGAAAAAGGTATTGAGTAATGTGGCTAACATAGATAAGAATAATGGGTTAATATAAACTACAAGAGCTAATAAGAAGCCTGAGCTAATGGGCCAATCAGTTTATAATTAATATAGATCTCTGTGTACTTTCTCTGGGGGTTACCAGCTGTGGGAACTGGGCAGGACAGAAACCCCAAAAAGCAGCCTCTCATGTTACAGTATACCAAGGTATGTGTGTGCCTTCCTCAAATCAATCTGCCAGCCAATCAGTTCAATCCTGTCAGTCAATCAATCATGTCAGTCAATCAATTAATCAATCAATCATGCCAATCAATCAATCAATCAATATAATTCTTTAAAATGTACAGTCACAGAAATAACGAATGGTAGAGACAAGATAAGAACTCAAATCTCTGCTTTCTGCACATTTTCTTTGTGTGACTTTCAAATTAAGGACAGATCTTAAAAGTTTCATTGACTTAAAAAGTAATAAAAAGAAGAAATACAGCTCTGAGTATATGGAAATTGTAAGAAACTCAAATTTTAAGTTCTACTCTAAAGCTTTTTCTATCCATTGTTAGACTTGTTCACTCACTGTGGACTATGCCTTTTTTGGCTACATTGGCTCAGTTAGGTAGATGGGAAAGAGATTGTATCATTTCATAATTAGTTCTTTACAAAATAAAAGTTGGACTACCTTTGCTGTCAACCTTTGGCCCTGCTTGTTCTGCTATTCTCAAAGGCTTGTGGATCTGGATAGGTCTTGACATAGCCAAATCTTCTAGCATCCTTGGGAAATTAGGAAATTACCTTGCAGGTTGCACGGAAGTATTCCCTGTTGGCTTCCACGGGAGACTTTTCAAGGCTCCAGATGGGAACTGATTTCCTTCATTCATGTTATCAAAAATCCAATCTCAGTCTCTTTCATGTTCAATAGGATTTGATTAATTAGGACGTGAAGGGAGGGAAATGACAGCCCTGGTTGCAGAGCAGCACTAGCTGCCGGGATTTCAGCTCCTCTCTCCCTTGCCTGACAGGCCCCCTGAGCTCCTGGCCTGTCTAATCACAGTGCTGTTGGGGGCTGAGTGCATACGCTCTGTATCATCAGCCTTGTGTCTGCACTAGCTAGCTCCATGACTTTGAGAGAAATTTTTACCTCTCATCTCAGCTTCTGCTTCCATAAGCCTGTAATGCAAGCAATGAGCATGCCCATGGCTCTGCATAATTTGCTGGATTCTTATTTTCTCTCCAAAATATTGGCTCAGTGAGGATTCATTAAGTGTTAACAAACATTATATGTTTGTATGTTATTGTATTTCTTTGTTTGTTTTGATTTTGGTTTTGGTTTTAGTTTTGTTTTTCTGCCTACTTGCCAGCATCTAAGGAGCCAAGTTTTGAACCTGAATTATAAAAAAATCCTGAACATCTCCACGAGTTCAAGCTCAGCCTGGTCTACATAGTGAGTTAAAGGGCCTGGATAATATCTTTACAACTTTTACAAACTTAATTTATGCACAGCATACAAAACTCAATTTAGAAATCATGAAAACAGTGTCTCAGAAAATGTGTCTGGGAATGCTCGTGGCTCAGAACAGCCCTAACCTGGAACAGATGCAAGACTCCAGCAGCAGTAGCAGGGAGAAAGCACTTGTTACAGTGTCGTACACTGGGACGCCACCCCAGAAGGACAATGCATAGTGCACAGCAAAGCAGCAACGCCGGATGCTGTGAACGCTGTGATGTTTCAAAGATGCCTGATGGAAAAGTAAAAGCCCACAGACAACACGATTCCATATATATTTCATTACACTCTAAAAAGAGTGAGGCTGTCTGAGCTGCAGATGTCACCTGGGGTATGGGGTGAGGGCTGATGGCCGACATTGGTCAGGTATGTGGGGAATGGAGGAAGCCTAAGTGAATACCAAGAATGGATGAAGTCCTAAGTGGCATGACCCAAGGACCAAGGGCCTCAGATCCATGGGAAATAGGCTCAGAAAAGCAAAGCATTCTTCTGGCCCAAGAACCAGTTTTGAGGAACAATTGACCAGTGTGTACAAAATGTATCAAGGGCAGCTTTCTTCTTTGAGATGTTTATGTCCGGAGACTACTCACCTACAGAAACCTCTTACAGACTAGCTAAGTCCTCTTGCCCCATGCTGCACATAATAAACATGTTACAGTTCTCAGTTTTGGTAATAGTAGGTGTGATGCCATCAGGGAATGCACACCCCACTAAACCCCAGCTTTTCTGTACACGAGTCTGTGTGTATGTCCTTTCTTCATGCCTTTACCACCCTTAGCCAGCTTCCAAGGACCAAACTACACTGGACAAGGCAGGGGTAGGGCTTGAAAATATTTGATAAAAACTATTTCCTGGATACTAGTAACAGTGTGTGAACTACTTGAAAACAATCTGTCTATAAAATTAGAATTCATACTTCAACAAAAATAATAAAACCTAAGAGTATAGAGGGTTCATTTCGGCTGGATTAGCAGCCAGTCAGCCTCTTTCTCAGAAGTTACCACTGTCGTCCCCTCACCGCAGCCCAAAGACCCAGAGCAGGGACTGACGTGGAGGAACCTGAGTCTCATCTCTTAGATCCCTTATGCTTTGATGCAGCTTATCTAATGTCTAGCCAACCACCTGCTTCAAAGGGGGCCACACTTCCAAACCTCGGGAAGAAAACAGGGTCACAGAGGAAATGGGAGAAGCCCAGTATTTGGTATCCTTCGACCAGGCAAGATTTCATTTAATGTTCAAAGAGCTACAAGTGTGTTTAGGTGCTTCAGACATACAGACTCATTCCCGGGGTTTGCTTTGGGGCCACTGTGCACTTGCTCTCTATTTGATACTCTGAGTGTCTCTTTGGGCAGCCTTGGTTCCCAGACATTCATGTTTTCTATCTTTCCTGTAAAATCATACTTTTTTTCTCACCATGAATCAGCAACATTCTAGAATAAAACAATGATTTATTCTGTTTCTTTCTTTTTTGGTGATACATGTGTATCATATGTAATGTGTGCACATGGATGTGCAGGTGCTTATGTGCAGGCTAACGTAGAATGCTGAGTGTCTTCATCTGTCACTATTCACCTACTCTCTTAAGACAGGGTCTTTCACTGAATTTAATCCACCACTTCTGCAGACTGGCTGGCTAAGGCGCTTTCGAGGTTCTTCTTTCTCTGCATCCCCAACACCAGGGTACAAGCACATGTGGCTATGCCTAACTTTTATGTGGGTGCTGATTTGTCTTCCCAGCACACCCCGCCCCATGGGATATTTGTATCTAGGGCCACCAGGAAACTAGAAAAACAAGCTTGCATTTCTGGCCTTTTATGTCTCCCTTCCTTTCTCGCTGATGTCATTCCCCTACAGGGGGCAGCCCTGACAGTCCCAATGTTACCTCTATCCATCCCTTCCATCATGACCCCATGACGTTCTGTCATTTCCCTGGAAGACTCTGCTTCCCATCCCTTCATTCATCACTCATCAGATCATAGTTGTTACTGACTGTTAATGCTGGCTCAAGTTCCTGGCCAAGGTAGAGTCAATTAAGACACCAAAATGGATGACCCACATAGCAACCAGTCCCGTTAGGAAACTGGGAATGAAATGTTGTGCACTTCTGTGAAGTCTCCTGACCCTTATCTCTGCAGAGCAGCCTGACCACAGCATACTAGTATCTCAAATAGCAGAAGCTCTTCCTGAGAATTTCGCTTGCAGCATTTCCTCCACACCCCCATGCTCTCTTGCCACTCTCCCACCAAACTTAAATCACACTATAAAATATCCAAACTCCCTTTTGCTGGGGCTGCCCTTCCTTCTTTTGGAAACAGCCCAGCAGGCTGTGCCTCAAGAGACCTTTGCTCTTTGGTCTCAGGGAGGCTCTCTGGTGGTCTTGTTCTCTCAGAATCCTTACACTGACTACTTGGTTTCACAGGGTAAGCCACACACTGGGTATATAGGAAGAAGAGTTTGTTCATGTCTTCAAATTTCTCAAATTTTAGTAATCAACAGAGTCATGTACCATGATGAATACCAGGTTGCCTGATATTTGTCCACATAAGAGGTAGCTGATCCACTTGTCTAGAAGAGAAACTGTGTGGAACAGCAGATTTCATACAGTTCCCATGAACATTGTGTCTTAAGGATGAGTGGGACTTTGCTAGATTGGTATGAAGAACATTCCCATCAAACACAGAATTATAGGCCGTAAAAGGTTCCCTTAAATTCACTTGTTTTTTTAATTTGATTGTGAAAAACTCATGAATAAAATTTCCAACCTAGGCTTCTGCATACCCCTTCCTCAGATGCTGGATCAAATATGAGCTCCTAGATTAACTAGAAATAAAGGATTAAAGGAAAATTCAGGATGAACTGTCTTAAAATCCCAAATGTTAAACATTGAACAAATTCTCATCTTAAAATGTAAATGTTCTGGAAAATTAGGAAACAACCTTCCTCAAGACCCAGCAATTTGGGTATATACCCAAAGGATGCTCAATAGTACCTCAAGGACATTGCTCAGCTATGTTCATAGCAGACTTGTTTGTCATAGCCAGTACATGGAAACAACCTAAATACCCCTCAACTGAAGAATGAATAAGGAAAATGTGATACATTTACACAATGGATTACTATACAGCAGAAAAAAATAACATATTGAGATTTGCAGGCAAATGGATGGACCTAGAAGACATCATATTGAGTGAAGTAACTCAGATCCAGAAAGACAAACATTATATGTACTCATTCATATGCTTTTAGACATAAAACAAAGAAAACCAGGCTACAGTTCACAATCTCAGATAACCTAGACAATAATGAGAATCCTAAGAGAAATATACATGGATCTAATCTATATGGGAAGTAGAAAAAGACAAGATCTCCTGAGTAAACTGGGAACATGGGGACCATGGGAGAGGGATGAAGGGTAGAGAAGAGAAAGGAAGGAGATCAGAGAAAAATGTACAGCTCGATAAAATCAATAAAAAGTTAATAAAATGTAAATGTTCTGTCAGACTTGGAGTATAACGGAACCTATATGAAATTCAATCTTAATTTTAAGTTGTTATAATGAGAATCAAATTGTCATCTCTGTGCTGTCTGCCGCATTCAATGTCCATCACTGGTCATCAGTGTAAGCCCCTTGAACCACACCAGTAGCCTGGACCCTGTCCCAAGGACCTCCAATTTCCAGGTTCCACCCACAGAACACTAACTTCCCTAACTGTTGGACGGACCCTGCCCCAATCCTACAGAATTAACATCAAATCTCTGAATATGAAATCCCACCAATTGCAACCCTGGAAAGTTCCACTCTGAAAACTTTCAAACCCCTCCCCAAGAAACTCTATATAAATCCTGTATCCTGTTCACTTTATTGCTGTTTTTTGCTTGAGCAGAGGCAGCCACTGTCCTGGTTTTTGTTTCCCCTTCCAATAAATCTCTTGTGTGAAGTTTGTTGCATGCTTGACTCTGTGGTATTCCTTGGCTCCTGACTGCCTTCCCATCTGAGCTGCAATGCCTATTATCAGTCTTCCTCTTAGGATAAGTAGAATCATTTTGTGTGAGGGGTCCCAGTCTGTGATGCAGATATGATTTGAAGTGTTTGTCCCCTAGTGTCTCTGTGACCTTGGGTGAGTTTCCTGAATTGCTTGTCACCTAGTCGCTCTGTGACCTTAAGTGAGTTTCCTAGACATCTCAATGCTTACTTGCTACCACAGAAAGTTGAGACTGCTACGCGTGCTTTGTTTGCCTGGTGCCCCCAGACAGCGTGTGTGTGGAGGAGGAGACTGTTTAATGACACACCTTTGGATGGTCACAAACTCGCAGTGACGAAAGCTTGCCTCTCATTAGCTCCCCCACCCCAGAATTTCTTTCAATGTTTTTCTTCCTTGGCAGTTGAAGAGGGGGTTTTTAGGAAGAGAGAACCTAGGAGACAGAGACGGACAGAATTCTGAACACCTGAGACTTGGGAAGGTTACAAAGATAGAAATTTTAGGCCATTTTTGAGTTTTGTGCAGTTTTCCACAAATCTTCTCACCTCAACAATTAAGACTGAAACTGGGTGGTGGTGGCACATGCCTTTAATCCCAGCACTTGGGGACTTTGGGGCCAGCCTGGTCTACAAGAGCTAGTTCCAGGACAGGTTCCAAAGCTACAAAGCAACTCGGACTTGGAAAACAAAAACAAACAAAAAATCCCAGGCCTCTTTGGGGCCTAGCACCGGGCAGAGGCTGCTGTCAGGGAGATAAGCTCTGCTTGATTTGCACGGTGCAGATGAAGGACTGTGCATTATCTATCTGGAAAAAGAGAAGATCTGGGGACATGGTGTCTCTCACTGACACCCACAAAACCCATCCATCAGTAGGTCAGAGCATAGGGCTGGGATTGGAGCCTCTTCTTCATAATATCTGGAGCTTTTAGGTAGCTTCTAAGCTGAGGGGCTACCCCAAGACTGGAGGAAATCCAGCAAAATTCCCTAGACCATTTATGAGTGATAAGCCCTTGGAGACATAAATGTGATGCCTTCGTCGTACCTTTCATTTTGGCCTGTCCATCATCTTTAATGACTCACTTGCCTCTTCTGCGCTACCCACCCCCACTCTAAGCAAGGCTTTCCCCTTAACCTGTCTACGTGCTAACGCCTCACCAAGCCGAGAGAGCTCTAAAGCAAATCCGAGCAAACCTAACTGATGAACTAATTGTCTAGAGCTAATGACCAAAGCACTTCTCCCAGCTACACTCTCACTTTAATGGGGCAGTCAGCCTAGACCCAGGAGGGACAGTAGTAAAGGGATTCCAGGCAGCATGCAATAAGGAGAGGAACACAATAGGCTGGTAGATTGCCCAAGGTCACGTAGCAAGGTGAGAACACAAAGTGGCAGCTTCCCTCCTGCTCGTCACTCTCCCTGAAACTGTTCTGTCTGATCGTCCAGGAGACGCTTTTGTATGGCCAGGCCCCAGTGTGACCGGCCCATGACAGTGAGACCTGCAGCAGTTGTCCCCCATTGCTAGGAGCTAGAGGGAAGAAGAGCAGCTTTTAGGAAGCTTGGGCAATAGAGACTGTGCAAATGCTTTGAGCAATAACATTCCTCTCCATTACTTGGTTAACTGCCCCGAAAAAGAGTGTGCCCTGATTCTGATGGTTTTATTTGTCCTGTTTTGTCAGAGTGAGAACCAGGGTCTGAGTGATGCCTCTATGAAAGCATAAAAGGTAGATGATTGGCAGAAGCCCAGCTCCTTTCTCCCTGAATTAGAGGCTGTTCCTCCGTGAGCTGGCAAAAGCTCCAACCTTGTGTACATCAATTATGTTCCCTGGCTGAGAGCCTTGCTGTGTGGGACTAGGCAGTAAACATGCCCCCATAATGGCCCTCATTTGTGATGAAGCTCTGATGATAGCAAGAGGGTGCTGAGGCAGCGGTAGCCAGATCCCATTCCTTCATGGCTTCTACCTATTTCTCCAGCTGGGTGATCTTGGAATCTAGCTATTTATTTATGTGTTTGCAGTTATGTAAGAAAAATAATGTTCTTAATTTTCTACAACTGAAATTAATTGCTACTATTAACGTATACTCTGCTGGTTATCAAAAACTTAATTGAGCTCAATAAAGTTTCTCCCCACATTTGTGTGTTTGTATTCATCTTTAAGCCCTAGAATAGTTATATGGAATAAAGGTGTGTGTGTGTGTGTGTGTGTGTGTGTGTGTGTGTGCATGTGCGTGTGTGTGTGCCCATCTGCAGATGTATACAAGTTGGCATGTGGGCCTGGCATCTCATCCATGGAATCTGTTTCGTTATTGATATCTAACGAGACATCTCTGCTTCCCTCTTGCTGGCATCTGTATCTCAAAATAACATTTAACCTTCTCTTTCCAGTTGCAGAGTGTTCTTGGACTACAGGTGAGGCTCCACTTCAGAACACATTCCTCTGAACTGTTAACTGAGACCCACAGCAGTAGCCTGGTGGGGAAGCATCCTGTTCTGCCTAAACACTTGGTCTTCTCTCACCTTCCATTCCAGATGAAGGAGGCACCACGCTTTGCGCACATTCTGGAGTGTCCCTGAGAAAGCAAATGGAGTGGCTTATGCATCCTGTAGCTCTTTTTCATTTTTTAATGGTGAGAAATGCTGTATTTAGGATTATCTGTGGCACTAATTCACATGGTTTTAGTTGTGTTGGCAACATCCAAAGCATCACAATTACGAGCTAGGGAAATCTGTGTCTTTTTTTTTCTCTATCAATTATTCTCTTCAGGATGTTGACCTTGTCACACCAATGTCGAAGCTTCTTCACTGCACATCTGGTCAGGAGTTTGTTGGCTTTGACCTTCACTGTGTTGTCTTCTGCCTTCTCCCTGGCTGATGCAGTGGTTGGGGCAATTTGTGAATGGCAGAATGGGCAAGTGTGTTTCTCTCCTCATGGAATTTGGACTGCTTCTGAGACATGGTGTCTTGGGCCAGTGGTGATATGTTAATTTTTTTTTTTTTTTTGTGAAGTTGGGTCATCTTTCATTACTACCCACTGACTTGGGCTTTGGGAGGGAAGGCGATTCCAGCTCTTGTTTTGGCACCATCTTGTTTCAAAGCACTGTGAATTTTGATTTTTTTCAAATGTAATTTCTTGCTCTTTCAGAGTTGCCCCTGGGGTGCTGTGGGCTCAAGATCGCTGTCTTACCAGTGCTCCATCCTTAACATAGTTGCCTCCTTGCGTGCTCTGTACCCTGCCCATTCTTAGATCTCCAAGATTTGCTTTTATCGTCACAGTGAAATTATGGGAAACTAAATACTGAAGAGCAGTCTGTCCTGTTTCCATGGTTCTTTAATTTAGGTGAATTGTGGCCATGGAAGGACTCATGATGCTGACTCTAAAAGGAGGCTCCATAGTGGCAAAAATTCTAAATAAATTGGTGGTTCATTGGTCAAGATGAAAAAACATTATGTCGCTAAGTTAGGTTTTTGAAATTTGCCTAGTGTTTTAAGAATTTCACAGAAAATTAGGCCTGGAAAAATAATTTGAGCTTCTAGCTATCTTTTCAATATTTCCATGGTTGACACCTAAGCAGGGTGATTCTAGATACACCAGAGAGAAGTGGGTATTTCAAGCAGGTAGCTCTTATATGTATTTGGAGACTCTCTTAGGGTCATCAAGACCCTTTGTTTATCAGGTCAAAACTATTTTAATAATAACAGAAATAATTTTTACTTCTATCTCTCATGAGTATACAGTGACTTTGTAAAATTCTTCTGTGATTACAAACATCTGTGTATCTAGAAACCAGATCTACAAAAATTCAATTCAGTGGAAACATTAGATAAATGAGACAATGTTTTGTTTTAACACATACTTTTAAAATTAGATGAATATATTTTTGATGTGTTTGAAAAGTATACTTAATCAACAAGATAAATTTTGTATTTCCGGTTGTGAACCTCACCTTTAATGTCTAAGTCATATCTCCAGATACATTTTTAAAAAAACAAAATCAAACAGTTCAAAATAGTGAGAAATTATGTTGTAAGTAAAGTTAAAAGACGAATGTCCATGTTACATAGAAGATTGGAACCCAATGAAAATTAGCAAAGTCGAAGACTGGTTAGAAGAAATTACCCAGAGGCCACAAACAGCAATAAGGAGGTACATATAAGAGGACCCAAGACATACAAAGTAAGAAAATCTCATCAAAATTTCACTGGAATTCCAGAAGAAGCTAGGAGAGAATGGAAAAGGCACTTAGGTCACGGCTATAGATTTTCCATATTATCCAAGGTGACAATACTAAGAAATAGGAAAGTCCTATTTTATGTGATTTGTGGCAAGCTTTCTTGTCAGACTATCTTTGAACCGCCAGCCTACAAATAATCATCTGGAGACTTATTATTAGGAAAGTTTGGCCTTTAGCTTAGGCTTGTCTCTACTAGCTCTTACAACTTAAATTAACCCATATTTTTGAATCTATGTTCTGTTTTGTGGTATTACCTCTCTTCCATCTTACACCTCTGTGTCTTCTCTATGTCTGGCTGGTGACTCTGCTCTTCTCCTTCCCAGACTCCTCTCTGTCTTCAGAAGTTCCACCCAACCTCTTTCTGCTTAGCTATTGGCCATTGAGTTTTTTATTAAACCAATCAGAAGGTGCCTTGGAAAAGACACATTTTCACCATGTAAACAAATATTCCACTAGAGTGACTGGCAGACAGTGTCACAACTTCAGGCTGAAGAGATGGATTCACAGGTGAGATGGATGTCTAGACTCACAAGCCCACTGATTACTCACAATTAGCAGATGGCCTTAGGACAGGGACCTCCCTGTGGAATACCTGGGGTTTTAAAGGCAAACAAGGCTTAGAGATAATCACCTGTGTTTGTGGCTACCACAAGATAAAACTGATCAACGAAATTCATGTTGCCATTTTAGCTGACATCTTCTGAGCCCTTGCCATGTACCTAGAGGGTTTCTTAGTATTGGCATTTCTTCCTTCTCCTCTCTTGTCACTGTATCCTCTACTAAGGCTGACTGTCACCTGTGCAACAGGTATGAGCTTGACTCAAGGCTAGGTACATAAATACTTGCATGCACCAAAGAGAAAAAGCACTTAAAACACGGACAAAACCATTAAAATTCTAAAAAAGAGATGCCTATAAAACAATAACTAAAAAATATCCTATAGCTACACCAATAAGATATAAAACCTTTGAAGTTAAAAAACATTACTTGAGATAAGCATTGGTATTCTATATTTATTCAAAATGCATTTCACCAGGAATAGATAGAAATTCTAGGCTGGCTAAATAAAAAAAAATAATGGAACAAGAAGAAGTAAACATAAATTATATTTTGAGTAGACTAAAATATTAATAAGGCTAGAGATAATTTGATCTACACTGCAAACAAACTTTAGGTAGAATAGCACTTTTCAACTCTGGAACACTGCACATTATTATTTATTAAATAATGACAAGCTTTAATTTAAATATTCAAAATGGGTAATGAACATTATAATAACAAAAATACAAACCAGCAACTTTAGAGCATTTGAAAACTAAAACTAAAAATACTTGTAAATAATTGGTAAAAATATTACAAAAATAAATAAAAATAGAATCAAAATGAGGTGTTATAAAATAACATATTAGAACTACTGAGCTAAAACTAAATCTTTAAGGGTGTTTGTAATCTCTAATGTTTACATTATTAAAGAAGAAAGCGAAAAAACAACATAAAAACATCCAACTGAAGATGAGCCCATTACTGAACACGGCACATTCAGAATATAGAGAAATCAAGCAGGTTCTCTCCCGTAACCTCACCTCTACTGGCTAGCTTCCTTGTGCCATGCCTAATACCAAGGTTTGGGGGAAGTAATTATCATTTTCACCCAACCATGAACTCAGCAAGCTATAATAACTACAGACCTGACAAGATATGCTCATTGGCACAATAGCGGCAAGAATCTTATTGGAGTAACCAACCAATTTCTGACTGGATCTAGCCCATTCCATGAAATAGAACCCATACCTGGCACTGTTAACAGGTTCAAGAACCTGTGGCTAAATAGACCCGGGCCCTATGAGAGAACCCAATACTTTTATCCCACTAAATGGACATAGTATTAAAATGTTTCCTAATGAATTATTGTTGCGCACATGAATCAGTTCACCTCTTCTCTCTTATCAGAGAAGCTTCTTCATGGAGCAGCTAGCTGCCAATTAACACAGAGACCTTCAGCTGCTCACTGAGCATACAGAAAATAAAACACAGTGGAGTGCTCAAATAGGATATACACATCAGATACCTTCCCCTAAAGCTCAAGAATCTTTGAGGGAAATGGGGAAGAAAGATTGTAAGAGCCAGAGGTGGTGGATAGCATACAGGAAGCAGTATTTTCCTGGAAGACATGTGAAGTCACAGTGATTATGATAGCAGAGAGAACTTTCAACATGGGGAGGTGGGCATGAAACAGGAATGTTAGTATCTGGTAGTTGCTGGGAAGGGACAAGTCAATTTTCTTTAACTGTATGATCTTGGTATATCTGCCACACTACAGGCAGCTTCCATTTCCAAGAGTATTTAGGCATAAAAATGGACTAGATGTGGGGAGGGACGAACTCAATTTTAGTGGGTAAGGACATGAGGTGTGGAGAGGCAAATATGGGAGGAGTTGGGGGAAGAGGGCGAATATGATCAAAATGCATTTTCTGAAATTCTCAAAGAATTGATAAGAATATTTTTGAAAGCTCAAGAAACACGGAAGTGACACTACCGAAAGTAGTACAGTAGGAAACTACAGTTCCATTCTTCCAGAAACTAAGCTGGGAGAAAGAAGTAAGCAAATGGATGACCACGCAGCAACCAATCTGCTCTGTGAGCTATAGTCAAAAACTGACAGCCAGGGCAAAGCTGAGAAGCTGAAGTTGCCAGCCACATCATGGTAAGAGAGTGCTCAAGCACCCGAAATTGCCCACTTGCCATCTTTCCCCAGATCACTGGTGCCCACAGGAAGGCATTGCACTTACTGGGGCAGGTGTCTGTTAACACAGAGGGGTAAATACAGACCCTTTCTCAAACATGTATGGCCTGAGCAGGGCAGGTGGGCACAGACACCGACTACGTCACTGACTGTTTTCTCGGCACCTTCAGGTTTTGCTCCTGCTTTTGTTGTGTGGTTTGAGCTACTGAGTACATGTGTGGCCGTGTTTGTGTGTCATTTCCTTAATGAAGTCCCACCAGAGTATCTCCTCCATTTTCCATCCCAGCCACTCTCTTCTGCCCCACAGAGTCCGTCTGTTCACTTCTGTTGTTTCTCTCGAAGCATTTGTTTCCTTGCTGGATTCTTCCTTGCTTTTGAGTTTCTCCTTTGCAGTGTTGAGCTTTACATCCTCTCGGCTGGTTTTCTTAGATTCTGTTTTAATTTTCTCCCTTCATTCATCTGCTCCAGGCCTCTATATATTCACTAGTCCTTTAAAAAGCAGAATTCTAAAATATTTTGCAACATTTCAGATAGTTTATCATCTTTGGAAGAATCGAGACCTTGTGGAGTTGCCACGTGGCTTTCCCCTCTGTTTTTGTGTTTATTCATTTACTCTGTTAAGTGTTGGCATGGCTGTATACTCCAGATGTTTCCCCTTACTTCTTCTCTGGGTTTTATTTTGTGTGAGTTTTCGCAGTGAGTTGTCTCTATTGGTGATAGAAATCATGATCTAACAACAGGCCTGTCCTGCAGCATACAGCAGAATACTTGTCTACTTCAGCTACAGTCCTTGATTCAATTCTTCAAGGTAGAAAGGCCAGAAAACTGCTCAGAAAAAATATCTTCTAGACTTTTTGAGCTATTAAAATTATTTTATCAAAATACTTCAAACTATTAAAAATATTAACAAGTAGAATTAAAAACAAGAGAAAGTGGGGGAGAATAAAGTAGAAATGAAAGTGTATGCTTTATTTTATGAAAAATAGACAAAGAGTAAGTGCAAAAAAGAACGGGCAACTGTGAAGACCTACCAAGACAAGGCACTGGCTGTATCAGGAAACCAAGACAAGGCACTGGCTGTATCAGGACAACTAAACATTTGAAATACAAAGGTGGGAAGGGATCTTCTCAGAAGGGGGCTGGAAAGACTTTTTAGCCAGAGTTGTAGACAATGCCAAGAAAACAACATTTTCCACCCAACAGAGCAGATTCATATGCAAACCCACAGTGACTGTGACAGTACATATAGAGTGTGCTAGCTCCAGTCAGACAAAATCCCAACAAAGACGGGGTGGGGCGGGCATGCAAACCCATCACTAGCTACTGAGCTATGAGCACATAGCTGCTGGGAGAGAAGGCCAGTTTATTTATTCTAACAATGTGGTGTCGGTCCACCACATTCCAGGCCTGTCCCAGTCCCAGGACTAGCTGGACAGCACAAACTGGATTAGTTAGGGATAGAAGGGGAAACAACCTCAAAGTTGGGTGGGGGAAATATGGGAGGGTTGAGAGTTGGGTAAGGAGAGAAGTTGAGAGGACTGAATGTTAAAAAAAAAGTTGTAAGAAATTCTTGCAGAATTCATAAAGTATTTTTTTCTTTTCTTTTTTGGTTTTTTGGTTTTTCGAGACAGGGTTTCTCTGTAGCTTTGGAGCCTGTCCTGGAACTAGCTCTTGTAGACCAGGCTGGTCTCGAACTCACAGAGATCCGCCTGCCTCTGCCTCCCGAGTGCTGGGATTAAAGGCGTGCGCCACCGCCGCCCGGCCATAAAGTATTTTTTTTTTAAAGAGAAGAGAAAATAAGAAAGAAAATTACGTAGAAAGTACAGCATGAGTCAACATATCGTCCTAGCCGGGATGGATGTCGCTTCTTCTACTCCCTACAATGTTTTCACAGATGGATCTGCAAGTGGGAAGATGTCTGCTAGTCTCACTACCACAAACATGTTAGACAGGGCGTCCTCCCTATTGAGAGAAATACTTACATCAGATGAATCTTTTGGTAGGTGCGTCACTATTCTGAGTGCAGGATGCCTCTTTAGGATCGTGTGTCCTCCTGCCAGCTGCAGCTCTCTCTCACCTGTGCTGAGTAACCATACTTCCCCAGTCTGCTTCTCTTGGGGCATGATTCTGGGGAGGTGGGTGGTCCGAGAGCTGTGTTTACCTTTGCTGTGGGGTATTCTCTTTTATCTCAGATAGAGGCTGCAGTTTTGATCAGTGGTCCACAGTCTGTACATTAAAACAGTCACATGTACCCATAAGACTGCCATTTAGCTCATGCCTTGCGCTACCATGCTATTGCTTGCCTGAATGGCCTTGGGTCCAGTGATCGTAGCATGCTTGCACCACTCGCTTCTGACACTCAGCTTTGAGCCTCCATGCTTCAACCAGAATCTCTGCAGCCAGTGTTATGACACTCCTGGACCTGGGCCCATTTCACCTAGACCACTCTGCTTATACCTGACATCTGGGTCCAGCTTGATGACAGCTCACTCCAGGAAACACCACAGTTACTATGCCCCAAGGCCCAGTGAAGGGCCAGGGCTGAGAACCAGCAGCTCTTGTGCTGAAATCTGTAGTTCTCAGCTCAGCTTACCTCTTTCTGCTACATCAAATATCTATTTCCCCACATTTTCAAGCCAAGCCATCCCATCATTCCTGTGAATATTCTGGTAGTCTTTCTCTTCCTCTTCTGTTCCTTCTGTCTTTGGGATAGAGCCTATTCTTCTCTGTCTGTCTGTCTGTCTGTCTGTCTGTCTCTCTCTCTCTCTCTCTCCCTCTCTCTCTCTCCACACACACACACACACACACACACACACACACACACAGTTCTTCCTTCCTCAAGCTATACATATACAGCATATAATCAGCCATATTACCTGGAATGGATTAACCTTTCCACTTAAAAAACAGAGATATGTCATGAAAAGATTCTTACCATATCAAAGGTTTTAAATTTTATTTAAAACTTTAAAGTGATTAAAGTTCTATTTTATCAGAGAAATGGGCATCTGTTAGAAAAATAAAAGAATCATTTGCAATGACAAAAAAAAAACAGAGATAGGTGGTAAAGAAAAGTTAGTATTCAATTATATGCCTCTTAAAGGATGTTCATTTAAGATTAAAATGCAAAAATAAGAATGAAGTCAAAGGATTGGATCTGTTAGAGTTTCTATTGCAATTACAAAGCACCTCATCAAAAGCAACTTCTGGAGGAAATAGTTTAATTTAGCTTATAAGACTGTGATGGTTATCATCATCCATCACATAGGGATCAACAACTCAAACAGGACAGAAACTTGAAGGGAGGAACTGAGGCAGAGGCCATGAAGATATATTACTTGAGGCCTTGCTCCTCACAGCTTGGCCAGCATTCTTTCTTACTGCAGCCAGGGTTACCAGCTCAGGAATGGCACTGCCCACAGTTGTCTGGGTCCTCCCACATAAACTTCTAGTTAAGAAAAGGTCCTACACGGCTACCTACAGCACAATCTTATGGAGACATTTTTCTCAATCCATAATCCCAATTCCCAGATGACTCAAGCTTGTGTCAAATCAACATAAAACTAGCCAGAAAAGACAGAAAAAGCAATTCTTATGGATAATGATTAAAGACAGATAGTACTAATATCAGATAAAATAGATGTTAATAGTACAAATATTATGAGTCAAATGAGAGAATATTCTATAACAATAAAATATTCATAAAGAAGTTATAATCGGTATGTACATAAGGAATTAAGTAGCAAAACTCTAAAATAGAAAAAGATTAACATAATTAAATGGAAAATTACCTTTATAGTGATAGTTGCAAACATAATTTTCTACCTCCAGTAATGTGCATGTCATCTGTTTGGATATCACCATGGAAACAATAGTCACATGCAATACTATTCATACCAACTGAACAAGCAGAAATCTATGTCGCAGTCTACTCAGCAACAGAAGATACAGTGTACATTGAACATTGTTCAAAATAAACAATATGTGGGGCCAATTAACAATCTCAATATATATTAATTATTAAAATCATATAAAGTATTTACTCTAACCACAGTGGACTGTATCTAGAAATCAATGAAAAATGGAAAAATAAAAATTTCACAAATGTATGAAATAAAACATCACATTCATAGAAACAAATGTATAAAAGATAAAGATAGTTTTAGAAAAATACACACAAAAACACAATCTATCAACATACTTGCAGTGACTTGAATGAAAATTGCCCATACGCTCTTAGGGACTGGAACTACTGGGAAGTGTGGTCTCATTGGAGTAGTTGTGGCTTTTGTGGAAGAAGTGTGTTACTTAGGGTGGGCTTTGAAGTTTCAGATGCTCAAGCCAGCCTTAGTCTCTTTCTCTTCCTGATGCTGCTGATCCACATACAGAGCTTCCATCTCCTTCTCCAGCACCATGTCTACCAGCATGCTGCCATGTTTCCCATCATGAACTAAACCTGTGAAACTGTAAGCCAGTCTCAAGTAAATATTTTCCTTTACAAGAGTTATTGTGGTCATGGTGTCTTTTCACAGGAATTGAAACTGTAAGACAGAAATTGGTACCAGGGACTTGAGGTATTGTTATGATAGGTGGATATGTTTTTGTTTGGAAGAATGTAGACTTTGGGAGTTTGAATTAGGAAAACAGTGGAATGCCTCAAGCATGCCTTATTGGCCATAGTATTCAGATCATGGAAGATAGTGGTGTTCAGGGTGATTTGAACTATGAAAGCCCAGTTCGGGAGGTTTCAGAGAAGAATGTTGGTGTGTGGCCTAGAGACTGTTCTTGTGATATTTTGGTGAATAGTACAACTGCCTCTGCTCTTTTCCAAAGAAAAATCTACCTGTGGCTAAATTGAAGAGCTTATTGATTAATTGTGTTTGCGGAGATTTAAAAAACATCCCAATATGGACTGTGTTGTGTCATTATTATTTGCCTTACTTGTGTATATTATAATGAAAAGGAACGAGTTGAGGAAGGAAAGTTGTAAAACATATAATTTGAGAAGAAAAAGGGCACTGGGTAGTAGAATGGAGCTAAATATTGTGTTCAAGGAGATAAACAGATTAAAGAAAATCCTGATGTTCAATGTAATAAAGGGAGTGGTGACTGCAGGGCAAGATCCCACCTAACTAAGCTTGCAAATTGTGAAAATGAATGAAAAAAAGCTTAGAGCTAGGTGTAGTGGTGTGCTCCTTTAATTCCAGTACTCTGGAGCCAGAGGCAGGAGGACTTCTGATTTAGAGGCCAGTCTGGGGTCTGTAGATCCAGTTTCAGGACAGTCAAGCTTAGAAAGTGAGGGAACCCATCAGATACAGAAAGCTGGCAAAGATGTAACTGAATGAGGTGGCATGGTCCAGTGTAGTGTGGAGCTGCAGGCGGCTTCCTGCCGCCCTGCTCTCGGCCACCGGCTAGCTTAAAACCCAAAATAACAACACACAAATTGTATTCTTTTAAACACTGCCTGGCCCATTATTTTCAGCCTCTTTCTCACATCTTGACTAACCCATATCTAATAATCTTTGTAACACCATGAGTGGTGTCTTACCGGGGAAGATTCAGCATGTCTGACCTGGTGGCTTGCTCCATCGCATCTGGCTCCCTGAGCAGAGGCATGGCAGTCTGTCTAACTTAGGAGAGGCGTAGCATCTGATTGAGCCATCTACCTCACTTCCTTCTTCCTATTCTGTCTACTCCACCCACCTAAGGGCCGGTCTATCAGATGGGCCAGGCAGTTTCTTTATTAATTATCCAATGAAATCATCAGATAGATAGAAGACACACCTACATCATTTCCCCTTTTTCTGTTTAAACAAAAAAGAAAAGCTTTCACTTTAACATAGTAAAATTACATATAACAAAACAGTTATCAAGTAAGAATTACAGTTACAATATTTATATCTACTTTATCTTTTATCATAACAAAGGAAAACTATAACTATCTATTTATTCTTCAACTCCATCAAAGACTCCAGAAGGATATAATATTACCTAGGTGAACAAGAAGTAAGCTACTTCCAAAACTCTAGAAATTACAGAGACATCTTGCTACCTGGACAGTCACCCAAAGTTCTTTTGTACCATTGGGGCATCCATCTTCAGCCTTCAGGTCCATAGTTTCCAGCAGACATTTCCACGAAGCAGGAAATTTCGAAGGCAGTTCAGTCACTTTCTGCTGTGTCCTGCAGAATGTCTCACAGACCCTTTCATGAGTCAGGAACCCCAAAGAATCATCTCACATTTAGGCAAGTTCAGCAGTCCTCTCTGTGGGTTCTCTGTGTCCAGTTTATGCAACAGTCCAAGCAAGAGCCGTTTCTTGCCCAATGGCTATCAAACTCCATAAGTAGCCTCTTCGATGCCCATCTTTCTCTTGAAGTAGCTTGTGCTGCCAGGAGCAGATGTGTCTCATTGTTATGAAAAGTCCTAAGTTATTAAGACATTTAAGTGGAATATTCTGTAGTCTTTGAAAGATATGAAGAATGTCTATCTTACTGAAATATATCTCTCTATATATAGAAAATCTAACATGACTACAAGCTTAACTATTATTGATGACTATCCATCAACAACCTATATTTCCTAATTATACATTACATTTTAAGTGAACTACACAATCACAATACCTTAATCAGTATCAGAAATACATATACATATAACAAAACTGACCTTAAATTTAAATCACTAAAGCAAAATCCATATCAATGCAAATTATTCATCTCCATATCATATCCCCCTTTAAATGTAAAAGAACATTTATAAACAATATTTGGGAACATGAATGCAGTTATTTCTCTCCAAACTGCTTCCTGCTGAATGGGGACACTGTTAATCAGATCTTTCATGGTGTAACCTGTGTGCCAGGTTCATCTCAGTCATCAGTTGGGTGAAGTAATTTTCTGAAGTTGTTCACAGCAACCTTTCAGGAGGTCGTGGTCTATCATACCATATTGGGATAGAAGCAATCCATAGGGTCTCATTTTCTGTAAAAATAAAAGAAACTCCTTTCCAAAGCATCATGTCCTTAGATCCAAATTTTAAAGTCAAGGTATTTTCAAAATATCTATTCTGGAATAGTTTAGCAGTATTTATAAACAAATATCTTTTAGCAGCTGTTGCTTCTTCCTCAGCATTCAAACAATTCAAAGAGAGCATAATAGTATACAGTATGAAGATTCTCTGTGTATTTTCCATCTTATACGACTTTATTTTAACCTCTATTTAGTTTATTTTTGCTTTTATTTTTTGAGACAGGTTCTCTGTATATCTTTGTCCTAGAATAACTCTGTAGACCAGGCTGTCCTTGAACTCAGAGGTCTACTTGCCTCAGTCTCCCCAGTGCTGGGATTAAAGGTGTGTGCCACAATACCTTGAACTCACTTAGATCTGTCTGTCTTTGCCTCCCAGGCATTCGGATTAAAGGTGTGTGCTACCACACCTTGAAGTCACAGAGGTCAATCCACCTCTGCCCCTTGAAGTCACAGAGGTCAATCTACCTTTGCCTCTCCAAGTGTTAAGATTAAAGGTGTGTACCATCACACCCAAATTACTCTTTTTCTTTTTTACTTTTAAGAACTTTAACCTTTAGCCTGCATATATTTTCAACACATTGCAAACCATTTTGATGTTTTCTTCGACACTGAATTTTTCTTTTACTGTATATCTCTCTTTTTGTGACCACATAAGTCTTTAATTTACCCACCAAAATCGGTAGAACTAAAGCCGTAACTTTGGCGGCTGGATCCAGCCCATGCCTTAGCTTTCTAGCCTCATGGCGGAGGTACCCGCAGGAGCCATGTTTATCGCCACAACTCTATGGCATTTCAAGGTCCCTGCCAGCAAGCAAGCTGCAACAGTGTCAAACAACAGTCAGGACCACCTGCTTGAAAGAGTCAGAGTTTGTCCTGGCAGTACAGACCAGAACGCCAGCATTTTAAAACAACACAACTTTTTTCCTGCTATGGCTGAAAACAAACAAGCATGCAGTCAGCTTTTATCAACACCATTTAAGTGTTTCGTAGCAGGACCTCTTAAAAGAGCTGCAGGGTTTTGCAGCTAAAGCTGAGTCAGGAAGCCTCTCTTAGATGAGAGCGCTTGCTCTAGCAAGCAAAGCCAAACCCAAGAAATTGCTGCTACCGAGAAAACATGCTTTACTCTATTCTTTCCCAAGCTTTCTCAAGCTTTCTGTGGATTCAGTTATCCACGTGGGCGCCATTCTGTAGTGTGGAGCTGTGGGCCGGCTTCCCGCCACCTGGCTCCTGGCCGCCAGCTAGCTTATGCCCCAAAATAACAACACACAAATTGTATTCTTTTAAACACTGCCTGGCCCATTATTTTCAGCCTCTTTCTCACATCTTGACTAACCCATATCTAATAATCTTTGTAACACCATGAGTGGTGTCTTACCGGGGAAGATTCAGCATGTCTGACCTAGTGGCTTGCTCCATCGCATCTGGCTCCCTGAGCAGAGGCATGGCAGTCTGTCTAACTTAGGAGAGGCGTAGCATCTGATTGAGCCATCTACCTCACTTCCTTCTTCCTATTCTGTCTACTCCACCCACCTAAGGGCTGGTCTATCAGATGGGCCAGGCAGTTTCTTTATTAATTATCCAATGAAATCATCAGATAGATAGAAGACACACCTACATCAGTCCAGACCCACAAGGCAGCAGAACTTGAGAGCTTTGATCATGTGGTGGTGGATTTAGTATAAATGATAAAAGAAAGAGGTTATGGAATCTGTCTCCACAACTAAGGAAAGCTGCCAAGGCCAGGCATGTGTCAGAGGTGTCCCTAAATGAAGATCTGGAAAGGCTATTGCATGAAGTTGTGAAAGTGAAGCTGGGATTGCCTTGATTACCCCAAAATGTTGGTGATTCCAGAGCCATAGGACACCTATGAAGGAAAGCTGCTAACAGGGAGTAGAAACAGCCCAAGAGAAATAATTGTGTTGCAATAAACAGAGCTGAAATGAATTAGAGATCTGAAGAACATTTTGACATCAGACATGGAGAGGCAGAGATTGGATTTTGTTCATAGGTATTCAGTTGCTTTGGTTCAGTATTCCCTTGCTATGCTCTCTTCCCTGTGTTTGAAATGGTATTGTATATCCTGTGCCAATATATGTTGGAAGTATGTGATCTGTTTTCTGATTTTGAATTTATAGAATTTTGATTTTGAATTTAAGAAATTGTCTTGAATCTCTGAAAAGATTTTGAACTTTGGATTTTGAAAGGAGTAGGGACAGATAGACTATAGGGAGTTTTGAATTTGAAATGAACGTTTTTGCATTATAATATGGCTACATGCCTATGGGGCCATGGAAAGGAATATGGTAGTTTGAGGAAAAATGACCCCCATAGGCTCATAAGGCGTGGCACTATTTGGGAGGTGTGGCTTTGTTGGAGTGTCTTTGTTGTAGGAAGTGTGACAGTCACTGAAGATGACCTTGGAGGTTTTAGTTGCTCAATCCAGGTCCAGTTTCTTTTTCTTCCTGCTGCCTTCCAATCTGCATGTAGAACTCAAAGCTTCCTCACCAGCCCCAGATCTGCCTGCACACTGTCATGTTTCTCAGTATGATGACAATTAACTAACCTTGTGAAACTGTAAGCCAGCCCCAATTAAATGTTTTTCTTTATAAGAATTGCCATGGTCATGGTGTCTCTTCACAGCAATAGAAAACCTAAGATAACATCTTTCGGATAGGTTCCAATATTAGTGAAATATGGAGGGAAATTTGTGGTTGTGAGTGCCACATTAAATAGAGAGAAGCCACGAGCCATTAAGATAACTTTGCAACTTTAGGAACCAGCAAAAGAAAGGCAAAATAACCTAAAGCTAGCAGAAGTTCGGGAACATAAATTGCATAGAAAATGAGGCAAATTGAAAGTTAGTTGCTTCACTCAGGATCCTGAGTGAGGTAACCCAGGCCCAAAAAGATGAACATGGGATGTACTCACTCATAATTGGTTTCTAGCCATAAATAAAGGACATCGAGCCTATTATTCGTAAAAAATCCTAGAGAAGCTATATAAGAAGGTGAACCCAAAGAAAAACATATAGTTATCCTCCTGGATACTGGAAGTAGACAAGATTGCCGGACAAAAAATGGGAACATGGGGGTGGGGTGGGATGGGGGTATGGGGGTATGGGGAGAGAAAAGTGTGAAGTGGAGGATGGGAAGAGCTTGGGGGAATAGGATGGTTGGGATATAGGAAGGGTGGATATGGGAACAAGGAATTATATATCTTAGTTAAGGGAGCCATTCTAGGGTTGGCAGAGACTTGACTCTAGAGGGGTTCCCAGGTGTCCAGGAAGACGCCTCCAGCTAGGTCCTTGGGCAGCTGAGGAGAGGGTGCCAGAAATGTCCAGATCCTATTGCTATACTCATGAATATCTTGCATATCACCATAGAACCTTCACCTGGCATTGGATGGAGAAAATGACAGAGCCCCACATAGGAGCACTGGACTGAGCTCCCAAGGTCCTGATGAGGAGCAAAAGGAGGGAGATCATGAGCAAGGAAGTCAGGACCATGAGGAGTGCGTTTACCCATTGACACGGTGGGACAGATCTAACGGGAGAACACCAAGTCCAGTTGGAATGGGACTGATGGAACAGGGGACCAAACCAGACTCTCTGAATGTGGCTGACGGTGGAGGAGGACTGAGAAACCAAGGACAATGGCAATGAGCATGAACTCTACAGCATGGATGGGCTCATTGTGAGCCTTGTCAGTTTGGTTGCTCACCTTCCTGGACTTAGGGGGAGCTGGGAGGACCTTGGACTTAACATAGTGAAGGGAACCCTGATGGCTCTTTGTCTTGGAGAGGGGTGGAGTGGGGGTATGGGTGGAAGGGAGGGAAGGGAAGGGGGAGGAGAAGATGGAAATTTTTAATAAAAAAATGAGAAAAAAATTTAAAAAATTAATTAAAAAAAGAAAGTTAGTTGCTTAATAAGAATAGACAAAATTTATAGCATTTTCTTTAATGACTGAGAAAGGGAGAAAAAGAGAGATTCAAGTTATGAAAAATCAGACATCAAAATGAGGAAGTGACTGTAAGACATAAAGAAATAAAAATAATGTTAATGGAATACAATGGAAAATATACATTAGTAAGTTAGATAATTTAAATAAAGATGAATAAACTCCTAGAAAAATATCAACTACCAATACAAACTCAAAAATAAATACAGAATCCTGACTTACTTATTAAAGAGAGTTAATTGATAGGAATAATTAAAACAAAATATTCAGAACAAAATATTGGAACCAGATAGCTTAATACTATCAAACATTCTATCAGACTCATGAATACTATCAGGCAATCAAAGGAGTATTGCTACTAATGCTTTTGCGATATTAACAGAAAATAGAACATTGAACACCTTTAATTCATTCTTTGGGTACATCTAGTAATTGGATACCAAAGTAAGATAAAATGTCACCCAAACGCTGTACACCACTGTCAGTTCTAATAAAGGTTCAAAAACCTTTAAGAAAAATAATATACCAAAGTCAGCAGCAAACTAATGGAATTATGTACCATGCACAATAAGGTTAATCGGAAATCAAGGAAGATAGCTCATCACATAAAAAGAATGACAGGAGAGAAAATGTAGTCTCACATGATCACTTTAAGAGATGCAGATACTGCATCAAAATCTATCAGCCTTCATAGTATATTCTGTAAGATTACAGAATATATGCCAAACACACAATAAATATGTATTTCTGAATGATAGTAATAATCTGAGTACAAAATAAATAAATCCATACAACTGTGTGAAAACTTTAACATAGAGCAATTACTCTGAAAATTATAAAATATTATTTAAAGTATTAATGAGTGCCTAAATAAGTTGAAAATATTTTGTCTAATTATTGAGATATTTTAACACTATTATGAAGGCACTGCTTCCCAAATTGATCTAAATTCAATGCAAATGCTATAGAAATTTAAATGGCCTCTTTAGACATTCACAGCTGGTGAAAGAGCTGAGAATAAGTCTATTGAGTGCTCAGTTCTTAAACATCTGTGACATCCCATTCAATGCCTGAGAAACATTGCAGAAGAGGAGGGGGAAGAACATGAGAGCTAGAGGGTGGGAAGAACTTCTTTATGCTCTGTCTTAGGACTATTTCATGGCCATGCCAACATGGGCATGCAGCAGCTGTGGATACCAGTATACGATCAACCCTTCAGCATTCTATCACAGATGAGAGAGGATGCAGGAGCGTTCACTCCTCCCTTCACTGTTAACGGTTTCTGGGTTTCTGGGAAAGGGAGCACTGTATGGGAATGGAGTAGCCCTTGGTAAATTGTCTATGTTCCAGAAAGTAACCCCCTACCCCATGAGCTATGCAACTCTAAGAACAGCGAGTCAAGCAACCAGAAAACGGAGGAGAGAGAGAGCAGCTTGGAAGAAGTGAGGGGTCAGAAAGGATAGGACGGGCACAGGATAGTATAAGGGGAGTGCATATGATCACAAGACACATATGTAAAGTTGTCAAAATGCCATTCAAGTTAAAAAACAAGAAAAGAAGAAATGGGAAAGTTGATACTAAAATTTACATAAAATTGAAAAGGACTTTAAATGACAAAAAGTAATATTGGAATATTAAAAGGAAGTTGAAAATGCTTTTATTGCAGCATTAATTAAAAGTCATAGTAACTGTTGTGGAATATTATTTTAACAAGGCAAAGATGTGTTATACTTGTTTATGCTGCAGAATATTACTTTGATTGTGTAAAGTTGTGTTACATTTCTTTCTGCTGTCTTTGTTAACAATGTAAGGATGTGTTACATTTGTTTGTGTTGCATTTGTTTAATTATGTAAAGATATGTTGCATTTGTTTCATAGTGTACTGACTGAGATTTCTGTCCCACCCAGTTCTGCAGCTGTTCAGTCCCAAAGAAACACACAGAGGTCTACATTAATCATAAACAATTGGCCTATTAGCTCAGGCTTCTTATTAACTCTTATAACTTATATTAGCCCATAATTCTTGTCTGCGTCAGCCACGTGGCTTGGTACCTTTTTCATCAGAAAGGTGTTCTCATCTTGCTTGCTTTGTCTGGCTTCCTCTGTGATGATTGTGGACTGACTCTCTTCCCCAAATTCTCCTGTTCTCATTGCCCTGCCTCTACTTCCTGCCTGGTCATCTTGCCTACACTTCCCGTCTATTTCTTTTATTTTTATTTTAATCATTTATTTTATGTATTTTAGAGTAGTTGAGTGTGGTGGCACATGCCTTTAATCCCAACATTTGGGAGGCAGAGCTAGATGGATCTCTGTAAATTCAAAGTGTGGTGGCACACACCTTTAATCCCAACATTTGAGCAGCAAAAGCAGGCAGATCTCTCTGAGTTCAAGGACAACCTGGTCTACAGAGTGAATTCCAGGAAGTCAAAGATACACAGAGATACCCTGTCTTAAAAAGCCAAAAAATTAAAAATAAAAGAAATAGTGGTTAAAATAAAGCCATATAAAGATGAAAAATACACAGAAAGTCTGGATACTGTATATTATTGTGTTGTCTTTGAACTGTATGACTGCTGATGAAGGAGCAACAGCTGCTAAAAGATATTTGATTATAAATGTTGCTGGATTAATCCAATATATATGTTTTGAAAATGCCTTGATTCAAAATTTAAGTCAAAAGGTATGTTACTTTGGAGAAGAGGTTTTGCTTTTGTTTCCACAGGAAATGAAAGGCTGTGGATTCATTCTGGGCTAAGAAAAATCAGGTTTGATTAAAGAAGACCCCATGAAGAATTTCCAATATGAGCAGATGGTCCAGATGATCCAACATTTTAGAGGACTTCTGTTGGAGTTTCCTCTAAGTTCTGCATTCAGAACAGTACAAAGACTGTTACCTGAGATAATCAAGCCCCATAGCATACTCCAGTCAGTACTTGATTATAATTTTAAATTTTCTTTAGGCCCCCATAAGATTATCAGTGCCCCCGATCAGCAGGAAGTAGATGAGATAAAGAGAATCAAGGAGGGTGGGGAGGCTATTAGTGTCTTATGAGAATTGCAAGACACCAAAAGAGTGAAATCACATGTTCTGCCATGTTTTGAAATAGCCTCATTCTTGATGTTGTTATGTTATGATAATTGTCTGAGAGTGTAGATAGCTGTGGTAGAATCAGAGAACATAGAAGATGCACATGAGAGTCCAATGTAAGAATTTTAGCAGGTGGTATAGACAAAGGAAGCATTGATTGAAGCTGTCAGTACTCTGAGTAACTGAACGCAATGACTAGTTTTACTGATAGGTTAGAATTACCGAGTGAAAAAGAGAGAGATAGAGTCTAAGATACCTATAAGATTTTGGCTGAAAGCTAGAAAAATGATTTGCCATTGGTTGAGATGTGTGCTCTGTTTCCTGGCTGACTTGGCATCCTTCTACTTCTGTTGCCTTCGGTGCATGAAGGGGAAAACTTCAGGAAGTCTCCATTAGGGTAAGCATTTGGGTGTGATTCTGGGTTAGAAGTGTGCAGTGAGAGGAGTTGGCTGGGGCTTGAGCAGTGTGTGTGAAGACAGACTCTTCCTGTGAGTGGGCCGAGGGTGAGAGAGGAGTGCTAGCTGCATCATCCACAGCAGCTTCCCAGGCTGTGGGACTGGCTGCTTTGTGGCTGAAACTGAGACACGCATCCAGGGACCCTTTCTGGGTAACTTGCGAATCACTTGCCTTCTCCAGAGAACGTTCAAAGACCATTCATTTCTGGAGGATCTGGCTTTTTCTCAATCTCTCTTTGAACACCGTCCACATGTGAGAAAACCCCAATCTATGTAGTAAACCCTTTAACTCCTGTGACAGCTCAAGGGACTCTGATTCTTTGATCAAATCTAGACCAAACTAGACAGAAAGACAGGATAAAGAAGAAGTAGGTCTAGAGAGAGATGCTCAAGAGCTCATAAACATAAATTCTCTTCCCCCCAACTTTGTGTGTGTTTGTGTATATGCATGCATGTGTGTGTGTGTGTGTGTGTGTGTGTGTGTGTGTGTGTGGTGTGCTGAGACTTAACAGGGCTGTATTCTGAAGTTGAAAATTTAGGAAACTTGTATGCAATCACCCACAAAACAGTGTGTCTCTTTGGAAAACACCAAAAACCAACAAGCCTTTAGAAATCCACACTATGACAAGCCAGGAAGAAGATGTGAGGCAAATGAAGAAAACAGAGGGACCAAATAGAGGCGAGAAGCCTAAAGAGTGTGCTGCTCCAAAAAGCAAATCAGGAAAGGACTACAGGGAGGATGGAGGGACCAGTGGCACCAAAGTTGGCCAAGAGGCATTGAGAACTGTCCATGGGTTATGCTGACTGAAAATGCAGAGACAGAGAAAGATGACCACCTATGTTTTATTATCATATAAGAAGATCATTCTTCAGTGATCCATTTTTATTTTAAGTTATTTACTTATTTTATATGATTGTATGTATGATTGAGTGTGCATGCAGATCCTCTTATTTTATGATTGTTTGTATGATTTAGTGTGCATGCAGATCCCCGTGGAGGCCAGAAGAGGGCATCAGATCCTCTAGAACTATAGGCAGTTGAAAACTGCCTGACATGGGTGCTGGAAACTAAACCCTGGACCTCTGCTAGAGCAGCAAGTGTTCTTAACTGCTGAGCCATTTCTCGAGCCCCCTTGGTTTGTTTTCTTCTTAATATAAGACTTTATTTTTTAAATTTATTTTTTAATTTTAATTTAATTTAAATTTATTTTTTTAAATTTAGGCAGAGTTCTTAGTATATATACAGTTTTCTGTCCTACTTCACCATGGTTGCAGCTAACTTTATTTTATGTAGTCTGTAAAATTTTTAGTTCATTTGCATATGTTATCTGACTATTCTTTCTGTAGTAGAAGTTGAAGTTGTTTACAGATTGGGGCTGCTATAAATAGCTGAGTTTACCAAAAGTTTTGACAACAATCTTAGATGATGTCCTCAGAATAGATCATGAACCCTTTGACAGCAGTCTTAGATGATGTCCTCAGAATAGATCATGAACCTTTACTTCTGCTTCAAAGAAAGGCACATTTTTAACCAGTGCCCGTCTTTTGGAAGTTACCTAGTAAACACACTCTTGTGGCTTCTCCACATCCCAGTAGCTGTTCTCCCAATTCTAGCTCCCGTTTCCCAGTACTTACTCAGTTGGTTCTTTGGAGAGACCAGGAAGGGTGTGCAGGGAACATTTGTGACCCCATCTTCATTTGTTTGTTTGTTTGTTTGTTTATTATTCCTCTATCAAAATCATCAAAACTGGAAAGAAGCAGACTCCATTATGAGAACCAAGATGGCTTTGCGGAGAACAGCACATTAATCTTCCTTTGGCCTGCACTTACAGCACGGTACTTTCTCTAAGCACTTCCCTTTGGAGTATGGTGCTTGCTCCTTGTACAGACAACTGTGGATCCCAACCAGGGAAGGACAGTGTAATTCATGAACCATCTCTGAGGGCCATGGAGCTGGTCTAGGGGTGGGGACAGAGAGGAATTAGGAACTGGAACAGGCTTTTGTCCTCATCTATTTTACATGCATGTCTTCTTCTGAGCACAGAACCTCAATTATCCTTCCATTAAGCAGCTGTCCCTCTTCATCCTCCAATTCTAGTGACTAAAGTCCCCTGTTTAGGTGACCAGAGCCAACCATGCAATAACCACAGCTATTGACTACTGAGCTCTGAGGGTCACGTAAGCCTAGTTCTGGTGGAGTCCTTTGTGGAGAGGCCTTGCTGGACTGTTGGTCCTGCCTCCCAATTAACCAATCACCTCCACGCTGGTTTTCTGCCACTTGATTCTTCATACCACTTCCGGAGAGTACTCATGGACACCCTGTCTGATTCTACAACTCCTGTGATTGTGACTCTTTGGTGATTCTCAGAATTTCTTAAATGACAGCTCCATAATCTGCCCTACCCTCATCTCAGCATCAGCCCTGTCCCTCCCCCACTCTGAGTTTTCTTACAGCAGAAATCACACAATCTTCAGCATGACAGTGCAAAAGTCCATTTTCTTGAAGGTCATTTAATTTCTTTCTATACAGTACAATAAATTATACATGAACATTCTGTAACTTCATGATGAGTCTATAAAAGCAAAACTAATGGCACAAATTAAATAGAAATTATAGCATATTTTGTCACGGAACTAATCTCTACGCACTATAGAGATGCATCTCTATAGCAACACTGATCAAAGTGATGAATGGCGCTGTTGTTCCTATAGAGTCCACATTTGCATGGAGGTGTGATTATGAGAACTTCTCACAAAGGCCTTTTGTCTAAATTCCGCAAAGGAAGTGATTCCTTAGAATTCCCTGCTTTTGTTTTGCTCTATACGCTGTTCCCGGTTTTTGATGAGGCTTCGGCTCCGGGTGGGTTTGTGCGAAGCCACCTGTCACCACTGCTCCCCAAGCGCCTTATTCTCCGATTCTCAACCCTGATCCGAGGAGCCAGTTGTGGATTGGCTCAGGCGATCACGCACTGAATCACCTCCTAAATCATCTTTCCAAATGTTATGCTTGGTAACATTCATATGATGGGGAAGCTTGGTTAACCAATTATCTTTAAGAGGTGGGACCCAGTTAGGGTGTGGCTTGCTGGGACCGGTGGGAGGGTGGGGGGTGGAGTGGGGGAGGTGCATGGCCTAGGTGCACTCTCTGTGTGGTTCCCTAGAGGCACAGCTCACCTTAGACTTCTGGTTCCTGTTCTCGTGAGTTTCCCCTTATAATAAATAAAAATATAATTGTTTTATCTTCTAGTTAGCCTGGTTATTTTCCAAATCAAGCTAATTTCTACCTTCATATGTAGAGGAATTACTCTTTTACCTTCTTTATTTGAAAGTTGTGTTTTATGTCCCCAAACTATCTATTAGTTTCCCCATTATAGCCACCACTTGAGGCCCATAAACCCCAGTCAAGTGTGCTGATACATATGACTGCTGTGTGGTCAGTCAGTGAGCCTCACTTGCTGGTTTTTGATGTGTTCTCTCAACAACAACCTGCTGGCCTGAATCAGGCAAAACTAGCCTTGGTTAAGCCAAACCTGACATCGTGACATTTATCTCCAGTATGGCAAACAGCACAGTCAGAAAGCCACATCGAGGGGCTTTCTGTGGTGCCTGGATAGTGGATTAATGAAGGGTTTTTCCCATCTAGTTGCCTACAGGTAGCATACCCTGATATCGGGTAAACTTTCTTAAACTGTTTCCGATACTGTACTGTCCTCCAGCGATTCTCTCTCTCTCTCTCTCTCTCTCTCTCTCTCTCTCTCTCTCTCTCTCTCTCTCTCTCTCTCTCTCTCTTCCTCCCCCTCCCTCTTTCCCTCTCCCCCTCCCCCTCCCTCACTCCCTCCCTCCTCTCTCCCCCTCTCTCTCCTCTCTCTCCTCTCTCCCTCCCTCCCTCTCTGGTGATGGGATTTGACACTGAACCCTAGGCTTTGCACACCCTCAGCAGCGCCCCACCACTGAGCTAAAACCAGCTGTGTCTTTCTAAATCAACTGCTGACTTGGAAAGAAGGCCGGGAAGTCTTCCAGAAAGAACACACCTGCCTTGAAGGGAACTTTCCTATGGGCTCTTTGCTCTGTAAGGCTCAGGCACAGCTCTGACCTAAATGCATACCCGGTAAGGTGAAACTCACCCCGGACTCTGTACCAGGATGGAATTTTAGGATCAGGTATAGTTTCTGAACACTGAGAGGGGCCACTGTCCCTTGTTTTCTTAAGGCACCGCATTGCTGTGTACCACACTGCACTGCTCTCTGTGCGCATACCAGTCCCTCTCCTTGGCCTATGGTCTCTTTCTTCTTTGGCTATGTAAAAATTGTTATTGTCCTTTAAGGTCACCTCTGCACTGCTGACCCTAACCCCCTGCCCTGCCCTAATTCAAAGCAGGGGAGCATCATGCCCATGTCTGTGGTATTGGAAGGTGAAACATGTCTGCCTGTTATTGGTACAAGGCGTTGTTTTCCAGGATTGACTCAACCTGGAAGTTAAACTCTTGTATTCATACTTTTCTTCTGGGACCAGATAGAGCCTCAAAATACCAGTCCTCCTGCCTTGCAAGTGCTAGTCCTCCAGGCATCTACTTATGGCTGGACATCATCCTTTTTACATGCAATTTGAAAACTAAAGAGTAAGAAAACTATGGTCTAAGGATAAGGATTTTAAAACATTTTGCATTATTTCACATAGTAGTTAATAAGAATGGACAGATGTATTAAATACCAATTTCCTGAAACCTGATTCCCTTTCTTATTGGGAAATAAGATGATTCATTGATATCCTGTTTGCATTTAGTCTATCTGTAGTAAGAGTGAACACTGAAGATTTGCTTGCGGGTGAATTACATCTTGCTTTGCATCTTAGCTCTTTATGTGTTGTGCTGATTTTTCTATTAAATATTTATCTTTATTGATTGGTGCACCAGAAGCCCTTATTCTGGTGAACACATCATTTTTCAGCTGTGTAGACACCGCTTATATTGTAAATATTTAAATTAACTTATAATTTTACTTAAATATTTTATCTTTATAGCTCAAATTTTATGAGTTTTATATGTTTTAGCCCAAATGCGACTCTCAGTGATTTATACTTTGGTGCTATACTTAAGAAAATTTTTCTCCACTTTTAAGTTTTTTTCAGAAATAATGCTGTGGCAGGGTTGTGATGTGTGTTCTGCTTTGGTGTATTTCCCATCTCCTTCTTTTCTTCGTTGATTCCTTCAATAGATGTTCATTAGGACTGCAACCTGTTCCAGCAGTCATCCTTTGGGTTCTGAGGGAGGTAAAATGAAGATGATCTAGTCCCCGCTTCCATGGATCTGCAGTCTGATGAGGTAAGTGGATGAGCAACACCAAATCAAACAAATGTAGATTGTAATGTCACAGAGTGACAGGTGCTATGCCGTAGTGTAGCACGGAGGAGCTGGAGAGCAGGAGAGGGGTGTGGCGGAGCAGAGGAGAGCCTGGCTTTCCTGCGGAGCCACGTTGGTTGCCTTGCTAGTGGGCACACCCCGCTGACTCGGAAGCCAGCGGTATTAGACTCTGGTTTGTATGTACACAATTGTTTTAGGCATAGCCAAAATAAACAGATTTTTAACCATTTGTAGTGTCTGTCTGCTTTGCATGTCTGAAACCATGTCCAACATCTGGTAGCTGTAGATAACAGACTCTAAAGAGCCCAAGAGGATGATTGCATCTGGAGGAAGAAGGAACACCCTTGGGAAGGTCTGCTCCAGACAAAGGAGAGGAAGTAGAGTCCTCAGACAACACAGAGTTAAGTGTGCTCCAAAAAGCAGGAGTGTCAATCAGCTGGGACGCACAGGTTTGCTACTATTTACTTGCTACAGCTTTCTGACCCTATTCATTTCACATGCACTTTCTCATATTGTAAACTCCTATGTATATTTGATTTGTTTCTGACCTTTCATTCCGCTACCTTTCCAGAAGCGTTGAATTTTCAATACTAAAAAATTTAAACAGTCACTCAATAAACTTCTGCAGCTTTCTTGATACGCTGCCACAATTATTCCAGAATTTATTCACCTGCATTTTGTACTTTAACTGCTGCAGAGGAGTCATCCATTTTATTATATTTTCTAATTGGTTATCGCTAGTATGTACAAAAGCTAATTGCTTTTTGTATTTGTTTGTTTAATAATAGGCTTCTTTAACCCACTCCCTTATGAGGCCATGCGGCTTCCCCAAGCAATCTTGCCTTTTCTCCTGACACAGTCACAGCACTGGGGATTTTCCTGGCCCTTGTCCCCCCACTGACATCATTCTTAGTGCTTTCCCACTGAATGGCACTGACTAACTTTGATTCCTTCTCTACCACAGACTTTCTCTGGGTGTTTATTGATTTGTTTTTTTTTTTCTATCTTTCCAGAAATTGATCAATTTTTCATTATCTTTAGTTACTTCAAACTTCGGAGATAGAAGTAAGATGTTCGGGGTAAGCTAACGTTTGAGACCAAGTTCACATTCACTCCTGTCAGAATGACCCACCAGTGACTTACGTGAGCTGTCCGTTCATCACTGTCCCCTGAGCCACACCAGAGTGTTACTGAGTACCTTCAGCAATACAGGCTGACAAAATGTGTGCAATGTATTTGGGGAAGACTACATGAATATATGCATGGCAGAATGACACAGAACAATACGAACACATTGTAATGAGTAGTTTTCCTGGGTTTGATATGGAACCAGATCTACGCATGCAAAACCATCAAGGGGGAACGGTTCAGAAAACACATTCCATCTCCATCTGCTTTTGTGACTCTGAATTTATTTTCTTTTAGAAAGTGAATAAAATTGGGTGGTAAAGATGGCTCTGTGGCTGAGTACTTACTGCTCCAACAGAGGACCAGAGTTCAGATCTCAGTACCCATTGTGTGGCTCACAAGTACCTGTAGCTCCAGCTCCAAGGGATCCAACAACCCTCTTTTGATCTCTATGGATTCCTGCACACACTTAATTAATAAAATAAATATTAATGAAGAAGACGAGCAAGATAAATACTAAACATGATTCTTGCCATTTGGAGATCCCTGTTTATGAGAAAATTGTAAAATTCTGTACATGCATTTGTAACTCTTTATCTATTACATCCTTCCAGGATTTGTTGGGTTTTTTTAAGAGCTTGCCTCTGATAGTGTCTTTAGCATTAGAGCAAAACTGAGCAAGAAGAAAGAAGAGGACTCATACACACTCTGCCCTACACAGGTAGGAGTTTCAGCATCAGCACCACATCTGTGCCAAGTGAATTGTGACTGGAGAAAACTCCAGGCACCATCATCACACTGCTGAGATTGGCATGTTGTTAGTACCCAGAGTATGCAGGGTATTCAAGGCTTGATCTCAGTATCCCGAATCTATGGGCTTTGATGGTTGTGCAGCCACACGCATCCTCTTCTGCTGTATCATACAGAATACTTGCACTACCTTAATTCTGATAATTTATCTTTCCTTGCTCTTAGTACCTGTCTTAGGCAGCGTGACTATTGCTATGAGGAAATACCATGACTAAAGCAACTTGGGGAAGAGAGGCTCAATTCTGCTTACAGTTTCTGATCACGGTTCATCACAGAGAAAGGGCAAAACGCAAAGTCAACCAGAACAAGAATCTGGAGGCAAAACTTGATGCAGAGACTGTGGACGGGTTCTGCTTACTGGTTTGCTCCTCACTGATTGCTCAGCCTGCTTTTTTATAGCATCCAGGGCCACCAGCTCAAGGGAGACAACACCCACAATTAGCATCTAGGTCTTCCCCCATCAATCACTAAAAAAATTCTTTACAGTCTCACCTACAACCCAGTCTCCTGAAGGCATTTTCAAATTGAGTTTCCCCCTCTAAGATGACTCTAGTTTGTGCTAAGTTGTCATATCAACAGCCAGGACAGTACCACTCTGGTGACCACCAGATCTTCCCATTGTCTTCATATAGTTGCTGTGGTGGTTTGAATGAGAATGGCGCCATAAATTCATAGGCTTGAAGTTTTGGTCACCAGAGAGTGACATTACTTTAAAAGATTAAGAGGTGTGGCCTTGTTGGAGGAAGTATGTCAAAAAAACTTCTAGATTTTCAAAAGCCCAAGCCAAGCCCAGAGTCTTTCTCTTTCTGCTGCCCATAGACCCAGGTGTAGAACTCTCAGCTACTTCTCCAGCACTGTGTCTGCCTGACTCTGCCATGCTCTCCACCATGACAATGGATTTAATCTCTGAACCTGTAAGCAAGCTCCAATTAAATGCTTTTCTTTATAAGTTCCTTTATAAGAGTTGCCTTGGTGATGGTGTCTCATCACGGCAATAGATCACGAACTAAAATAGTTTCCTTCTCTAGAATAGCTTAGATTGGAATCATACCATTTCTAGATTTTTCATTGGCTTCTTTCACTTCATAGGATGCATTTACGCTTCCTCCATGTGGTTTCATGGCATTTTCGGTGCCGAACAATACTCCATTCTTTATATTACAATAAATTGATTTCTCCATTCACTTATGGAAGGGCATCTTTACTATTTCCAAACTTGGGCAATTATGAGTAAAATTGTTTAAATATCTGTGTGCAGGATTTTATGAGGACACACATTTCCATTTCTTTTTGATAAATTCCAAGTCATGTGATAGCTGACCAGTCACATGGTAAGAGCACACCTTATAACAAACTGCCAGATTGCCTTGCAAAGTGATCGCCCTGTTTGTGCTGCTACCAGCAACTAGTAAGAAAATTGATTTCTCCCCATCTTCCAAGGCTTTGGGATTCCCAGCTGTTCTGGATTTGGGACATTCTGCTAGGTATGCAGGGTTTCTCACATTCTTGGCTTGTGTTTCCCTGTAAGTGATACGGAGCATCTGCTGTCTGCATGTTGTTACTGGAGAGGCATCTTGGTCTTTCTGTCCATTTCAAATTAGGTTCTTCCCTTCCTTATTGTTCCCCCTTCCTATTGTTGAATTTTGAGATTCTCTGTATATCTTGGAATATAGACTTTGATTGATGTGTCTTTAGCAAGTATTTTCTCTGGGTCTGACTTCCTTGCTGAAAAGCTGACAATAGCTTATAGCAGAAGCAGTCTCTACTACCTCCACCCACATTCGGGTGTCCTTGCTGAGCTTTGGGGTCCACAGGCAGTTGTGTGAAGACTATGGTTAGGAGAACAGGCTCTGGAGTCTGTGAATGAGGGCATTAATCCCATCTTCATTATCTATAAAGTGAACCAGTCTCCCATTATTCAGGACCCTCAGTGGAGATAAACTAAGCCCATTATATGGTTTTCTGAATGACCCACTCCCAGGGACACTGTTGCAAGTCACAGACCAGGGAACTCTGCGTACATGCTATGGGTGTAATAAGGTGTACTGTGATGTCTATTTTCAGCTCTAGTGTCTTAAGCTTCACTTGGGGCTTTTCTCTTCTTGGAAAATGCTGTGGCAGCCAGAAGCAGCATACTATTCCAAGAGCTCAGTGTACTGAGGAGGCTTTAGAGAAAATTGCCATTTTTTTGTTCCCCTTTTCAAGTAGAAATCCAAATGTACCATCTATTCAATGGTGCATGCTACTACTTTTATTCAGCTAATTCCCTCACATGACCCCACAGGTGACAGGTGTTCAGGGACTTGGATGTGGTCACTTCTGTCCACTACAGGGAGGAGACTTTTGCACATTCTGGTACTAGCTGTCTGTTCTTTTCATATAACATTGTAGCAGTAGCACTCTTTTATAACCTGAACATTAATGCTAAATCTTTTGCACACATAAACATCATTCAGTCACTGTATACTATAGCTTCCTTGTTTAAAAAGCAAAGAAATTGAGGCTTATGAAATAACTGAGTCATTATGATAGCCAGCTGTTTAGGTATAGAGATGAGATTTCACCCAAGACCTTAAAGTCTATGCTGCTAACTATTATGTAAGCACTAAAAAATGTTCTTTCTACTGCAGAGGTTTTTGAATTGTCTTTCAAAAACTACCGGAGCAATGGTGACTTTGACAAAGAGAGAATTGAAATTGAGCTTTCTGGGTTCTACCCAAGACCTCTTGAGCCAGGCTGCCTCTGTCCTACCCCTTTCTAAACATATATTGTCCTCACGGGTCTCACACTGTATTAAAAGAGGCTTTCTGGATCCTGGAAGGAGACAGTGCATGTCAGAAGTTATGGGAGCTTATGGGTAGAACTGGGGGACTTATGTCTAGCTTTGAACAAAGGCTGTCAACTCTAGGCTGCAGGTTACATGACATGAGTTATTCTTCCAGCATTTTCAGGTGTATTTTTGGCACCACTTTCTGTGCTAATATGGCCGAATAGTCCAGACATTACCTTTTATGTGCACAGACATGGATTTCAAGATCCAGCCAGAAGTAGCGATAAACCAAGAAAGTCAATATTTAATTACATGTTTGGAAAGACCCACAAACAAGTTCAGCTTGTGTGACATTGAGGGAAAAGGTCAATGTGAAATTTTCATCGATTGAATTTGCTGTTTGGCAACTTCATACATGTAGATAATGCAATTTGTTTCCTGTCACTTCCCTCCCCTCTTCTGTTCTACTTCCCCCCTTTGTTATCTCCTTCTCACTGATATTATCCTCCCTCTCCCTATAAGATTCTTCCCCGTGTTCCTGTCTTTGTTTTGTTTGGTGATGTAAGCCAAGATAATCTGTGGGTCAGCAGATTTGGAATTATTCCTTGGATCCTGGTGGGCACTACCGGGTCCATAATTGAAGAGCACAACAAAAGACTAAGTCGTCACACGAGAGGTGGATACGCTTCAGATCAATCCTGTGGATATAGTCTCTCTCTGATACCTGCAGAAATGAAAGTATCTTCCTTGTGGGTGGCTAGAAAGACAAAACGGGGCTTGGCACAGAGTGGCCAGTATCTTCATTGTTTTAATTATTGTTATAAATCATAACTGGTAAAAATGCTAATTAGATCACGTGAAAATTGTTTAACAAAGAGTTTCAATGAAGATGTGAACAAGAATACCAATGGCTTGTGCCTATTCCAAGTATTTGTAAGTTATAGACTACCTTTATTCTCTATTTGGATATGGGCACTCCCTCCTTCCTGCATGGGAAAGCCTTCTTTATTCAAATCCTCGGGCACTCAGAGTTCTCAGCAGAAGCTGTCAGCATGGTGACTGTGTCCGCACAGGTGCTCCTGTCTCCTGGATGGTGTTTGGAGCAAGTCCTGAGGGAGAGGATTTCTTGGTCTTCAAGGACACGTTGATTATTATTGGGTAATAGAACATCAGTTTATCATTGTAAGTCATTGGGGCCAAATGAAAATTTCCTAAAAATAGTAACTGTGCTGCGCTTGGCTGCTCTGCTATCCCCAGGAGCTCCCCACTCAGGGGGATGCAGGAGCTTGACAGTGGAGTTCCTCCTCGTGATGCACTCTGGTCTTGGGCGGAGGTGTCTGGGAACTGCTAGAGCCTGGACGGGAGAACGGGCTCTGACTTCATATGCCCATGAGTTCCGGAGGGAACAGTGCTACTGTTTCCCCTTGGAAGCGTAAATTCCAACTTGGTGACTGTGTTCGAAGTTTGGCTGGGGATGGCTGCAGTTAGACAAGCTAGAGCAGTGAACGTAGACTCCTGGCAGAATTGGCTTCCTTGTCTGTCTGTTC
Organism: Arvicola amphibius; assembly: GCF_903992535.2. Classification (NCBI taxonomy): domain Eukaryota; kingdom Metazoa; phylum Chordata; class Mammalia; order Rodentia; family Cricetidae; genus Arvicola; species Arvicola amphibius. The sequence goes on along the minus strand of NC_052049.1, from coordinate 92,600,158 downwards.
TGTAGACTCTTGTTTATTCTTTAAAGGTGGTGGGAGGCACAGTTTAAGACTTGCCAAGTCCTTGCAGATGGATCTAATGGCTGAAACATCTCCATCTGCATTGGCGCTGGCAGACTGCAAGGTAATTATCTGCAACCCAACTCGCTCTCCACTCCCCATCCAGCCTTTTCCCCTGTGCTGTTGTATCCTCCCATGTCTGCTTCTTCTAGCTGCCATTGTTTGGCTTACTGCCATGCACTGGATTCGCATCAATTACCTTGTCCCTCATAGTGGCCACCGCATATCTGTCTCCACCTCTGAATATGTAAATACACCTTATCCTTGTTTAACTCTTTTACATGCAATTTGTATTAAAACTAGAAAATCCAAGTTGGTTCAAAGCAAACCAGCAGAAAACAGAAATAACAAGCATGACAAATCTTTTCACCAAGTCATAATAGCTTCTGATATCAGCTATAGAGGTTTTCTGTCTTCATTTTCTGTTTGCATGCACGTTCACATGCCTTCCAAAAGTAGAATTATACTGTCAAACATTGTTTTCACTTTGTTATTTGACAGTCTCGCATCTTGTTACACTGTACCTGAATTTTTTCTGTATTGTTCTATATTATTGCCTTGTCGATAAAGGTTTTCTTCTCTATATACAATTTCACTATTGTCCTTATTTCAATTGTTTTTACATTATAATGTAAATCACATAGTAAATTGTATCCTTGTTCGGAAGACATTATATCTATCATTAACTAGATCTTTGGGAAGTTGTTGAGTCAAGAATTCAGCGAAGCACACACACATTTATGGGTATTCTTTTTCTCTGGGGTACTACTCTCCATTTATGTTCACTATCTAATCACATGGATCGATTATTTATGCTTATCTGCATTCAGTAATTTCAAGGCTTCTATACTGTGGCCTCTGTGACCTTAGTCCTTCCACTCCATTCCCACTCTGCTGATTGTGAAACGCCCTTAAGAGTTTTTAAGCCATTTAACATTCATGCCACGGTCTCAAAAACACTGGTATCTGCATGTGTCATTTGGTACTCATGACACATGAAAGGTAACACAGTATCATATAAAAATCTCTGGACTGCAAACTATGCTCTTAAAACTGTGAGGGTCTTTCCACAGTGCTTTCACCTTTGGTTTTGCCAAGCATTGCAATGACAGGGTTGTAAATAAAGATTTTGTTCTTCCTAAATGTTGGAATAGGCTTGAGGAGATGGCTCAATAGGTAAAACACCTGCCATAGAAATGTGATTTTGGATGGCCAGCATCCACAAACAAGTTAGGTGTGTCAGAGCTTATCTGCAGCCCCAGTGTTGGGAGGCAGAGAGAGAATTGTCACTAGAATTTAATGGTCAGGCAGCCTACCTGAGTCAATAAACTTCAGGTTCAGTGAGAGACCCTGCCTCAAACAATGAGAGGGAAAGCCATCATGGAAGACACTTGTGGTTGATCTCTGGCATCTACATAAAATACATATGCATGCACATACATAAACACACACACACACACACACACACACACACACACACACGAGCACACAGGCATGGCATGGCCAGGGCTAACACTTTGGAAATGTTTTCTCTATCCTTCACAGTTTCAGTATTTAGCACAGAATTGAAATAAAGTATTTTGGGGGGGGGGTGAATGTATAAAGTGCTTCAGCAGATCTGATGGTGTGACTGTCAGGTAACCTCTTCTCCATCATGTGTTTAAGATGGAGAACCCTTAGATAGTTAAGATGGTAAACCCTGCAGCCTTCTTCGCTGCCACTGTGACCGTCAGAGGTGGTTCTGTTCTAAACTACTTCTCTGTCTCTTGTTATCCAGAATACTTTTCCAGGCCTGTGTCCTCTCCTACAACTTCCAGCATCCTTTATCATTTCTGTTAACCCTTTCTATGGCCTTCTGGGAAGACTCTCAGACTTAGTGTTCCCAGTAATTGATCGGATATTCTGTATCATGAATATCACCCCAGGTTACCATTCCTTCTGTTGTTTCTGCCCTTCTGTCTGTCAGCCTTGCTCTCTCCACACCACCCGGACACCTTATTTTTCTTCTTTCTTGTGACAGCACCCTGCTCTAGCACCAATCCTCTGCTACGTTTCCCTCTCTCATCAAAATTAACACACCCTGTTAAATAGTCTGTCCCTCAATCAGAGAACGGACAGACACATCCTGGGAAAAGTAACCCAAGGCTCTACTCCTTGTAACCTATGGGCCTCTAAAGTGCCTGGCTCTGTGCCAGGAGTCATATAGGCTAGGTTTCATGGAATAAAGTTTGACCACCCCTTCTAGAAACTTCAGAGTCAGAAATACCTTTGTTCTGGACAGTGAAAGTTCTTTATTTCAGGGCCCTTCTCAGACCCTAAGTAGTGACCATCTCCCCTAATGCAGCTCCTCTCTGCACCCAAAATCCAGCTCTCTCCTTCAGGTCCCTGTCAACTAATAGAGACTTTTCTTCTCTTTTCCTTTTATTCATAACACCTTCGTGTCTGTACCATCTTGCATATTTACGTATTTAGATCATATGAAAATACCCCCTTGAGAAATCTTTCACTAGCATGCATATATATGACACTTCTGCAGTAATATATCTATTTATAACTATAACTATATACATATATATACATATATATGTATATAAATGTATATATATATATATATAAATGCAGAGATGTCATTTTCTTTTGAGCTTTTCAGATTGGATTTCCATTTTCTTGGTATCTTGGTATGGAGTTTGTTTCTAAATTCTTATGCCTATGTTGTCTTCATTGTTTTTCTCAGATAAAAAAAAAACTAGATTTCTTTTCAGATTTGATGATCAGAAGCTGATATAGCAATGAATTTCTCTCCATTCTGTCCTCGTTGTTTACCAAGATGCATTTGGAGGCATTTCAGTGTAGGCAATGCCGGGGCATCCCCAAGTTTCATGTGTCTTTCTCCCTCTCAACTGCTTGATTCTTTAGAACTGTGAATTGCTCTACACACACACACACGAGAGAGAGAGAGAGAGAGAGAGAGAGAGAGAGAGAGAGAGAGAGAGAGAGAGCATATACACATGTTCCACATACATCCCCTAACACAGCACTTAACAGTGCTTAAAAGAGCTCTCAATGTACACATCGAGCTGTGCATTTGTGGGAATGAGCACAACACTGTGCCCAGTGTCTGGAGCTGTATCCCGACTGTTTTCCCCGTGGGACCTGTATCCCTTTCTTGAAAGTGGAGCGCCTGTATTCTGCTGCTTCATAGCCTGTTAGTCAGCATCTGAGGCTCAGTTCTTCTGTCTGCTGGGTCAGATTTCAGCAGATTCCAATCTCTGTCTTCCTTTGTCTGGCTGTCTGTATTTTGCGGATTGAATTTAGGTGTGGCATAGAGGGCTCTCGGGCTTGGTGCTTGTTAATGCAGCACCATCTGCTTCATAATTAGTGCCAGTTTCTCTCTGAGGCTGACATTAGATTGTCTGTCACTGTGGTTTGCCATAGTAATGAGAATTTTCATTTTTCCTCACATTTCGCAAGTGAGAAAATGGGACAGGTTGCAAGCAGGGCTGTCAGCCAGACATGGGGCTGGGCTAGAAGTCCAGCAACGTTGTGCATGAGGGAATGGAAACAGTCTGCCTGTGATTTAGAAATATACTCTGGCAACAATATGAGAATATATTTAAAATGTTCACTAAAAGGAACAGGTATGGAATATATATATTTGGGAAGTCGCTAGCTGTTGAAAAATCCTTTTCTCATCTCCCATAATATTTCTAAAACTCCTCACCAGTGTGTGAAGATTGAATGTCACTGTCATCTAGGGAGAGCATACTAAAGCATTTTTTTAGGAGGCTCTCTACTGGGTCATTTGTTATGGTCCTGAGTCCCCGGACAATCTAATGTGGCCGCCCTCTGCCTTCTACTGTACAAGAGAGGAGAACACTTGGTGACAAATTACTTCGGTCATTAGTCTGTGGTTGAAAAAAAGGAAGAAGCCCCCTCCCACCCCTCCTTCTTGAGGTATAGCACACACATGTGCACATACATGCATGTGCTGACCATCTCTCGGGCCTCTCTAACAGAAGCCAGATTATCCTTCTGTCCCTGGCCTGTACATGCCGCACATGCAGCCAGTAGGTATGGATTGCTCAGATTCCTGGCAGAGTGCTTTGGTTTGTGTCAGTGTAACAAAGTACCGGAGCCTGTGTGGATTGCAAAGAAAGGAGTCTTGCAGTAGTTTGGATTTCTAGAGGTAAGATCAGCTTCCTCACCTGACAAAGGCCTCATGCGGTGCCACAGCAGGGAAGAATGACCTTACATAGTGGGCACATGTGACAGGAGCAAGAAGAAAAGGTCACATGACAAGAGAAGAAACAATCTAGGGAAGGACCAGGCTTGCTCTTTGACAGTACTGGCATTCGTAACATTAGATCCACTTCTGGAAGCCCTAGCCCATGCTATGAGACAGATATTATTCGTTTCACATGTGGGGGGGAGGATTTCTGCCATCTTCCATGATACAGTATCTCTTAATAGTTGCATTACCTGTTACTGCCATTGCACTGTGAACTGAGCATCCAGAAAATGAATCCCTTGGGGGAACACATTATTGTCAGCACAAAAACACAGACTCCCTAAAAGGATAACAGACAGTTTATTCTGGAGCCAAATGTGAGTGGCAATGGCCTGGGAACACAGATTTAGGAATTCCAAATATTATGTTCCAACATGAAAGCAAATTTCATGAAGTGTTTATGGTAACAGACCAAAGGAAGGTATAAATCAAGTCACTTATAAAATACACTCATGGAAACATTAAGTAGGTGGTACAAAAAACACAGAGAAACCTGTATTATAGGCAACAGGAGCTATCTGAAGGTGATCATAGCTTTTTGGCTGGCGGAAACTAGGATTTTGTAAACATACTCCAAAGATTTTAATCTGTTAGTTACAGAATCTTAGGTAGAACAGAGAGGGGGGCAAGACATGGCTTTTTAAGGGCCAAAGACAGTCCAGGATAATCTACACCATTTCCACCCACCCATATCTATGAAGGCCTAATCAGTCAATCGGCTTTGTAGACAATTCAGTTGACGGTGCAACTTCTCTAATAGTATCAGAACCTAGGAACCCAGTTATACACACAGCAAACAAGTCCCATTCTTACCCCCATCCCCTGCCCCTGATATTGAGCCCCTTCTCACCTAGCGGGCTGGATTGGTAAAAATGGGCTCTAAGGTCTACAGACTTTTGCTCAAGGCAGGACTCTGTCCTTTGTATCTACTAGATATTTGGTAGGAGTAGCTTGAGTTTTGCATTCTCGTGTGTGATGTGTGTAAGGCTATGTCTGTGGGGTGTTCAGATCTCAGCTCCATTCTGCAGACCAGAAAAGCTTAAATGAATATCACCATTTTCTCACTTCTGTGCAGTGGCTGGGTCCGAGATTCTAGTACCTTCCACTCTGTGTTCCCCAGGCCTATGAGGCTCCTCCTCTGAGCCACAGACCAGAAAACATGGAGGTTCAGCAAAGAGTCCTCTAACTATTTTATTCTGTGCTGTAATCATTCTACCAAATATAAAGCTCCTTGGTCCAAGCATTCTCATAATCATGAGAATAATTTCGATGGTACCAGTGCTGGAAACATATATGAGTTTTCAGCCCAGTGGCCAAAGCAGCCCTCTGGCACAGAGAACTCAAGTGGTTCCAGCTGATTTATCATGGTGTGTGTGTTTCTTTCTTTTCTGTTGAGACAAAATAGAACTCAAAACAGTCTAAGGAGGAGAGAGTTTGTTTTGGCTTATAGTTTCACAAGGGGTACAGCCCATTGAGGCAGGGAGGACCTGACAGAAGGATTGTGAGGCTGGGCTAACAACCACAGAGTTGACTGACCATATGTCATCCACACACAGGAAGCAGAGAGAGAGAAAAACAGGAAGACGAGGCAGGCTCTAAACCCGCTATCCCTTCCCTGCCCCCATTCCCCAGTGACTTACTTCCTCCAGCAAGTCTCTACCTACTAAAGGGTCCATACCCCCCCTACATAGGGCCACCAACTGGGGACCAATGGTCAAATAGATGAGCCTATGAGGGACATTCTCATTCAAACCACTGCAGTCGGCAAATTCTGTAGTATTTCACAGTGACTCTAAACTACAACTTCCATGTGTGCAGTAGAGCTCTGCATGTGCCACAATGTAAGTGACAGCACAGCCAAGAGGCACACAAATGTACATACAACACAGTACCAGCCAAGGGTACAACACTGAAGGGTTGGCAAGACTAAGTTATGGAAAAAATGATTTCTCATTTCATTGAGAAAAATCTAATTTGTATAATGGCTTCTGTTAATCTTAACATGATCTTTAATATGTGCTCATAATTTCTACAAATATTTTACCTTATTGTTTTTATGGCAAGGTTTCATTATGTAACCCAGGCTAGCCTCAAGTCTCTGATACACCATTGTCAACCCGTTGAGTGCTGAGATTACAGGCATACACTATCACATCTGATACTCTTTTTTTTTTTATTTCTACAATGTCAGACTTTAATGAATCAGTTCACAAGGTCCAAAGGTCTCAGTGACAGCAACTTGTCATCTAATCTCATCTACCTTGGTACCTGGCTAAGATAAATGCAAGTTCTTTTATTCCAATCTTAATTACTAACATTAACTCTCACATCATATATTATGCAGCACAGTAAATATATCTATATGTCTATCTGCAAATATATGTGCATATAAACATACACACACATACATGGCTCACAGAGTAAAAACAAACAAAAGAGTCTGTGGCAGACCTCCAGAGGTTGCGTAAGGAAGCTGAGGAACAATCCATATTAATATAATAACCCGCATCGGTACAGGGAGCAGGCTGCTGGAGCTGCTATGTTAGGATTTAAGATGGCCAATACAGAGTTCAGCTGTAAGGCGAAAGCCCAAGCCAGGTCCAAACAGGAACCAAGGCAACAACAAAAACAACAGATCTGGCCCAGGATGGCAAATAGGTGAAGGGTCATGCAGTCAAGGAAGCCAGGGAAAAAAACCTAGCCAAAGGTACAGGAATAGCTGGGGAGTCCTCTGTTTGTTGGTCCTTCAGGCACACTCCAGGTATCTGATGGGAAAATGGTGTAGGGCCACACCATCACAGTGCTAAGTAGCTACCACTTTATGGAATCCAGGTAAGGAAGAGAGTTATGCCTTTTTCTTGGCCTGGCACATCTGGCAAGTTCTTGGGCCTGGTTTACTTATACAGTTTTAGCACATCCAGGTGCCCCTGTAGCTTTCATTCACCCAGTAAACTTGAAAGGTGGTTCCCTTTCTACTACCGGAAATAAGTCACTTATGGGTCTGTGTTAGGTGGGTGGTGCCTGATGTGATGTCTGAGTTCACCTAAGAGCTGCTGCCATCCTCCTTCAAAATGGACTGAAACGCTGCTGGTAAAATACAGTCTCCTAGCTGGGCATCGTTGCACACAACTTTTATCCCAGCACTCAGGAGGTTGAGGCAGGCAGATCTCTATGAGTTTGGGGCCAGCCTGGTCTACATACAGCCTGGTATTGGCATATAAACAGACAGAAGGACCAAGGGAACCAAATCTAAGACCCAGATATTAATCCACACAGCTATGAACACCTGATTTTTGACAAAGAAGCAAATATAAAATGGAAAAAAAGCATATTCAACAAATGGTGCTGGCATAACTGGATATCAATATGCAGAAGAATGAAAATAAATCCCTATCTATCACCATGCACAAAACCGAAGTCCAAATGGATTAAAGATCTCAACATATAGCCAACCATACTGAAGCTCATAGAAGAGAAAGTGGGAAGTACACTTGAATGCATTGGCACAGGAGACCACTTCCTAAGTAAAATTCCAGTAGCACAGACACTGAGAGAAATAATTAATAAATGGGACCTCCTGAAACTGAGAAGCTTCTGTAAAGCAAAGGGCATGGTCAACAAGACAAAATGATGATGGGAAAAGATCTTCACCAATCCCACATCAGATAGAGGTCTGATCTTCAAAATATATAAAGAACTCAAGAATTGGTCATCAAAAGAACAAATATCCAATAAAAAATGGGGTACAGCCCTAAACAGAGAACTCTCAACAGAAAAATCTAAAATGGCTGAACGACACTTAAGGAAATGTTCAACATCCTTAGTCATCAGAGAAATGCAAATCAAAACAACTCTGAGATTCCATCTTATACCTGTAAGAATGGCCAAGATCAAAAACACTGATGTCAACTTATGCTGGAGAGGATGTGGGGTAAAGGGAACACTTCTGCATTGCTGGTGGGAGTGCAAGCTGGTACAGCCCCTTTGGATATCAGTATGGCGATTTCTCAGAAAATTAGGAAAAAACCTCCCTCAAGACTCAGCAATACCATTTCTGGGCATATACCTAAAGGATGCTCAATTATACCACAAGGACACGTGCTCAACTATGTTCAGAGCAGCATTGTTTGTCATAGCCAGAACCTGGAAACAACCTAAATGTCCCTTGATCAAAGAATGGATAAGGAAAATGTGGTACATTTACACAATGGAGTACTACACAGCAGAAAAAAGTAATGATATCTTGAGATTTGCAGGCAAATGGATGGATCTAAAAAACATCATATTGTGTGAGGTAACCCATAACCAGAAAGACAAACATCATATATACTCACTCATAAGTGGCTTTTTGACATAAAGCAAAGAAAAAACAGAATACAATTTACAATCCAAGAGAACGTAGACAATAATGAAGGCCCTAAGAGAGACATATATGAATCTAATATACATGGGAAGTAGAAAAAGACAAGATCTCCTTAGTAAATTGTGAGCATGGGAACCACAGGAGAGGGTAGAACGGGAGGAGAGAGGAATGGAAGAGAACAGAGAAAAATTCATAGCTCAATTAAAAAAACCCAGTAGTTTTCAGGCTGGGCATTGCTCTTGGAGATCCCATTTTATTTTACTTTTTTTTTTTTTTTGAGACAAAGACTTACTGTGTAGCCTTGGCTGACCTAGACCTTGCTACTCTTAATTTAATTTTAACATGATAATAAATTCTGTGAAGATTAGCTAGCCCATCACACGTTCTCTATATTATTTGGCAATCTTCTTTGTTCAGAGAAGCCTTGGTTCCAATAATAAGGGAAAGGCAGCATCTGAAATTGATACACACAATTTCCTGTGTAGGACAGATAAGTCCTAAAAAGACGCCTCGGTGCTGTGCTCCCGTCTGCCAGGCCGGCGCTCCCGACTGCCAGGCCAGGGTCTAACTGCTGACTGCTGCCCAGTTCCATTCTTCAGTCACCACTATGGCTTCTCTAAGTGGGCTGCTGAGAGCCCTGTGGGACTCTGGAGTTTGCATCTTCGGGGGCATGTACAGTTGGAGCGGCAGCAGGTGGACTTCTGTTCCTTGTGGGCAGATTCTCCGGGTCTTCAGGCTCCTCATTCGGACGCTTCTCTTTCCAAGCCAACCCTCCAGAGACCAAATCCTCCATCTTGATCACTTGTCTCCCTCATCTAAGCTGCTTTCAGGAACAGAATCTGAGAGTTCATTCATAATGAGTTGTGCGCAGCTGAGAACGCTTGCCACAAGTCCTCAACCCGGAAGTTCTGAACTTGAGCCAAATGAACGCGTCCTGCCAGCTAGGAGTCTCAGCATTACAAAGGCGTCAGGAGGGTGAATGTGTTCTTGGTCCTGGGTACTAACATGTCGAAGAGGGGACACTGGACGTCTTTAGCCCCGAGAAAAGACTTGTTACCAAGGCAACGGCTGTGATTTTCAGAGTAAAAGCACGGCTACCACCGCAATCTCAGCACAAAGTGAGCAGGGTGAGAAGTCAGACTTGGAGCATTCACACCCAGGGCATGGCATGGGGTCCTTAAGCCGGTACTCTCAGCAAAGACGGAGATCCCAGTGTCTGCATAGTCTGTGCAGAAAAGGACGGAATTATCTCTCTTAGGCATCTGAAGGAGCAGAGGTGAAGGCAGCGGTGCGAGCTTCCTGGCCAGCACTTTTAAGGACCCTGGAAAATTACAACATTTTAACTTTTCTAGAACTTACATATCAGATATAGTGGTAAGTACCTTTCTTTATGACTTAGTATTTTGTCCTCATGAAAAAGTAAAAAGTAACTGCTTTCTTCATAGACGAGGTAGCTGAAGCAGAAATAAGTAAGAAATTCACGTGAAATGTCTTTGTACAGAAACCAAGAGAGGCAGGATCAGAAGCAGAAACTGTTTCTAGAATCTGCTCCAAAAACGAGCGTTCTTTTTTCTTCTTAGTCAAAAGCTGAAGTGGGAAGTGAGCGGCAGCAGATACGGAGCCAGGAGAGCCCACGATGCCCCCCTCACTTCACTGGGTCGTAGCCACGCATCTGTAAGCAGGTGACGGCAAGTGCCTCTGTCATGGGCATCTTCAAGGCCGAGCAGCCTGACTGTCCACCACGGAGCAGACTGCCACCTCCAGCGTGCTCTGCACCAGTGGGCACAGAGGCACAGGCTGCCTGTCTGCTGTAGGCGAAGCAGAGTCTCTGTGAGCAAGTCTGCCTGTGCATCTCCAGTCTGGAGAATCCCACCAAGCAGTGTCCGAGGATGCTCACACTTCATCTTTGAATTTACCAGACAAAATTGCAGTCATGCTGATTTTTGCCGTCACTCAGTTTTCTTTTCACGGCGGGCACTCACGAATTATTTCAACCCAATCTTTCCATAGTTAAACAAGGAGGGTCTCTTCTGGGGTGCTGCCACTCAGAGAAAACCTTCCCATAAAGGGGCCCCAACATATAGATACCAGTTAAGCTAAGAATGTAAGGCTCCTATATTCCAGAGTAATAGAGTAGGTGACGTTCATGGTGCCTTGCACAGTGAGCAATCTCTGACTGCCATTATACTGTGAACAGACTGGATGATATAGGCTGCCAGCGTTTTCCAACTCTCTTAAATGTTTTTTATGCCTGGGCTACTTTATGACTCACTTGGGCCTGACTGGCTGTCAAAAGAAGATTTCTTTGGGAGAAGTTTCTGGAACCATATTCTCATCTGCAAACTTCAAGTGGGTGCTCGCTTGGGTTAGCATCACCTTTCGCAGGCTTACCTGGTGTTTTCTTTATCTGGTATCTCTTAAGGCGTCTGAATTCTGAGATGATAAATGTGCTCTATTCTAAGGCACCAGCCAGCCAGAAGAGGACCTGCCACAGACAGAATACCTGCTCTGACAGCCGGCATCCATTACACACTTCCCCCATCAGGCATCCTCAGCTCATCTTCCTCCAGGTAGAGAGAGCATAATATTGCATGCCATTTGTGTCATTCTGAGCACACATCTTCCTTTGGAGTGTCCCAGCTTGGGGGTCAGGATAGAGCTTCTTTTGCAGAGAAGGAAAGTTGAGAACCTGGCCCAGTCTCTCATGGGTGTGCGTGATGGTCTCTTGCATTTGGAATAGCAGTAATCTTTCTCCACTGGGCTCCTAGCAGCAACTTCCCTACTCAATACGTTTCTGGAGGTATAGGGAAACCTGCCTATGCTGCTCAGCCTGAATCTTGATCTCTTTTATTCCTGAGGCTCGACAATAACTCCAGGCAGAGTTTGGAATAGATAAACCTGTGAATCTCACCAGGCAAGGTTTGCAATAGGGACAGCTTGGAGCTCACAACCCAGCCATGATAATGACATTCCTTCTCTTCAAGTTCATCTTCCAGATGACCACTTATCTTTGCTAACTTAGGGAGTCTTGTAGGTATTCTCCTGTGTGCTGTCAGGTCCTTCCATGGCAGTGCTTCTCAACTTGTGGGTTGTGGCCCCTTTGGGGGGCAGGTGTCAAACAAGTTTTTCACAGGGGTCACATATCAGATATCCTGCATATCAGATATGTGTATTATGATTCATCACAGTAGCAAAATTGAAAATTGCGGTTATAAAGTAGCAATGGAAATAATTTTATGGTTGGGGGGTCACCACAGCATGAGGAACTGTATTAAAGGTAAGTGCATTAGGAAGGTTGAGAACCACTGTGCTGTGGAATACTTTTATGGCCATCTCTAAAGAGTGCCACCTTTGGTTTGATTTATTATTAATACATGTTCTAATGTACTCACCTATATTTTCATAACCGTAGCTAAGCAGGAACATATTGCTTTGCGTATTGTGAGCCACACTTCATGTTAATTGCATCCCACTGTGGCTTCCGTTCTGTTGTCTGGTCTACTAATGGAGGTGTGCTTGACCAGTGGAATGAAAAAGAAGAGACACCTTGAAAATTTCACAGCTGGGGGCTGGGGAGATGGCTCAGCAGTTAAGAGCACTGGCTTCTCTTCCAGAGGACCTGGGTTCGATTCTCACTATCTATATGGCAGCTCACAACTGTCTCTAACTCTAGTTCCAGGGGAATCTCACATAGATATGCATGCCAGCAAAATACCAATGCATATAAAATTAAAATAAACTAATCATTAAAAATTTTATAACCTGGGTCGCAGGAATGCTTGCACCATCTACTTGTATTCCTAGAACGCATGTTCACCCAGCAGTGAAACTGTAGAACGGGCCAATCAAGATAGACTGGGGGATGTGTCTGACCATCTCTGTTGAGTTCCTAGCATCACTGGACAAAGATGAACCATTATGCCATGTCTTGTTAAAAATTTTGACCATTAGAAGCAGAAGAAGCAACAAAACTAGTCACAAGCATGCGGAATACTTTGTTCCAGTAACAACCGGAACTAGGGGACTTTATCATCTCCTGATCAGTGACTCTTGCAGCTACTCCAGTTACCTGCATGACGTGGGCCATGAAATTCTGATCCTGGTGCTTGGGACACCTGGAATGAAGTTGGCCAGCTTCCCGGACAGTAGGCAGATTTCCTACTGTCTGGTCACACAGGGTACTGGGCTTACCTGAGAACCCTTACAGTGATTGACCAGAACTTTGATTCGCTGTGAAAGCAGGACCCCCTCACCTCTAACTGTTGCATGCGCACCCTTACTATGTTGTACAGAGCTGTCTCTGACCCATTCAAAGCCTGTTTTCTGTTTCTGATATGCAGAAATGTAACTCACTGCTTATGAGCTAAATTATTTATTTTTTTAAATTTCTAATTTAGACTTGGTCTAAAATGAGCTACAAAGGAGGAATTCTGGAGGCTGCTCAGTCTGGCATCTCATCTTGAATCCCCCATCTTCTGTTTAAGATATTTTGAGGACGTTTCCCCCATATGATAAGACTATACTAGCAAAATCATGAATACGTTAGCAGATTTTAAAAGATGCAGAATCATTCAGAAAACTAAGACTATTAAATTCACAGTTGTAGTCGATGTTGGCAACAAGGTGGATCTGACAATTGAAGCTCTGTTCAGTATGGGGGGGCTAATGGTGATTATGACAGTCATTAAACCAGCGCTCTGCCTGTGATCCTTATTACCAATCATCAGATGGTTATGTTCCCAACCCCCACCACTCACGGCCATAACTTCCCCCAATGAGCAGTTTCTGGGGATAGGCAGTTTACATGGATCATCAAACAATGTGCAGAGAGGGTTTTTTTTTCCCTCCTGTTTAGATTTTAACAAATCTAGCAGATGGAAGGCGAGCTCTCCCATTTGGCAAGAGAGTCAGGGTACTGAAATACAGCCTTTTGACAGATACTCAGATGAACATAAGGCTATCAGGAAAAGTAAATGAAGGAAAATAATTATGGAAGGAAGAAAATCAAAAGCAGCAGTGGGGTGGTTATGTGAGCTTATTGAGGGACAAATAAAGGGATTTTTCTCAGAAGCAATTGACTTCAGCCCTAGAATCCACATGCAGGACGTTGGCTCTTAAGCTTAACCATGTCTCTTCTTAGGTTGTTTGTACCATTGTTTAAAGAAGCCTCAGTCTGTTAAAGAAGCATAGTCTGCCTCAGCCTGTTCCATAGAAAATATCCTTACCTTTGTCAATCACCAGAGCACATTATAGGCTATCTATGCCATCGTCTATACACCGAACTAACTGCATACTTCTTATACTGTCCCCTACTTCACTAATTGAATGGGCTTGGATTTTGAGAAGATCATTTTGGTTATGGTGTGAATACAGGATGTGAAGAGACAACAGCACAGGAACATAGTGTATGGAAAGCCGAGCAGATTTTGGGGGGTTTTAGTCTAGCATCTGTGGCCAGATGATTGCATGCATTTGACTCAATCCCATGCATTGGACGTCTGCTTTGTGACAGGGCAGAGGGCGATGGTGACAAAGACAGGAAGCAAATAAAAGGACATTTTTAAATAAATTTTTAAATGAAAACAAAGACATTATGAGAACTGAACTGCATGAAGAAAGACAAATCAACTGGAGCTAAGATGATGAAGTGGAGAGCAGTCTATGTGGTGCCTGTGGGTGAAATGTTGATGTCCAGGGTCTTCCCTCAGGGATCGCCATTGGCACTATGTCAGCGGGACAAGTTAGATCCCAGTGCCCTTGCCAAATTTCCTGCTAATTCTAGTGAGCCATTGGCATAAAGAGTGCTGCAAGATGGGGTCTCAGTCACGATTTTCAGGTAGCTGTGGGACATGGGAAGGACATGGCCTCAAGAAGTCTGAGCTCAAAGGACCTTGATTAAAAAAACAGAAGCTAACCCTTCTCACACAGACCCTGTGCTAGGTATTTCATATGCATCGTCTCCCTGTTCATCAACCCTCCTGCTTATGAAAGTTCAGTTGGAAGCGCTGAAGAAATATTGCTGTCTTAGTAAGTAAATTAGAATTTCTGGTGTCACTGCTGAACATACAGATGTGTATGTGTGTGTGCCCATTTGTATGTATGTGTATGTATATATACTAGTGCATGCGTATGTGTATATATGTGTTGTGTTTGCATATGTATGTACATTTGTGTGAATGTTTGCATATTTGTGAGCATATTCATTTGTATGTGTATGTACTTATATGAAGTATGTCTTTACATATCTGTATGTATGTGTCTAAGTATATATCTGTGCTTGTGTGAGTATGTGGACCACAGTGAGGCCATGGGAAGTGCCTGGTGCCATCTTAGCTGGTGCAGTGCATGCCATGATGCTCAGGTGAGATGGCTAATGATGTATCCCTCAAAACTATGCCCATCATTAAGAGACATATGAGTGTATTAATGAAAACTTATAAGCCATTTTTTTGAAAACACCAGAATGGCATCCCCATCTATCTTTTTGTGAACATTATCCATCACTTGTGATCCATCTCTTTCAAAAAAAGGGCTTTCTGAAAATTCTTTTATCAGAATATAATTTTACTGTCTGTGAAACCCTCTTAGCACTTATTTTATTGATTTTTTTCTCATGACCTTTCTATTTTTTCTTATGCCGTTTCAGTTTACAACTTTGATTTATTCTCCCCTCTTCATGGATGCCTCTAAGCCAATGGTTGTTTCCATGATCATCCCCCTTCTCTGCTGTGCCTAGGAGCACTCTTGATGTGCAGTAGCCCACAAATTAGAATTCCCTACTTGAGTTAGGCTTCTTTCTTGTTTGTGTGGAGGATTTCTTCCAATCCTTCGATGGTTCCTGTTCTCTACGAGTCAACCTAGAAACTTCAAAGGGAAGTTCAGCCACCAATTGTGGACTCTAGAGACAGATTATATAGACAGTATTTCCTCCCTACTTCCTCTGCTTTCTCTCCCTTCCAGGAAGGTAAGATACCTTATAGAAATATAGAAAAGGAATTATATACATAAGATGACAATAGAATACGAAAAACAAAGAACCAGGAAACAACCCCCTAGAAACCTACAGAACATGTGGAATTTGGATGGGAAATAGCTCCATAGACATTCCTGTAAAAGAATAGGAAAGGTTTTGAATACAGGGAAGTAGAGACCAAAGAGAGCTCAGGCATGGACTCCTGAACTGTTGCCTGAGTTCATAAAACTCAAGTACTTGAAGTTCTGATAGCCACTGTCACCAGTCCATCTGATGCACCACAGAAGGTGACCACCTGCAGTCTCTGTACAGTTCAAGGGTGTTTGGAAGTAGCAGGAAGTTGGCTTCTTTCTGGAACCAGTGCAAAAAGAAAAGAGACTCTGACATGTGCCACCTGCTTCCCAATGTTTTGAGTGACTTTCCTACCATGAAGAAAGGTCCCATCTCAACAAATCTAGACCTACTCCTGTTCTCTATGAAGAATGATCTACAATAACCATAGTTTGGCTTTGAATGAGTCAGTTTATTAGGCATGTGGTGAGAAAAATGGGAAAGAAAAAAAAAAACAGCAAGCAGCAGACTGAAGCACACAGGCAATACAAACCAGCCAGCAGAAATGATGGCGTCTTCCAATTCGGAGTGCAAACCGAAACAGCGTCATCAACTTGAGCACCTGGACTATCACTTGGAAATGACTATTAAACCTTGATGGAACATTCAGGATGGAGTCCCTGACTGGAAGACCTCCAGGTTGCAAACATTGCTTCCATTATAATCTGTACTCATGTTTTCACTGGTGCCATTTATACACCAAGAATAAAAAGCATCCTATGGTAAAGATGATTAACCTACCTTTGCTCAAGAATGTGGTATTTTATCCCTCAACTACTTATGGTGTCCCTTAACAATAGTGTTAAGGAGGCTAGCCTGCCCCAGTACAGGGAGTTTTAGAAGACACTTGAAGCAAACATGTTGGTCTTCTGCTTCCAGAGACAACTTTTAAGTAAACTTAAACATGCAGCAGTTTATCAGCATAATGTATATCACAACCCACAAACTCACATGGTTTTTTAATAATCTGCATAAGATAATTAAGAGATCACTGGGCAAGTTCATCATCAAGAAAGACTCAGAAGAAGAAAAAATTGGGGTCTTGGAGCCCCTCATCACATCCTGATCCAGACTATTGAACTCTGTTGTCTTTACGTGGCTCATGTTCCACATTCATGGAATTGGAGTGTGTACATTGGCCTGGCATTTTGCACAAGACTGGCAATAACAGATGCTCTGTATATTTTGGTCAATTTAACAAATGTATAGTCATTGTGACAACTGGTGACATAGAATTCATTTGAAGGAAAAATATTATGTGAGTCACCTGATTTAATGTACTTCTCTCTCTTGATCTGTGGCAGACATTTAATTCCATCAATTATTTTTTTTCTTACTAGAAAGCATCATGGTTTGTTAGTCACTTTCAATGATATACACATTGATGCTTGTATTGATATCTTTCTATTTATAAATGGCAGCCTTGGCTTCCTGATGGAGGAGAGTTATCTATGTTTCTTTCATTGGTTAATTAATAAAGAAAACTGCCTTGGCCCTTTAAGAGAACAGAAAATTAGGTAGGTGGAGTAGACAGAACAGAATTGTGGGAACAAGGAAGCAGTGTTGGGGAGACGCTTCAGGCAGTCGCCATAGGAGTCTCCATGCTGCTGCTCTCCGAGATGGACGCAGGTTAAGATCTCTCCTGGTAAGCCACACCTCGTGGTGCTACCCAGATTACTAAATATGGGTTAAAGCAAGATATGAGAATTAACCAATAAGAGGCTGAAACTATGGGCCAGGCAGTGTTTAAAAGAATACAGTTTCCGTGTAATTATTTCGGGTGTAAAGCTAGCTGGTGGCCGGGTGGCGGGAACAGCCCGCTGCTTCCTTCTACAGATTGGTAAAGCTAGCCAGCGGCGGGTGGCGGGACTCAGCCCCGCCGCTTCACACTACAGATTGGCGCTCCAACGTGGTGACTAAATCCACGTAAAAACCTGTAAAAGCTTCAAATAAAGGAGAGAGAGTGTTTAACACAGCTTTTTGCTGTTTGCCTGGACGTACTATAGAGAGATTTCCTGTTTCGGCAATAGCGACAGAGAAAAAGCTGAGTCATTTTAAAACGCGGCTTCCTTGTGCTGTGCTGCCAGTGCAAACTCTGGCTTTAAAGCATTTCAGTGGCTTTTATGGACTGGATGTTTGTGTGCCTGCTTGGGATCGGAAAGAAAGTGCTCTGAGACCATGCCAATGGCTCACTGCTCCCCGCCTGCACCTGGGCAGATGGCGGAATCAGGCTTAGGCGAGCGGGAGAGCATGGCGGATTTCTGCCGATGTTTCTAGGCTGCGCTGTACTCTGCGCGTCAGATTTGGCTGTAACTTGGATGAAATGAGTTTCTGTGCCGCACACTCAGTCTCAGAATTAAAGTGTTGAGTGTGGCTCCTACCTGGAGGCCCCAGAGCTAGTAGAAAATGGTACATCCTCCATTTTGAAATTGGAGAGAGGTGGAGCCAACATCCAGAACAGCCCAGCGGCTCTGCAGCTCAGAGGTGCAACCGATTAAGAGTCACAAGCGGCTCCGCCATGTTGGACTGGGCGGGGCAAGCCCGCAGTACCTGTTTTTGACCTAGGAATGTCACAGCTTAGAGTCTTAAGCGCTTAGCAATGTAAAGGCTCAAATCAAACAAGTTTCTCGACAGTAAAAAAATTACAGATTCACAATAGGACAGATTCAGACATAAAAGACTTTTAAATGGGTCACAATGTTGGATAAATGTACGTAGGCTTGAGAGCAAAAGAGAAGAAAAAATATAGAAAATAAAGTTAATGCCTTTAAAAAAAAAGGGTAAAGTCTTTAAAGAGACAGAATAAAGTAAGTGATAGAGTAAAAATAAGTCACGTAAAAATGGAAAATTCACAGAGAGTCTGGATTATGTATTTTGTTGTGTTTTCTTTGATTTTTTTGACTGTAAAGGAGCTAAGTACAGAGAGACATTTCATTATATGGGCTGCCAGGCTAGACCAGAATGGACATCTTAACGGTATGACTTCAGGATTTGGATCTAAGAACATGATGCTTTGGAAAAGAGTTTCTTCTTTTGTTTTCACAGAGGACGAGACTCTGTGGATTGCTTCTATCCCAATATGGTATGATAGACCACGCCCTCCTGAAAGGTTGCTGTGAACATCTTCAAAAAATTACTTCACTCAACTGCCAACTGAGAGGAACCTAGCACACAGGTTATACCATGAAAGACCTAAATAACAGCGCCCCCATTCAGCAGGAAGCAGTTTGGAGAGAAAAAACTGCGCCCATTTTCCCAAATATTGTTTATAAATGTTCTTTTACATTTAAAGGGGGAGATGATATAGATATGAATTTGCATTGGTATAGATTTTAAGGTCAATTTTGTTATATGTATATGTATTTCTGATCTTGATTAAGCTATTGTGATTGTAGTTCATTTTAAAAATTGTAATGTATAATTAGGAAATATAGGTTGTTAATGGATAATCATTGATAATAGTTAAGCTTATAGTCATGTTATTAGATTTTCTAGATATGTAGAGACATATTTCAGTTAGACATTCTTCATATCTTTCAAAGACTGCAGAATATGGCATTTAATGTTTTAATAACTTAGGGTTTTTCATGACAATGAGACACGTCTGCTCCTGGCAGCACCAATCTACTTCGAGAGGAAGATGGGCATCGAAGAGGCTACTTATGGAGTTTGTTAGCCATTTGGGCAAGAAATGCTCTTGGCTGGACTGTTCCATAAACTGGACACAAAAAACCCGCAGAGAGAGGACTGCTGAACTTGCCTAAAGGTGAGATGGTCTTTCGGGGTTCCTGATTCATGAAAGAGTCTGCGAGACGCTCTGCAGGACACAGCAGAAAGTGACTGAACTGTCTTTGGAATTTCCTGCTTCATGAAAAAGTCTGCTGGACACTATGGGCCTGAAGGCTGAAGATGGATGCCCCAACGGTACAGAGGAACTTTGGGTGACTGTCTAGGCAGCGAGTTGTCTCTGTCATTTCTAGAGTTTGAAAGTTACAAATGACTTGTTTACTTAGGTAATATTGTATCCTTCTGGAGTCTTTGATGGAGTTGAAGAATAAATAGATAGTTATAGATTTCCTTAGTTATGATAAAAGATAAAATAGATTTAAATATTGTAACTGTAATACTTGCTTGATAACTGTTTTGTTATATGTAATTTTGCTATGTTAAAGTTGAAGCCTTTCTTTTTTGTTTAAACAGAAAAAGGGGAAATGATGGAGGAGAGTTATCTATGTTTCTTTCATTGGTTAATTAATAAAAAAAACTGCCTTGGCCCTTTAAGAGAACAGAAAATTAGGTAGGTGGAGTAGACAGAACAGAATTGTGGGAACAAGGAAGCAGTGTTGGGGAGACGCTTCAGGCAGTCGCCATAGGAGTCTCCATGCTGCTGCTCTCCGAGATGGACGCAGGTTAAGATCTCTCCTGGTAAGCCACACCTCGTGGTGCTACCCAGATTACTAAATATGGGTTAAAGGAAGATGTGAGAATTAACCAATAAGAGGCTGAAACTATGGGCCAGGCAGTGTTTAAAAGAATACAGTTTCCGTGTAATTATTTCGGGTGTAAAGCTAGCCGGTGGCCGGGTGGCGGGAACAGCCCGCTGCTTCCTTCTACAGATTGGTAAAGCTAGCCAGCGGCGGGTGGCGGGACTCAGCCCCTCCGCTTCACACTACAGCTTCCTTTCTATTGCTATAATGAAATATTCCAGCAAAGGCAACTTTAAAAGGTATATTTTACCTCACAGTTCAGGGTACAGTCTACCAGGGTGAGCCCATCAAGGCAGAAGGAGCTTGAGGACATTGACTGTACCACACACAATCGAGAATGCATTATGGGAGAGGATACAGGAGGGCTTGGAAGGGAAGGATAGAAGGGGTAAATGGTGTAATTATATTTTGATGGAGGGTTCTCATTGGCTGATAAACAAACTGCCTTGGCTAGGCCTTAGGTGGGTAGAGTAGACAGAACAGGAAGAAGGAAGTGAGGTAGATGGCTCAGTCAGATGCCACGCCTCTCCCAAGTTAGCCAGACCACCGTGCCTCTCCTCAGGGAGACAGATGCGATGAAGCCAGCCGCCAGGTCAGACATGCTGAAACTTTCCCGGTAAGACACCACTCGTGGTGTTATACAGATTATTCGATATGGGTTAGTCAAGATGTGAGTAAGAGGCTGAAATTAGTGGGCCAGGCAGTATTAAAAAGAATACAATTTGCGTGTTGTTATTTTGGGGCATAGGGCGGCAGGAACAGCTCATCACTACAATATTTTATTTAAAAGAAATTTTTTTTAAAAGACCCAGAAAAGATGTTTGAATGCTTGCACACTGCACACTAAGCGTATTTTCTCCTCTTTATACAGTCAAAATCATAGCCTAGGGAATGGTGCCACTGATCTTAGAAAGGTTCTCCCACCTCAAGTAACATAACCCTGACATGCACACAGACATGCCTAGAGGCTGTATCCCATGTTATTCCAAATCTCATCAAGACTACTTACCATGGTATCCATCCACCCATCCATCCATCCATCTGCTCACTCATCCACCCACCCATATATGTATGTATGTATGTATGTATGTATGTATCTCTCTCTCTCTCTCTCTCTCTCTCTCTCTCTCTCTCTCTCTATCTATCTTAACATATGTTTTATATATATATGTATACATTATAAAATATTTGTCTATATATGCTACGGCTATGTCCTACCTCACCTGCTATCCTCCAAAATTATCTTCCTAAACAGTTTTCAGAAGTTTCCATGGTATTTCCTGCAGCTCCACTTTTCAGCAGAGACCTTTTGAAAAAGTTAGAACAAGATCCCTATTGTGCCATTGATTGATTCTTAATTGATAAAGGAAGACCAAAGCTTTAAACTGGACTGCTGTATTTGGATTGACTGATAATTTGTTAAGCTTCTGACATGGTAGGAATTAGTCTTCCTGTACCCCATGTCTTCTACATAGGCTCTTATCGAATCCTCCACTTAGCTTGCTTTTGTTTTATTCCATCTGTCTAGAAATGATTCATGTTGTTTCAAGATTTCCTAAATAATTCTGCATTACATTGCTCTCCTATTCCAATTTGCTTTATACATTTAGTTGTGCAATTAATATCAACATTGATTATATTCTGACCCAGTCTTCTAAAATTCTTTTAAGCATATAGATAATAAGTTATTGATATATATGCCTACTTTTATTTTTAAATTATTCTTCCCATTGTACTGAGTAAATATGACTTATGAGTAAATCTATATTCATTTCCTTTCCTTTTTTGCTTATTAATTTTATCAACAGATATTTATTGACTATCCACTACTCCATATTCGTAGAACAAAACAAAATCCCTGCTTTAATATTGTTCACATGGTAGACACTATAAATTCCATACGTCAATTAATTATAGCAGACTAGAGCTTGATGGATATTGTAGGAAAAAAAGAAAGAAAGACACAGGAATGTTGGGAATATTCAGGTCTTTGATTCACTGAGTTTACTAATTAGATTGGTTATTACATGTTCCATGGAACTGATATTTGAGCAAAGCTTTGAAGGAGAGAAGAAAGGAAGCCAGGAAGAGTATTTAGTGGAAAGGACTTCTTTGGACAAAAATAATCACATATGCAGAAGTTCTGAGTCACAAACATGCCTGGGTTGATGAAAAGTAGCAAGGGATCTTTTGGGTGGAACAAACTGGGGAGAGCGATAGACATGAGAGAGATGCAAAGGCAAATCCAGATCATGTAGCTTTGAAGGCTTTGTGAAGCCTTCCGCTTTATTCTGTGCAGCACACAGCGTTGTGGGAGGGATGTGTGTAGAAGCATGACTTGCTTTGCTTTTCATTTGAAAAAGATATTTCTGGTTGATAAATTGAGAATAGTTTAGAGGTAAGCAAACCTTTTCTGAAAGAGTCAGAGAATAAATATTTTAGGTTTTACAAATCATGCAAAATCCTTCTGTTAGTTACTTTTCTTAATGATGTGACAAAATATTTGGTAGAGGCATCTTAATGGATGGAAGCCTTATTCTGGTTCAGTGCTAGGGGCTTTGGGTTCATTGTGGCAAGGAAGGTGTGGTGACAGCAGAAGTTTAGTCAGTCATGGTAGAAGCATGGGATGGTTGCACCCAGGTTGCCAGAGGAGGAAGCAAAGAGCTTGGGCCAGAACCATGGGCTGGGCTGTGATCCTCAAACTCTCAATTCAGTGACCCACCCCTTCTGACAACACTTCCCACACCAAATATTCTACAATCTTCCCAAATGACATCAATCATTGGGAATGAACTATTCAAATATATGTGCCAGCGAGGGTCATAATAAAGCCAAATGACAACATTCTATTAAATTCTATGCTCTTCCAGAGGTCAAATAATCAATTCCCAATATGGAGGCTTCCAGAAGTATGTGATTCTAATTCCAAGGGATTTGAAACCCACCTCTGGCTTCAACAGGAATAAGACATATATGTGATATACAGACATACACACAAACAAAATGCCCATTCACATTAAATAAATCAATAACCCACTAGGACACACATGAAATCTTGCAACTCCATGCCTGGCTTCTGGAGATTGTCACATCATCATATGCGCTCCAGTAGGCTTAGGTAGCCCCAACCCTACAACCACACTGCCTGAGATACACACGGGCTCTCTCTTGGGCCTCCTCTATTCACTGCCTGCAGCTTCCCTTGGTGGATGTTCTGTATTCAAGGGATTCCCAAACATCCTGGTTCTCTATTGTGTGCTAGACTTTACCTTCACAGCTTCACACAGGGCTCCTTAGTGAATCTTTGCAGGACCATTCCTACTACATATTAAATGGCCTCAACAGATGCTGCAGAAACCTTGGCACTACCCTTCATGACCTGGTAACATTTGCATTCTTCATGCCTGCTAAACAAGTTACTGCATGAATGATGCCAAGTTGTGTGTCCATCTTGAAATGTATCTGGACTCCTTGTTACTACAACTGTTGTGGCATAGGAGTGGCCATGTGCTGAAGCTGGGAAATCATTTCCCTAGGTGATTGTGATTGCACAGGGTATCCCATTCCATATCTGTCCTATTCTGCTTGTTGTTTTAAAGTGACACTACAAATCTGACTGGGAGCATGAATAGTCAAAGCCTCAGTATTATGCTGTTGGGATTTTTTTTCTGTTAAATGAATCACTCTATTATTTTGTAACTTAGCTCAACCTAAAATTTCAGAATATGAATATGATATAGCTTGAGTATTTGCTCGATTATAACATAAATGGCTTGTAGACTGATTCCCAATAGTCTCATTCCCTTCTGTTACCCAGTGAGTGCAGCTTTTACTGTTCACATTTGTATCTGCATTCTGCTCCTCTGAACATCCATCAGAATGACCCATAAAGCTTGGCTTACATCATTTCAGGGCTTCTCCAACCAGCAGCTCCAAATATTTCACATTACTCCTATAAACAAGTCCCAAAGACCCCTGAGCTACAGCTTTTTTTTTGCACTAAAGAACTTCTCAACACCAATTTTCTGTTACTTTTCTCATCTCTGAGACAAAACATCTTATAGAAATAGCTCACGGGAACAATGGTTTTATTTTGATTCTGTATTGGAGTACATCACTCCACCATATTGGTGTAGGCACAGCAGTTGGAGTAAGGTCAGATCAGTCATTGGCAACAAAAGTCTGAGGCTTGGCTTATTCACATATTAAAGGATTGCAGTGTTCAGGCGAGGGGTGCAGCTGTTTTACAACCCTTAAAGGTCCAGGCTTGATCCACCTCTACCAGCTGTGCCTCCTACAACAAAGGTTTTACAATATTTCCAAACCCTTTATCACTATCAAATGTTCAGAACGAAGAAGAGTGTGGAGTTTTTGTGTATGTGTGTAAGTATGTTTAGATCAGTAGTCAATATAGTAATTTTTCCAAAAAAGAACTTTTGGATATGCTAGACAAGCAGTTAGGTATCTTACTCTGTAGTATTATTAATTTGTTTGGCTTACATGTATGTTACATGAACACATCGTAAACATGCTTGTTGATTCATTAACTTTTGAAACAATGATCAAATTTTAGAAAAACCTAAGGGATTAAGGAGGCTCTAGTGAGACTGGAGTGGAGGGAAAGGCTGATCATCAATCACGTCCTACATCTGTCTGTACACCTGTGGCCAGCCGCACACCCACACCGTCAGTGACAGTAAGTCAAGGACAGTTGATTTAAATGTCACTGGCATTTATAAAATGCTTATTATTAAAAGCTAAGAATAGACAATGGTTCTCTAAGCTACAAGTGCTTAGCAGTATTCACTGGGATGGAATCACTAGTTGCTAAGCCAACGGCACAACTGCAGAGCATGAAATTGCATCTGCATATTAAGTTATTCTCCTGAGCATTCCAGATGTGTGACTTTAAGAACTTGCAGAGTTGAAGGGAGACCGCCAGACTCTCACCAGTGTCCCTAACATATGCTTGGTTGTCCCGGAGTCTCTTTTGGGAGAAAGTGACCATCTGAACCCCTCATTCTCTGTGCCCTTTAGCACGGAGACACAAGCTGATGGGCGCCAAAACTGCAGACCAGCTGAGAGTTATTGGCAGTATGTTTGCTCTTTCTGTCTCATTAACCTCATCTGGACCTGGGAGCATCACCTCACAAGGTCAGAATAGGACGGAAATAGTAACCGTGTGAACATCCAGGTTAATGTCCACCACTCACCAACTTGCAGAAACATTGATGAGTAAAACTCAGTTCCAGTTTACTTGATCCCTGTTACTTGCCCTGAGTTGAATGGAATACAATAGATATATAACTTAATGTGTGTGGTTCTTTTTGGACAGTGCCAGGATGCCTTAAGCTTTGAATATCTTCAAGAGATGGTACTGGAGAGATGGTTCAGAGCTTAAATGTACTTGAGCTCTTTTGGGAGACCTGGGTTTGGTTCCCAGCCCCTATAGTGGAGGGATCACAGCCATGTATAAATCCTCTTCCTGGGAACTTGAGGTCCTGTTCTGGCCTCTGATGGTGCTACACACATGAGACGCACATCATGAGGAGCAGAGACTTGTGCAGACACACGAGTTAATATACATATATACGATATTCAAGAGACTTTCAGCTCTTGGAAGTTTTTCTCTTCAGTTCTTGAATCCAGACCCTGAGTGTCCAGGGGCCCCAGAACTGAGTCCAATGGACAACTGCAGTTTCCCTTCTCCTGAGCAGCAGGTGTTGAACGGTAGCAACTCTACACTTTCCCTCTTAGATCCAGAACACGTCGAGAGGCCTTCCCTAGCATCTCCCTGTCAACTTCATTAATCACGCAGACTTCTGATTTAAAAAAATGTCTGCAAATTCCAGGTGTTGTGGAGAACGTTGGATCACAGAGAATGGTCCCTCTGTGCAGCCTCCATGTAACTTCATGTTTTATTTGCATTTATTGGTGTAAGTATGAGCATGTAACTCAAGTGAGATCGGTGAAGCACGTGCAACATTTGAAAGATGGTGCTGGGCAGGGCGGGGCTCCTTCCTCTTCTGAGAAAGCTCCTGGAACCCATATGCATTTTCTGTGCCCGTGGACAAGAGTTGACAAGAAGTTATTAATAAGAGCCTGTTAAGGATTGAATTGTGTCCCTCCAAAATTTGTATGTTGAAGTCCTCATATGACCTCCAAATATGACTGGACTATGGATAATTACGAGGTAATTAAAGTGGAAGAAGCCATAGGAGGTCAGCTCAAGTGGAAAAATACAGGTGTCTGTGTATGAAGAGCAGATAAGACATACCGCACACAGAGTGAGCAAAGCAACGGGACGCATAGAGGAGAGGGCAACACTGTGCCACAGAGAGGCCTCAAGTGAACTTTGCTCTAGCAACAACTCCATTTTGAGTTTCCATCCTCCAGGACTGTAAGAAAATCATCAGTTCCTTAAAGTATCCAGTCTATGCTTCTTCTTATAGGGGTTCCAGCAAACTAATATGGCATCTTCTGCCAGGAAACCAAGCAGAGCTCAGGATGAGGATCCTCTCTGCCTCCTTACATGACTAAATCGCCACAGCAAAACCAGCTCGAGACTCATTCTACCACAGAACTTTCTATGAGGAAAATAAAATTGTCTGTTTTATTCTTTGAGCTAGAACAGCACCAAACATGGCCCCTCAGCTCCTCGAACACTCATCATAGTTGGTGCTTAGTGACACTTATTAAATGGCCCCACGCAGGAAGGAAGGGATGGGTGAGCTGTGGAATTACAGGGTTACTTGGAAAGTGGAGTGAACCAACAGAAGAGCAGAAAGACAGAAGTCACACCCGCTGCTATATTAAATCAGCCTATTCCCTCTACTTGGGCCAGAAATAGTGTGTTGCTATTATCGCGTGCGAAATTATTTCATGGAGGTGGCCTCCACTCATTGCAGCAGAAAGTTGTTACTTTAGCAGACTTCTGAAAATGCAAATGTTCGCTACAACTTTTACAACTCAAACTCTGCAGTTCAGAAGCGTAAGTTTCTTAGACTAGCTAGATGGCTTTCGGCCTTCTGAAGATGGTGGAGATAGCATCTCCATTTTAGAGACGAGAAGGCGAAGGCTTATGAGCCTGTTAGGAGGCACACAGGGTGAAAATACTGAAACAGACCCAGGGAACGAAGAGCGCTGAAATACGCCTAAAGAGGAAATGTTTTATTGGGAGAAGAATTCATTCCCTTTGGTTAAATTATTCCCAGAATAGGAGGATGGTAATTTTTTTTTTTTTTTGCTAGAGGATAATTGGTTTTCATCATGAACATAGCCACCTCTCCCTAAGTAAAATCAGTGTACAGTGCAAGCACTCCAAGGAGTGTCTCAATAAAAGGTTTACACATGTATTCAGATATTAGACAATTAAACATTTGCTGGAACATTATATGATAGAATTAAATATGTAGAAAATAGCATAGATTTGTCAGACAAAAAATATGCGTTCAAAAAAAAATTTCAGTTCAGGAAACATATTTCAATTTTAAGCAATGTTTGTTTTGCATTCTTTTATATGTGGGGAGTACTCTGGCATTATAGGATAGGAGGTAACTGACAGAATAATAAGACGTTAAACAAGTTGTGAGAAGGGAATTACCAAGGAGCTGACAATAAAAAAAGACACTAGGAAATATAAAAAAGAATATTCTGAAACTTGCCATGGGCAAGGCAACTTTTAAAATACTCAAGAAACACGAGAAGTCGAAGTGATGTTACAAGATGGCAGAGTTGGGTCAGCCACGTGAGTTTTGCTGATCAACACACGTCTTTTTCATCTAGAGTGCAGATGATGGATCCCACATGACCTAGAAGGGCCATTTTAAGAGTTCAGAGCCACATTCACATGAAGACCCAATGATGGTGCTTGTGGGTTTAGACCTAGCAACTGCTGTATTCTCCAACAGACTTGCCTGTAGCATCACTGAATCTTGAGTCTGCTGCCTGAACATCTATCAAGGGATCAGAGCAGTGCACTGATAAGCAGGGCTGTCTCCTGCTGACTTCCTTCTCTGCGCAGTGGACCCCAAACAGCCCTCTAACTTATCTTCAACACTGTTCAGCCATAGCCCAGGATTAGCCCTGTCTACACAAAGACTAACAAAGAGACCCTATCCACTGTTATCAACATGACGAGAGTACCAGAATCCATTACACAGCAAATCTGAAGTGGCTCTCTCTAGGCACCAGTCATTTCCTGCTACTGCACTGTGCAGGGAACTCCTGTGCCATACACAGAAGAGCTTGCCTGCTGTGGCCCATAGCAGTTTCTAAACAGTCCCTTACTCAGGACTGTAGATGAGAGAGCAGCTGTGGTATGTGACCATCTTGTCCACATAGCAAATCATTGGGATTCTTCTGCTGATGACAGTTTGTACTTGTGGTGATCATTACTGTGGAAAATTATAGATTAACTTGGAGACTTGATTTTAACCTTCCCTTGTTATCTGTGAGCAATTCTGTTCAAGCAAAGTACCACTAGAAGAGGTACCTGTTTGAGTACTCTCTCCAGTGACCCTGGGTTTTATACCTGACCCCTTCTATTACTAGGTTGAGAATAGTTCTGTTCACCTGGGTATCAGAAGTGTGGCACCTGTACAAGGGTTACACAAGGCCACACCCGTTAAAAACCCAGCATGGGTGGGGGAGGAGATCATGAGGGTCCACCCCTTGCTGAGCAGATATTGGCAGTTAATGGCTCCTGGATTCAGGAGAATAATTTTTCTTCCAGTGTGTAGGCACCAGTAAATTAGCTATGATCCCAATAACTTGGTGGGTTTTTAAAAAGTGTGTATGGGTTGGAGAGATGATTTGGTGCTAAAGACTACTGGCTGCTCTCCCGAAGGACCTCTGTTCAATTCCTGAAGCAGCATAGCAGCTCATGACTGTTTCTAACTCTAATTCTAGAGATCTAGCATCCTCTTCAGGCTTCTGAAGGTGCCAGCTGCAAGGCCTCTGAGGCACACACTTGGCCAGGCCCCTCCCCTGAGGCGCTCCATCTGCCAGGTTCTACCTACAGAACACTCTAACTGCCCTAACAGTCGGACCCTGACCCCACCCTACAGAGTAAAGAACTGAAGCTCTGGACTCGAAATCCCATCAATCCCTATCCTAGATAGCTAGCATCACCCTGGAAAGCTCCATCCCATCCCACCCACAGGAAAAGCCATATAAACATTCTGTCTTCTGTTGTTTTTTGCCCATGCAGAGGCAGCCACCTTCTTGGAGTTTTTCCTTTTCAATAAATCTCATGTGTGAGGTTTGTTGTGCGGTGTGTGTTTGTGGCATCCTTTGGCCCCTGACTGCCAGGATACCTTTCCACCTGAGCTGTAGCATACTCAGTACTCACACTGTAAGCAGACAAACATGCAGCAAACACTCACACATATAAAGTAAAATAATGAAGAATTGTAAAAGACAATAGGGAAGGGATATGTTGGAATGAGAAATTGTTTCAGGACAGACGAGAGAGAGGATAAGAAAGGGTATTGGGTATCAGATATTGTTAAAATACATTATGTGCATTATACATTTGTCAAAGAATAAAATGGGTTTCAAAATAGAACTTTATATTCTAAGTTTAAACTGTGTTTCATTTTTTAAATGAATAGTTTAGTAGGTGTGTAGGTAGGGAGCAACTTACAGGAATCAGTTTCCTTCTTCCCCATGTGGTGCCCAGTTACCAATTTCAGGTTTTCAGGCTTAACCGACAGACATATCTACCTGCTGAGTCATCTCACTAGCCCCATCAAAATACTTTCAAACTATTCAAAGGATGGTAGTTTTTGATTACAAACCATTAAGTAAGATCTCTTATGAATAGAAAGCAAATGATTAAAACTATGAACTGGTTATTGTGTGGAGGAGAACACTTAGAAAACTAAAACAATAACATTTCATTTCAAATACATAGGTGGTGCTGGAGATTTGTCTGTATTCTGTCAATCATGTTTTAAATAAACACTGATTGGCCAGGCAGGAAGTATAGGCAGGTCAACCAGACAGGAAGTAGAGGTGGGGCAATGAGAACAGGAGAATTCTGGGAAGCAGGAAGCTCCCTTTCTGTACTCCTGCCCAGATCACCAAAGAGGCAGGATGTGACCTGCCCTGCTGAAAAAGGTACTGAGCCATGTGGCTAAAATAGACTAGAATAATGGGCTAACATAAGTTTTAAAAGCTAATATGAAACCTGAGATAATGGGCCAATCAGTTTATAATTAATGCAGACTCTCTGTGTGATTTTCTTTGGGGCTTACCAGCTGTGGGAATTGGACAGGACAGAAACCGCAATTAGCAGGGCTTCATGTTACATATAGGTTTGGAGAAAAGTTCAATTTCCACTATTTTAAGTGTTAACTGTTAATGATAAAAGTGTTGGTCATCCATAAATGAATTAATAATTAATTAACAATGGAATTCAAAATCATGATGTCACCCAGGGGAGCTGCAGCACTTCCACCCTCTTTCTTTTGGTGCTCCCTGGAAATGCCTCCCTTCCTTTGCCTTCTACTTTGGCAGCATAATGAAGCAGAGGACTTCCTAGGTCTGTTAGTAAATTGCTCTTGGACTAATTTCCTTTAGTGGTATTTGAAGGTCTGGCCCTCCCAGAAGAAGGAGATGATTTGAGCGTATGCCAAAAACGCCTTCTCCCTCTTTCCTTTGTTGCAGACTCAATGTGTGTGCCTCTCATCAGTCCCCCCTCCTTACTGCATTTGAATAAAGAAGACAAGTAATTCTTGAAGATGATAAATGACTAATAAATTTTAATTGGCACTTTAGCTCATAAAATAAAAACAGTCATTAAATGCATCCAGAAAATGGTTAGAATGGCTGTGCTATCACTGCAGGATGTGCCAAAATAGCAGCTGTTTCCCTGAAAGTTCAAGTTTGAGCCTCAAGCCAAGATTCCAAGCAGATTCTTTTTGAGCTAGGTGGCCTAGAAGACCATTTGCAAGTTTGAAAGCCAGATGAATATCTCTTTGGTATAATAAGTACTCTTCCATAAATCATCTTTAAATATGCTACATTGAATATCCACAAAGATTTCATTAGAAGGATGTTCACTGAATAATTACTGATAGCCTCCAGTTGGGATGAAACAATACATAGTTGGCAACACAGGAATTGTTCTGTGTAATGGTACACACCTTTAATGGATAGTATAGTATATAGAGAGTTTGCCAAGTGAAGCTGATAGAATTAGAGATCAAAAGGGTACAACACGGTTGTGATAATGTGAGATACATTTGAGTTCTAGTCTTGATTCCTGAAGTATGACTCCCAAAGTCCTTCCAAAGTTTGGAGAGATAAACATCTTTTGGAATACGGATGAACTCAGTGATGGCGGGCAGCCCTGGACAGTTTCAGAAGCAGGATTTTCCCTAGAAAGACCAAGGCAGGTTTCATGAAGACTGGTACTGTTCATTCCATCCTTCAGTCTGAGAAAGAGATCAATAGCTGAGGATTCAGTAATAAGCAATGTCCAGTGATTCAATCAACCATGCCTTTTCAAAACCACATACAGATAGGTGTTGGGGAGCTTCCTGACACTTGTGTCTATGAGAATCTTTGGGTGGCCTTCTGGGAAGGCACACAAGCCCTACTTTTTCCTCCTACACTTTATATTTTCATCTAGCTGTTCATTTGCATCTCTTTAACTTTCCTTTGGAATAATCCAATGAACACATATTTCCCTCTTCTGTGAGCTGCTATTACAAGATAACGGAATCTAGGAAGGGGGCATGGAAAGTTGGGAGTGTAAATCTTGCCCCAGAATCTCAAGTGAAACACACAGATTTCAACAAGAATCTGAAGATGAGCCGAACAGTCTTCAGCCTGGGATATGGTCTCCAGGTACTCTCAGGTTTACACTAGGTCAGAGGATACCCACTGAAGTTTGCTGGAAAGCAATGGCTTGCTTTCATTGGATATAAGTCATCATGCCTTTTGAAACCATATATGCTTTCTGTGCTCACTGCTGTGTAAGAGTAAAGGCAAGTTTTTCCTGCACAATGGCACACTGAGAGAAGCCTTGGCAAAGGGGAAGGAGTGAGCAGACACTTATTGCGTGAATGTCATAGTTCTTGAAGCAGAAGTACAGAACATGAGCTGTGATCAGAGACACAAGGGACTGCCCTGCCCCTCAAACAGACATCTCTCTCTCTCTGTCTCTCTATCTCTCTCTGTCTCTCTGTCTCTCTCTGTCTCTCTCTGTCTCTCTCTGTCTCTCTCTCTGTCTCTGTCTCTCTGTCTCTCTCTCTCTCTCTCTCTCTCTCTCTCTCTCTCTCAAAAACTCTTCTGGCTAACCTGCTTACATTAAAAGTGAAATAAATAACAGTATCATCTAGTCTTTCCCACAGCTGTAGATGGTAAATGAAACTCAAGGAAGAGTCAATAGGTGGAGTTCTAGGTAAAAGGGGGGCAGAGATCCCTCTGCATGAATCCCTCTGCTCTTCCTTTTGTCTTTTGTTGACTTAATTTGGACATGATGATAGGAATTCTAGCAGTTGTCTTAAGCTAATGACCATTCATACCATGAACTAACCTAAGTATGTAAAGATGTCTGGGTCTCCGGTGATAATAAAACACACTATGAGCCCTGGATTACCCAGGTCTGAGCTTCCTTATCTGAGAAGAAAATTAAGCCATATAAATTTAGGCCTCCATTATCTACATTTTATGTATGTGCGGCTGAATCGAAATCCAATTGATTTGCCAGCTAAATGAATAAAAGGCAAAATGGAAATGAGGATGTTCTTCACAGAACTACTCAAAGCTGCGGGTCTGTGAGTAGGAAGCTGTTCTGTAGAAGTGGGTCCCAACAGAGCAGTGATGAAGAATGCTAACTGGCCTTACCCACGTGACTGCCTGCACCTATGTCCTCCTTCAGAAGAGCCATAATAACATGCCTCTGAAAATAGATTCCCAAGTATGCTATCACTGGTGATGCCACCTGAACTGATAATGTTAGGGGAAAAGGAGGCTCCCTTCTGTATCCAATAACTAAGTTTATGAAATAAGAAATAACAGGTAGAAAAGTAGACAAATTTACTCATTTATTTATTTATTTATTTATTTATTTATTTATTTATTTATTATGTATACAATATTCTGTCTGTGTGTCTGTCTGCAGGCCAGAAGAGGGCACCAGACCCCATTACAGATGGTTGTGAGCCACCATGTGGTTGCTGGGAATTGAACTCAGGACCATTGGAAGAGCAGGCAATGCTCTTAACCGCTGAGCCATCTCTCCAGCCCCAAATTTACTCATTTTTAATATTAGATACAGTAGGGCACATAGAGGGGTGGGGTACATACCTAATTACTCTAAAAGGCAGTGAGAATTTTAAAGACGATCAATGAGCCACTATCAGACTAGATGCAGATATGATAGGTCACCGGGGCATGGTGTAGCACCTTCCAGGTTGCTCTCAGGATAAGAGTCCATCTCCTTGAAGTAATAAAATTCCCCAGGGAAGGATTTATGCCCATTGGGTTCTTTGTGGAGGATCTGTCCTTAGACAGGTAAGAAGTATGTAGGAAAGTCTCTCCGATGATTTCTGGTTTCAGCTGCCTTCATTTCAAGCTAATCAATACAACCAGGCTAGGCATTTGAAAGTGGCATGTCCTGAACTCATCCAGCATGTGTTATGTAAGAAAGCTCCACCAGTCTTCCTTCTGTGGCATTGGCACTTCCCCACCCCTTTCTCTATGGCATATATTAGATGGTAAACAAGACTGGAACCAAAGCAGTATTCTTCCCAATTCTGAGTCTTGACTTTTTACAAAATTTCTCTCTCTAATGGGATGGTTAACTCATAGACATGGGAGATAACGGAACTCTGGTTAGACAACTGAGAGCTGGGGATCTGATGGAGCGAGACGGATGGATGGACATTTCCACTCCAACTCTCCACATTCCTTCCACACTTCTCTTTCTATTGACTCTCAGACAGCTCTTCCATTTAAGAGGAGATGGCAAACGAAAAGATAGCATGCACGTTTACTGGAGATATGGAGTAGAAATGTCTCCAGTGACACAGCTTTCAGTCAGGAAGAGCAGGCTTGGGAGGTCCTGGTGTGTGCAGGAACTTCCTGTGCCCTATCCTCCACGAGCAGTACCCCCTCCTCCTGCCAGGCAACCCTGACATTCCCTGTGCAGGCTGGAAATCCAGCCAGCTGCTCAGCTGTAGATATTTTAGCTGAGTCATCGTACTTTCAAATTTTGAGATTTCTATACTTAGCTCTTACATTCCTCTGCCCCTAGTTACTCTTATGTTCTATCTTGCTTAAACCCACTCATTTGTTAAATATGTTGGCACCAGCCTCTCAATTTTGCAACAACTACCTCCATTATTCTACAGTAGTTCATGCACCATGGATCACCCACCCACACCTCTGCATGCTGGGAAGGTGCCGTGTAAAGTGATTGAGAGTTCAGAATTAGAAAAAGGAGCACCCGAGTTTGAATTTCGTGTCTCCCACTCACTGTATGACCTAGGGCAAGCTCTCCTTGCACATGAACTTCCCTCACTATAACTATATGAGAAGAACGGATGGGGAACAGTTGACACCAAATGTGCTTGATAAAACCTTCAGTAATCATATTATTTTATATAGAAATATATGTGAAGAAATGTTAACCACCAGGGCTAACAGTGGTCCCTACAAAAACCACAGACCAACAAAGTCTCTAGTCCCAGGCATGAGAAATCCCCTTTAAAGTGCAGGTCAGGGGAGACCAAGTAACTCTCCAAAGAATATAAACCCCTCATGCAATTCTTGGTTGCCTTTCAGAGGTTGAGAGAGGCCTCATTCCTATTGCTGAAGACACCATACAATTAGAACACAGGACTCAATGATTCCATCTTGTTCTGACCTTGAAGCTGATTTCCAGCAGTCTGGCTCCTATGGGTCCAGAAAATACTATGCAAGGTACCAAGGGAGGCAATCAATTAAACAGTCCTACCCACCTATGAACCACAGAAACTGCTAGCTTGGTAAGATAGACATAAACATGCAGTAAGTGGCACTCACATGTCAGTGGCAATTAAAAGCTGTATAATTGGCCTTAAGATCCATCCAATAAAAGAGAAACTAGGCTGGGTCCTGGAAACCTAACCATCCTTCTGGGGCTAGTGAGGTCATGGTCTTAGGAAGGAATCTACTACTGTCACCAGTGCAATCCCTTATTACATGCTAAACCCCATCCTTCTATCCACAGGTACGTGTAGCAGCCACCTCTTATCAAAGAAGCATTTCCTTATGGCCAAAGGAGACCAACGTGGGAAATCACACTGAACACAATACAAACCCTAACAGATTATGAAGAGCCCAGCCTCAGTGACACATCTACATCACAACTCTGGCATCTACAGTTCAGGGAACATCATGGAACATGGGGCAGAAGGATTGTCAAGTGCCAGAATTCTAGGAAGCCTGTTGGGGATCCTCTCTTAGAAAGAAGACTGGAATAATGACAGTATCAATGAACTTGTTAATGCAGATGGGGGAAATGTTATGGGGTCCCATCCCTAGATTAAAAACTGCAGATAACTATTGGCTTCTAAGTGAAGCCAAATTAGCCTTCCCAGGGTTGAGACCCGCAGTCTGCAGAGTGGTCAGCATGGAACCATATAGACACCGACACCACCAATAAAAAATGGAGTCAGTAGGTTACATATGGAAAGAGAGAGAGAGAGAGAGAGAGAGAGAGAGAGAGAGAGAGAGAGGAGAGCCACACAAGTATAACAATAATAATTAAAGAAAACAAGGCTATCAACTTGAAAGAGGGGACTGCATAGGAGGGATTCACAGTATGGGGTTGGAGAGAGGAAAGAGAGGGGGAAAGCGATGAAGTATTTCAATTTAAAGATAAAAGAATGGATTAGGTCAATGGTAGGCCACAGGACTACTATGAGGATTAAAGCAGACACTATGCATAAAGTATGTGAGATAGACAATAGACCCTTATCCACAGTAGGGCTTCACAGATCCAACTTTCACGGCTCCATCCTTGCTTGCTCTTGCCAAGTCCTGCCACACGGTCTCAGCACCCAGTCCACAGCATCACTGGATCCCAGCCCTTCCAGTGCTCATCAGAAAATTCTGCTCCCACACACAGCCCTCCTTTTGTTGAGTTCTACTCTTCGGCTGTCCTCACTAAACCCACCGGATGGCTTCATGGGGGCTGCACTTTCCCTGGCCTTCCACGGCTCCCACCTCACTGTTTATCCTTGCCCTCCACAGCCCAAGACTGGATCACACTGCACAACAAGGTTAGTCAGCTGCCCTTAACATGGTCTTATTCTATCAGTAAAACATGGTTATAAGATAATTAAGTTCCTCATTTCCTGCGCTTGGATGGTTTCCAGCAACCCCCTGATTGGAGTCAGCAGAACACATATGCTCAGGGTACAGGCAAGGTTTGCTTACTTCTTGCAACAGGACCTGTCTTCTAAGACCTCTGTTCTCTCAAACTGTGTTCAATTATATCTGAGCCATTTGTAATTCTCTGATTCACTTGGTTTTTTCCATTCCTAATAGAATTAGCCTCTGCAAAACCACCTACAAACTATTATGTTGAAGCTCCACTTCCCAATGCTGTTATATCGAGGATCACATCTTTACAGAAATAATAAAGGTTAAGCAGGGTGACATGGGTAGGTCTTTCAAGAAAAGCCACAGAAGAGGACAGTGATTCCTTCTCTCTGTATATTCACTCATATGGAGAACAGGTCATACGAGGACACAAGAAATAGCCATCTGCAAGTCTGGAGGAGAGCCCTGATGAAAACCTGACCTTGGTGTTGGGTTCCCAGCTGCTAGAACTACAAGAAGCAAACTTATATTATTTAAACCATTATTTAAACTAGACTATGGTGCTTCAGCTATGGCAGCCCCTACTGTAGTTATTGTCAACTCAATGTGAAACTGTCCTCTCAGAAGAAAGCCTTGATTGAGGAATTGCCTAGATTGGCCTGTAGGCATATATTGGGATGAAAGAATCTTGATTATTAATAGAGGCAGAGGAGTCCATTCCACAGTCCCTGGGTAGATGGCTCTGGGGCATATAACAAGGTCAGCATAGGAGCAAACACGCTAGCAGAAACATTTCTCATAGTTTCTGCACCAAGATCATGCTTGAGTTCCTGCCCTGACTTCTCTCGGTGATGGACTGTTTTACTTAGTAGCAGAGAAGAAGCTAGAACAGTGTCTGTGGTTGCTAGAATGAGAAATGTCTTCCATAAGATCATGCACTTGAGCAGTTTGCTCCAGATGCAGCTGTCTGGGGAGGTTATGGAACTTTGAGGAGGTGGAGGCTTCCTGCAGGAAGTGTATCACTGGGGGCAAGATCTGAGTCTTTATAAGGTTTCTAATAGGAAACACTCAGTGAAGATTTCTATTGAGGTGAAGAGACACCGTAACCATGGCAACTCTTATAAGAGAAAACATTTAATTGGAGCTAGTTTACAGTTAAGAAGTTTAGTCCACTGTCATTATGGCAGAAAGCATGGCAGCATGCAGTTAGACCTGGTGCTGAAGAAAGAGCTGAGAGTCCTAGATCTTAATCCATAGGCAGCAGGAAGAGAGAGACACGCTTGTCCTGGCTTAAGCATCTGAAACCTCAAGCCCATCTCCAGTGACATACTTCCTTCAACAAAGTAATACCTACTCTAACAAGGTAGGACTAACAGTGTCACTCACTGGTGACCAAGCATTCAAATCTTTGAGTCTCGGAAAGGGGGGTCATTTTTATTCAAACCACCACATTCCAATCTATAGAACCTATAGTTTTATAGTCATATTATAATGTAAAAATGCATTCAGTGAATTTTCAAAACTCCCCATATTCTGTAACAGTCTCAATTCTGTTTAACAAAGTCCAAAGTTCAAATTCTCATTGGAAATTTAAGGCAATTTCTTAACCATAACGTCCAGTAAAATCAAAATAAAAAAACAGATCACATGTTTCCAACATACAGTGGCACAGGTGATGCATTGCCAGTCCAAAAGGGAGCAAGAGGAGCCATGAGGAGACATTGGACCAAAGCAAGACTAAAAACCAGCTGGGCACACTCCAAACTCTGCAGCTCCATGTCTGATGTCCAAGTGCTCTTCAGATCTCCAACTGTTTTCAGCTTTGTAGACTGCAGTACACTTCTCTCTCTTGGCTGGTTTCACTCCCCGTTAGCAGATTTCCTCAGCAGGTGTCCCACAAGTTCTGGCATCTCCAACATTTTGGGGTCTCCAAGGCAATCTGGGCTTCACCTTCACAGCTTCACACAGAGGCCTCTCTGGGTCTCCAAGAAGGGGCAGTCCTGAGATAGGTCTGGCCTCAGTGAATTCTCTTAATCAGAGGGAGATCAAACAGACCCTTTCCTGTATCCTTGACTCTAAAACTAAAACCACATGGCTGAAGCAGTCAAGTTCTCTTGCTTTCTGGGCTGGAGCATAGACTCCTAATTCAAATATTTTCACCAGATTGTTTGATTGTTTCCTTCACTGCCTAAGTTTGGCTGCCCTGGAACTCAAGCTGTAGACCAGTCTGGCCTCAAACTCAGAGACCCACTTCCCTTTGCCTCCCTAGCTCTGGGATTAAAGGCATGTACCATCATACCCTGCCCTAAGCTTTTCTTAATTACTTCTCACAAACTGGAAGTTTAGCTGGGTGGGGTCTTGTTCTGGGGTCACCTTTCCCTTTATTCCATTTAGGATCAGGCTTTTCTTTAATTTTTTTTCTCCTTGAGCACTGATTTAACTCCATTACACTTCCTGGTACTCCATTTCTCCTCAAATGTACATTTTTTTTTTTTTTGTTTTTCCTTGCTTAGCTTGCTCCTTCTCATTACAGATTTCATAAGCATGTCTGACCACAAAGAACTAAGTATCACAGTCAATACTAGGCTGTCTGGAACTCTCTGCCAAAGCTATAAATCCATAACTTTTCAATTTAGCTTCAGACATACTTTTTGGACAAATGCAGAAATCAGCCACAGTCTTTGCCAAAGTGTCAAAAGAATAGTCTCTAGACCACATTCTATTATTCTTCTCTTCTGAAACCTCTTGAGCCAGGCCCCATCAAATCACCCTAAGCACCACTGTCCTCCATGCTCCTAATATAGATCATTAATTCCTGCTTAAAGGATTCGACTGCTTTCCTAATCCTAAATCCCAAAGTCCACATTTCTCCAAACAAAAGCACAGTCTGGTCTATCACAATATTACCCTACTTCTGGAACCAACTTCTGTCTGAGTTAGGGTTTCTATTCTTGCGAAGAGACAACATGACCACAACATTTAACTGGGGCTGGTTTACACATCATAGTTTTGGTCCGTTTTCATCATGGTGGGAAGCATAGTGGCATGCTGTCAGATGCAATGCTGGAGAAAGAGCTGACAGTTCTACATTCAGAGCCACAGGGAGAGAGAGAGGCGAGAGAGAGAGAGAGAGAGAGAGAGAGAGAGAGAGAGAGAGAGAGAGAGAGAGAGAGAGAGAGAGAGAGAGAGAGACTAGATCTGGCTTGAGCACTTGAAACTTACCCCCAGTAACATGATTCTTCCAACAAAGCTATGCCTGTTCCAACAAGGTGGCACCTCCTAATAGTGCCATCCACCTGGCCACTAAGCATCCAAATCTTTGAGTCTTTGGGAAACAGTCCTATTCAAACCACCATCCCCAACTTCTCTCTCATTTTTTTGCTACAGTTGAGAATGCGGGTTTTCAGCTTCCTGCGTCTACCATTGCAGCTGCTCCTTGCAGCCACGATGGACTCTTATCCCTCTGGAGCCAGGAGCCCAGACAAGCTCTTCCTCCTATATGTTGCTCTGCTCATGTTTGCTGAGAGCAACAGAAAAGTAATTAATACAGGCCTTAAATTAAAATATCCTCCGTGATGCAAGGAGAAAATCACCTATAAATGATAGCTGTGCTTTTGCTGGCTTGTTCTTTGCATGAACATCCTAATATCAGGACCTTTAAGTAAGAACAGCTCACCCTGATGAACTTAAACCAGAAGCCTCTGCTCCAGGTACAGTGTCTTCGAGTTTTCTCCTTTGTTTAGAAAAACCCAATATGCAGAGTTCCGACCAGAATCCCTGTGCTCAGTATGCCTGAGCTGATCTGGGTTTTTCTCTTTAACCTAGATGATGGGGTGACCATCACCAAGGCTTCCACTGTTGTTGGTAGGAATTTTTTCTTTATATTTTTAGTTCTACTGTTAGGGTCACTGAGCACAGAGGGTTTCAGGCTTATTTTTAAAACTTACAATTAAAAACCCCAGAGAGATCCTATCGTGGCAAGGTTAATATGGACAATAGATGTTTAAATTTTTTCAAATAAAGTCTGGGCAAACCATTGAAAATATTAAATGCCTCCATCTCTGTCCTCCATTCTGCACAACCTAAACCGAACAGCTTACTCCTGACCCTCGTGGACTGTAGATGCTATTCATGCTTGGTGTGCCAGACTTTCATAAGAGCACAAGCTTTTCAAGTTCTTAATTTTAGTTTATATGTGGTTCTGAGCAGATTACCCTCAGGCCAAATATGGCCATCATGTGCAGTGTGCACTTTGATCAGCATAGTCTTTAAGAAAAATTGTGTCTGAATGCCTTAGGCAGGGTGCTCGCTGCACCCAGCTGGGCCTCTACTGC
Organism: Arvicola amphibius; assembly: GCF_903992535.2. Classification (NCBI taxonomy): domain Eukaryota; kingdom Metazoa; phylum Chordata; class Mammalia; order Rodentia; family Cricetidae; genus Arvicola; species Arvicola amphibius. The sequence continues at coordinate 92,559,222 of NC_052049.1, read as the reverse complement.
GCCTGGCTCACTCATTTTCATCTTCTGTTGCACCCCTAAAGGCACCTGAGATCGGCTCCTCTGCTCTGCCTTGGCGTGAAATATTTCGCAAATAAACTGTATCAAGAATAATTCCGAGTGTATATGTGATGCATTGTTTCAAGAGGAATACAGTTGTGAATTTGTAAGCCAAATTGTTGGTAAATAGATTAGGCTTAGCATTAGAAGCCCTCTTAGCTGTCTGTGTGTTCCTCCAAAGCAACTATAAAGACAAAGATAAGAGCACAAGAATCTCAGAAGAGCACAAGAAGGACTGTGAATATATAAACATTTAACGTAGCTGCAGAGTCTTCTTTCAGTTGGTTGTCTGTGTTTATTATCTTGATCTCTTGATGCTACTGTCACAAAATGCCTGAGACTGGATAACTTATAAAAGATAGAGACTTATTTCCTCACAGCTGAGAAGCTGGAAAGTCAAAGATAAGGGGATAACATCTGGTCACAGCCGTTTTGTTGTATCATTGTGAGTGACAGAGAATGAAAGAGGTATGGAGGAGAGAGACAGAGAGAGAGAGAGAGAGAGAGAGAGAGAGAGAGAGAGAGAGAGAGAGAGGAGAGTAACACTAGCTCCTTTTAATAGAAAAATCTATCCCACGATAACATCTTTAACCCATTTGTGATGGTGGAGCCACTGTGGCCAAGTCACATCTGGAAGGTTCCACATTGATGGCACTGGGTATTGGTTAACACCATGGAACCCGCCCCCAAATATCATTCATCTCAGTTCTCAAAACTGACTATCCTTATCTCATGGGAAATATGTTCATTTCACTCAAAACACCCTCCAAACCTGAGTCTAATCTAAATGGGTAAGACAAGGCATGTGTCCTTATGCAACAGGTCCCCTGACGGCGGCAAACTTGTGAAGTCAATATAGGTAGCATATTTCCAAAACATAACGACAAGGAAGTCATCAGTAGATACTCCAATTTCAAAATTAAGAAATAGGGAAAGAGAAACAAATAACAAACCCATTTAAATACAACCCCCAGCAGGACATATCATATTACAACTAGAATATCTAGGGTTTGGGGTCTCAGTCTGCGGGAAACCTGCCTCCTTGAGTGCAGAGTTGTACTGCAGACCTTATGCTTGGAATCTGGGGCCAGGCTGGATTGTATACCAGCAGACCTACATACAGTTCTCAGGTCTTCTGTGAGATATGGCTTCACTGAGAATTAGCCTAGTGGGCACTTTTTATCTCTAATTCAGGGAGATTAGCTATTTTTAATCACTTTACGTACTTTTTGTAGCTTGGACCTTGAATGTTCTTACAAAGCCCACATGCTGGTAAAGGGTTGAGCCCTCACCTGTGGTCCTCCTTTGAGGTGACAGAAACTTTAGGAGTTAGAGCCTAGTAGAAGGACATTAGACCACTGGGTGCTTGCCCTGAAGGGAAGATTGAGACTCTTTCCTCCTATAATTCTTTTTGTTCTGGCCACTGGGAGTTAACCGTGTGAGTCTTTGTTCACATGCTCCCACCATAATTTTCTGTCTCAGAGTCCCAAAGGGAACATAGCCCTGTAACAATGGACTGAAGCCTATGAAATTATAAACCAAAGCAAATGTTTTATTTTCTTTTGATAAGATAATTGTCTGCTTTGTCACAGTAATGGAAAGCTAGCCAATACTGATTCACAATCCTGTTCTCGTTCCTTTAAAGTTTAACCTTTTGTGTATTACATTTAAGATGCATCTTTTATGAATGGACTATAACTGATAATTTTTAAAGTATACATGATGAACTTGTTATTTTGCTTTAATTATTTAGTTTGTATAAAATGAAACTGTTGGTATAGCCTATCTTCTGGTCTAGTAATTCTAATATTTTAACTCCTTTAGATGAAGTGTATATAACACAGCATACTATGTAAAAATTTGTATATTTTTGCACTTATTAAGGACTGCATTTTATAACTCTTTTCGGTTAAAATTATTTCTATAGGATGTATTGCTTGCCCTCAATTCTGAGCTTGCTTTAGTACTGATGGCTACCTTGTTAAAAAAAAAGTTTAAAAGTTGTCTAGTTATTATAGGTTATACTATTGAGCATAAACTGACAAGTTCAAATTGTTTGACATAAGACCACATAATATGCTCATAGCTGGAACCATGAACCTCACAATTTAAAATAATTCAGAAGGGTTTCGTTTTGGCCATGAGAATTTTAAGCACAAATGTGAATCCACGTGCTTGCTGGTGAGTCCCTTAGTGTAACTGGCTCTGGGGTTGTTTCCTTAGACAGGAACTCACTTTCTCTCTATAAAAGGCACCCATTGACTTTGAAATCTAAAGGGTATGATTTAGTGCAGAGTAAAAAAGAAGACAAAAGTAAAATATAAATAAAACAAAGGAAAAGTTATAACTCTTTGGCATATGATAATAGACATTTAGAAACAGAAGAACATGTTTGAAAAAGTAAAGAGAAGACCCAGGGTTGGAACAACACAGAACCGAGAAACTCTCGTGGCAGCTGATAGTTGTGCGAGCATAAAGCACACAATTTTAAGGTATTTGCTTTTCAACAATCCCATTATGTTTCTTCAAATGTCCACTTATCTTTTATGCACAAAAATTCATGTTTCTACAGGTAATCTTAAAGAAAACTAAAGGAAAGGTGTGCACTCAGTTAGGAAAGGTGTGCACTCAGTTAGGAAAGGTGTGCACTCAGTTAGGAAAGGTGTGCACTCAGTTAGGAAAGGTGTGCACTCAGTTAGGAAAGGTGTGCACTCAGTTAGGAAAGGTGTGCACTCAGTTAGGAAAGGTGTGCACTCAGTTAGGAAAGGTGTGCACTCAGTTAGGAAAGGTGTGCACTCAGTTAGGGCCTGCATACACCAAGGCCACATGATCTGATAAAGATGGGATGTCTATGAAAATGGAAGTTGGGGCTCACAGGAAACCTGGAAGGAGCAGGGGAGACAGGCAGCCAGGGACAAAACTTATAGGGGCTCTGGGGTAGGGAAGCTTTAAGGAGTCTCGGGGACATGGGAGAAGCAGATGTCTCTAAGAATGGGGTCCTCCATGGTGCCTGCATGTGTCTACATCCTCCATCCTCACTCATATCTTCTCACCTTGGCTGACAACGACACGGAGATCATGGCCCCTTGTTCGTGCTGCCCTTCCAAAGGCTTCCACAATAGATCACATTTGGACCCTGAACCTCAATCTTTGACTTCTGGAAAATCTTTCTTCACTTGAAGTATTTCTGCTGTGACCCTTTAGAAGCTTCAAAATATAAAAACATTCTCACAACACAATGATAAATTAACCCCAGGTTAATGAGATTGTGAATTAAAACAGGACATGTATTTTCCCTATTTGGTAATAGATGATAAAATTTCAATTGTTCCTTTGTCATTTGTGAGAAAAAATAAATTTCAGGTTGATATCCTTTCTACCTCTAAGTTTTCATACTATAAGGGAATACACAATTCTTTAGTGTGTGGGTTACAACACCGCAGCCAGAGAGACACAATGAACGGCAGCCCCATCGCCCTCTCTTGGGGTCTGTCACATTTTAGCATTTGCTGGATAACACTGAGAGTGAGCAGTGTGACTTCCGTTGGCCTGAGAGACTTCAGAAACATTCCTCCATCACACCCTCACCTTCTTGACTAGAGGGCCCTTTAACTGCTCATATCTTTTAATGGTAGTGTTGTTTCTCACAACTCAAGTAGTACAATTCAAGCACCCAGACTTACTGGAAATTGTTAGAGAATGAAGTTGAGGAGGGGCACTGGGTTGTTGATTTCATTTCTTTTCCTATTTCTATAATTAAATGCTCAGGTAGAAACCATGTAGGGTTTCCTGGAAAGGAAGTAGAGGCCCCAGAAGCTTGAAGCAAATGGTCACTTTGCATCCACGGTTAAGAAGCATTGAACAAAGGATGGACGGATGGGATGGATGGTTGTACTCAGCTCCCTTTCCTCATTTTCTACAGACCATGATCTTCTGCCCAAGGAATAGTCCCCTCACATATAGGATATCTCGTCTCACATTAGTCAACATAATAAAAGTAGTCCTCCACAGACAAAGAGTGATTTCTATTGAATTAAACACACCCTTTTAAAGGGAGAAAGGGGGATCACATGGCTCAGGAAGGAACAATAAGAACAATCTTAGGTGTCTCTGAGAAAGGACTAGAGAGAACTACTGTCTGCCCCGGGAAGGCAGAGGCTTGCAGATAGCTGAGTTTGAGGCAAGCCTGTTCTAACCATTGAAAACATAAAGTTAGTGAAGATGTGATTGGAAGGAGGGATTAAGTCTTAGCCCTAGTAAAAAACAGAACTTGACAGTTAAGGATAGAAAAAAGGGACTGTGGAATTTGTTTCTAAAATTAAGGAAAGCTGCAGAGGCCAGACATATGTCAGGGTGTTCCTGAATGGAGGCCTATTGCATGAAGCTGTGGCGTTGAAGCCTGGATTGCTTGGGAGACCATAAGATACTGGAGATGCCAGAGCTGTGGGATACCTGCCGAGGAAAGCTACTCACGGAAAGTGGAACCAGCCAAAGAGAAAGAAGTGGTTGCAGTCAACAGAGACAAAAGGAGTTGGAGATGGGGAGAGCACTTTGGCATCAGGTATGGAGATGCAGATTTTGGAGTTTGCCCAGCTGGGTTTGGTCTTTCTTTGATCCAGTATTTTCCTCACTATGTTCCCTTCCCTATATTTAAAAATGGTAATGTATATCTTGTGCCATTATACATTAGAAATATTTGATTTATTATTATTATTATTTTAATTTTATAGGGGATTACAGTTAAGAAAGTGAATGCATGAATCTCAGAAAAGACTTTGAACTTTAGACTTTTGAACATTGTTGAGACTGTGATAGACTATGGGAATTCATGAAGTTGAATCAAATGCTTTTAGCATTATGATATTGTTACAAGTTTATAGGACTCAGGGAGTGGAATTTTTTAGTTTGAATATAACTAGCCCCCATAAACTCATAGGGAGTGGCATTATTAGGAGGTGTGACTTTTTGGAGTAGGTGTGGTCTTATTGAAAGACGTGTGTCACTGTGAAAGCCGACATTGAGCTGTAATATACATTCAAGCTATTCCTGGTGAGAGAGTTCACTGCCTACTACCTACAAGATGTAGGACTCTCAGGTCCTTCCCATCATCAAGTCCACCTGCATGCCTCCATGTCCTACCTTGATGATAATAGACTGAACCTCTGAAAATGCAAGCCATTCCAATTAAATGTCTTCCTTTATAAGAGTTTACATAATCAGGGTGTCTCTTCACAACAATAGAAAGCCCAACTAAGCCAAAACTCTACCTCAAGAATCAGGGATCTTCTCAGAAGTGCATGTAGAGGGGCGTGGGGGAGAAAATTTTAAATGTTATTGGTAGTGAGTGTGTTTAACGAAGTGTTTGCTGGACAAAGCAAAGCAGCTGCACAGATCAACTCACAGTAAAAGCATGCACAAGACCTGCACAAATGCAGGTCAGGAAAGTAATCCGAGCATGGAAAGTGAGTTCAAAGCCCCATCTCTAGCTGAGGATTTGATAGCTGTTGACAGAAGCAGAGTCTTAGTTTCCTTCAATTATGTGACCCCCCTAATAGGTTGACCAATCCCTAGGGCCACACCTAAGAGCAGTTGACTAACACAAACTGGAATCAGTGGGTTTAAAGAGAGATTGAGAAAGAAAAAAATAGAGAAAGGAATGAGAGAGTTAGAAATGGAGATGATAGAGCTAAAGATGATGGAGATAGAGATGACAGAGATAGAGATGATGGGGATAGAGATAGAGATGATGGAGATAGAGATGATAGAGATAGAGATGACAGAGATAAAGATGATAGAGATAGAGATGATGAAGATAGAGATGATGAAGATAGAGATGATAGAGATAGAGTTGATGGACATAGAGATGATGGGGATAGAGATGATGGGGATAGAGATGATAGAGATAGAGATGATGGGGATAGTGATGATGGAGATAGAGATGATGATTATCTCCCTATATAGATCTCCCTCTCTCTCTCTCTCTCTCTCTCTCTCTCTCTCTCTCTATATATATATATATATATATATATATATATATATATATATATATGAGATATTGTTAGATAGATAGAACATTAACTTCAGTAGGCAGGGACGTATTGGGGTAAATGGAGGAAAGAAGTGAATATAATTAAAATACATTGTCTGAATTTCTTAAAAATTAATTGAAATATAATTAAATAAATAAAATGTGCACCGATTTTCTTTAAGAGAAAGGTGATAGTATTTTACTTCTCACACTGTGGCTCAAACATAAATTCCCAAGAAGCCCGTAGCCATATTGCAGCTGAAGCAGCACCTATTGAGACTTGCTAGCCATCCCTGTGGAGATTTACCATCGTTCTTATTAGCACATACAACACTTCTTTCTTTTATACTTTTCCTATAATCTAACCCCAATAAAACTATTCCGGTATCCCTCTTGCTAGCATATCCTGGGGCTCCATGCCTTGTTTTGCATGGACTTGCTGTGAGCCTCATTTGCCCTTCTCTCTCTGGCCTGTGGAGCAATGCTCTCCCTTTACCACCCCTTCTTATCCCATTTAAACAGGTTCTCTACCACTGTGCCCGCTACGTGGGACCTTCCTTCCAGAGTACAGTTCCTTCCTTGGTATAGTTCTTTCTTCCCCTTCCAGATGTGCTGTATTCACCCTTCTTGAACTGGACATTCCCAACACCCATATTTGATCTTTCAAATCCTAGCTATTAACTTATTTTCATGCTACTTCCAGTAGAGGTGTTCCACATCACCTGTATTTTGAAAGCAATGTCCATAGACTTTAATCTGCAAAGGTCTGGAAATGTCACATTTTATCAGTAAATATAGATCACTGTGGTTGGTTTTCTAGGAAGGATGTATTTCCTGTGCTCTTAAAATGGGATGAAAAGATCAAATGGCCATAGAGTACTAGGGAGGCTATTGTGTATAGAAAGGATGAAACCCTACAGATCTTTGTGGTGACACTGGAAGTGCCATTTTCATGTTGCTAACATAAGAAATTGTTTCCATAATGGAGTATCATGGACATGTAAAGGTGCTAACTCATTAGAGAAAATGTACCAACCTGGCATTTGTATCCCTATAGAAATTACTACCAAACTTACTGACACTGTAGGAATTTGGATACAGCTTTCCTGTCTCTGGCTGATACAGTCACTTACCCGTGATGGCCAACTGAGTCACAAAGAAGGTCATCCTGGACTTTCTTTTGCTTCTCCATGTGGAGAACAGCACAACAGAATTTCCCACAATGGTGAAGACAAACAGGACCCACAGGGTTATCAGCTGTTCTGTCTGAAAGAAACAGAGTAGCTTGTAACAGAAGAGGTAAAGGACCAGGTGCTTCCAGGGAAGGCTGGTACAGGCACCTTGCTTGGGGTCATCAGCTGTTCCTCCAGAAAGAAACAGAGTAGCTTGTAAGAATGGAGATAAAGGACCAGGTGCTTCCTTGGAAGACTGCTACAGGCACCTTGCTTGGAAGTGGACTGTTTATCTGAACCTTTCTTTACTCCCTTCTCCTCCCCAGCCCAGGGAAGCTCCACTCCTTGATGTAAGCAGTAGAGTAAACTGACCCAAAAGAAAATTCTTCTTCTTTGGCCAAGTAATTTTAACTCCCTGTGAGAGGTCAGGGTGTATAAAAGAATCATACAGCCACAAAGATGGGGGGAAAAGTGTTCGAAGATAATAAGATAGAAAAATAAACCAAACTCTTTGATTTGGTGAACTATTGTGCAGCTATCAAAGGTGAAGTGATGAAGACTTGGTAGTGACATTAAAAATACTTGAAATATAATATTTAAGTGGGAAAACATGAAAAAATTTTATACTGGGTATGATTACAATTTTGCAAAATTACACACATAGGGAAAGAAAAAAAATGCACTAAAATGTTAACAGTGGTTATTTTAGGTAGTATGATTATGGGTTATCTCTCTCTCTTTCCTTTGACAAATTTCATAAGATGGTAATATTACAGTTCTGCTGGATAATGTATAATTAATAAAAAAGAAGAGCGGGGTTGTCGCTCACTTAAAATGCCAAGTCCCTCAGAAGATATCTTCCATGATCACTTCAAATGAAGCTTTTTATCTGCTTGACATCCACAATAGAGAATAAACAGATGAACTGTGATAGGCTAGACTCAAGGTGAGATATAGTTCAAGGCTTGTCAGGAAAAAACATGGGCCCAAAAGAAGCCAGAAATCAAAACCAGATCAGTCCAAATGGTCCAGGAGAGATCATTTTAAGATCAGGACTGCAGCCTAAGAACTAAAAAATCTCAACTGGCTAAATTCAGTGTGTTAGGTAGCTAGGCTCTGGAATTCTGCTCCTTGGCCAAATATAAATCTGAGATGCTGAAGGCAAGTATTTTTATTGATGTGGTTAGCTCCCACTGTCAGTCGATTTTGAATGACGGGAATTCTCCTCCACAATGTGGGCAGACTTTGTACAGTGAGTGGACTTTCGGTGGAATCATGTAATAACAAACCCCTTTTAAAGTTGAAAATATCACTTCATAGCTATATTTTGTATAGCTAGCCCAGGGGAAAAAAATCCATATTCAAAATTCAAAGCACTATTTATAGAGCTGGAGATCTGGGTCAGTGGTCAAATACTTGCTTAGCCTTGACAGAGCCGTGGGTGGTAGCTTCAGCACCACACAAGCACACACACACACACACATTATACTGACTGCGTGTTCTTCACCTCACTATAAAGTAACAAACTCAGGAGCTGAAGCATCAATAAGCCCAGACCATAATTATATATACATTCACATTGACTACAGAACCATGGCTAGTACTCTATGTGCGTGCCGAGCTCAAAACTAACACCATTTCCTACTTAACACAGAAATTCATTCTAAGTTATGTGATAACAGAAGAATTAATTTTTTAAGAAGCTAGAACAATGCAGATCATATCCTTTTTGGCTCCCTTTCCATTTTAATCAATTCCCCATTCCAAGGTAAATACCATCAAAATGCTTCTTAGTGTTAGTGAGCACACAAAACATTAGTTTCACTATGACATTTTCAAACAAAATGTATTTTGTTGAATCCTCCCTTCCCATCTCCTCCATTTCCTCAACCCCACTGTAACCCTTCCTCCCCCAGGCACTGTAACCCTTCCTCCCCCAGGCACTGTAACCCTTCCTCCCCCAGGCTTCCCACTGTCACGTCTATGTGTCCCACTGCTCTCCTGGCATTCGGTTCCCTAGACAGCTTTTCTTCTTCTTATGAGGACTCCTTCATGGTTTCTATAGCTAAGAATCTATGATATGTGTTTGTTTGTGTCTCGGTCAGCTCACTTTCTATAATTGTATCCAGATTCATCTCCTGTCCTGAAATTTTCATAATTTTATTTTGTTTTAAAGCCATACTCTACGTAGAGCAAGGCAATTTATATATAATGTTAAACTATAGTAGGAAGCTTTGGTGTTTTTATTTAATTTCTTTGCCTATCTAATAATTAAAACTTTATTGTAAAGAATTTGCATATAAAAAACATTACACATTGAAATTAGACAGATACAAAATCCACACATCTCAAGGAAGTTCTATCCAGTGAGAGTGGCTGTTCTGAAGCCGTGTGGCTTCCCATGGGACTTTACATACTCACTGTAATATAGTTTTGATAGTTTGTTTTTGTTTTCTTTTCTTTCATTGTGTATCTATGACTGGCCTGGAATTCAATATGTAGACCATGCTGGTCTTGACTCAGAGAGATCTGCCTTCCTCCACCACTGGAGTGTTGGGGGTTACAGGTACACCCCACTATTTCCAGGCTATGCAAATGCAGTTTTAAACAGAAGAAAACATGGAACTGTTTCAGGCTACAAACCCCCTCTCCCTAGAACAATTTTTTAAATTACTTTTCCTAAGTTGGTCAGTGCAAGAAATGTACTCAGTGCCTAGCCATGTCTAGTTCCATTACAGAAACTGACCGTGGAATTAAAAAGAAAGCCAAGATTCACAGCCACTGTATCAAAGGGATAACACATGCTGGTTTCTTCAGACGAGCAAAAATGCTTCTTGCTACTTCAATACACAGAGAGTTGAATTCACATATCCACCACAGCTGGTGGAAGCCATAACAGAGTTAAAACCAGAAAACTATAGCTTTTTATTTTCTTTCATGATTTAAGTGTCCCTCTCTTGATATCCTTTCTAAACTTTTAGACTTTACTCACGTATTTTTCTTTATAGCAAATACAATTCTCTGCAAAAATAATTTTGATTATAGTGTATATCCTTCCAATGCTTTGAAGAATTCTTTATAAACATATACATGAAAGAACAAATACATTGTGTTACGTTGTGTGTTTATTAATTTGTTATTTACTATGGTCCACATATTGTACCACTTGCTTGTTTAACCCAGGAGAAGTTACTAAATCAGAGTGATACGTTCACACAATAGAATAAAGTATTTCACTTAAAAATGGATTGATGGAAAGGAAAAGATGGGTCAGTGGGTAAAGGCATTTGCTGCCAAGCCTGGAAACCTGACTTTGATTTCTGTGACCTACATGGTAGAAGAAGAGACTCCAACAAATTGATTATACTCTCCACCCATGTGGTGTGACATACTTGATTACAAATATACACATACAATACCTACATGCATTACACACATGCACAGATACATCCATCCATTAATGTAACAAAATAGGTCAATGGAGAATGGGGAAATGGCCCCGTGGGTAAAGTGCTCTTTGTGAAAATATGAGGATGTGAGTTATGACTCCTAGCACACAGGTAAAAGCTAGACACTGTGGCACATGTCTCTAATCTTTGCTCTAGGAAAGTACAGAGATCTACAGAATTCACTGATCAGCAAATGACAGTGAACTTGTAGATTTTGAGACAAAGTTTCTTGCTAGATAATCATTTGATATAGGCTTAACCTATGGCTAAAGACTGTGTGTCCTTGAGTCACAGAACGTGGAGAAACCAAGTTGGTCCTTACTTGGATGCTTCACCCCTACTGACTAGATTTCAGAAGACTGTAAGAGCCAGAGATGGTGGGTAAGTTCAAGGGGACAGTGTTTTTCTAGACACAGCAGGGCACTGTGCTCACTCAAAGCAGCTGTGACAGTGTACACGAAACCTACACAAATTCAAACTAGGCAAAACTCCAGCATGCAAAGGGGAGGTGGGCATGAAATCCCACCGCTATTCATAGAGCTACTGACATTTGTTAGTTTTCAGGAGAGGCAGAGCCAGTTTTCTTTAAAGATATAACCTATGTAAGTCATCCACATGCCAGGGCAGGCTCCATCCCTAAAATGTTAATCAGACAACACAAACCAAACTCTGTGGAGGTCAGTAAAAATAAATCTCAAAGCTGGGTTGGAAGGGTATAGAAGGTAGAGGTTGCATGTGGTTGGGGAAGGGAAGGGCATATGTTCAAAGTACATTGTATGAAATTCTCAATGAATTAACAAAAATGCTCTTAAAACATAAGGATGAGATTGATAATGAAGTCAGCCTCTGGCACAGAACACACCACACACACACACACACACACACACACACACACATCAAGTAAAAATAAAATGTTGAGAAGCTTATAAGTTTGTGGGAGTAGAGCACACTGGGAAATGAGTTTGGTGTACTCAAATTGTCTTACCCAATTGCATCTTCTGAGCAGAAGGTGGTCCCTTTGGTTGTCATATTAAATCCTAAACATCCCTACCAAGGGGCAACAGGGCAAGTGAGAGTCCATGGTGTGTGAGGGCCAGACATGGCATGAAGGCAGAACTTATGTGGGAGCTTTGTTGAGATAAAGTTTGAAGAGAGAAAGAGAGAGAAAGACAGAGAGAAAGAGCAAGATGAAGAAGAGGCAAAGACCAGCAGTAGGAAAGAGAGCAGGAGTAGGCGGAGCTTGTGTCTTAGAGGTACCTTTTGCACCTATGTACTTATGAGAGATGTGTTAGTCACAGGACCCTGAGTAGGCCAGGATATTGCCTGGGTGCATGCCGCCGGGTGACAGGAGTCAGCATAATGCCTGAATCCTAACACTTAGAATATTCTACAAGTCTCTAAGGATATTCTACAAGTCTCTATCCATGTCAGAAGTCCAGGATAAATCCAGCAGGTCTGTGAATCCTAGAATGTATTGCCTAATGTTTCAGTTCTCCACCCTGGATTTACAAATGGAGACCTAAGCTTCTGGTTAGACCAGGGCCTTGGAACCATCACAGTGTGAACGTAAAGGAGCGAAGACACCGGTAGTGCACTTCAATAGACACATGGCTTGCCTCTATTAGAGGCAGCGCTGCTCTGTGTACCCCTTGCATGTGTGTATATGTATGGAGATGGTGGGGTATGAGAAACCATACCAATCCTTGACTAGATGATGCCAAAGTACAACTCATTCTTCTGAAACGTTTTATCACTTTCTGTATCTAAAAACTCTTCTGGAAATGGATCTTTTATTTAATTTTTTTTCCCAAACAACAAATGGTGATTTATATGACAGTGACTCATTTTATATATTTCTTTAGAGCTTCTCAATTTGGAAATTACTGATTTTTCATTCCCTCCTAAGCCTCTGAGTTCTGCTGAAATAATTTGTGAGCATTACTCCTTAGACTCTTAATAAATTTTAACGTATCTTCCTAGCAATCATTTTTGGCAGGTATATTAAAGTGTCATAAGCCAAGAATTATATAGCTATTAATTATGGTTTTTCAAGCTCATGCTTCTGTTTGCTTGATTTCTGTCTGCAACACTGTTGGTTTTACTTAGAAAATTTGGGGCAGTATCTGAACCCTCTCTGGTGAAGGGAATTCTGTACCTGCATACCATCTGATGCTGGGTGATAGCAGTGTGTTCTGTTTATAGCCTGCAGACATGCATTGCAAACATGGAAGTACACAGCAACCTTGCTTCTGGTGATTTCTTTGTCTTTGCAGCAACTCATTTTTCTATTTAGATGTTTGATCCTTTGTTCTTTCCTTCAATGTTTCTTAGACACAAAGTTATTAGGTTGGGTCGTCTTTCACTGTGAGTCTTCTTGACATTTTTTATATTAGAAGGTTCAACTTTAAGAGTCAGGTAAACTGACTTCTATGATGGTTTCTTACCCCTGTCTACTCTCACGTCTGCCATGTCTAGGTGACTGTGTGGACCTCTTAGATGTTCTGTCTCTCTCCTCTTCTTGTGTCTATCCTATTTAGCTTTCCTTCCTTTACTGTAAATTTTATGAGAATTTGTCAAGTGCTCTTCTATCTTACCTATCGAGCTATCTTTTCACTTTGTATTTCTGAAGTAATAGTATTTCCATGCTAAGGCAGAATTTCCCTGTACTCATTCATGCCTTCTTTTTAATGTGGTGTCCACTTAAGTCTGCTGAGAATGCAGATGAATTTCTAAGACTTTTTCATTTCTTTCAGAAAGTCAGTTTTACAGAGTGAAGCGTTTTGATACCTCGAGCAATTTCCTTTCATAAAAATTATTTGATTCTGTACATGTCCAGCATTTTTTCTCAGATTGTCTGGAGCGCCAAAAGAATGATTTATTTTTACCCCTGCCTAGAAGTTCTTTGGTCTCTGTTGATCTCTTCCAACCTCAGGTGAAGAAGAAAGGGAGTTATATTGCTTGTGATGTTTCCTCTTCATCAGGGAAGGTGTTAATTTAATCTTCTCCTCCTCTTTATATTCATTTGTTTGGAGTGAATTTGGGGCCTTGATGATGCCAGTAAGCATTTAGTGCCCTCATTTTCCCTTTTAATTTTGAGGCAGAAAATTATTGAGTTTCCCAGGATGGACTCAGATGGGTCTTGAACTTTCCAAGTCTGTGCCTTCCACCCTGGCTTCCTATTTTCTAGTTTTGATACAGAATGTTTTTCAGTTATATTTACTCTGATAGTATTTTACAGACAAGTCAAAAGAAGAACTGAGCAGGAGAACTCAATTTCGAGTACTGAAAGTCAATATTATTATTCCAGATTAAATCCCTTTCATGATCTCCTTCCCTCACATAAAGCCCTGCCTGTGATGAATGCAATCAGATCCCAGCTCCAGAAAGGTCAACAGTGACATGACGTGTAGAAGACGTGGTGGGCGAGCAAGTACAGTGGTGGCACCAAAAGACACATTTACAGAAGTTAATTTTCTGTCTACTGGGACTACAGCGGCAGTCAGCTTTCTGTATACACTAGCAGTACCTTCCAGATTCAGGAATCCCAGCTTCAAATAGGTGTGGGGCTCAGATCTGCTCCACTGGGAGCATGCAGTGATTGAAGGTATAGTATAATCAATGACCAGTTTGCCATGTCAGTGAAAAGCAAACTTCCTTCAGGAGTGCTGGGAAGTCAGTGTGACCTAGCACTGGACTTGCTTTAGAGCTGGAGATTGCTCTGGAAGCAGATTAAGGTTTTTTCTCCTCTGGGTTCAATGGGCAGATCCTGTACAAACAGTCCACACAGGCTCTCCGTGTCTAAGACTTTAGATGTGGTCTTAAGGAAACTCCCAATTGAAGGAAGTCCAGTACTATAGATTTCTGGGCTCTTCCTAAGAGTTGGCATTTGTTTATTATTTATGGATGTATTTACTTATGTAACATTTATTAATTATCCACTGTGTACCAGATTAAATAAGCTAAAGCATTGACGCTACAAAGGATAATAAAACATGAGGCAGGTGTAGCTCTTATCAAATACAAATACAAATATGAAAACACTCAGATGCTGGCTAATTTTGCTATTCACACACACACACACACACACACACACATACACACACATGTAGCATGAAGGTTTAGAGAGTTACTGTGTTCGGACTTGAGGAAAAAGGGCCACAGGGGTAACACCTCACACACAGGTAAATGGAGCAGCAGAACCTGACTGAATCCAAAGGATTTGGTCTGTTCACAGGCAAGACATATGGTAGGCAAGAAAATCTCTGACTTTGGTTTTCTTTTTTCCAGAATAATGGTAAAAATAAAATCCATCTGAGACTAAGTTAGTGGTTGGCTGAGATTGTGACAGTGGAGAGATTTAGCTTAGTGCTGGATACAGGGTGATAAGACAAGTCACTACCTTTGAACATGGTGCTCAAATTCTCCCTGTTCTTTCTGTCATCTGTACCAATCTATTGTCCTGTTATCTAGTTTAGCAGTGATCCTACCTTCACCCCCATCTAGATGGTATCCAAGACCTTTCTTGACCTTCACGGGATATAGTTGAGGACTAAATGCCCCCTAGTGGTCAGATGAAGCAAAATTCCAGCCAGATGTCTAACAACTGGGTTGAAGTGATACTTGAATTTGTCATTTTTATCTTTTTAAATATTTAAAATATTTCGCTTTAAATATCCTTGCATTGATTTACGTATTACCTATTTGTGCATCTGTGTGTGCGCATGCACACACTAGTGCATTTCATGATGTGCATGCAAAGGGAAGAGGACAACCAAAGAAGTCAGTTCTCTACCACCATGAGTTCCTGGATGGAACAAGGTACTGTTTCCTACGAAGGGCCACCTGTGGCCTGAACTTAGAATTTTCAGTGCCTAAAGTCAGAGTGCTCTCGGTGCCATGATTGCTGACTTACAGACAATTGACCTTGAAACTCAAGACTATTGGTAGATGTGGCAATGTCAGCGACCTGAATGGGAATCTCAGTATACTGCAGCTCAGTTTTGAAGAGGTGAATCAGAAGATCCCATTATAGACGTCATATCAGCCAGAGCTGACACAGGACTGACACACAGTACATTTGTGGGTGGTGTGGAGTAGGATTACTTCAAAAGGATGCTCATGAATCTGATGCTGAGTCAGACCCTCCTTGGTCTGACAGCATGGCTGTGCTGGCTGATTTAAAGTCAATCTGACAGAAGCTAGTGTAATTTGGTAACAGGGAGCCTCAACTGAGAGATTTCCCCTACCAGATTGGCGGGAGGACAGTTTCTTGATTCATGCTTGATGTATGAGGGTCTAGCTCATGGACTGTACCACTTCTGGGATGATAAACCTAGGTTCTGGAGGCCCTTGGCAGGATGAGCAAACCGTGGGAATGAAGACAACAAGCAGCACTCCTCCATGGTCAACCCATCAGTTCTTGTCTCCAGGTCCCTGCCCTTCTTGAGTTCCTGCCCTGGCTTCCCTCACTGATAGATTGTTACCTGGAAGGATAAGGTAAATCAACCCTTTCCTCCCCAAATTGCTTTTTAGTCATGGTCCTAGCAATAGAAAGTCAAGACAGCGGCCCAAAAAGAGTGTTAATAAACATGTTAAATAATTAAATAGTAGATACCAAATCCAGAGAGGTTCATTTGCAATTGAATGTATCTCGGGAAATCTAAAACATCTAATCGCTCTTCTTGACTCTATGCGTCAGGATTGTCTGGAGTGGAAGTCATAATTTATCCAGATGCAGCTGGAATCCTCTTTCTCACAGAAAACCTAGAAAGCATAAAACTTTTGTTGTTAAGGTATGCCTATTTGCCAATTGTAAGGTGCACGACTTCTTTGCCTTGTCAAATAGGGTACGTAGCTATGTGTTCTCTGTTATCTGATGCCAAGCTCTGAGCATCCCTGGGGAAGCCGTCCATGTTGGTGACTCACCCATCAGAACTTTGTCACTGTGGCATCTCTGTATTCAGTCTTAGAAATAAGAAAAAGCAGTTGAAACAAGTGGACTCCTTGGCTTAAAAATGCTGCATCCTGGATCCTGATTCAGCTTTGATCATGGAAGCGCTCAGCCCAAGCCTGCCGACATGCTGGATTCCTGTTGCAAACTGAGTAGAGGTTGACACAAAGCGGTGACATCGCCTTATCGCTTTACTTTCTGCCTTCACGTTGGAACCAATCTTCATTTGCGTTTGGATCCAAATCTCATCCAAAGCTTGGCTACGGAGCTGGCTTGGAATAAGCTTTAGGTCAATGCTGATTACACCGTTTAGATGCCAGAGCAATGTGTGGCTTCCACATGACAGTAATCAAATATGTGACAGAAGGGGTACAGCTACATCATCTGCTCGGAGTGAGGGTTAGAGAGAGCACTGTGATGCCCTCACATTTTCATGGCTTCTTTTGTGGATGCTGTTATTTGTGTGATGCTGAAGACTGATATTTCAAACACAGGATGGAGGAAAATATCTGTTACTTTCCAAGTTAGGAAATGAAACTGCAGAGAAAGGTTCAAAGGTAGATTTATAAAGCCCCAGTTCTGAGCCAGCAACAAAGACTTTCCCGCCACCTGTCTGGCTTTTACTGCTCATATCACCTAAGTACTGAGCCCCTAGTAAAGTCTGATGGTTTGTTTAGGTTGGCTGGAAATAACAAAAACAGAAATATGAATTCTTAATTCCATTAGCACAGAAATGACCTTATGCCAAACAGTCATTTCAGTGAAAGAGACTGCAAAGCTTCGATCCCTGAAAACACTTAATTAGACATGAATAGTTTGCTATTTTGCTAAGCTCTGGGGACTTCTGGATAGTTACTGAACAGTTAGGAATCTAACACTCAGGACTTTGCCCTATCCTCTCTCATCCTGTATTGCTTCAAAAGCTCTGCTAAGCGGTCAGTAGCCACCTGGCTGACATGGAAGCCCAGAGGTAAGAATGGCCTTGTTCAGAGGGCCACCTTCATGCTTCCCTAAAGCCATCTTCTGATGATACAGTTTTGAAAAGCCCATCTTTTTGTTTGCTTCTTTTGGATAACTGACATCCCTTCAGCACCCCAGCTGGGATATCTTTGCAATTACAATTGGAACAGTGTCATCTCAGCTGATTTTCTGCATTCACCATTCCAGCTGTTTCACCTAGAGCTAAGGGAGGGTTTCTGTTTTGCATTAGCTAGATCATCTTCATACTCACACAGTGTGAGAAAAATACTATAAAACTATGCATAAATGGGTACTTATTCAAGTGCTGTTCTATTGAAGGCTTTTCATAACTTTCACAGATGTCTAGAGCAGGCATGGGGAGAACACCTCTGAGATATCTGGACCTGTCTGGGGACTGGCAAAGCAAGTTGGCAAAAGACAGTCTGCATGAAGAATGGGGAACTGGCTGGGCCTCCAGTGTATGGCAGGGCTGTGGATCAGGCTACCTAGAGTAGCTGTGCACTAAGAGTCATCCTGTGAACTTTTGAGGACTGAACCCGGGAAGTATTCACCTTGAGGGTAGACTTGAGGGTAGACTGATACAAGGCTGTATAGAAATAATGCAGAGAACAGAAATGGAAGGCTGTCTCAGAAATGGTGCAGCTGTGGACATGATTCGGTTAGCTTGCAGCTTGCCGGAGCGTCGGCGGGGGGGGGGGGGGGCGCATTCCAAACCACAGAATTTGTAGTAGTCAGATGGGGAGGGCAGAGATTGTTCTCAGAGAAGCATCGAAGAATGAGCTGTTATAGCATCCCAGCAGCCCTTATAAATAAGGGACTTGAGGAGAGGTGGTCATGGTTGGTCAGACTTTCATTCTAAAAATGAGGTGAGCTGAGTTTGAAAACCTGGAAAAGAGTGAAGCAAAGAATTCATAGACAGAAGTGAATGGAGACGGGCTGAGAAAGGGCACATTGGGAGGTGGCCCTTGGCTGTCCAGTCTCCTGAGTGGTGGGCACTGAGATAAGGAAGACTTATAACGAAGACCAGAGATAAAGCCTGAAAATCAAGTCTCCGGATGGGGTATGGTCTACATTAGGTCTTGTCATAGGTGAGGAGAATTTATTCTTGGAGGAAAGACCAAACATCTGGATCTTCTTCAGTAGCAAGACCATCTTCATGGGTGGCAAAATTAAACACATGCTTCTTCCACCAGGTGGGAAAGCTACTCAACAGACTCCAGATAACCACTTAAAGTGTATTTCTTAGTTTAGCCTCTAGGAGATGTTCACTGACTGCATGGACATTTCTAGTTGTGCAGGAACAATTAGTCAACTGGGCTAGGGTGTTTAATCAGCAGTGTTGGGAGCCATAGACCAAGCTTTAGTGGCTGTGTTTCTCATTCCCTTATCGTTCTCGTGCCAATAAGGACTTGGAGTAAGGAGCTATGCTCACATTACTATGAGATTCAGTGTCCTGGTTGCCAGGAAACTCTAGATTCCACAATAGAAGTACCAATGTTCCATATGCACCTCAACAGGGGCCCTTGTGACTCTTTCTTGGCACACAAGAGGATGTCCTTATTAACCACAAATGAGGTGGATTGGGAGATTTAAAATGATTAAATTCTGAAGTTCCATTCGAATTCCCACAACGCATCAAGTCACAGCTGTTAGAAATCATCGGAAAACCTATTGTGCTTTGAGTCTATGGAGTAATTAATATTTGCTGAATAAACAAACGAAGTGTCTGCTACGTACCAAGAACTGGGATTAACATTTAAATTGCTATTTAAGCTCTAGGCTCTTGAGATAATAAAAAACTAACATTTGGATAAATCAGATCCAAATCTCTACAATCTAGAAGAAGGCAAACCACTCTGCCCTCCGTAGCCCACATGGAATTGGTTTCAGTCTTCTGCATGCCACAACCCACCTGTGCTCAAATCTGTTATAAAAATGGTGTAATCTTATCCCATAACCCTGCCCATCCTCCTGTGTGCCTTAACCCATCCCTAGATTACCTAGGCAGGTCAATGTGAATTCTGTATAAATGATTGTTACAATGTATTTCTTGGAGGATAAGGACAAGAAAACAGGCCCATATGTGTTCAGTACAGACATTTTTGTTATTAATTTTGGGGGGTTGGATGGACGCAGAATCCACAGATATGGAGGGCCAGCTGTAGTTAC
Source organism: Arvicola amphibius (assembly GCF_903992535.2). Lineage (NCBI taxonomy): Eukaryota > Metazoa > Chordata > Mammalia > Rodentia > Cricetidae > Arvicola > Arvicola amphibius. The sequence continues at coordinate 92,539,416 of NC_052049.1, read as the reverse complement.
TGTGTAACAAAAAAGAAAAGATGGCCTTCTTCCTAGGGAGGCGTGCAATTGATAAAGCCGGGATAGCAGGAACTTGTCTTCTGGTCGGGGAGGTAGTGTCTGAGGAATTCTCATGGACAGGCCATCCCACCTCAAACTCTGGTATTTCCAGCTCATTCAGAAGGCTCAGAATCAAACAATAATGAGGGAAGATGGCAGACTGTTGGAAAAGCAGCTTGTTTTGAGAAAACACATATTGAAAGGAATAGGTACTCCATAGCTCTCATACCTAATGACTACCAAGAACTCAACTTGGAATTCGAATATGGAAAACCAAAAGGGTGATAATACAACAAGTTGGGGGAGGAAACAAAGTGGGGAAACGAGTGTGGTTGATTGACATACTCCTGCCTAATTCCTGCACGCCAGGAGCTACCCAGCAGAGCATCCACACAGCTGAGCTTCTCTGTGATTCTGGATGGTATTCCGCATCCTCCTACATAACCTTGCCCCTGCCAGAATTATGGCTTCATCATTTTAAGATAACATCCATCTCCTATCACACGGTGTTTGTAAGGAGGCTGTGAGAACACCCCAAACCTGTTTCTCTGTGGTCATGGGGGCTCTAATCTGAACACCCTGTGTATGTCTAATCTCAGCTGTCATTAACTGCATCTGGAATCAGCTAAAACACAAGCTGCTGGGCACTCCTGTGAGGAATTCTCTTGATCAGACCATTTGAAGCAAGAAGACCACTCTAAATATGGATGGCACCTTCTGCTGGTGGCCCAGATCAAAGGACATGCGCAGAAAAAAAACTTGTATGTTGCCTGCTTGCCGTTACTCTCACTGGCAAGTTCATTTATTCTATTGCTGATGATGATATTAAATCTTAATCCAGCAACTCTCTAGGACTTCCCCAGGCCTCCAGCACCCAATAACTACTATATCCTTGGTCTCTTCAGTGTGAATTAGCAATGTTAGACTACTGAACTAATCATACAAAGCCAATCTAATAAATCATATATATATATATATATACATACATATATACATATATACATATATATATATATATATTATATCTGTATGTGTGTGTGTTTGTCTATGTCTGGTAGGTAGTGTGTGTGTGTGTGTGTGTGTGTGTGTGTGTGTGTGTGATTCTCTGTTCTTTTCCTTTAGAGAACCCTGACTAACACTTGATTTGACAGACTTTGTCATCACAAGACACCTGTGTTGTAGGAGACGCAGTAAGAGGATGCTGGCAGCACTGGCTATTAACTGCATATCAAGTTTTCCTTACTTTTGTCAACATAATTTTTTCATGATTATTACGGAATTTTTATTGCATAGATGTAGTCAGAAGCAGCAGGCAGGCCTGCTTTTCATCCTGCCCGGATCCCACATGGCTAGCTTTATACCTGAAATAACAACACAAAATGCATTCATTTAAACACTGCCTGGCCCATTAGTTCCAGCCTCTTACTCACATCTTGATTAACCCATATCTAATAATCTGTGTAGCACCATGAAGTGGTGCCTTACCGGGAAGATTCTAGTGTACGTCCATCTTGGGCCGGAGCTTCATTGCGTCTGACTCAGAGAGGAGAGGCATGGCATCTGCCCCAGAGAGGCGAGGCATGGCAATTTATTAACTTCCCTTCCCACCATTCTGTTCTGTCTACTCCACCCACCTAAGGGCCGGCCTATCAAATGAGCCAGGCAGTTTATTTATTAACCAATGAAATCAACTCAAACAGAAGACTCTCACACATCACTTAGGCTACAAGTAACATTTTTCCTATATTTTTAAAACTTTGCATGCAATATATTTGCTCAGGTTTTCTCTGTCTTCTCCCCTAAGAACTTTATTTATTAAGACCTTCACCACGTTCTGTGTGTCACATAACTATCATATATACTGTGAATCAAAGGTTCCGCATGTACTTTTAATGTTTATTTTCTGTTTTTTATTTCCTTTAACAAACGTATAAGCTTAGACAGTCTTCGCTTCTACCCAATATTTATTCTATTAATTCTGAAAAACTACAGCTCCAAACTGTTACTTAGAAATGTTCTTAGAAATTCCTTGGGTGTAAATTCATCACCTGCCTGCCCAAACTCCTCTATTTTTATTGACCAGATATTCATTCCTTTCTCTATTTTTGGCAAATTTGTATTATCAACTTCACATGTGCCCCAATATTTCCTTTTCAGGAATAACAAATCGTTATTCATTATCGACCACAGGCTTGTTGCACTGACTCTGTACTGCTAAGCATGGATTGATGTTCACTGGTCACTGGTGGGGAGTCCCTGTCTCCTTCTGTCAACCCTGCTCAGTCTCTGAGCTTTCCTTATGGAGTTTTCCCCTTTTCCTGGGTGTTCCCTGTCCCATAGGCCCCTCTGTTGTGTGTGTCCCCACCCACCTTCCGGTACACTGAGCCCACTGAGCTAGGGAAGAAGTTTTAAAGGAGCCCGAGGGCAGAGTGCTTTCTAGAATAATGGCATGTCTATTTCTTTTAATAACATTTGAATTCTTTTGTTACTATAAACCAATTTCTTTCTCCCTCCTACCTTCTTTTCTTTAGCCTTCCTCATTTCTTCCCACTCCTCTCCCTCACCTCTCTTGATGTAGAATTCTAGAAGACTGTACTGGGTGCCACCTCTGTTACTAGGGCCTTGACAGACTGCAGTAATCAGAGGTCTTATCACTATGTTACAGTGTGAGGCTCACATAGAAAACAGACATTAGAACATGACAATTTGGGCTTGCATGTTAACTAAGTCTAATCTACCTTAAACACAATCGGTGGAGGAACAAATCAAATGATCAATGGAAGGGACAAAATGCTTGACAGAATTCTCATTCCAGAAATTATTTTTAAGTTTTATTAGGGGATAATAGTTCCTATGTTATTGAATTTCCTTTGAATGTTTATTCGGTTTAATCAAAAAACTCCTCAAAAGATGCTAAATGTGTTGGAAAGGGAATCAAATTTATTCTTGGCCAAAGAGCACCTTCTTCTGTATGGATTGCTTGCCTTGTCAGAGTTTAGAGTCCACAATAGCAGATGATTAGAGGGAAGCTGTACTTGAGCACACATAATATTCCTTTCAATTATTTATTAGCCTATAATTTGTAGCTTATAGTTTATTAGGTGAACAATATTCTTGAGCAAACACATTGGTTCAATACCTGTATGTGACTGGAATTCCACATCCTACTGGAAACTTTTATGTGTTTCAGAAGGTTGGGTGGATAAGTACCAGTTTAACAGAAGAGTTCTAGCTTCTCTTAGAAACTTCTAGAATCTTTGAATTAACTTGCTAGTTGAGGATGACGTTGAACTCCTAATCCTCCTTTCCCAAATGCTGGGATTGTAGGTAGTCACCAACACACCCAGTTTATGCAGCATTGGAGATCTAATCAGGGTTTCCACTTGCTAAGCGAGCATTCTAACCACTGCACTACACTCCAGTCTGAATTCTGAAAATAGACCAGCTGTGACTAACGTCCAGGAAGCTCTCAGGGAGGGCTTTTCTTCAGTAACCCAAGGCTTCTTCTGAAATGAAATGCATTCTGGAAATTCAGGAAACTAGGTGTAGGTTATTACCCAGGAGATACCGAATCAGGTTATTCTAAAATGTTTCAATGCTAGTACTTGGCGATTGGCTGATTGAGGAAAAGGATTTAAATTATGTGAGACAGAGATTAAAGTAAAGGCGGCAACAGGGATTAACCAAGAATGCAGGGTGTGAGCAGAATGTTCTGAGTAGAGTGTCAAGGTCACCAGGGGACACTCTCAAATAAGTGGCTTGAGGGGGTAAGGGAGGAGGCCTTTCCTGACTTCCTGGGAGTCCATGAAGGGTCCACTCAGTTCTTAATCTTCCTCTGCTACTTTTTCCTGCCTAGAAGGGAAGTTTCTGAACTTCCAAAAGCAGAATTGAAGAGGGAAGGAGTCCCATGAATCTGTTTGCTTTTGTGGTGGTCAGATAAGCAGTATTGGTGGATGAAAGTCGGAGAGGTCACAGAACCTGAAAAGGATGTGTGGAGAAGCTGGGAGGGCAGAGAGCCTGTCAGTCTGTGAGCACTGAGATAGAAGCAAAAGGCAGGTGAGCTAAGTACGCAGATATATGGGACCCGAGAAGCCCCTGCTTGAGGAAACGCCACTCTCTTCCCCAACAGCCATCTGCTCTGGGCTTGTTGAGAATATCTCAGAGTCTAGTCCCCATGACTCTTCCATGGTGCTCTCCTCCTTCTCCTCTGAAAACAATGCCGGGTCCAGGAGAACTGTCACATTTAGGCCTTCTCCAGGGCAGGACATTGTGTCAGGGTTGTAAAGCCTGGCTCAATAGCCCTGAAGTCCTCACGAGTGCACAGCAAGAGACTGACTGTCCCCAGAAGCAAGAGACTGACTGTCCCCAGAAGCAAGAGACTGGTTGTCTCCAGAAGCCAGAAAGCTACATTTTTTTTTTTTGGTTGATTTCAGCTTGTTCTTTTGGGAAGCTTTTTAAAAATCCTAGAGAGCTATGATGGAAAAGGGAACCAATGTTATGCTCACTTCTCCCCCAAAGCTATTTAAGCAAATGGCATTTTTAACATCTGGAATGAGGATCATCTAAAGAAAATTTAAATCCCTTTCCCCCAGAGGGAAGAGTCTTTTTCTTGTTACTTAGAATCACACAAACTATGATGGATCTTTGTAGTCTAGATACAGGAACAGAAACTGGACATAACCTGCTTCTGTATTGCCAGAACCAGAACCTCCTGACGTGGCCCCTTGACTCTATACTCCACTTGCAGGGTCTCAGGTTCACAACATCGCCATTTCATTTGATATTTCTACCAATGTAGTTTTCAACTTAAAAGGAAAGAATGTCTATTTAAATAGAATCACTTAAACAAAAATGATCTGTCTTTTTTCCATATAACTAGAAACCTGAAGGCAGATTGCTGCTGCCCCCAATCTCCAAAATGTCTTTGCTTTTCCTCTTTTGGTAGCTGAATGGTTGGCACAGCTTCACACGTTGTATCTGAACTCAAGGTAAAAAAGACAGAGAAGTAAAATCCCAGTGCTCTCTATTTTCTCAGATAAAGAAAAACCCATATTTGATACTTCAGAGACTTTCCCCCAGTAAGACATTGTTAATAGTGGAGAAAATTCAGGCGAGCTTCAGCAGGAATGGCAAGGGGCGAGTTAAAGTAGACTCCAGGACCATCCGAACAGCTGGTTCCAGAAACTTGTTCCTTCAGGGTTCCTTCTCCAGGCTCAGGTCCTGCATCCACCCCCCCACACACACACTCATGTACCCCTCATATGCACAGAACCAGTGTCATTTTTACCCCCACTGCAGATTGGATCGTGAAGATTCTGAGAAAATGTGTATACTAAAGTCTCCAAGTAAAGCATGGTGAAGAGAACCTCAGAACTCTTCCGGGACTCTCTGTCAAGTGACCTGTAGCTCAGTGAAGGCCATGAGAGGACTCACTTACTCCGTAAGACTCCCAGGCCCAGCTGTTCAGATGGGGAACATAGAGACAAGTGACAATCCTGTCTTTGAGGAGCATCATTTCCAGAACCTGAGAGGTGACACAGGACACACACAATATGCAATATCACATATGTGTTCTGAAGAGAAGAAAACCAGTGAGTGACAGAGAACACAGTTAAAAGTGTCCTTGTTCAAGAAGTATGAAGGAGACAAGGTTTGAGCAAAGCCCTGTGGCCCTGTGGCAGTTACCTTGGGCCATACCTGCTACCTAGCTCACTCTATTATTGGCTCTGTGCTAATGTATCCTTTCAGTTCCTTATGGAGCCTGAACTGTGCTTCCCTTTACTTTCCCTCAGAATTTGTGACTTTAAATGAAGAATGGTTTGTGAAAATTACTTGTGATAATAATCTATATAAAAATGCATTAAGGTCTAATTTATGCAAGGGCAAATTCACCCCCTTAATGTATAGCTCTATGAGTTTTGATATGTGTATAATCTTTGCAATCAAAATATAGAACAATCCCGTCATCCAAGGAGATTTCTCTGTGCCTTTTGCAAGGCACATTTCTCCCCCCTACCCCTAATCACGACAATCATTTGGTTTTTGCTGTTGAAAGCTTGTTGTATGTAATTTGCATTACCTTCCTAAACACACATCAGCGGAACTTCTTGTAGTAGATGGGAATCAAGATGGGCCCCCAAACTGGATGATGGACAGAAAGTGAGAGGCTTTGGAGCACTCAGCCCTAAATGGGATGTTTTCACAAAACTCCTCCCCTCCAGGCTCAGGGGTCTACACAGATGAGGAGACAGAAAGACTGTGAGTCAAAGATGACAGAGGAGGCCAAAGAACAGTGTCTTCCAGATACATGACTGAAGAGCCTGCGAACTCAGAGACAGTAGGAGCATACAGAGGACTCTCAGAGGTTCAAGCCAAGTGGGGTCCCAGCACTGACAGCGGGAAGTAGACATGGGCTCCCACTCCTAACCAAGAAGCTTTCTGTAATTGGTACCCACTGGCAAAGGGAAAATCAGTTTTTTCAAATGGAGTGTCACCCAGGCTATGAACCATACTCCAGGGCAGACCCCATCTCCAGTAGTTGGTCAATACAAAATAAAAACCATGGAATCTAAAGGAGTTTTTTTCTTTGTTATTCTTTGTTTTGACATCTTTGTCTTATTGGTATTTTGCCTGGCCTAATGTATTTTGATTTTAGTTTTTTTGTTATTGCTGAGTTTTTTGTTTGTTGCTTTTTTTAAAATAACATAAAGTTGGGTGGGTAAGGAGGTAGGTGGGATCTAGGAGGAGTTGGAAGAATTGAATACATTGTATGAAAAATTAATTAAAATATTTAAAGAACAAAAAATGAAAGATAAATGAAATTATTACCAAGTAGTACTTTTGAAACTGGACCCATCTAACAAAGAGCCTTCACTCATGATGCTGTGTACAGAGGAAAGTCAATTCATTTTTCATTGTTGAGTAATTTTCATTACGGGCTTTACCACAGTTGGTTTACTCATTTCCCATTTTAAGAATGTTTGTTTGTTTTTATCCCCATAGGTTTTGGCAATCAAATGAAGCCAGTTATAGGAATAAATATGTTGTTCTTATTTTCCTTGAAAAATTGCTAGGAAGAGGGTTTTATCTTATATAGTAAATGCCTGATTAACTTTATATAAAGAACATGGCCAGTTTTTCAAAAAAATATCTTCACTTTTATTATTCCATCAGCACACTCATTCTCCTTGCTGGTACTTGGTCTTGTCTGTGTTTTAACGTGAGCCTCCCCGGTCAGGACATATTGCGTTCCTTTGATGACGCTCCTCTTTCATTCTTGAGTGAACAATGGTATTTTGTTGTTTGTTTCATGTACTTTTCTTGTATTTTCTTTGGTGATGTCTTTATTAAAATATTTTGTCACTATTTTAAACTACCCTCTTTTTTATTAAGTTTTAAATAATCTCTACATGTCCTAGATATAAACACTCTATTGGACATCCAATGTTGCAAATATTTTCTCATCCCTTAAGACTTGCCTTCCTTTAATGGTGTAAACCCTTGATTTCAGCGAACTGCAGTTTATCTAAGTTCATCTGTGTGGTTGAGCTTTTAGTGCTGGCTGGAAGAAACCCTTGTCTAATCCAATGCCACAATCTCTTCCCTATGTTTCCCTCTATTTTTGCATTAGGGTTCTCACTTGGGCATATGATGGAGTTGGAACCGGCTTTATAGACTGTACACACGGGGTAGTTTCACTTTTCAACATGGCTGTCTCTGCTCAGACACATTTGGTTTTCCTTGTTCTCCACTGAAGTCTTTTTTCCCCTTGATCAGGATGCAATGCAAACACATATGTGGGCAGGTTTCTGGCTCTCTTCCCCAATCTAAACTACAGTTTATTTTATGACTGTAAACAGCTTTTACTGTGTTTCAGGGTCACCACTGTTTTAATTTTCTTTTCCTTCCCAAGCAAACTTTAGAATCAGCTTTCCTGATTAAGCCTGCACCTCATTTTCCTCCTCTCCCTTTTCCAGTCTGACTCCCCAAGGCTCACACTCCTGTAATCCTTCCTGATATCTGTGGCCTCTTTCTCTTCAATCTCACACTCCCAGTGACTGGCTGAGCACCTAGCTCTCATACCTGCAAGCATTCTCCTTGGATCTCTGTGTTATTCTGATTAAATTGTCCAAAATACAGCTTGAATGGTTAACAGGTATTTCTACTAAAACATCAAAGATTTCTTCTTGTTTGGAAGAAAAAATACTGGATTATTAGTGCGATAGACCACAAGAGCCAAGTTCTCCCCTCCCCTCCCTCTCCTCTACCTAGACCCAGTTTCCTAGGTGGGGCCCTGGCTTTCTCTGGAGTCCTTATGGATCTTGTACCCTGTTGGGCACCTTGCTTTGCCTCACCTGATTGGCTGCATCTTCTTTCACAGTGACATCACCTGTGTCTGTCCCTCCCAGCGGACAGAGCTGCCTGAGACTCGGGCGTCTATTTCATTTGCCTGTGTACTGCCAGTGCCTAGCGCAACACTCAGCCAAGAGCATCTTTGATTCTTAACCTAGTAGAAGAAAGGGTACTTACAAAAATGGGAAGAAAAAAAAACACAGTCCGAAAGATTGGATTTTACAATGTTACACTTTAATTTAATTTTAGATGTGACATTTATTTAAAGTTTTCTATTACATTAAGTAAGAAATATTTATGCTGCCTTGTGCGTTATGAGTATAAAAGGTTGAGAATCATTTTAATACTATTTCTCGAGTCTCTGCCTTAGCTTCTGTGCCCCTTAGTGCTATACTCACTCTTTGTCTTTCCACCACTTACTACAAAGTGCAGTCCAGAGAACACATCAATGTTCACAGATAAGGAGTTCTTTTGGAGCACTAGGATGCTGATGCTGATGGACACTGGGCTTCACAGAAGAGAAAGGCATCAACAGAGCTCACAGTGGTACGTACCAGTAGACACAGATGGGGGGATATTTGCTACATGCAGTACAGAAAGTGAGAAGAGGAGCCCAGAAGGTGGCAGGGGAGGCGTAAAAGGTCAGGAAGACCTCTACAGGGTCATATCCTACAGAAGGAGTAAGTGGAGCTTTGGACCTGCATGGAGATACGGGGGGGGGGCATATTTCATATCATGAAGGGATTCTTGATCCACATGCGTCACTGTGAAATCCTGAGTCATCTCAGCCCTTTCACCATCAGGGGATAAGGGCCAACTGTCCTGGAGGCTATGTGAAGACATAGCTGCAGGTTCACCAGCTAGCCACTGTGATGTGGGGGAAATGGCCTGCCTTATATTAAACCTCTGAGATTCCAGGCTTCATGTTCTATTTCTGCAGCTCTTACTCTGTCCTCACATCAGCTCAGAATCCTATTTCCTTTTGGGTTTTATGATGTTTCATTTTTTTTTGGAAGTCTGTGCCTTTAACTTCTCTGTCTTCGTTTTCCCATCTGGTTAGAAAAAGAGAATGCTATTTCAACATCTCTAAGAGAAGAGAGGAAGTTTGGGTGTAATAAAAGGAAATAATTTGCAAACTGTAAAGTGCTGAGAAGACTGAGAGATTCTTCCTGTTTCAGGTGGGCGTCAACATTGCTTACGTGGGGAAACAAGAACTGGAACTTTTCTTTCTGACCTTGGGTCACTTTGCTGTATGGTGACCTGACAACCTGGAGAACTAAAACTCCTACTTCTTTCCACAGTAGAGACCAATTCACTTTCTGAGCAAGACAGTTTTTTATTCAAGGAGGGGCCATTGACCTAATAACAGAATAATAAGGTAAGAAATACCATCTTTCCTAGATATCTGTATCTTATTCCAAAAGTTTGATGTTCTAATTACAATTGAAATGAAGATTAAAAAGAGTGATGCGTGCCATCACCTGAGGGCACACACCAGTGACTGTCATCTGAGGGCACACACCAGTGACCGTCATCTGAGGGCACACACCAGTGACCGTCACCTGAGGGCACACACCAGTGACGGTCATCTGAGAGCACACACCAGTGACCGTCACCTGAGGGCACACACCAGTGACCGTCACCTGAGGGCACACACCAGTGACCGTCACCTGAGGGCACACACCAGTGACGGTCATCTGAGAGCACACACCAGTGACCGTCATCTGAGGGCACACACACCAGTGACCGTCACCTGAGGGCACACACCAGTGACCGTCACCTGAGGGCACACACCAGTGACCGTCATCTGAGTGCACACACGCCAGTGACCGTCATTTGAGGGCACACACGCCAGTGACCGTCATCTGAGGGCACATGCCAGTGACCGTCATCTGAGGGCACACACTTGGTGCTGCTGACAAGCACTGTGGTATGCTCTGGCCTCTCCCAGTGTGCTCCAAGGTCTCTGGTGTCTCCAAGTGTCCCCCACACAGATAATAGCAACACATCATAGATCAATAGGTAATATCAGGAAATAGTAAAAGAATTTCATTCTGAGACTATAATTGCTAAAAATTATACACTGTTCTAACCCAGTTGATACTCTGAAAATTGTAGGCCTTTTATCCCTTAAATTTCACAAAAGTCCCCAAAGGGTCATCTGTTAAAGCAATTAGCAGACCAGTCACAAGCCACTGAGAACATGAGAAGTAAGCCTCCTACAGGTGAGTCAAGGGCCCATACTCTCACCTTCTTTGCTCTAGCAATGAAATGAAGGAGAAAATTTGAGCACCCAGCTGTACAGTTACCTCTTCCTGCAGTGATATGGCTGAAACACAGAGAAACTAGATCTCACTGAAGAAAAACAACATGACATTCTCATTCCCTTGAGTCTGTAGCTGGGCACTGCCACCCACTGCATAAACAGGAAGTTATTTCCAGGATGAGGACGATAGGGTGATGCTTTGAAGCATCCATTGATGTGTTTCTCACTACGGCCCACGTATCCCTTTCCCTTTGTCTATAACCTTGATTATACCCACACAGAATATACCGGAAGCAACCCGGTACCGAGCATTTGAATATTTCATGGAGATGACTATAAACAGCTTGAAGGAAAGTGATTTTTTTTCTTTTGTAAAAGGATGTGTTTTCAAAGTTCCACCTTAACCCAGAAACTATTTGCAGGTTTTGCTGTTGAGAAAAGGGAAATCCATTTGAATCAAGGAAATGTCACTGGTGTAGTGGCTGGAACAAGAATGGCCAGAGATTTGAATACTTGGTCATCGGGGAGTGGCATTATTTGAAAGGATTAGGAGGTGTGGCCTTTTTGCAGTAATTGTATCACTGGATGTGGGCTTTTGGGGTTTCCAAAGCCCAAGCCAGTCTCACTGTCTCTTTCTTCCTGCTGTCTGTGGATCTGAATGTAGAACTCTGAGCTAGTTCTCCAGCACCATGCCTGCCTGCACACCCATGGTCCCCACCATGGTGACAGTGAACTAAACCTTTGAACATCTGATGAAGCTCCAATTAAATTCTTACTTTTAGAAGAGTTGTCATAGTCATGGTGTCTCTATTCTCAGCAATAAAACACTGACCAGGACAACTGGGTATAGCAACCAGACTCCAGGGCAGGCCCAGTGTCCAAGAATAGTTGGCAACACAAAACTGACTCCATGCTTTTGTTTGTGTGTGTGTGTGGGGGGGGTTGTTTTATTTTGTTATTCTTGTTTTTATCGTATTTTGTTTGTTCTCTTTGATTTTTGTTTTTGTTTATGAGAGAGAAGGGGGAACCTGATGTTGGGTAAGTAAGAAGGTGGAGGATGTTTGGAGTTGTTGGGGGCTGTTAAACATTATCAACTGTATTGTATAAAAATAAATGAATAATTATATAGAATGATTTTTAATAGATAGGTTTAAAGATGCACACACAAACACACACACACACAATGTGTCTTTGATCATTTAGAACAAAGAATCTTGGCTATGAGTATTGCAGAACACAGGGAGTCATTTTCCCATCACAGAAAGGGGGTTGAAGACAGGGTGTGTTGGATGGGGTGTAGTGTAAGAAAAGACACATGGGGAGAGAAAAATCACATTGCTTCTCCTCCTTGGAGAGAGTACAGGATGAGGAAGTGCCAGACAGTGAAAAGAACACAGGGAAAAAGCACTGGGAGAAACCAGACTCTGATTTCCTGGATGTCATGCAGATATACATTTAAGATGGAAATGCTGGGAGAAACAGGAACAGAGATGGAGACTCTGTTTCCTTATAAGGTTATGGAGATTTAGCAAGCAAAGAGATAGAGAAAGGGGGAGGTTCAACATTCTGGAATGGGAAGGCACACTCACAAAGGATCACTGCCCCTTCTCCAGAGCAGGAGCCAGACCAGGGCCCAGAAGGATGAGTGACCTGAGGGTCAACAAAATTTCCTTCCAGTTAATGTCCTCTTGCCCTGCTGCTAACTGGGCAGATGCCCCAACCACTGCCATGCTTACCACACACAAAGGAGGCTATCCTTGGAGTTAGATGATTTCCTTAAGCCAGTTCCTGAGAAGATCCTTTCTAGACTGAAAACCTCTCCAAGTTTACTTGGAGACTAAATCTATTCTGAATATGATGATGCTTCTTGATATCCAATTTGTTAATAATGCAGAGACATTTAACAGAAGACAATCTCTTTATGTACTAATAGATAGCCAGTCAATTGCATGCCATCCTTATGAAGTTATTAGCAATGCCCATGTCTTACAGGAGATAAAGATGAACTGAATGCATGCATGATGGAGCCCACCAACAGTGCGGGGGGGGCACCACTGGTACACTAGATCTGAAGAGCAGAAGCAATCAACAAAGGAGAGAAGTTTAACAGACATTTGCCTGAGTAAGACTTCCCCTTAGGGACACCTGTTGTACGCAACTGGAGAAGCCCAGTGAACAAACTGAGAGGAACCAATTAGAAGAGAATTAAAAGATGCACAATGGGCCCCAGGGCAGGCAATGAAGCCACCAAGACGTGTATACAATAGGTGAAAGGGGGCTGTCAGAGAAGGAGACAAAAGGATATATTGAAGTGAGAGTTACAGAAGGTCTGGAGATGTCTCCACAGGGCGAGCAGATGGGGTCTTAGAAATGAGCTGTCTGATTATACAGAGCTAGCAGTAGGCAGAAGTTTAAGTGAAATCATTGTTGCCTGGCATACGCTGTAGATCACTGGGACAGGTTGGGTTAAAGTTTCCTTTTGTTAGAACAGGAGGAAAGATAATGTTTAGAAAGCTGGGCATTAAGTAGTGCAGGGGAGGAGGGCACACACAGTGCACAACTGTGTCTCATCACCTCTCACACTCAGGCCATGGCTTACATGCACACAAAAGTTGGACTAATTGCATAGCATTTGCAGCTATGCACTGAGGGAGGACGGTGGAAGATTGTGATTAGGTAATACTTAGCATTATTAGTTCACATTTCCCTTCTCACCTAATAATAATAATAAGACTGAGTTTCATTTGCGTTATTTTATAATTTAGCTAATTTCCTGATTCAGACATAGCTCCTTCCCACTTTCTTTAAATTAAATTTCTCATCACTCACCAAGTTCCAGAAACAATGCCAACAAACTCACCTGTAAGACGAAAGGTGTTCATCTACAGTGTTTGTGTCTGTTTTCTTTTTGGACAGAACTATGTATTTTCTAATGAGTTAGGCATTTGAAACTGATACATTCTCAAAGTTGAGATAATTACTCAATTCCAGGACTTCTTAACTACAGGGAAGTGAATTGGATGTGACATCCGAGGTAGATGAAACCGGAAACTGAAGCACAACAAAGCTTTGGTTGAAAACCTTCAGGCTACAGCTGTGTGTCCACGCACACAGCTCCTGGGGAGGACCAAGATGCATGGAGGTGGGAGGCAAACTCATGCGTGACTGCCATTCTGAGTTTTGTGGGAATTTGACATGCTTAGGACAATGCAACAGGACAGAGAGAGTTGATGTTTAAACAAGGGTCAGGAGGGTTAGAAATGGGAGGAAAGGAAAGGTTATAAGCTTTTGAAAAGAAGGCCAGAAAGGCAGACACTGGGATATTGTGTCTTCTGCCAACATAGCTTTGGGTCAGAGAATAGGAATGCTATGCTGTCCCAAGGCTATGATGAGATGGGGGACCAGAATGTATGCTGACACTGGTACGGACATATTGAGAGGATCTCAGGGCTCTAGTCATGGAAATCAATGACTGACTTTAGACACATTGGCTTTGAAATGGAGTAGGCGTTGGGTGAATGTGTTCCTTCCCTTGGTGAGTATAGTTGGTAGAGACCACGTAGGGTGAGGACAAACAGTGGGATGAATGGTGTCTCATCAGGTCCCCCCACTTCTTCCAAGGATAAACCCAACATCGTGTTGCCCATTCCAATGAATGTTGAAGATTGAAGTAGAGGTCCATACTGTGTTCATGCTCTAATTGTTTAGCAAATGTGCCTAGCAAAGTGCTAGGTTTAGGAGAGAATGTGAAAACAATATAAGTTCAGAGTCTGTAAGACACTCACCCAACAAACATTCCAGCAGAAATTTGACCCAGCAAACACTCCAGCAGAAGTCTGACCCAACGAACACTCCAGCAGAAATCTGACCCAACGAACACACCAACAGAAGTCTGACCCAATGAACACTCCAGCAAATTCTGACCCAACAAGCACTCCAGCAGAAGTCTGACCAAACAAACACTCACTCCAGAAGTCTGAGACAGTTGCCCAAAGCAATATGATGCCCAATCCAAGAGCCCAAGGAAGCTCAGCAGGTGGGGGACCTTCTAGAGGAAGTAACCCCTGCTGACCGGTAAAGAACAGGCAGAATTTAGATAAACCCAGGTGAAGACAGGAGCCAAGTGCTTATGCTGTGAGTCTGGGAATGACAAGAGCTGCTTCATGGAAGCCACACAGCAAGGTTCTTGGCATGAAGGTGACAAGTGGCATGTACAGAGAGGGCTCGTGGCAGTATTTCCGCCACTTAGACTGCTGTCACCTTTTCTGTTTTATGGGTTTTTTTTACTGTCTTTTGCAAAGGTAATATGAATTAAGGGGACAAATTTAGGAAGCAGTAAATAAGGCACGTATTTTGTCATTTTGCCTTAGAATTATGTGGCATAAAAGGAACCAAGGCTAACAAGGGTTTGGATCGCAGGAAGACTTCTGTAGGAACAGTGTAGCAGAACCGCGCGTGCTCAAAGGTGACCACAGAACAAAGTTCCCCTAAGACTGAGGTTTGGGTTGCCAAGGCTTCTCCCCTGATTTGTGTGTATCTGAAAATTTCTGCTTTAGTCAATGTGTGTATTTCTCACAATGAAGCAGATACTGAAGGCTCCTAGTTTCAAAGGACATAATTTTTTTTCTGTTTCTCTTTGTGCACTGGCCATAAGCTTAACTACAGGAATGAAACAGAGGCTGCAATTCTCCAATGTCTAGTGACAAAGGCATCACTGGGCTAGAGGGTGCTGATACAAGTGGAGGGGCACAGGGATTTGCTCGTATATTCAAAACATCCCCTCAGGTGGGATTCAAGATGGCAAATGAGCCTTCAACAGAGAATGCATATTTCCTGAGCCTTGCAACAATGGCCTTATTGTTGATTATTACTCATTTGGGGAGAGCCAGTCTCTTCAGTATGCTTGTTGTCGTGTTTCATAAACATCACAGACAAGTTGCCAGTGGCCCTGCTGAGCCCAAGCTTCCTTGGCACACAAAGCCTGCTGATATCCACTCTGAGAGCAGGCTGGTTTCAGAAAAGGCAGTGCTCAAACACTAGTCAGTAGTCATGAACCGGAGCTTCAAAGCATCTGGGGTGTGTGTGTGTGTGTGTGTGTGTGTGTGTGTGTGTGTATGTGTGTGTGTGTGTGTGTTGAGTCGAGTTTAAGGGACTGAGTTCACTGAAGCTAACCAACAGTAACTCACTACAGGACTCTGCCCTTGATGAAGAAGCTAGCTGACTGACTCTCTGGACAGCTCCCAGATGAAAATTTTATTCTAATTATTCTAAAAGTTGTGAACCGGGAGTGAATTTGTAGAACAGAGAGGGTGCACGCCATGGTAATCGTAAATCCAACTGCAAAATCCCAATCATCTCAAGAGCACCGGAGAATTATCAATATCAGCAGCAACAACACAGCAATAGCTGGACTTTATTTGACGTGAAGGACAGGCTGAAGACAGTGACTTAGGCTGATGACTAAGGATACTCGCTGTGAGTCGCATAGGCAGGAGGGGTGTGAAATGGCCCCACCACCCAGTGTCTGCATATGAGAAGCAGCAAACTCACATTTTCCAGACACCTGTCTTATTCCTGTCCACTAGATCATTTTATAAAACAGGGAACAATATCAGCTTAGTGAAAGAACTATCATCTTTTGATATTACGGCAGTGAAGCGCATCAAAGTCAGATTCTTTTGATTTCTTCTAGGACGCAACCTGTTGCAATTATCCCCACCACTAACTCATCAAACAGTTTGTTTCTCACTAGTGTTCACTAAAAAGACACAGCTAAGACAGAGCGATCCTTCCTGCCTTCCACCCTCTCCCTCCTGTTGTTGGCCACTGCCCAAGGGATGTAGTTTCCCAAACATCTGGTGAAAAACCAACCAACCAAACAAACAAACAAAAAACAATCAATGCTAATGGCTAAATGAGTTTACACTGAGGAAGCATGTCTAGTTTTAGAAAATGTACTACTTTTGCTAGAAGCAGACTTCTACACACTACTCTGGGGTTAACTACAGTGCTCTCAGCCAGGGAAACAGAGAGGGAAATATTTCACTGAGATGGGTTACTGACGAGTTACAGGATTTCATAGAAACAGCAAAAACATCTGCCTTCTTAAGAAGCCACAGTGCTGAGCTTTGAAAACTAGGAAGCTGTGTTTAAGCTCATCAGGGTGGAGGGTTGCCCCTTCCTTAATCCAAAGAAAGAAGGAAAAGAAAAAGAAGGAAAAGGAAAGAAAAGAAGACGATTCCAAGTAGCAGCTCTGACACTCACAGTCCTCTTAAGTCCCACCTGTTCTAGCCTTTAAAGCCAGGACACTTACCTTGAAGGAGGAGTAGAAGGAGCCCCACTCCTCTGCCGCCAGCACTTCAGTGAAAGTAACAATCTCAGTGCAAGCTACTGGGGAAGCATCTGGTATTGGCATGGTCTGGTTGGCAGGTGAGCTGCCCTCTGTGAGGTTGGCTGACATGGCTCAGGCAGGGTCGAGTCTCACTGTCTTTGCACCTATGGCTCGGTCAGAGAGTCCACTTGGCCTCCTGAGAGCCAGGGCAGCAGCTGCTGCTGGATTGCTCAGCACCTCTTCTGCCTCTCAAGGCTTCCGGCTATTGCTCACCAGAGCGGAGGCACGGAGCCCTCCCTGAGCCCACCTCATTGAAGAGTTCTGCCTGACAACAGAGAAGATCCACGTGCTGCTCTCTCCTCTGCAGTTATGATCCAGCAGCCAGCACAGCCTTTTCCATCCCACAGACCTGTCCTGCGTGGCCTCATCCCAAGGGCATCCCCCAGGACCCTGCTCGAGTCCCCGTGAGAGGGCTTTCCTGACTGTACAGTAGACCCTTATCTTTGCTCCAGCTTCCACTAAGTAGTAATTGGGATGTTTAGCTGGTCCATTAATTCAGATCATGTTTGTATTTCTGAAATCAGAGTTATGCATTTCTTTCAGCTGAGATTGCTCTCTGACTAAGAATTCTCACCTAGGCATTCATTTGGCAATGTATACTTTACTTCACTAAATGCAAGCACACGGTACCCATGCTTCTATTGAGGTTTTCTCAAGGTGGCACTCACTTGGAAGCAGGTATCTGTTTGTCAGTAAGCCACAGTCTCTCATAATATAACTAGGGGCTTCCTACGTGAACTCATCTCCCCCAGTGGAGTCACCCCAGCTCCTGCCAAGAGAGATCAGTGTAAGGGTGGAAACGTGATAGTAGCAGAATCCTTGGTACTATAGAGAGGACTAGGCAAACAAAGATGGCTTCAGTAACAAACTTATAGAGCACAACTATGTGTTTTTTCATTTGATTTCATAAATGACTGTGGGGTAGGCAGGGAAGTGGCCTTTATGTTCTTAATTTTGTCCTAGAAGAGACTGATCCCAAAGGGAGAGATGTCCTGGCTACCATCACACAGCTGGTGAAGGTTTGCAGTTGTATCTCCTGAATTCCTATACAGTGGTGATTTTCTGTGATACAGACTTAGGCGTGTTTGCTTTCAAATAGGACAAGACTGATATAAATAAGGTAAAGGGGCCAGGTGCAAATTTAAGTCACAAGCCCCTTACTTGATTCCTTACACCCACAGCCAGTCTGCGACTTAGGCAGGCCAGCATTGCTTTGCTCCCCTTGGTAACCACATGGAAGAACCTGATTCATGAAATACTGTGGGAAAACTATAGGGTGACTTCTCCAGCACCATGGTCAGTGAACTGGAGATGGGGAGACATTAGGTCCACAGGGGAAGGGGTCAACAAGAGGGAGCTGGGTAAGTGTGCATTCTTAGAGAAAGGTCAAAATTAAGCCACGACTCAATGACAAAGCACCTCCATCTGCAAGAAGTCCTCCCGACAAATGGACAGAAGATGCTCAACCACGTTAGCAGCCAAGCAAAGCAGCTGAGCAGAACTGTAACTCACAAGCACAATGAAAACTGACAATCCAAAATTGTTGACAAGATCAAAGGGAAATAAAAAAAAAATATGTTTTCATTCTGATGGAATTCAGTTGTCATGGTTACTTCAGAGAGAAGAATGGCAGGAAGTTGGAGTCACATACTCCGCTCCTATGCATGATTCCTCTTATATAGTTATTTAAATGTGTTAACTTTGGGGGTGTTCATTACTCTGTACTTTTAAAAGATGCATTTTTGTGTAAGAAATTTCCTATAAGAAGTTTTCACTTCTGTTGCCTCTTTTATTGAAAATAGATTTTTTCCATACAGTATATTTAATCATGGTTTCCCTTCCCCAAGCTCTTTCCAGCATCTCCCTACTTCCCTACCCACAAAGCTACAGCATTTTCCCTCTTCCTCTCTCATTAGAAAACAAATAAACATCTAAGATAAAATAAAAATAACAAACAAATCAGGATGAGATAAAACAAGCAAAGAAGGAGAAAAAAAGAGCCAAAGAAAAAAGCAAAAGAAACACAAAGACACAGTGACACACACATTCACACACAGAGAAATCTCTTCTGCATGGACGGGCTCTGTGGGACCTTGTCAGCTTGGTTGATCACCTTCCTGGACCTGGGGGGAGTTGGGAGGACCTTGGACTTAACATAGACTAGGGATCCCCGATGGCTCCTTGGCCTGGAGAGGGAGGGAGGGGGGTATGGGTGGAGGGGAGGAGAGGGGAGGGGGAGGAGAAGGAGAGGAGATGGAAATTTTTAAATAAAAAAATAAACCATGAAAAAAATTAAAAACCATAATGTGTAAACAAAAGATCTATAAGGTTAAAAATGCTCAAAGTATTATATATTATGAGACAAAAAATAACCCCCCAAAATATTGTTGAGTTCCTTTTGTGCTGGTTATCTACTCCTGGGTGTGGGGCCTACCCTGATGTGTGGTTTGTGTATCTAGTGAGATTCTGTTAGAGAAAATTATTTTTTTCCTTTGGGTCCCTTTGTCATTTGGCAATAGCTTCTGGGTCAGAGATGGGGCCTCTTAGCACTGGAACCTCAGCCAACTTAGAGCTCGGCAGATCCTGCTCAAGCTGCCAGTGTCTGAGTTCATGTGTATATCAGTTCTGCTTTATTCCAAACACCTTTTCCCTTGGTGTCATTGCACTGGCTCTTACAATCTTTCTACCTCCCTGACCCCTGAGAGGAGGTATTTGATGAGGACATCCCATTTATAACTGAGCATTCTACAGGGTGCCATTCTCTATACATTGCCCAGCTATTATTTGTTTCCATCTAGTGCAGGAGGAAGCTTCTCTGATGATGGCTGAGTTAGACACAGATCTATGAGTATAGCAGAAAGTCACCAGGGGTCATTTTACTGCTACATTCCTTTAGCAGAACAGTAGTATTTGTTTTTCCCTAAGCCCATGGCTTCTTCAGTCCTAGGCTCGTGGCTACCCAAGCAGTATCTGGGATGGGTTGCCTCTCTTACAGGAGGCTTTAAATTCACCCAAATAGTGGATAGCTACTCCCACAACTCCTGTGGCACAAGTTTATCAGTGTGTCTTACAGGCAGAGAACAATTGAAGACCAAAGGTTTTGCAGCTGGGTTGGTATTTAATTTTCTCCTCTGGAAGCATGCAAATAATTTTCTAGTACCGTGGACAATATTCAGCAAGAAGAAGGCTTGAATTTTGCATGTCCAAATAATTATGTAGATGTTGTCCAAAGAAGTTCTTTAAAAGTTTTCATGAGAGACGTCTGAGAGAAGGAAGAAACTGGCTAGGTCATAGAATAATGAGAATGGTAGGGGAGAAAATGGCAGTTGTCAAGGACAGTGGGGAGGTGGGGAGGGATTTATTTTGTGTGTGTATTCAGGTAGACCATTACTTGATTTTCGATTTCTTAAAAAAGAAAAGACTTGTACACTTGTGCAAAGGAACATTTCAAAAGAACCATCTGTAACACTGTTAAACATATTGGCAATACTGTAAACATTCACATAAGCAGAGAGACATTGGAAGGTAGAAACTTCCCCCAGGTATCAGTTATCCAATGAAATACTACTATAGCAATGAGAGTAGTGGACATTGTGGTTTAAACTCACAAGTTCAGCACTAAGCAAAAGCATTAGTGTGTTTTCGTAAAGCATAGCTCTATGCACACAAGCGCACTGGAACACTACAGTTTCAGGCTAGGTGATGAATATGCTACTGTGTCTGCCAATTTCCCTGGGCTACTGGGTCTCCAGGGAGTTGCTCAGACATTTCTCTGGGTCTGTGTGAAAGAGTGGTTCGGGATGAGATTACCATTTGAGTTAGGAGATTTAGTAAAGCAGGTGTCTCCCTGTGGACAGCATTCAGTCATCCAGCTGGAGGCCCGAAGCCCACAAAGACTGGTCCCCTGTGAAAGCGAGAGTGTTATGAAGATGGGACGTTGCTCTTAATGCTCCTTTGCAATTGAGTTGGACTACGTTCCAGAGCCAATTTGATTTCCAACATGGGTCTTGAGTTTATTGATTCTGCTTCTTTGGAGAATGTTGTTTAAAACATATGGTTTTTAGATCCTCACATGACCTCCTCCCAAGATCCTACAGGTTAAAATGAGGGACACAGGTAAAATGCAGAACACAGGTTCAAAAGCATAGGTCAGTTGCTAAAATGGTTTCAGTGATAATTGCGGAAGTTCTCTGTGTTGGTCAGGCTCTGGAGAATCAGAGGTAATCATATTCTTTATTTGATACTAATGGGAACAAAAATTAGTGCAGACATTATGGAAATCAACCAAAACTCCCATATGATCCAGCTTTGCCACTCTGTGTATATACTAAGAAGAAGCACAATTCTTGTACTACAGAGGTGCCTACACGTGTTTACTACTGCAATGTTGACACTAGCCTGGTGTTGGGAGTCCCCTCTGTGTGCTGTGATTACCATTAATGAATAAAGAAACTGCAGTGGCCTGTTGATAGGGCAGAACTTAGGTAGGTGGAGAAAACTAAACGGAATGCTGGGAGGAAGACAGCAGAGTCAGAGAGACATCATGGATCTGCCACTGCTGGAGACCTGCTGAAATTTTGCTGGTAGGGCCACAACCTCATGGTGAAACACAGGTTAATAGAAATGGGTTAGATTAAGATGTAAGAGTTAGCCAATAAGAAGCTAGAGCTAATGGGTAAAGCAGTGATTTAATGATTACAGTTTCTGTGTGATTATTTTGGTTTGGGGAAGCCATGAGGAACAAGCGGTTCCTTGCCCAGTCACAAAATTAGTCTGAATGTTGTTTGCCAGCTGAATGGATAAAGTATGCTATACCCACACAATGGAGCTTAATATAACCACAAAGAGGGATGAAATGGTGTCATATACAGAGACACAGATTGAACCAGAGATCATTGTGATCAGGGTGATAAGCTGAACCCAGAAAGACAGGACTCTCTCTTATGTAGAATTTATGTGTGGGGAGCACAAGCAAGTGTGGGGATATGGAGGAGAAGGACAAGAAAGTGTAACTGGAATGAATGTGATCAAAGGCCATTGCATACATCAACCTGTCATGAGAAATCTCATTATCTTGTGCACTTAAGACATGTTCATTAAAGAGCTATCACACTCTGCTAGGGACAGCAGTTGGAGAGAGCACTTCAGAAAATGCCTTGGCAGCATTATATAACCTGAGCATATGATGTACACTCTGTGACCCAGCAGTTTCCATGCTAGGAAGATGCCCAGCACAAATGAGCACATAAGTCAACCCACGAATATAACAACGAATCCAGCAGTTCTGTTGATAATTACCCATAACAAGAAAGAACTTAATTACCCAAGAACAGCAATGTGATAAACAAAGTGTGGTACATTCGCACAATCAAAAACATACCATAATGAAAAAGAATTATTTTTGGTGATTATACTATCTTCTCCCCTGATTGGGGTGATAGTAGCATGATAATATTCTACCCGCTAAAGTGAGCAGAGATTCACACACTTCTAGCGTCTGCATATATGTTAGCAAAGCTTATAAAGTAGAAACTCTGGGAGAACCCTGCTTGGAGTAGAGGATGGCAGGGACTCTGTTTGATGGAGCAGATGTCAGAATGGGAAAGGGCTACCCAGAGCAGGCGAAGGATTAACAGGAGCAGGAGATGTGCAGAGGGAGTTTTCTGGCTCAGCCCTGTTCATACTGTATTCTCACACTCAACTCTGCACATACCATATCGCTCTGGTGGGTGAGCCTAAGGTCGGCCTAGAAGTAGCAGAAGCAACCCAGAGACAGGCCTGAGAGCAGCCAGTGAGTGTGCAGTGGGGCTGTGTGGGCACAACACACAAATGATAAACCTGGCATCTAGTATTTCTTTTTGCTCATCTGTATTAGTCTGAAATCAACATGTCTGGCCATTGTCAGGATCTCTTGAGACTCCACTTCTAGGCTCCTTTCCCATTGGCAAAATTCTCCTGGACATAGAACTCATGCATCTGTTCTCCCAAGTTAACTCAGAAATGGGATATTGCAGCATGGTGGGTGCATTGGTCTTAAGGATTCTCGTACATATCACACACACACACACACACACACCCTGTTGGCTTTTCCTACTGTGGTTGGTTCAAGTAGCTCAGTGTGCCTAGGTGCCATCCAGAGTATGCTTTCTGCTTGCTCCTATTGAGATATGAGAAATTTTTGCATCCTACTCTTTCCGATTCCTCCACTTAGACTAAGCCAGCCTGACGGTGTTTGGGAACATAGGTCATCACAGCCATACTGGTGGCAGAACTTCAGTGGCTATTCTTACTACCTGTTTTTATGTTTTGTTTTTCACAGATGTGCACATCAAAGAATCAAGGAGCTTAGTTTTGGGATCACTCAGGATACGCTATGAGAAGTGGATCAACTCCCTGTGTCCAGGAAGAAGAGTGAGGCTGGAGAATTTTAGTAATTTTCTCAAGTTCACATAGACTCCTGGGACACTTTTACTCTGAACCTGGAAGTTTGCCTCTATGGTCATGCTATGAACTCAAATGGAAAATTAATATCAGTGCAGATAATGTTTTTCCCTGTTGCCAAATAAATTAATTGTGTCACTGGTTAAAGAGACTTGGGCTTCAAAGACATCCATCACACATTTCAAGCAAGAAAAACCATGAAATTCATTGTTTCTGTGGATTTGATGCACTTATCCTTTAATCTAGATCCTGAGCTGTGCAAAGCAATATGGTTTTTCTTCAAAGAAAATAAGCTATTGAAAACTACTTTTCTTTGGGTTTGGTGCACAGAGCTCTTATGCAAAAGGACTGAGTTCTCTAGGCTTGGATGATGATGGTATTGAGCAGAGTAGCATCCACCCTTTTGTTCCCATCAGTACCCACTGGGACTGCACCTGGGCCTGCTGTCCAGGGAATAGCTCAGATGAGACCTCTGTGAGGCAGCACGTACTGGGGTTGTGTGTCAATGCACAGATAATGTGTGCTCCTGTTGAGATCTGAGGAGTTTTCCCAGCTCACCCTTTAGGTTTACTCCACCTGGGGTGTTGTAGGCTCTACAGAGAGGCAGCAGAGACTCTGGGCTAATCTAAGAGGTGTCATCCATTCTCAGGCTTAGAACATGACTACAAGAAAATAAGACCATGCAGCAGAAAAAGCCAAAGCAAGCCTCAGGTCAGGGGTGTCCATACTCAAGAGAAGAGAAGGACACATTGGTGTGTTCCAGGCATCAACTATCACAGGAGCAGCTGAACTTCTGCCCTCCATACTGTTCCTTGATGCTAATAAGTGACAGAATCAGCTTTTGAATAAGATAAGACTGGAGGCAGAAGTGTAGTTTCAAATGCTGGGAATACTGAGTTTACTTATAAAAATAAGTAGGCTTGAAAAAAAGAACTGAAACAGTTTAAATAGGGAGAAACAATAATGAGCTAAAAGGTAGATAAGAACTCTCAGAAGATGTAAACAGTTATAGAGTTATGAGAAGATTAAGAGAAAAAAATGATTACGGAATCCTCCCAGTAGGAAAAAAAATGTGAGTATATGGATAATGAGTCCCAGTGGGAGAGAAAAAATAATTGGAAGGAGTTGGGGAAAATGTTTGTGAAAGAATTTCATGTTTTCATTCATAAGATGTGTCTAAATTTGGAATTTAAAACCTTAGGCTACCAAAGGAAGTGAGATACCTGTGAAACTCTGCTGAGAAGAATGGATGAGGTAGGTGTGAGAAAAGAAGGTTCATCACTTTGGGTGTGATGGTGACTTTATATTAGTAGGGTCGAATTATTACTCATTTTATTTGAGGATTTGATGAAATTGAAGTCATAATTAAGATTTCCCAGCATTGACAAAATGATATAATTTTTTTTTCTGTAGAAAAGTAATGCATCCAAACTCTCCACAAAACTTGCAAAATGAAGAACGTAGATGGAAAGCTTAAGGTCCTTCAAGGTTTTCTTAGAAAGCCATGAGAGTCCAGATAGTGCTGTGATGACATAGGATGGGCAATGGGTCATTAGAACAGAACATCAGGATGTGGAAATGAAGCCTCTTCTGGCTGGGCATCTGGTTTTGACAGGTGTCCAAAGAACTCAGGAGAAGCATCTTTACAGGTGTACAAACAACCACTGCACACACAGCAAAGAAACATGGACCTCTGATTCATCTCACACTGGACCAACACATACTTTAATGCAGGTCAGAGGCCCAAGGTTATGTGTTTTGATGAAATCACCCAAGAATAATTTAATATATTTGATGAGGCACAGATTTCCCAGTATTGATCAAGAGCCAATGATCATAAATGGAAAATTAATAAGCTAGATTTTATGGAAACAAAAACGCCGTGTGAACTAAAAGTTATTTGATAATGCCTTTATAGAATAAAAGGTATCGTGTATAGACATGATTAGAAGAAAGCACTTATTAAATGTATCTGACAAAGACCTATCATCAAAGATACAAGTAATGATATTAAAAGCAACAAAAAATTAAAATGGTAAAAAAAGATTTCATGCAATGAATGATTGACAAATGATTGTATAAAAACTCTCCAGAGCATGTGAAAATCAACAGGAGAAACCTACAGTGGGAGAAACCACTTAATGACAAGGATATTATGTTCAGAACATAGAACCATAGACTGGAAAAGATGTGGAACCAACAAATGCCCACATAGTGCTGGCAGAAAAAAAATGAGGAAGTTTCAACTGTTTGTATGAAACAGGGCATACAGTTTACCGTGTGATCTATGACTTCTTTTGATGGTCCACAATAAAAGAATATGTATCAGTTTTATCTGTGATTGCCCCGAACTGGAAAGATTCCATACGTTCACCCATGGAGGGAGGGAAATGAGAAACAGGTCTGGATGTGTCACCCAATGAAACGCTTCTCCATGCCAATACATGGAACACATTTCTGTTGTTTCAGAATTAGTGTGCTGGGTGAAAACAGACATTGTTAAAAAGAATGACTATTATGAGATTTTTGTTATTAATCAAGTTCTGAAATAAGGGAAATTCATATAGTGCTTGTATCTGTGAGCATGATGATGGGACTGGAAATGGGGCTGATGATTGAAATCTGGATTACACAGCTAAACACATTTGTCAAAATCAATTGAAAGTTGTAAACAAGCTTTCTATGTGTTATTGCATGTATTTCTTAAACCTAGGTTGAAAATGCCAAAATACCAGTCTACATTTTTTCTTTTTTAAAAAAATTGTTTTTATTGAGCTATATATTTTTCTCTGCTCCCTTCCCTTGCTCTCCCCTCCCTTTCTACCCTCTCCCACGGTCTCCATGCTCCAAATTTACTCAGGAGATTTTGTCTTTTTCTACTTACCATGTACATTAGATACATATGTTTTTCTTAGGGTTTTCTTTGTTGTCTAGATTCTCTGGGATTTTGAATTGTAGGCTGTTCATTTTCTTTATGTCTAAAAGCCACTTATATGTGAGTACATATGTACATATTTGTCTTTCTGGGTCTGGGTTACCTCATTCGATATGATGTTTTCTAGATCCATCCGTTTGCCCACAGATTTCAAGATGTCATTTTTTTCTGCTGTGTAGTACTCCATTGTGTAAATGTACCATGTTTTCTTTATCCATTCCTTAGTCGAGGGGCATTTAGGTTGTTTTCAGGTTCTGGCTATAACACACAATGCTGCTATGAGCATAGTTGAGCACATGTCTTTGTGGCATGATTGAGCATCCTTTGGATACATACTCCAAAGTGGTATTGCTGGGTCTTGAGGAAGGTTGTTGCCTAATTTTCTAAGAAATTGTCACACTGGAATCCAAAGCAGCTGTACAAGTTTGCACTTCCGCCAGCACCTGAGGAGTATTCCCTTTACCCCACATCCTCTCCAGTATGAATTGGCATCAGTGTTTTTGATCTTTTGATCGTGGCCATTCTTACAGGTATAAGATGGAATCTCAGAGTTGTTTCGATTTGCATTTCCCTGATGGCTAAGGATGTTGAGCGTTTCTTTAAGTACCTTTCAGCCATTTTAGATTCCTCTGTTTAGAATACTCTGTTTAGGTCTTTATCCCATTTTTATTGGATTATTAGGTCTTTTGATGACCAATTTCTTGAGTTCTTTGTATATTTTGAAGATCAGCCTTCTGTCTGATGTGGGGTTGGTGTAAATCTTTTTCCATTCTATAGGCCGCTGTTTTTTCTTGTTGACCATGTCCTTTGCTTTACAGAAGCTTTTCAGTTTCAGGGGGTTACATTTATTAATTGCTGCTCTCAGTGTCTGTGCTGATGGGGTTATATTTAGGAAGTGACGCCAATGCTTTCACGTGTACTTCCCACTTCCTCTTCTGTGGAGTTCAATGTGGTTGATTTTATGTTGAGGTCTTTGATCCTCTTGGACTTGAGTTTTGTGCATGGTGATAGATATGGATCTATTTTCATTCTTCTACATGTTGATATCTAGTTATGCTAGCACCATTTGTTGAATATGCTTTCTTTTTTCCATTTTATATTTTTTGCTTCTTTGTCAAAAATCAAGTGTCCATAGGTATGTGGATTGATATCTGGGTTTTCAATTTGGTTTTTATAACTTGAATGAACACATCCATATTAATCTACATTTTGCTGTGTTATCATTATCTTTTCTTTATAATGTATGTCTGCCTCCTTCCATGTCTCACTGGCTAAACTCTGTGTGCCTAGATTCTAAACCTGAGTTCCTCCCTCTCCCTAGAAATCCCACCTAACCTCTTCTGCCTAGCTACCTAGCTACTGGCCATTTAGCTCTTTAGTAAACCAATCACTATGTGTCTTAGGCAGAGAAACATCTTTACAGTGTACGAAAGGATTATCTCCCAACACCTCTTTGTTAGTTAGACCAGCATCTCATGATAAAAATGGACTTATTGGACATCAACAAAGAGACTAGCATCTTGTGACAAAGATCTCAAACAAGCCCATTTTCTGTGTGTCTCCTTGATAACCTTACTTTGACCATTACAATGCTCAAAATAATGTTTTGAAAATTTTTGCTCTTATGAGAGAAGTGTCCTCCACTGTTGTTTTGAGTGTTGCTCTTGTATCTAGCACAGCACTTGGCTACATTGAGTCCTTGTGTGCTTGATAGTCATTGAATGAGTGGACCTGGCAGAGTACAGGTGCATGAGTTTAGTGTTGCATAAGAATAACCTTAAACCACCCCTCATATAATACCTGCAATAAAAACAAATCATTATAAAACATTGGGATGTTTTAGTTATTAAATTCTAAAACACATCCCAGTGTGTAGTAATGGTGCGATTAAGAATCTTAATACTAGAATAAATAATATTGTTGGTAAAGAGGATCAGATCAAGGTGGATCCAAAAGTGTCTCTCACAGAGATTTTGCAGTGGAGGAGATGTCTAGTTTAAGGGGAAGCCCAGCATCGCTGACATAGCCACATTATACCTCCTCCAGCAGAAGGTTAATAAATGGTTTACAATGATGTAAGAATTATATCTTTGTTATCCACTGATACAGGGGCCTATATAAAGTCTTGTGTTCAGTATTTCAGGCTCAGTAGATAAGGATTCTCAATCCTCACCACATACTGGAATTACTCAATGTTGTGGTTTGAATGAGAATGGCCCCCATAGACTCATGGATTTGAGTACTTGATTGCCAGGGTTTGGCACTGTTTGAAAGGATTAATAGGTATGACTTTGTTAAAGGAAGTGTGTCAAGGGATTGGCTTTGTGGTCTTAAAGAGCCCATTCCAAACTCAGAGTCTAATCTTGCTCTTCCTCTTGCCTGCCAACCCAGATGTACAACTTTCAGCTACTTTCCCAGCAACATGTCTGCCTGCACGAAGCCATATTCCCCACCATAATAATGAATGAACCCTCTGAAACCATAGGCAAATCCCAACTAAATGCTTTTTTTTTTTTTTTGGTTTTTCTAGACAGGGTTTCTCTGTGGCTTTAGAGCCTGTCCTGGAACTAGCTCTTGTAGACCAGGCTGGTCTCGAACTCACAGAGATCCGCCTGCCTCTGCCTCCCGAGTGCTGGGATTAAAGGCGTGCGCCACCATCGCCCGGCTACTAAATGCTTTTTAAAATAAGATTTGCCATAGTCAAGGAATCTCTTCACCGTAATAGAACCCCAATTAAAAACCTAACATGCTTGAACAAGTACATGGTGAAGAACATCTGTTGTCTCTGTGGAAATTACTACAGGGTGAAAGCCAGCACTAGATTTTCAGTGCTCCTTGAAACTTTCCACTGGGCACACATTGAGAAGGATTCCTGTCCCAAGAGGGCAATGACTCTAGGCCCTAGTGCCAGCGTGAGTTTGCTGCCTGCTTGCCCTCCAGTCTTCACCCTGGGGCTGCTCTCCTAATTATTTGGTCATGTCCAGTTTTCAGCCCTAAGGGCTGCTTTGGGGGCTCTCAGATTCGTGGCAAATCTGACCTCATTTGTGTGTCCTGGTTTCCATGACCCAGTTTTATCCAGACAATGTCTATAATCTATGAGGGCCAAAAAAATGGGAGAAAAATTTCCATGTTTTGTCCCTGGACCACTAGGCTTTCTTGTTCTTTTTCAGCAATTGGACATCATAGTCAATCCCCTAGTTGAAGACTTGCAGAATCTACATTGAAATCACATTCCCAGTACTAAGTCTTTTCTTATTAAACAAGAGCCTAAAGAATGTGCAGTCCAGGAAGTCTAGCAGCACACACAGCTAGAGCTCGGATCTTTACTCTGTCTATGCAGGGCTGGATAATTTGCTTTGCCTTTCTGCCTATGGAGAGGCAGAACTCTCAGCATACCCAAGAATGCAGAATGTCAGATCTCTCAAAGGCTTAACTTGGAATTTGTGATATTAAATTCTCATCAACTGCTAGGAAACTGACTTATAAAAAAAAAAACACTCACCTTGTGAGCTTCTGGGTACATAGACGGGTTCGGCGTTATAAACGAGGTGGTGAACAGAGACTTCCTCTTTCTTTGTTGCCTACCTTTGCCCCCAACAAATGTCCAGCTCTCTTCTCAGGCTCCTTCTCCTCCTGTGATATCGTTAACCATTGATTTAGACAAAAACTGCTCATGTAGCCCAACTCTTTCTTCCTCATCGCTTTGGTTACTCTTCAATCACTAGTAGCTTCTGAGATATGTGTGGTGTCATGGTCTGCAGATATGATGGAGACCTTGTCTTAGCTAGGGTTTCTATTGCTTTGAGGAGACACCATGACCATAGCAACTTTTATAAAGAGAAACATTTATTTGGAGTGACTCACTTACATTTCAAGGTTAAGTACATTATCATCATGGTGGGACATGGCAGCGAACAGGCAGATGTGGTGCAGGAGAAGTAGCCAAGGGATCTATAATGTTCACAGGCAATAGGAAGTGAGCTCAGACACTTGGTGTGGCTTGAGCATAGGAGATCCAAAGTCTACCTCCATAATGACTCACTTCCTTCAACAAGACCACACCTGCTCTAACAAGGTTGTACCTCCTAATAGTGTCATACCCTTTGGGGTCCATTTTCTTTCAAAACCATCACATTCCACTCCCTAATATCCAAAAGCTCGGAGTCATATCATAATACAAAAATGCATTCAGTCCAACTTCAAAAGTCCCCATAGTCTATAACAGTCTCAAACTTACTTACAAGTCTAAAGTTAAAAATCTCTTCTGAGATTCATGGAATCACTTAACTCTGTAAAATAAAAATAAAAACCAAATCACATACTTCCAACATATAATGGCACAGGAGATACATTCCCATTACAAAATGTAAGGAAGGGATCATAGTGAGAAATTGTTGGACCAAAACAAGACTGAAAACTAACTGGAAAAACTCCAAACTCGACAGCTCCATGTCTGATGTCAAAATGTTCTTTAGATCTCTAATATTTTCCCTTTTGTTGACAGCAACATACTTCTTTCTTTTGGGCTGGTTCCATTCCCTGTTAGTAGCTTTTCTCAGCAGGTATCCCACAGCTCTGGCATCTCCAGCATCTTGGGGTCTCAAAGGCAATCCAGACTTCAACTTCACAGCCTAACACAATGTCTTCTTTAGGCCTCCATTCAGGAACACCTCTGACACATGCTTGGTCTCAGCAACTTTCCTTAGTCGTAGGGGCAAATTCCATTGTCCCTTCATTCTTAACTCCAGAATCACATGGCTGAAGCTACCAAATTCTGGTGCTTACTGGGGCTGGAACATGACCATCTTGTTCAATTACATCTTCACCAAATTTCTGCTTTTGATAGTTTTCTTCATTGCTTAAGCTTGGTTGTTGGGAAACAGGATCTGCAGACCAGGCTGGCCTTGAACTCAGAGTTCTTCATCTTACATCTTCACCTACCTTTTGTTTTCAGATGATTTCCTTCACTGCCCAAGTTTGGCTATTCTAGAATTTGCTCTGTAGACCAGGCTAGTCTCAAACTCAGAGATCCACCAGCCTCTGCTTTTCCAGATCTGGGATTAAAGGTGTGCACCCCACACCTGGATCTAAGCCTTTCTTTAATTCTTTTTCACAAATTGAAAACTTTAGCTAGGTGGGATCTTGCCCTGAGGTCACCACTCCTTTTATTCCATTTCATATTCTGTTTATCTCCTTGAATACAGAACTTAGTTCCATTTCACTTTCTGGTGCTCCTTTTCTCTTTAAATAATTTTCCTTACTCAGCTTGCTCCTTTTCATTATATGTGTTCTTTAGAGTTAACACCAGTAAGCACACAACAGAGTCTGTAGTAGGCTGTTTTAAGATTTCTTCTGCCAAGGGAATAATCTAAAACTCTTTACTTTAGCCTCAGATAAACTTTTCAGACAAGGGCAAAAAGCAGCCACATTCTTTACCAAAATATCACAAGAATGATCTCTAGGTCACATATTAATATTGTCCTCTGAAACTTCTTGATCCAGGTACCCACAGTTCAAATGACGTTTAACATCACTGTCTTCCATGCTTCAACCAGGATGACCCATTAAGTAGCACTTAGAGCATTCAACTGCTTTTCTAATCCATAGTTCCAATTCACCATATTCCTTCCAACAAAAGCATGGCCAGGCTTATCACACACAGGGTACACTCCTGGTGCCAGCTTCTGGCTTAGGGTTTCTATTGCTGTGAAGAGACACCATGACCTCTTACAAAGGAAAACATTTCATTGTAGTGGCTTGCTTTTACTTCAGAGGTTCAGTTCATAATCATCATGGTGATACATGATGGCCTGTAGGCAGATACTGTGCTAGAAAAATAGCAGGACACAGGAAACGAACTGAGACACTGGGTGTGGCTTGGCATATGTGAAATCTTAAAGCCCACTTCCAAGTGAAATACTTCCTCCAACAAGGTTACACCCACTCCAATATAGTCATGCCTTCTATTAATAACACTCCCTTTGCCGGTCCATTTTTTTTCTAACTACCACAGACCCCAAAGCCTTTACTCCTACAAGTCACTTCAACAGTACCAGAGATAACATGCAGAAGGTGGAAGACTACTATTCATGGTGCTGAGGGCCTTGAAAAATACATCATTCCTCTGTCATGCTAAAGAGAAAGAACTAATATACCTTGGTAAAAAAAATTACAGGAAAGAATTTGAAGCTCATTTGTATTTTATTGGTCATCATTTTGGCCTATCTCTCTAGGGAAGGCTATTCTGTTCTACTGGAAGCTAAAAGCCCAAAGGTTTCTCATTGGTGCGACATCAATGAGACTGAAGTTTGAGGACTTCCAAGTCTAGACTGAGCGCAGAAAATACTTGCTAGTTGTGATATTGGCATTTACCATAATGTTGCCTGTGACCTGAGCTGTCCATTGTCCAGGTGAAGAGTTGGTTCTGCTCCTTCCTGCTGGGGAGCCTCTGGCTGTTTTCTTAGTCCCTTAACTTTTCTTTCCTTTCTTTTAACTTAGAAGAGTACCGTTCTGAATCCTAAGGGCACTAGAAGACGTAAGTAGATCATGCTTGGCTGTCATATCGAATTGTCTCCTTTTCTTTCCTTCTTACTCACTGTGTTTTTAGATGTCTGCAATGCTTTATTCAAGGCTTATCATTTAGGCTTCAAATTCTTAAGGGGAGAGATTTCTTTCTATATTTTTTGTCTCTGCTGAACTTTCTGATTGTTATTGTTTTGCTTTTGCCTTCTTTAAAACAAACAAAATAGCTTGTTCAGGCTGACCTTGTAACAAGTAACAAAAATTCACTCTCACTGTGTAACAACACAAAGGCTAGTCTTGAACTTTTGACCCTCCTTCCTACCTTGTTTCCCAAGTGCTTGGGTTACAAGTATGTGCTATCACATCTGGTTGACCACATTCAACATTTACAGGTCTGTGAGTGTGAGATCCTGATTAAATATGAAGGTTAAGAGTCAAAACTTTGATGGCCAGTGTTAGTTGTTGCCTTGACAACTAACTGTTTTGACTCCACTGATCTCTTGAAATATAATGATGTGTAAACAAAGCTTAAGCTTAAGGTTCTGTCACTCATCTCCATGGCGGAACTTTTCCCTTAAAGAAATATCTGACAAAACTTAAAGAAGCTATGACCCTCTACTTATTATTTAAGTAGAATGGAATACTACTGCTATGTTTGAGCAAATATTCTAAGAGTCTCTCTAGAGTATGTGAAAATTGATTGGCTGGGGAGTTTCAGATACAGTAGGGAGAGACAGGGAAACGCAAATGGGGTCGTGGAGGGTAAAAGATCCAGTCAAAGAAACTCACATAGACCCTGAAACCAGAGCCGGCAAAAGAAACACACCCTGGCCCTGAAACTAGAACCAAAAGACTAAAAACATCCAGTGAAAGAAATACATTTCCACCCTGAAGCCAGAGCCAAATATGCCCCTGATCAACTCAACATCCAATCCCTGGGTAAAAAACCAACCAATCCCTGAGCAAGTAATCTAGTCTATTTGAGCTTGTCCAAACTCAAGGGGATTGAAATCAATAAATTCCCTCCCTGAAAATCTTCTCCCTGGAAAATCTGAGCCCCTAAGGAGTCAAGTAAATGTTTGCAGCTGCTCTCCTCCACCCTGGCATAAGCAGCCTGCAAATGAGGGCCTGTTTGTTGGGGTTTCTGTCCTGCCTGGGTTCTGTCCTCCCACCAGGTCCCACAGCCATTCAGTCCAAAAGAAATCACAGAGGTCTACATAAATTATAAACTGATTGGCCCATTAGCCCAGGCTTCTTATTAACTCTTATAACTTAACCCATTTTTCTTATCTATGTTAGCCACATGGCTCAGTACCTTTTACAAGGGGACAGGTCACATCCTGCTTCTTCAGTGTCTGGAGAGGACTAGGGAGGAATGGGCTTCCTCCTTCCCAGAATTCTCCTTTTCTCATTGCCCTGCCTCTACTTCCTGTCTGTTTGTCCCACCTATACTTCTTTCCTGGCTACTGGCCAATCAGTGTTTATTTAAAACATAATTGACAGAATACAGAATTGTCCCATACCAGGCAGCCACTTTCATGATTCCATCTTTGTAAATGAATCTCTTGAAAGAGTTAATTTAGGTGAAGATCTTTCACTGGCATGGAGCAAAATTTCTGCTGGGAAAGCTCCCTTAGGGAAGCAAAGTGGAGGAAGCAACCGACACCTCAGCTGGGACATTCCCTTGGGAGCAGAGTAGAATTAATGACTTTTTACAGGAGCTGGAGCAGATTTCTACCTTTCTGGGGGTGTTTCCCCTTAGCAAAGTGAAGCAGAAGAAGCAACATTTTGGGCTGGAGCTGAGAAGAAATGGATACCTCTGCTGGGAAATTTCTTTAGGTGGGTGGAGCAGAGCTCAGCTCTAGTGGCTCTCTCTTGAAGGGGAGTAGGATTGCCAAGTCCTGTGGGAAGACCATTCCTCCACCCTGGACCCCAGCTTCAGGTATAGCCTGACTTTCTGACAAGTCAGGATACCTTTCTGCTCACAGCTGTAGGTATCCCAGATACCTTCCTCTCCAGAGCTGTAACACTTGCAAGTATAGTCTGACTTCCCAACAAGTGAGGGTACCTTTCCCTCCGGAGCTGTAATATTGCAGTGGGGTGACCCCTCACCAATGTACTCAATGCTGGACAGATGATACATTTAATTTTCAGAGTATTCCCTTAGCATGGACACACTTCTCCCTCATTTTAAAGGCACAGAGTATTCTTGATAGATGAGAACTTTTCAACTTCAGAGGTGGAATCAGAAACATTTCTCAACTCTCTATTCTGCTTAACCTTTTTTTTTTTCATTCTCATGGTTTATTTTTTTTTATATTTAAAAATTTCCATCTCCTTCCCTCCTCCTCCCCCTCCCTCCGCTCCTCCTCCCCCTTCCCGCCCCTCCTTCTCCCCCTTCCCTCCCCTTCCCTCCACCCATACCTCCCCTCCCTCCCTCTCAAGGCCAAGGAGCCATCAGGGTTCCCCACTCTATGCTAAGTCCAAGGTCCTCCCAACTCCCCCCAGGTCCAGGAAGGTGATCGACCAAGCTGAGAAGGCTCCCACAGAGCCCGTCCATGCAGAAGAATCAGAGCCCAGCGCCAATGTCCTTTGTTTCTCAGTCAGCCCCCGCTGTTGGCCACATTCAGAGAGACGGGTTTGGTCGCATGATCCATCAGTCCCATTCCAACTGGAGTTGGTGATCTCCCTTTAGTTCTGTCCCACCGTCTCCATGAGTGAACGCACCCCTCACGTTCCTGACTTTCTCCCTCATGTTCTCGCTCCTTCTGCCCCTCATCAGGACCTTGGGAGCTCAGTCCAGTGCTCCAATGTGGGGCTCAGTCACCTTCCTCATCTGTCGCCAGCTGGAGGTTCCCTCACGGTCCTGACTTTCTTTCTCATGCTCTCCCTCCTTCTGCTCCTCATCAGGACCTTGGGAGCTCAGTCCGGTGCTCCAATGTGGGGCTCTGTCATTTTCTTCATCTATGGTCAGGTGGAGGTTCTATGGTGATATGCAAGAAATTCATCAGTATGGCTATAGGAACTGGCCTTTTCAGGCTCCCTCTCCTCAGCTGCCCAAGGAACTAACTGGGGGCGTCTCCCTGGAAACCTGGGAACCCCTCTAGGGTCAAGTCTCTTGACAACCCTCAGGTAGCTCCTTAAATTAAGATATATGCTTCCCTGCTCCCATATCCACCCTTCCTATATCCCAAGCATCCCATTCCTCTGAGCTCCCCCCATTCTCCCCTTCACATTTTTCTCTCCCCATCTTCCCTTGGCCCAGTCTCGCCCAACCCTCAAGTTCCCAATTTTGCCTGGCGATCGTGTCTACTTCCAATATCCAGGAGGATTACTATATCTTTTTTTGGGAGTTCACCTTCTTATTATCTTCTCAAGGATCCCAAATTTATAGGCTCAATGTCCTTTAATTATGGCTAGAAACCGATTATGAGTGAGTACATCCCATGTTCATCTTTTTGGGTCTGGGTTACCTCACTCAGAATAGTGTTTTCTATTTCCATCCATTTGCCTGCAAAATTCAAGATGTCATTGTTTTTTACCGCTGAGTAGTATTCTAGCATGTATATATTCCACAGTTTCTTCATCCATTCTTCCACTGAAGGGCATCTAGGTTGTTTCCAGGATCTGGCTATTACAAATAATGCTGCTATGAACATAGATGAGCATATGCTTTTGTTGTATGATTGGGCATCTCTTGGGTAGATTCCCAATAGTGGAATTGCTGGGTCCTGGGGTAGGTTGATCCCGAATTTCCTGAGAAACCACCACACTGCTTTCCAAAGTGGTTGCACAAGTGTGCATTCCCACCAGCAATGGATGAGTGTACCCCTTACCCCAGATCCACCTGCCTCTGCCTCCTGAATGCTGGGGTTAAAGGCGTGCGCCACCACCGCCCGTTTCTGCTTAACCTTTTTATTTTTCTTTTTTCCCACTACTATTCTGACGTAGTTGTGGAGGTTTTAAGTCAGTGTGAAATAGAAACCTATGCTCAGAAATACTGGACAGAAACTTATTTTGTTTGTTTTTTCTTTTTTATTAAATTATATAATTTTTACAAATTTTTTACCTCCTCCCCTCCTCCCATTTCTCTTTCCCTCCCCCCATTTCCCCTCCACCTCCCTCTCCAGTCCAAGGAGCTAACAGGGTTCCCTGCCCTGTGGGAAGTCCAAGGTCCTCCCCCCTCCATCCAGGTCTAGGAAGGTGACATCCAAACAGACTAGTTTCCCACAAAGCCAGTACATGCAGTAGAATCAAAACCCAGTGCCATTGTCCTTAACTTCTCAGACAGCCCTCCTTGTCAGCCACGTTCAGAGAGACGGGTTTGATTACATGCTCCATCAGTCCCAGTCCAGTTGGCCTTGGTGAGCTCCCATTTGATCAATACCATTGTCTCTATAGCAGCATTATTTGTAATAGCCAGAACCTGGAAACAACATAGATGCCCCTCAATGGAAGAATGGATAAAGAAAGTGTGGAATATATACTCATTAGAGTACTACTCAGTGGTAAAAAAAATGACATCTTGAATTTTGCATGCAAATGGATAGAAATAGAAAACACCATCCTGAGTGAGGTAACCCAGACCCCAAAAGATGAATATGGTATGTATTTACTCATTAGTGGATTCTAGCCATAAATAAAGGACATTGAGCCTATAATTCATGATCCTAGAAAAGCTAGATAGGAAGATAAACCCAAAGAAAAATATGTAGTTATCCTTCTGGATATTGGAAGTAGACGAGATTGACAGGCAAAATTGAGAGCTTGGGGGTGGGGGTAGAATGGGGTTAAGGGGAGAGGGGGAAAAAAGAACTGAAAAGGGGAGGATGGGGAGAGCTTGGGGGAATGGGACAGTTGGGATGGAGGAAGAGTGGATATGGGAGCAGGAAAGTATATATCTTAATTAAGAGAGCCATTTGAGGGTTGGCAAGGGACTGGACTCTAGAGGGGTTCCCAGGTGTCCAAGGAGATGTCCCCAGCTTGCTCCTTGAGCAGCTGTGGAGAGGGCACCTGAACTCACCCTATACTATAGCCACACTGATGAATATCTTTCATATCACCATAGAACCTTCATCTGGCGATGGATGGAGATAGAGACAGAGACCCACATTGGAGTACTGGACTGAGCTCCCAAGGTCCAAATGAGGAGCAGAAGTAGAGAGAACGTGACCAGAAACTTCTTTTGAATGCAAAGAAAAGTTCTTCAGATTCTAAAGCAGAGGCATGTGTGATATTGCATCTGGTAATAGCTTGTGCTAAGTATGTGAGAGGTTACACAGCTACAGTGTTCAGGAGCCTTAATCTCTGAGGAAATGGAACACAATGTTCTTGAGGGGGAACATTGGGGAAATATAGCTCAGTAGACAATCATTTTGAGTTTTTATTGCAATTATATTAGTGTGTGTACATGTCTGTCTGTCTCCCCCCCCCCACCGTGTGTGTGTGTGTGTGTGTGTGTGTGTGTGTATGCCAAGGAGGTGGTCAGAGGCCCACCTGCCAAACTCAGTTCATTTATTCCATCATGTAGTTCTTATGGACTGAATCAGACTTGGCAGCCAGCCCCTTTTCTGATGCGCTGCCTTGACAGTTCAGACCACTCTTGTATGCATTCTTCTGTTTATAATACTAAAATGTGCCTACTGGAAAGAAATACCTGAAAATGTCAAGGTGCAAGTTATATTAATTGCTAATATGTTCTCTGGTGCTCAAATAAAATCATGCATATGTTGCACTTTGTATTCTGCCTTTTAATTTCAGCAAATATAGGTTTGTATATAAAATTTGATAGTAGTTTTTAGTATGGCCATTATGCTACTAAGTGATGTGTCCTGACGTATTCAATCATTCTTGTAATAATTGAAGTTTAAATTGTTTCAGGTTTCTCAGAAATCAAACAGTGGCATTTACATGACTCTTTTCTCTAAGTATTTTCTTGAGATAAATTTTTGCTGCTGCTTTCCCTAGAGCATTCCCTCTTCTGTGCTTGTAGGTCTGCTGTCATCACAGCCCTAGTCTTTTTACTTTCTCATGGTTTTAATTAATTGAAACATTTAAGGCAATAAATTTCTCTCTTACTATGTTTTTAACTATTTGCTAAGACTTCTGATATATAATAGCCTTATTTCTGTTATTCCCTGTAGTGTGTGTGTGTGTGTGTGTGTGTGTGTGTGTGTGTGTATAATATATACATATATATATATATGTATATATATATATATAATGTTTGATTTCATTTTAGGCCAAAGAATTACTTGTGAGTGCTTTCAATTATTTAT
Source organism: Arvicola amphibius (assembly GCF_903992535.2). Classification (NCBI taxonomy): domain Eukaryota; kingdom Metazoa; phylum Chordata; class Mammalia; order Rodentia; family Cricetidae; genus Arvicola; species Arvicola amphibius. The sequence continues at coordinate 92,500,192 of NC_052049.1, read as the reverse complement.
AGCTTTGTTCCACTGAAATTATTTTTATATTTTGACTTATATTTAAATTGTACTTGAAGACACATTTGAAATATTTTAGATTTTATTATTTTCATTTGTTCTTATTTTACATTTACATTTATTTGTGTATATATGCGTGCTGCACACACATTTGTGCAGGGGCCTAAGGGGACCAGAAGAGTGCACTGGCTCTAATAAAGCTGGAGTTGCAGGTGGCTGTGGGCTACCTCGTGTGGATACTGGTGCCTGAACTCTGCTTCTGTTTAACAGCAGCAAGCACTCTTGGCTGCCGAGCTATCCGTCTAGCTCATTTAAGCCTTTCTGTATAATTTATCATTGAAGGTAACTTGCTGAGAATTCTATCTAAAAGGCAATTACTGCCTAATTCTGCACACACGTATAGACACGAAAGGCTTCCTCAGGCATGCAGTTGGTGTATCCTATTGATTATCCTGTATCCTTTTCTAATGCATAATATTTTGTATCAGTTCTTTAAGAATTTCATAGACACACACAATGTATTTTGATCATATTCACCCCCATTCCTTCCAGATCCAACCATGTCCCCACCCTGCACTCAGGTCTTCATTCTTGTCTGTAACACTTTGTATGAACACTAAAAAAGGTCTGTTTCTATCATCATTGAAATTCTAATTCTGTTTCCCCTTGGATTTTATGAATATAGACTTCTTTTAAATTCAGATTAACATCACAGATACATGTGGAATCATCTTAATTTGCAAGCCATTCTCTTTCCTAATTAATGTATTATTTTCATCTTGAATTTGACATTGTTGTATTATGACCTGATAGTGGTAAGGAATTGCTTTTGATTGCAAACAGCAGAGGACTGGGAACTGGGAGCATAAGCAGGTCACTTTTCCTCCATCTACCGCCACACTCTCCTTAGAACCAAGGTGCAGCAGGTTGCAGGGAGGGCCAAAGCAGTTCTATGAGATCATAAGTGGTCCAGGCTCTTTCTATCTTCTTGCTCTGGCATCCTGTGAGAATCATTCTGATTTCAAAGTCAGCATGTGGTAGTAAGAAGGCAACTCACTGGTATCACACATTCATCCCAGCCACCAAAAGAAGGAAGAATGCAGAATTCTAAGCAGCTCCCCAGAACGCCTCTCAGACAGCTTCCCTTCACATTCTGTTGGGAAGTGTTTGCTCATATGGTTGGCATTTAAATGAGGCTGAGACTATTGTTATGCCTCACAAAGTCGGCTTTCTCAGAGTAAGTTGCACATAAATGCTGGTATTTGACAAGGACACTTCTCATTTTCATTATTATTCTTTATTTTGTTTTCAGTGTGGATGATGTATATATGTGCATGTTTCTGTGAGAGAGCTGGGGTTCACATGTGGAGGTCAGAGGACAGTATTAGCTGTTAGTTCTTGCTTTCCATTTTGTTTGAGGTGGTCTCTCTTGTGTTTGCCTGCATACATCAGGACAATTGGAACACAAACTTCCATGAATTCTCTCTCCTCTGTATCCCATCTCTGTATGAGTCCTGGGTTCTTAGACATGTGTTCTGGTATCTGGCCTTAAGTGGTTTCTAGAGATCCAAACTCAGGTTTTCATAATTATGTTGAAAATGCTTTACAAAGTGACAATATATTTATGTTTGAAATATACAATCTCTCCAATCCCATTAATATTCATTGAATATAATTTCTCAACCTTATTCCAAGTCATTGGCACAAAACATATTTTGTATTGTTATTGTTGTTTAATGTTGGTTTCTTTTTGGAATCTTCCTGCTTCAGTTTGTTTAGATTATCTTACTGATATGTACTACCACAACCAGTGGGGGGATCTTTCTATGAAGAAGGGGCTGTTCAACAATTTATAGGATTATTAAATACTCTATGTCTTGTTGCTTTTATATACTTTCTGAGTCTTACCTTTGTTTCTTATGCTTTTATGTTATTTTTACATTGTTCAGTTATATATTTGAAAGGTTTTTTGGTTCTTTTTCTTTTGTAACTTATATGATGCATGATTTTTTGTTGATCGATTGATAATTTCATATATGAATACTTTATTTACACCATTCTCCCTTACATTCTCTTCCCTCCAATCAGTTCCTCCCATGTCCTTCCCACTCCTCCTCAAATCCACAGCTTCATGTTCTGTAAGTATAATTCTCACATACACATAAATGTGTATGTATGTAAGTTTATAAACACAGCCTGCTAAGATAATTTAGTGTTTAGCACTGACATCTTGGGCTTAGCTAGTCTATCAGGGGCTGCTCCCTGGAGAAGACTAATTCTCCCTTTCTCATCAGCCATTAAGCCTGTAGCTCTTCTTTGGGTGATGCCTTGTGAGATTCCCCTAATGCATGCTGGCGTGCCAGCTGGCTTTGTCAATTTTAGGTCCTGTCTATGCAACCATAGGGTTGAGATTTCTTGAGTGGAGCTCTCTACCCCATATAGGAGACATTATCCCACAACAGATCCAATTCCGCTGGCTCTTAGGATTTTTCTACCTGTCTTCCAGGATGTTCCCTGAGACTTAGGTGTGGGGATGGGGTTCGAGATGTACAAGTTGGGGCTGGGTTCCCCACGGCCAGATTTCTCTGCAACTTGGTTGATTTTAGCATTTTGTCTGTTGCACAAAAGCTTCCTTTGTGAGCTGTAGGTAAAGCTACACTTCCATGTGGCTGTGGCATGAGGATAAGGATGTAGGATGCTGTTAGGAATTATTCAGCTTAGGAAGGTGGCAGTTTTACCTTCTCAAACTCGAACTATCTCAGTAATACGGCTATTAGAGTGGTTTAGGAAAGAAGTAGCAGTAAATTCTCTTCTGCATCCTTGTCCTCACCAGCTAGGGGGAGTAGGCTAGGTTTACGGTACCAGTGTAAAACATGTACATATTTAATACATATGTCATACCCTTAATTTAATCAAATCTCAAAGTATACACTTGTCAACACCAGAAATGCATTATTTATTGGTCTCTCCTTGTGATAAGTAGGAAAAAGAACTCGCATGTGTCTTCTCTCATTGTACTCTCTCTCCCTTCCACATCTTCATAAGCCTTCAACTGCTGAATTGCATGTCACCATTGAGCATCATCTCAAAGGGCTGCAGCAATCATAGTCTCATGAGCATTGTACAGATATTCCAGTGTCTTCATATCCCAGCAACACTTTTATTCTCTTTTTGGAAGGCAGAATTTTTGTTGCCATTTATGTGGTTTAGATTTGCATTCTTTCCGGAAAGTCTCTTCATGTATTTAGCTATCATTTTTTATCTTCGTACATATTTAAATATTTGAAATTGAGTTTTTTTGTGACCCTACTTAGTTACATTTTTTTCTATATTCTGGATTTGATGCATGATGTGAGTTCTCTCTTTGCTCACCTTAGAAAAGGCTTGGAATCTGGACAGACTTGATGTTTCCCTGTGCTGGAATGGTCAGTGCTTTCCTTCTGGTAAAAGAAGGTTTGTATTAGCAACACCATGTAGATTGGGAATATAGAATGTGGGCAGGCATGTAGACAACTTCAGCTTTGGTTCACAGTTTTCCTCCTGTACACATTGCTATTGCATTTGTCAAGCTCTAAGAGACTTCCAAAAGAGAAAATAGTCTTGAAGTTTCCTAGTCCAGGGAGGATTAGCCACATTTGTAAGACTGTTAGAGACAGTAGCTTCCAAACTTAACTAGATTTTGGGTCACACAGGAATCTGCATAAGCCATGGATGCTTGGTTCTACTTCCAAATTTTGCTGTAGTCTGGAGGATGGCAGGGGAATAGGAGAATTTTAGAGGTTCTGTAGAAGATGCTAATGTGCAGCCAAGGTAGAGAAGCAATGCCTGAAACAACAGGACTGACTGCCTGCCCAAGCACTGAGAATGGGCAGCCTGCCTTCATGCATTGATTATCACAAAAACTGTTCCTGGGGCTGGAGAGATGGCTCAGCGGTTAAGGGCACTGACTGTTCTTCCAGAGGACCGGGTTCAATTCCCAGCACCCACATGGCAGCACACAACTGTCTGAAGATCCAGTTCCAGGGGATCTGACACCTTCACACCAATGCACATAAAATAAAGTTAAATAAACCATAAGAAATATTTAAAAAAAAAAAACAAACAAACTGTTCCTCTCTTCCCTGTGGTCTGACAGTGTGTAGGTAAAGTTCTCAGGCTGTTAATGTGTTCAGAAGCATGGGGTGAACCTCTGTAGTCCAGAAACCAACTGCTCTGTGAAAAAATAAGAAAAAATAAGAAAAAGGACATTTGGATGCTTCTTCTTTTAGCTAAGCCACTCATCAAAAACTGTCTACCTCTATTCAGTTTCAATAGGTATGGTGTTGCCAAAGCTGTTTAGACTCAGGTTTGGGCTATTCTAATAGGCTATGCTTATTTTTTCTGATTACCTTCTTGCTGTTTGTTTGCTTTGTTTCAGGAACCTTCATCTTGAATCATGTAATTAATTACATGTCCTTATACTAGCCCCCAATGTCCAAACAGATTACTATCACTCAACCACAAATTATTCCAGTCTCATCATATTTTCCAGTTTCCAGAGCCACTGTCCATGCAGGCAGATGAAGCTCCTTCGGGGAGAGAGAACAAGGATAGATACAGGGGCTGTAGCCAAAGCATTTCCTGGCAATATATTCATCGCTGCATACCAAGAACTGAACTGCTGCTGCAATTACAAAACCAGGAGGAGAGAGTTAGCTATCGGTGGATGGTGAGGTGCCTGGGGAGTCTTGGAGAGGATGCTATAGCCTTGATTCGTGTAAACTCACCGAGGAAAATGTTCTCTCTGCTGAGTCTGGATGAGCTGATGCCAGGCACATTGCAGAATCTCCACCGTAAAGGTCTTTCAAAGCACTGGGTGAATGTCAATGATATCACTTCCCTCTTTCACACATCTCTTGAGAAGAAAATGCTTCTTAGTTACCGGGTAACATGCGTTTATCCAACTCCCAGCTTTTCTTTTCCTGCTTTTATACACTGCCCATTTCTCTCAGAACGGGGGTGTCATGCTCCATATTGTCACACCAAAAATATCAGTGTTCAGGTACAATTGCCAAAAACAAAATCAACAAAGCCAACCTGTAGCTTAAATAAGAAGAGATTCATTACTAACAAACAAAAAATAAACGCCAGCTGGCTATACCAGGTGTTGGAACCCACATATAATTAAGCAGAGGACTCAAAAACTGGATTAGCTTGTCTGGACCCAGCAGTGACTTGCTGTATGATATTGGCAAGTTACTTAACCCATTTGTATTTTCGTTCTTTTGAAACAGTTATTTTTTTTTAGACTGCATGTATGCAGAACACATATGTTCCTGATGTCTTCAGAGGTCAGAAGGAGGCTCTTGATCCCCAAGAACTGGGATATTAGATGGTTGTGAGCTGTCTCGTTGGCACTGGGACTACAACCCAGGTCCTCTGCAAGAGTCACAAGGTTCTTAACTACTGAACCATCTCGCTAGCTCCTGCAATTTATTTTCTTAGTGTATGAAATGGAGATAATAATATATAGATTTGCATATAATATACACTAGAACAAGTAGCTATGGATGCTTCACAATTGTAATCATTAGCTAATTGTCAATTATTAGTGCTTATAATTTTTAATAATTAGTTAATTGTTAGTTGTCAATTTTTTTTTTTTTTTGGTTTTTCGAGACAGGGTTTCCCTGTAGTTTCTAGAGCCTGTCCTGGAACTAGCTCTTGTAGACCAGGCTGGCCTCGAACTCAGAGATCCGCCTGCCTCTGCCTCCCGAGTGCTGGGATTAAAGGCGTGCGCCACCGCCGCCCGGCTAGTTGTCAATTTTTTACTTCCTTTGTAATTTTTTTTAACCAGTCTTCTCATTTTGTATTGGTCACATTTGCAATGAACTGCATATTATCTGCCTGGAAAAGAGAAACAAATTACACTTACGTAGCATCTGCTATGTTCTCAATGGCATCTTCACAACTACTGACGGTGGAGGCTGACTGAGAAGCAAAGGACAATGGCTCTGGGCTTTGATTCTTCCGCATGGACGGGCTCTGTGGGAGCCTTCTCAGCTTGGTTCATCACCCTCCTGGACCTGGGGGGAGTTGGGAGGACCTTGGTCTTAACATAGAGTAGGGAACCCTGATGGCTCCTTGGCCTGGAGAGGGAGGGAGGGGGGTATAGGTGGAAGGGAGGAGAGGGAAGGGGGAGGAAGAGGGGAGGAGATGGAAATTTTTAAATATGAAAAAATAAACTATGGGAAAAAACTCAAGGTACTGGGAACATTTCTTTTGTTTTGTTTCCTGTGTGTTATTTCTATATAGCTAATAATAAAGCTGAAGCCCAAGGGAACTTTGAAGTTTACTTAAATCACAGAGCTAGCGAAAATTGAAATGAAATTCCAACTAATATCTATGCAAAATTAAAACTCAGATTATTTCAATGAGAATAACATGGAAAACTTAAGTGCTTAATTGCTATCTTTCAGAACTTTAGATACATCTTTCCAAGCCTTCTCACTACCAGTTTCTATCAATCTGGTATTAGTCTACTGCGTCTGTCTTTTTAAGTGACTTGACTTTGTTTTCTGGAAGTTTTTAATATCCTTTATTTTTTGTTTTAAATATTTTTACTATAATATGCCATTGAGGGTTTTATTTCTGGCTCTGTATATTTGGAGTTTTGCAGCTTTCTTGTACTTGGATGGACACCTCTATTACTAGGTTTGGGAAAGTTCCTCAAAAATATTCTCTATGCCTTCACTATGGTTTTCTTCTTTTCCTATGCCTATCATCATCTGAAGGTTAGATACTTTCATGGTGTCTTAGAATTCCTCAACTGTTTGTTCCTATTTCATTTCAAATCTATCATGGGTCCTTAATGCATGATCTAATTCCACTATCTTTTTCCATTCCTTATTTCTTGGTTTCTTCATGAGCCAGTCTACTAATGAGGCTTCCCCCCGAGGATTTTATTTGGCTTATTACATTTTTCATTTTTGATATCATCTCAGGTTAGGTGTTCTTCAGCATTTCTACCTTTATTTTCATATCTTGGATAGACTGCTCTCATTTCATTCATCTCTTTGGTTTTGGTGTTTTGCAGTTTATCCATGACTTTGAATTGCTTGAGCAAACTTATAACCATTCTTTTGAATTCTTTGGTAGATCTTTCTCAGTAATTTTTCATTAGATGCTTTCCTTAGTTAGAGTTTATTCTTGCTGTGAAGAGGCATCATGACCACAACAACTCTTACAAAGAAAGCATTTAGTTGAGGGTGGCTTGCTCACAGCTCCAGAGGTGCAGTCCATTATGATATGAAGGCGAGCAGACAATGAACAGGCAGATGTGGTGCTGGGGCTGAGAGGGCTACGTCGTGCAGGCAACAAGAAGCTGACTGATTGTCACAGTAGCAAGGCTTGAGACAAAGAGACCTCAAAGTCGGCCCCCACAGTGACACACTTCCTCCAGCAAGGCCACACCTCCTAATAGTTCCACTCACTTTGGAGGTCATTTTCTTTCAAATCACCAGTCATTACGATGGGATCATTGATTTGTGGGGGAACAAGGCTGTCTTTGTTGTTCATGTTGTTTATGTGTCTGGGCTGGGACTTGAACCTTTGGAATCAGTTCATTGGCTGAACTCTTCTTTCTTTTGTATTTTTTAATTATAAAAATCTTAATCGCCTTTGTCTTTTTAGAGGTGGTACTTGCAACATTCAGTGAAGGACTAAGTTCTAGTAAGGAGTATGTGTTCTTTTCATCTGTTAGCCTGGTATGTAAGGGAGGAACCTCCATAGCTAGTCTTTCTCTGAGGGTTTATTTTGCTTCACCGAGGACCTTTTAACTGGGTCTATATCTTTCCCTGTGATTTGTGGGTCTTTTAATATACCTGTGAGCCTTAGCCAACATCAGCACTATTTCCCACGCTGGTTCCTTGGCTACTTCTAGACCTGCTTTGAGACACATAGCTTCCCATACTCTGTGAATTTGAAGTAAACTTGCTTCCCCACTTGCGCAGCTCCTTCCTCCGAGGCCTTGCAAAGTGTGGAACCCAGCACCAATACTTCTCACATCAGCTCAGGACTGGTCCTTAAGAGAAGAGTTTTTGATTAATGGACAGAAGTTTTAAAACTCAATATTATTTCAGGCCCTCAAGCATTTAAACTTGTTAACTGTCTATCAAAAATGCCACTGATCTCATCATAGTGATCTATCAGTATAGAAATTATTTTGAAATATTTTCTCACCCTTTCCCTTTACCCCTCCCACTTTCTTCCCCCCACACTCCCAATTTACTCCAGAGATCTTGCCTGCTTCCCCTTCCCAGGGACATCCATGCATGTCTCTCTTCGTGTTCTCCTTATTACCTAGCTTCTCAGAGATTGTGGATTATAGCCTGGTTATCCTTTTCTTTACAACTAATATCCACCTATGAGTGAGTACATACCATTTTTGTCTAAAATATATGCCAGTGGCAATTCCTTATAATGCTGATAATAAAATGATCATTTATCATTTATAATCTTATAATACCTGGAAATTAATGTTTATTTTTTAATTGGGAGAAAGCTGAGTCAATAAAGTACTTGCTGTGCAGACATGGAAAATAGAGTTGGGGGGGATGAGAACTGATCCTTAGAAACTGCTATTTTGTAAAATTACTTAGTTTCTTTTGCCACATTTATGAAAATGAATACAATATGATTGGCCAGGTAAATCCATGCCTGGATAGAACATTAAATGAGCTAATGAACGCGAAAGTGATGGAAAGGTGTGATCGGTCAACACAGTAGAGTGGCTTTGATTGAAAGAAAACTCCGTGCCATTGTGATTGGCAAGCACAGGAGACAGACTGGAAGTCAAGCACACATGAATGAGATGCAGATGTTTCCCATCTTAGCTTCACTATTTTCATTGGGAAGTTAAAGATGGGGAAGATAATAGAAAGCATGAATCAGGTCGGGTCATGAAAGGAATTGTGTAGAATGCAGAATGGGTGAATTTTTGAAAAAATAAATGTCTTTGAGATAGAATGACTTTTCCTACAATGTGAGTGGCATTTTGCTGTACCCATCACTTCAAGTGCAAAAACTTAATTTTATTTTTCATGTTGTGTTCTAAGGAGCAACACATGCTGGAAATTAATCTGAACTCCTTAGAACAATTTGTGAAATTAGACATTTATAAAACACATACCACACTCGTGTATCTGTTGTAGCTAAAGACCATATGCTTCCTGGCTACGAAGAGGCTGCTCCTCTCATGACTCTGCACTGACTGCTGCCATGGGTCTTGATGATTGTATATTTGCTACCATTCTCCAATCTCATACTACTTTGAGATGTTTGTTACAAGTAAAACTTCCTTGAAAAGTGAGTTCAACAGTACATACATATATAGACTTTAAAATTGTCTAGGAATTAAAAGGAATTTTATGATTGCATAAAATCGCACTGGTACCCTAGAGACCGGTTTGGGTTCATGTTGTCTGTATCTAGTATCCTTCCAATGCCAAAACATAGAGCTACATTTTCAAGGTCATATCCTGTGGAAAACATACATAGAAAGATGTACTTTGTCTAATTCCTAAAAATACTTGTGACCCCATCGATCAGACCCTGTAAGCTGCAAGCCCCACTCTGCCCCCAAACACTCCTATCCCCTACATCCTCAAAGAAATTCTGAAGCACAGGCTGAGACGGCACAGAGAGGACCAAGAGGTGAGTGAGCACCCACTCATCTGGACACCCTACTCTCTAGGTCTTTAGTAGTGGGGCAAAACCCTGGGCCCCTCCCCTACCTGCCTCAGCTTCCCTAGTCAACCAACAGGTAAACTTCCTGCAGATAGGCTGCTCCAACACCCCTACCACATTGATAGGACCCTGTAAGCTACAAGTCCCACTTTGCCCCCAAACCCTCCTTCTCTCTGGGACCTCAGAGGAACCCTGAAATATAGCCTGCGGCTGCACAGAGCAGACCAAGAGAGCGGACTGACAGATCAGGCCAAGAGAGACCTCAGCGACTCCCTGATGCACAGACAGCAACTGCAAAGATTGGACCAAGGGGCAAAGACACTGCTGATACCCATTGGAGGAAGAGATGGGTAGGTGCCAATGCAAGAATTCATTCAGCAACCTAAAAAGCAACATGGTAACACCAGAACACAGTGGTCACACAGCAGGAAGACTTGAACATCCTAACCCAAGAAGAATCAGAAGAAAACAACTACTGAGAACCTAGAGAGTGGGGTGTCCAGAAGAATGGGTGCTCACTCACCTCTTGGTCCTCTCTGTGCAGTCACAGCCTGTGCTGCAGAGTTTAAATGTAACTTTACCAGAATGATGGAGACCTTTAATGAGTAAATGAAAAACTCCCTTAAAGAAATGGAGGAAAAGACGAATAAAATAAATTGGAGAAATAAAAAAATTTCTTAAAGGAACCCAGGAAAATAAAGAAAAATAAAACAATCAAACAGGTGAAGTAAACAGTTCAAACAGTTCGACTTGAAAACTAAAACAGAGGTGATAAAAAACACAAAGTGAGGGAATTCTGGAAATGGGAAACCTGGGTAAATGAACAGGAACTACAGATGCAAGCATAATCAACAGAATATAAGAGATAGAAGAGAGACTCTCAGATCCTGGACAGATGTGGTGTAGACACTAAGAGACCACAGATGCAAGCCCAGACTACTGTATCCAGCAAAGTTTTCAGTCACTGTCAATGGAGAAAACAAGATATTCCATGACAAAAGCAGACTTAAACAATACCTATCCACAAATCTAGTCCTTCAGAACATACTAGAAAAAACCTCCAACCCAAAGAAGCTAACTACATCCTTAAAAATCACAGGCAATGGATCACCCCCACCAGCAAAACCTAAAGAAGGGAAACACACAAACACTACCACCAAAAAACAACAGAAATTAACAATCACTGGTTATTAATATCTCTTAATATCAGTAGACTCAATTCCAATATAAAGAGCTACAGGATAAGAGAATGGATACAAAAGCAGGATCCATTCTTCTGTTATAGACAAGAAACATACCTCAACCTCAAAGACAGGCATTACTCAGAATAAAGGGTTAGGAAAGGATTTCCAATCAAATGGATCTAAGAAGCAAGCAGGTATAGTTATCCTATTTTCTAACAAAATAGACTTTAAACTAAAATCAATCAAAAGAACTGAAGAAGGACACTTTATGTTCATTACAGGAAAAATCCATCAAGTTAAAGTCTCAATCCTGAACATGTATACCCCAAATACAAGAGCACCCACATATGTCAAAGAAACATTGCTAAAGCTTAAATGGTACATCAAATCCCACACACTAATAGTAAGAGACTTCAACACCCCATTCTCCACAATGGTCATATCAATCAGACAGAAACTTAACAGAGAAATAAGAGATCTAACAGATGTCATGACTCAAATTGACCTAACAGACATTTACAGAACATTTCACCCAAACACAAAAGAATATACCTTCTTCTCAGCACCTCATGGAACCTTCTCTAAAACTGACCACATACTAGGTAACAAAACAAACCTCAACAGATACAAAAATATTGGAATAACCCCCTGTATTTTATTGGATCACCATGGTTTAAAGTTAGAATCCAATAACACTAATTGCAGAAAGCCTACAAACTCATGGAAATGGAATAGTGCACGAATGAATCATCACTGGGTCAAGGAAGAATTTTTAAAAAGAAGTTAAATACTTCATAGAATTCACCAAAAATGAAGGCACAACACACCCAAACCTATGGGACACAATGAAAGCAGTGTTAAGAGGAAAGTTCATAGCACTAAATGCCCACATAAAGAAAATGAAGCAATCTTACACTAGCAAATTAACAGCACACCTGAAAGCTCTAGAACAAAAAGAAGCAGACTCACCCAGGAAAAGTAGATGACAGGAAATAATCAAATTGAGGGATAAATTCAAGAAAGTCAAAACAAAGAAAGCAATACAAAGAATCAATGAAACAAAGATCTGCTTCTTTATGAAAAATCAAAAAGATAGACAAACCCTTACCCAAACTAATCAAAAGGCAAAAAAGAACATCCAAACTAGCAAAATTGGAAATGAAAAGAAAAACATTATAACAGACACTGAGAAAATCCAGAGAATCATTAGGTCATACTACAAAACCTGTGCAAAATTCTACCATAACTTCAAAGGAGCTAATACCTATGCTCCTCAAAGTGTTTCACATAGTAGAAACAGACAGAACATTGCCAAACTCTTTTTTTTTTTTTTGAGGCTACAGTAGCTCTGATACTGCACCCACACAAAGACTCAACCAGGAAAGAGAATTACAGACCAATCTCCTCATGAACATTGATGCAAATACACTCAGTAAAATACTAGCAAACCAAAAACAAGAACACATCTAAAAAATCAGCCACCATTATCATGTTAGCTTTATCCAAGAGATGAGGGGATGATTCAATATACGACAAATCTATCAATGTAATCCACTATATAAATAAACTAAAGAAAAAGACCATATGTTGATCTCATTAGATGTTGAAAAAGTATTCAACAAAATCCAATACCCTTTCATGATAAAGGTCTTGGAGAGATCAGGAATACAAGAAACATACCTAAACATAATAAAAGCAATATACAGCAAGTCGACAGTCAATATCACGTTAAATGGAGAGAAACTCAAAGTGATTCCACTAAAATCAGGAACAAGACAAGGTTGTCTACTCTTTCCATATCTATCCATCATAGTTCCTGAAGTTCTACATAGAGCAATAAGACAACTAAAGGAGATTAAGGGGATACAATTCAGAAAGGAAGAAGTCAGATGTTCACTATTTGCAGTTGATAAGATAATATAGATAAATGACTCCAAAAACTCTGCCAGGGAACTCCTTCAGTAATGTGGCAGGATACAAGATCAACTCAAAAAATTCAGTAACCCTTTTATATACAAATGATAAAAAAAAATCAGAGAGAAATCAGAGAAACATCACCATTCACAATAGTCACAAATAACATAAAATATCTTGGGGTAACACTGACCAAAGAAGTGAAAGACATGTTTGACAAGATCTTTAAGTCTTTGAATAAAGAAATTGAAGAAGACACAAGAAAATGGAAAAACCTCCCATGCTCTTTGATAGGTAGGATTAACATAGTAAAAATGGCAATCCTACCAAAAGCAATTTATAGATTCAATGCAATCCCCATGAAAATCATAACATAATTCTTCACAGACCTTGAAAGAACAGTAATTAACTTCATATGGAAAAAGTAGAAAAAAAACAGGATAGCCAAACCAATCCTGTACAAAAAAGGAACTTCCATAGACATCACTATCCCTGACATCAAGATCTATTATAGAGCTACAGTGCTGAAAACAGCTTGGTATTGGCGTAAAAACAGACAGGTGACCAATGGAATCAAATTGAAGACCTGGATATTAAAACACACACACACACACACACACACACACACACACACACACACCTATGAATATGTGATTTTTGACAAAGAAGCTAAAATTATACAATGGAAAAAAGAAAGCATCTTCAAAAAATGTTGCTGGCATAGCTGGATGTCAACATGTAGAAGAATGAAAATAGATCTGTATCTATTGCCATGCACAAAACTCAAGTCCAAATGGAGTAAAGACCTCAATATAAATCTGACTACACTGAACCTCATAAAAAAGAAAGTGTGAAGTAGTCTTCAAGGTATGGGCACAGGAGACCACTTCCTAAATATAATACCAGTAGCACAGACACAGAGAGCAAGAATAAAATAAATGAGACCTCCTGAAACTGAGAAGCTTCTGTAAAACAAATGACACAGTCAATCAATAAGACAAAAAGACAGCTTACTGAGTGGGAAAAGATCTTCACCAATCCTACGTCAATCAGACAGAGGACTGATCTCCAAAATGTATAAAGAACTCAAGAAATTAGATATTAAAATACTAAATAATCCAATTAAAAATGGGGTACAGATCTAAACCGAGAATTCTCAACAGAAGAATCTCAAATGACTGAAAGACACTTAAGGAAATGTTCAACATCCTTAGCCATCAGAGGAATGCAAATCAAAATGACTCTGTGATTCCATCTTACACCTGTCAGAATAATTAAAATCAAAAACACCAATGATGCTAGAGGGGATGTAGGGTAAGGGGAACACTCCTCCGTTGCTAGTGGAAATGCAAACTTGTACAGTCACTCTGAAAATCAGTATGGCAGTTTCTTAGAAAATTGGGAATCAACCTACGTCAGGACCCAGCAATAACACTCTTGGGCATATACCCTAAGGATGACCAATCATACTACATGGACCTTTCTTTGTTCAGCTATGTTCATAGCAGCATTATTTACAATATCCAGAACCTGGAAACAACCTAGATGGCCCTCAACTGAAGAATGAATAGAGAAAATGTACATTTACACAATGAAGTAGTACTCTGCGGTAAAAATCAATGACATCTTGAAATTTACGTGCATATGTGTGGAACTAGAAAAAAAATCCTGAGTGAGTTAATGCAGACCCAGAAAGATGAGCATGGTATGGACTCTCCCAAAGGTGGATACTAGCTGTAAAGCAAAGGATAAGGAGCCTATAGTCCATGACCCCAGAGAAACTAAATAACAAAGGGAACTCTAAGAGGAACATATATAGATAACCCTAGCAAAACAAAATAGACAAGATCTCCAGAGAAAATTGGCAGTGTGAGGGTGGGGGGAGAAGGGAGGGCAGTAGGGGAGAAGGAGGAGAGAAGGGGAGAACTTGAGGAAACAGGATAGCCAATATGGGAGAAGGCCAAAGAAAGACATCTTGATGGAGGGAGTCATGGGGCTAGCAAGAAACGTGGCACTAAAACTGGGAATTCCTAGAGAAATTCCCAGGAATCTTAGCAAGGATGGCCCCAGCTAAGACCCTAAGCAATAATGGAGAGGGTGCCTGAACTGGCCTTGCCCTCTAGTCAGATTGATGACTATCTTAAGTGCCACCATAGAACCTTCATCCAGCAACTCATGGAAGCAGAGACAGAGAGCCACAGCAGAACACTGGACTGAGCTCCAAAAGTCCAGGCAGAGAGTGGGAAGAGTGATAATATGAACGAAGAGATCAAGACCAAGATGGGGACACCCACTGAAACTGCTTACCTGAGCAAATGGGAGCTCACCAATTCTGGATGGATGGGTAAAAAACCAGCACAGGATCAAACTAGGCCCTCTGAATGTGGATGATAGTTGCATGGATGGGGCAAACCATGGGGTCACTGGCTGTGGGACCAGGATTTTTCCCTACTGCTTGTTTTGGCTTTTTAGAACCCATTCTCTTAGGAGGCATACCTGGCTCAGCTTAGATATAGTAGGAAGGGCCTCTGGTCCTTCCTCAAAGCAATGTGCCTTACACTCTGGGAAGTGGATAGGGGTGAGGTGGGGGGAATGAGGAGGGAACAGGAGGAGGGGAGAGAGTGGGAACTGGGATTGGTATGTAAAAGGAAAAAAGATAGTTTGTTTAAATTGAAAAAGTTAAAAATGATAATATTAACAGCTAGTATCATTTGATTTGAATTATAATCTAAAGCTAAATGTCCCATGTATAAAAATTAAAAAAAATATTGTGCAAGCATTAAATATTTCCATTTAAAAATATTTTAATATACATAAAACAAATGCAAAGTAGTACTAAGTATGGTTACTCTATATCTTGGCCCAAGTTTTAAAAATATATGAATGAACCTCTTAAATACATCTTTAAAAAGATACTTGTTTAAGCATTTACACAAACAAGCCAAATGACAAAATTATTTTTTATTGATTTTATTGAGCTATATATTTTTTCTCTGCTCCCCTACCTTCATCCCCCCTCATCTTCTTCCCTCTCCCATGGTGCCCATGCTCCCAACTTACTCATTTTCTACTTTCCATGTAGATAAGATCTATGTATGTTTCTCTTAGAGTACTCATTGTTGCCTAGTTTCTCTAGGATTGTGAATTGTAGGCTGGCTTTCTTTGCTTTATGTCTAAAAGCCACTTATGAGTGAGTACATATAACATTTGTCTTTCTTGGTCTGGTTTACCTCACTCAATATGATGTTTTCTAGATCCCTCCATTTGCCTGCAATTTTTAATATGTCATTAATTTTTTCTGCTGTGTAGTACGCCACTGTGTAAATGTACCACATTTTTCTTATACATTCTTCAGTTGAGGGGCATTTAGGTTGTTTCCAGGTTCTGGCTATGACAAACAATGCTGCTTTGAGCATAGATGAATAACTGCTCTCGAGGTACAATTGAGCATCCTTTGGGTATATACCCAAGAGTTCTATTGCTGGGTCTTAAGGAAGGTTGTTTCCTAATTTTCTGAGAAATCGCCATACTAATGTCCAAAGGGGCTGTACCAGTTTGTATTACTACTAGCAATGCAGGAATGTTTCATTTACCCTACATCCTCTCCAGCATAAGCTGTCATCATTGTTTTGATCTTGGTCATTCTTATAGGTGTAAGATAGAATCTCAGAGTTGTTTTGAATTGCATTCCTCTGATGGCTAAGGATATTGAACATTTCCTTAAGTCTCTTTCAGCCATTTTAGATTTCTCTGTTGAGAGTTCTCTGTTTAGGTCTGTATCCATTTATTATTGGATTATTTGTTCTTTTGATTACCAATTTCTTGAGCTCTTTGTATATTTTGGAGATTAGCCCTCAGTCTGATGTGAGGTTGGTGAAGATCTTTACCCATTCTGTAGGCTGCCAATTTGTCTGGTTGGCCATGTCCTTTGTTTTACAGAAGCTTCTCAGTTTCTGGTCCCATTTGTTATTTCTTTCAGTGTCTGTGCTACTGGGGTTATATTTACGAAGTGCCAATGTGTTCAAGTGTACTTCCCACTTCATCTTCTATGGGGTTCAACGTAGTTAGCTTTATGTTGGGGACTTTGATCCTTTTAAACTTGAGTTTTATGCATGATGATAGATAACAGATCTATTTTCATTCTTCTACATGCTGATATCCAGCTATGTCAGTACCACTTGAATATGCTTTCTTTTCCCATTTTATACTTTTAGCTTCTTTGTCAAAATCAGGTGATTGTAGGTGTGTGCATTAATATCTGGGTCATCGGTTTGGGTCCATTGGTCCTCTTGTCTGTGTTTATGCCAATACTAAGCTGTTTTCAGTATGATAGCTCTGTAGTAGAGTTTGAAGTCAGGGATTGTGATGCCTCCAGAAGTTCCTCTATTATACAGGATTGTTTTTGCTATTTTTTTTTTTTTGCTTTTCTATGTGAAGTTAAATACTGTTCTTTTGAGGTCTTGAAGAATTTTGATAGGCATTGCATTAAATCTGTAGATTGCTTTTGGTAGGATTGCTATTTTTTTTTTACTGTGTTAATTCTACCTACCCAAGAAACTGGGAGGTCTTTCCATTTTCTTGTGTCTTCTTCAATTTCTTCAAAGATTTAAAGGTCTTGTCATTTAGGTCTTCCATTTGTTTGGTTAGAGTTACTTCGTAATATTTTATGCTATTTGTGGCTATTGTGAAGGGTGATATGACTCTGATTTCTTTCTTAGTCCATTTATCATCTGTGTAAAGGAGGGCTACTAATCTTTTTTTAATTAATCTTGTATCCAGCTATATTACTGAAAGTGTCTATGAATTGTAAAAGCTACTTGGCAGAATTTTGGGGGTTGCTTATGTAAACTATCATATCATTGGCAAGTAGTGAGAGTTTGACTTCTTCTTTTCCAATTTGTATCCCCTTGATCTCCTTTTGATGTCTTATTGCACTAACTAGAACCTCAAGTACTGTATTGAATAGATATGGAGAAAGTGAACAACCTTGTCTTGTTCCTGAGTTCAGTGTGATTGCTGTGAGTTTCTCTCCATTAAGTTTCATGTTGACTGTTGGCTTGATGTACATTGCCTTTATTATATTTAGGTATGTTCCTCATACCCCTGCTCTCTCCAAGGCATTTATCAGGAAGAGATGTTGTATTTTGTCAAAGGCGTTTTTCAGCATCTAATGAAATGAACATGTGGTTTTATTTTTCAGTTTGTTTATGTGGTGGATTACATTGACAGATTTTCATATGTTGAACCATCCCTGCATCTCTGGGGTGAAGCCTACTTGATCATGGTGAATGATTTTTCGGATGTGTTTTTGGATTGCATTTGCCAGTATTTTATGGAGTCTTTTTGCATCAATGTTCATAAGTGAGATTGGTGCGTAATTCTCTTTCTTAGTAATGTCTTTATGTGGTTTCATATCAGGGTAATTGCAGCCTCATAAAAATAAGTTTGGCAATGTTCCTTCTGTTTCTATTGTGCAGAGCAATTTGAGGAGTATTGGTATTATTTCTTTTTGAAAATCTTACAGAATTATGAGCTGAAACCATCTGGTCATGGGTTGGTTATTTTTTTTTTTTTTGGTTGAGAGAATTTTGATGACTGTTTCTATTTCTTCAGCAGTTATAGGTCTATTTAATTTGCTTATCTGGCCTTCATTTAATTTTAGTAAGTGATATTTATCCAGACTATTGTCCGTTTCCTTTAAGTTTTCCAATTTTGTGAAGTACAGGTTTTCGAAATATGACCTGATGATTCTCTGTATTTTTTCTGTGTCTGCTGTTATGTCCCCCTTTTCATTTCTGATTTTGTTAATTTGGGTATTCTCTCTGCCTTTCAGTTAGTTTAGATAAAGTTTTGTCTATTTTGTTTATTTTCTCCAAGAACCAACTTGTTGTCCTATTGATTCTTTGTATTATTTTCTTTATTTCCATTTTGTTGATTTCAGCTCTCAATTTAAATATTTCCTACTGTCTAGTTCTCCTGAGTGGGTTTGCTTCTTTTTGTTCTAGAGTTTTCAAAAGTTCTGTTAATTAATTCACTAGTGTGGTATTTTTTCAGCTTCTTTATGTATTCATTAGTGCTATGAACATTCCTCTTAATACTGCTTTCATTATGTCCCATAAATTTGGCTATGTTGTGAGGTCATTTTCATTGAATTTTAGGAAGTCCTTTCATTTCTTCCTTTATTTCTTCCTTGACCCATTGATGATTCTGGTGAGCATTGTTTAATTTCTATGTGTTTGTGGGCTTTCTAGAATTAGTGTTGCTGTTGAATTCTAATTTTCTAATTTTAAGCCATGGTGATCCAATAAAAAACATGAGGTAACTCCATTTTTTGTATCTGTTGAGGTTTGCTTTGTTACCTAGCATGTGGTCAATTTTTGAGACATTTCCATTAGGTGCTAGGAAGAAGTTATAATCTTTTGTTTTGATGGAATATTCTATAGCTGTCTTTTCAGCCCATTTGAGTCATAACTTCTGTTACTTCCCTTATTTCTCTATTAATTTTCTGTCTGACAGACCTGCCCACTGATGAGAGTGGGGTGTTGAAGTCACCCACTATTAGTATGTGGGATTTAATGTGTGATTTAAGCTTTAGAAACATTTCTTTTACATATGAGGGTGCCCTTGTATTTGGGACATAGATGTCTAGTATTGAGATTTCTTCTTGATGGATTTTTCCTGTGACTAATATGAAATGACCTTTTTTGGTCTCTTTGATTGATTTTAATTTGAAGCCTATTTTGTTAAATATTAGGAGAGCCACAGAGCTTCTTTCTTAGGTCCATTTGATTGAAAAAAATTTTCCCAACCTTTTACTCTGAGGCGATGTCTGTCTTTGAGTTTGAGGTGTGTTTCTTATATACAGCAAAATGATGGATTCTGTTTCCATATCCAACTATTAGCCTGTGTCTTTTTATAGGTGATTTGAGTTTATTTATATTAAGAAATATTATTGACCAGTGATTACTAGCTCCTATTATTTTAGTTTTGGTTGTTGGTGATGTTATTTTGTGTGTTTTTCCCTTCCTTGGGATTTGCTGCTGTGTGATCATCCATTGTCTTTTTTTTTTTTTGCTGTTGTTCATGTAGTCAACTTCCTTGAACAGGTGTTTTCCTTCTAGTACTTTGTGTACGGTTGGATTTGAGGCTAGGTTAAATCTGGTTGGGTTAAATCTTGTTTTGTCTTTCTATGGTGATTGAAAGTTTTGCTGGGTATAGTAGTCTGGGCTGGCACCTGTGGTCCCTTAATATCTGCATAATGCTTGACTAAGATCTTTAGGCTTTCATTGTTTCCATTAAGAAGTCAGGTATAATTTTGATAAGTTTGCCTTTATATGTTACTTGGCCTTTTTCCTTTGCAGTTCTTAATATTCTTTCTTTATTCCATTTGTTTAGTGTTTTGATTATTATATAGCAAGGGGACTTTTTTGATTTAGTCTATTTCGTGTTCTGTAAGCTTCTTGTATTTTCATATGCATATCTTTCTTTAGGTTTGGAAAGTTTTTTTCTATGATTTTGCTAAACAAATTATCTGTGCTTTGGAGTTGGACTTCTTCTTCTTCTTCTTCTTCTTCTTCTTCTTCTTCTTCTTCTTCTTCTTCTTCTTCTTCTTCTACTCCTCCTCCTCCTCCTCCTCCTCCTCCTCCTCCTCCTCCTTCTCCTTTTTCTTCTTCTTCTATTAATCTTAGGTTTGGTCTTTCCACGGTGTCCCATATTTCTTGGATATTTTGTGCTAAGCTTTTGTTATATTTAATGTTTTCTTTAACCGATGAGTATATTTCCTCTTGTATCTTCAGTGCTTGTGATTTTTTTCTTCCATCTCTTGTATTCTGCTGTTTATGCTTTCATTTGTGGTTCCTGATAATCTTCTCATAATTTCCGTTTCTATAATTCCCTTGGCTGTGTTTTCTTTATTGCCTCTATTTCAGTTTTCAAATCTTACATCATTTCTTTCATATGTTTGATTACTTCTTCTTGGTTTTCTTTAAGGGACTTATTGATTTCTTCCATTTTTTGTTTGTCTTTTCCTCCATTTCTTTAAGGGAATTTTTTTTTCTTTCTCATGGTTTATTTTTTTTATATTTAAAAATTTCCATCTCCTTCCCTCCTCCTCCCCCTCCCTCCGTTCCTCCTCCCCCTTCCCGCCCCTCCTTCTCCCCCTTCCCTCCCCTTCCCTCCACCCATACCTCCCCTCCCTCCCTCTCAAGGCCAAGGAGCCATCAGGGTTCCCCACTCTATGCTAAGTCCAAGGTCCTCCCAACTCCCCCCAGGTCCAGGAAGGTGATCGACCAAGCTGAGAAGGCTCCCACAGAGCCCGTCCATGCAGAAGAATCAGAGCCCAGCGCCAATGTCCTTTGCTTCTCAGTCAGCCCCCGCTGTTGGCCACATTCAGAGAGACGGGTTTGGTCGCATGATCCATCAGTCCCATTCCAACTGGAGTTGGTGATCTCCCTTTAGTTCTGTCCCACCGTCTCCATGAGTGAACGCACCCCTCAAGTTCCTGACTTTCTCCCTCATGTTCTCGCTCCTTCTGCTCCTCATCAGGACCTTGGGAGCTCAGTCCAGTGCTCCAATGTGGGGCTCAGTCACCTTCCTCATCTGTCGCCAGCTGGAGGTTCCCTCACGGTCCTGACTTTCTTTCTCATGTTCTCCCTCCTTCTGCTCCTCATCAGGACCTTGGGAGCTCAGTCCGGTGCTCCAATGTGGGGCTCTGTCATTTTCTTCATCTATCGTCAGGTGGATGTTCTATGGTGATATGCAAGAAATTCATCAGTATGGCTATAGGAACTGGCCTTTTCAGGCTCCCTCTCCTCAGCTGCCCAAGGAACTAACTGGGGGCGTCTCCCTGGAAACCTGGGAACCCCTCTAGGGTCAAGTCTCTTGACAACCCTCAGGTAGCTCCTTAAATTAAGATATATGCTTCTTTAAGGGAATTTTTTATTTCCTCCTTAAGGGCCTCGAACATTCTCCTGAAATTATTTTTAGGTTATTTTCTTCTTCATCATCTATATTTGGTTGTCCATGTCTTGATATTGTGGTGCACTAGTTTTTATTGGTGTCATATTGCTCTTTGTGGGGTTGTATGTGTTCTTACCCTGTCTATTCATCTCTTTCTTTGATTGGTGTAGATGGGGCTGTCTGTGTCTCTGTTAATCAATATTTCAGGTACCATTGGATCCAAGGCTCAGCTGGTTGCTCCTGGTGGTGCAGCCAGGTCCATGGTTCCAGTCACCCCACTAGTCACTCTGTGTTCCTGGAGATAGTTCAGAGCTCCCAGGGGTAGCTCTGCAATACCTGGAGTCTGCTCCCAAGGAAATTGCTTGCTTGGTGCTGTTACTTCTGAAGTTGCTGCCTCAGACCTGCTCTGCAGAGGTTGCTAGCTCAAGCCAGTTCTGGCAGAAGTTGCTGCTTTGGACCTGCTCCAGCTGCCTCAGAGGTCGCTGATTCATGCCCTGTCCAGAAGTGGTCTTTGGTTCAGGCCAACTCCCTCAACATTGGCTCCCTTGCCCTTGCACGTGCTCCTGTGGAGGTTGTTGCCTTAGGCCTGCTCCAGAGGCGTCACTGGCTCAAGCCTGCTCCTCTGGAGATTGCTGCCTCAAGCTTGCTATAGCTGAGGTAACTGGCTCAGGCCTGTTCCCACAGATGTCCTTGGCTTGGGCCTTCTCTCTCAGAGGTCCCTGACTCCACCTGGTCCTGCAGATGTCTCTGACTTGGGCCTGCTCCCTCAGTGGTTGCTCCCTTGTACCTTCTCCTGTGGAGTTTGCTAACTCACGTCTGCTCTAGATGGAGGTCGCTGGCTCAGACTGTTTCCATAGATGTCCCTGGCCTAGGCCCGCTCCCATGGAGGTCCCTGTCTTAGGCCTGGACCCGCAAAGGTCTCTGGCTCCAGCCTACTCTCTCAGTGGTTCCTCCCTTGTACCTGCTTCTATGGAGTTCCCTGCCTCAGCGGCAAATGAAATTCCTAATGAGACCCAGAGGAAAAAAAGAGAAATAGATAGGAGAGCAAGGAAGAAGAAAGAAAGAAAGAAAGAAAGAAAGAAAGAAAGAAAGAAAGAAAGAAGGAAGGAAGTAAACTACATTCTGTGGGTAGATTGTCCACTTTCCTTTGAAGAAGCTTTTCCCTAGAATATTTCAACTAACAATTTATCATCTAAGATAAGAACTATTTCACTGAATTTTCTCTGTATTAAAAAGAGATGACCATGGTGCCTCACACTACCTGTAAAAATATAGTCAGGAAAAATGATCAGAATACAGACATTTCCAGCAAGATTGTGGAGTGTTCTGTGAGCACTGAGTGTCTCCTGAACTCCAGGCGATATCAGGGAAGTGTTTGCTTTAGTAACACAGAGCGAGGTAACTTGAGGGCTCCTAGACAGAACAAGCTCAGTGGTCCCTCCCCACTTCTTTTGATATTTGTGATAAGAAGCAATGCCCTTCAGCATTGTTTAATGAGCATTCCAATCATGTTCCTTTCAATCTTTCATGTTTTCTTTCTACCAAATAAAGAGAATGATAAATGAAAATTATCTCCTTTCCAAAAGGGGCAACAAGATGTTTCTTTCTGAAATATCATGATTGGTGGAAGAGGATACCAAATTAATTATCATGAGACCAAACTGTCATATTGTGATAAATGTACACACACACACACACACACAAACACAACCTATTTAGATTTCCCAAGTGTAACTGAGATAGAGAATCAACCAGAAAAACCTGAGACACCATGGGCATAGTCATTAACTATGAACATGCTCATATGGTGACTGCTAGTTTCACAATTGTTTCATATGGTGACTGCAAGTTTCAGAATTGTAACCAATACTCTACTAAGTAGAATTTTACACACAGCATTTTATTTTACCCTAAGCAAGGTTGCAGGGTAGTTTTTATTCAGAGGAAATCTGGAACCAAAGGCATTCAAGGATACATAGATGGCAAGTAGGAATCAAACCCAGTTTTGTTTGACATTCAAGTTCATACTTGAACATGGCTCTAAGAAGAGGCAGCATTTGCATGTGTGTTGAATGCAGTTTTTTGTCCTGCTCTTCCCTTACTTTATGTTAACACTGGACCAGAAGCTTGGTGAAACCAGGCTGCATATCTTTCAAATTTGTAGCACATAACGGTGCTCAGTAAGTACACCGTCTCCCTGGAAGACTTAATTGAAACTGTTTGGGAAATGATGAACTCACCATGAAGAAGGCTTTGGCAACACTTCAAGCAATTAAGTTGAATGTGTAGTTTCCTGTTATACACGCATAAGCTTGATATCTGAAAACCTATTAAATTAACTTTTTTTTAACAAGAAAATAGGTAAGACACTGCTTTTGTGATTTAGTTGTTTCTTATTTGTACTAAAATGGTATCTCTTCTAACTGATTTCTTCTTCGAAACTATGAAAGCCATGTAAACCCAGGGTATTTTGTTGTATTTAAATCAAATATCCCTTCCCTCCTGTTCATCCCTTATAAGTGGCCTCTTGTTTCCCTTAGGGTGAATTGCGTTTGTCCTAGGGATTACTTTGTGATTTGTTGTGTCTGACGCTGGTTTCCATCTCATTAACCCCACTTTCTTCCTAATTCTCCTGGCTGATTGGTTTGGTCCTTCAACATGTCAGATATGTTTTTGTTTCAGTCCTCCTTTTTTCTTCCGATTTCCCTTGACCTGTAATGAATTGCCTTTCTCATAACTGTTCTCAGGACTGACGCCAGTCTTATGTCTATTCAGCTGTCAGTGTTTCAGAGTCCTTTCCATTACACACTCACCCTACACTCCACCGCTCTCATCTCCTCGTGTTTCTCTCTCCCGTGCCTTGTAGGACTCATTATTTTGTGGCCTTCTATGTTGCCCTGGCTTGTATATTGTCTGCCTCTGCTGCATCCTCCCACTGAAGTAGAAACACACAGGGCAGACCAACAGTCTGTTTTCTCACTGCTACGACTAGCATTAAGAATCATCTCAATGTAACTAGTCATCGTTGAGTGAATCTTTGGACTGATAGACAGGTAGATGAATAGCGTTCTCTATGATGTAAGTTATGTGGGATTGGGTAATACAAACATGGGCTACTATTTACCCTTTTATTGTTGGAGACAAGTATCATTTGAAGGTCAGAGTGCAAGCATACAGAATAAACACCTTTTTTTGCACCATAAAAATTTCCAGGGTTAATAGTAAGAAGTCAGAACTCATGGGGTTCCCTGAAGACTCAGAGCAGGAAAGGACGTAGGGGTTACCAAGAATGGCACAACAGCTACAAAGCTAGGCAAGCGTGGTATGGGAAGGAGAGGCTCTCTCAGCCTCAGAAAACCGGGAGGGAACATTAGGGTAATGCCTGCCTCTCCACCTCACAGGTTTTATCCCAAGCCTCTTCTTCTTTGGTTCCAAGTCCTTCTCACTCATAGGTGCAGGCTGAGAGTTCAATTATTTTCAGATACTCCTGACAGTTGTGGGCTGA
Organism: Arvicola amphibius; assembly: GCF_903992535.2. Classification (NCBI taxonomy): domain Eukaryota; kingdom Metazoa; phylum Chordata; class Mammalia; order Rodentia; family Cricetidae; genus Arvicola; species Arvicola amphibius. Next base: position 92,474,905 of record NC_052049.1, on the reverse strand, counting down.
CAGAGAGCTTTTGCTGATGTCTCCCAGGATCATATCACTTTTCTTACCAGCTTTGACTCCAAGACTATGTGTCTCCTGACCTTATTTTCCTCTCGTCAGGGATTCACAAGAGCTTAACCGCTAGAAGGCAATGGAAGGAAGCTACCAGGTGGAAAAGGGAGAAAGGACTTCCTCTTGGCATCCTTCTCCCTATTGTTTCAAATTTAGCTCAGCAGTCATGTTCACCCTGCTGAAGATAGTAGGTACTGAGTTTAGTTAAAACTAGCTTCTTGGTGTCCTCTAAGGGACAGCTGTGACAGCAGAGTTGTCCTGTGCCTGAGAGCCTGCTCTCCGAGCTGTTTCTTGTGAATCCCCAAAGATAAGGTACACACCTGAACCATCAAGCCGTGGGTACCATTTTTTAAAAGGGCTCTTCTCTGTTCCTGACGACCCTATCTTTAAGCATCTAATTATCACAGTCGTTTCTCTTTGTCCTCTCAACTGGGACAAACCACTTCTCCTCATAATTGCAACCTCTGAAGCCTCAACATCCCACAGTCCAGATGCTGTTTTCTTAAGAACAGAAATGTAATTATTCTCTTATTTTTTAATGTAATTATGTATTGTTTCTTTGGAAATGCCACATCATGCACCCCAGTCCTGCTCACCTCCCAGACCCTCCATATCAGCCCCTCACCTCTGAGCATGTCCATTTTCTCCTGCCTAACTATTGGCCCATTCAGCTCTTATTAAATCAATCCCAAGGTGCCTTAGTCAGAGATACATCTTTACAGTATACAAAAAGATTATCCCACAACACTGGCTCAGACCCTTGACCCAGTCAACCACTGATAGAGAAGACTTAACGATGCTATTTGGGATGTTTTTCCTTGCTGCGTTATGCAGGTGGCTTCCGCATTGTTGCATAGACCGTAATGGGAACTTGAGTTATTATCAGACAATGACTTCCAGGGCATCTTCGGAGTTGCCTGCTAGGTGCCATCTCCTCCCCATTCTAGGCAGCGCTGGAGCTCAGCCCAATTCTAGCCCAGTTGAAGAATCTCCTCCTTGCACTGGAAACCTCCTTGACTGAATCCCAAACAGAAAAGGCAGAATCCACTGAAAATCAGAACAGGCTGTCTGATTCCTGTGGAGATAAATAAATCAATTGCTTCCACTAATTTCCACAGAAGGCTGGTCTTGCCAATGGAATGCTAATCAAATACTCCTGTGACCCCCAGAAATTATGTCACCAGTTCTTTCACATAGCTTACTGCCTGCTCTGTCTTTTTTCTCTTACAAGTCCACTATTAGACTTCATTCATTAATAATAATTTTTTTCCTGGAGATTCTATCACTGTCCATCCTTCTGATGTGTGAAAATACACATAATGAAAAAATGACTAGGGGAACTGTTCAGTGGTATTAGGTGTGCTCCTGGTGTGCAGCCACCACCCATCAAAGAGGAATTTCCCATGTTACTACGCCTCAGCTCTCATGAGCACACTTCATTTTGTCTTTACGACTTCACTTCCCCAAATCCATACTTGGAACTTCTGCCTAGCGGTGACTATTTGGCTGAGCACTGTGATGTAGAATATTAAGATTTCTCTCCTTTTAAAAATGCTGACAACTAGTCCATTGCATGACTACATTGAATTTTATTTATTACTGTGTGGACAGATACAAGACTTGCTTACAGGGTTGAACCATAAAGAATGATACATTATAAACATGGGTATATGGGTGTGTTCTCAAGACCTATTTTCTATTTATTCGGGTAGAAATACAGAAATGCCTTGCAGACCTAAATGGAGATTTTGTTTATAAATTGGTGAGGAGCTACCATATTGCTTTGCATAATAAATGTGTCCAAGTGCTATACTACAGAACACAGGATGGCAGTTTCTCCAGATCTTCACCACTTTTGCTGTCTGTTTGTTGTTGTTTTTACAGTAGATGTCCTAATGGGCGTGAGATGGTATCACATGGTTATTATTAGTGATGCTGAAGTATATTTTTATGTGCTTATCAACAATTTTTGCATTGTCTTTGGAAATAGCCTATGTGGACCCCTTTCCCTGTATTCAGTCCAGTTGTTAAACTATGAGTGACTTTAGAGGTTCAGTGTGCATTCTGGATTATTTATACTTTATCCAAATATATTATTTAATTGTCTTCTGCCATCTCTTTGCTGCCATTTTAACCCAGCTGCTATCACATTATAATGAATACAAGTTCTAATTATCACGAAGTGTTAATGTTTATTTTGTAGCTGGGGCCATTGGTGTCACATCCAAGATGTCTTTTCCAAATCTGATAAATAATGTTGCCCTGGTTGTTATACTGAGTTTTGTTGTGTCAGATATTGGATCCATTTGTACTGACCGTGAACAAAGGGCCGTTCCCCGGGCACACAGATCTCTTTCCCAGCACTACCTTGGAAAGAGTGTTCTTCTCTCGTTGAATAGTCTTGGCAACCTCTTAAAAAAGATCTTTTGATCAAAGAGAAGAAAACTTATTTCTGGGAATTAGTCCATTGTCTATATGTCTGTTTTCATGCCAGTCTAACACAGTTTGGATTATTGTTATTTTTATTAAGTGTTGAGATCAGAAAGCATGAGTCTTCTAGCTTTGTGTTACTTTCTTGTGACTGTCTTGGCACAGGCTTCCTCTTGTGCTGCTCCGCTGTGTCCCTGGGCTTTGACGTATTGGCTTCTCATGGTCATTCACCTCTAACTGTTTTCTGATTTGCTTTGTGATTTATTCTCTGAGACATGGCAATTTAGGAGCATGTAATCTAACATCCAAAACTTGTAAATTTATAGTTTTACTTTTATTATCTATTTCTATGTTTATTGTGTTGTGTTTGGGAGAGGTACTTTAATTTGTGACCTAACAGATGTTGTACCCTAAAAAAATGTCCTGTGTGCTTTTGAAAACATAAATATACTGTTAAAGTTTATATAATATTATTGGGTATCACGTAGCATGAACAATAAAAATCCAGAGACAGATAATAGGATTCAAGCTGAAAGATCAGAGAAGTAAAGCAACCAACCACTAGACAGCTCTTAATCTCTACAAAATCTTCAGACTGAGAAGAGAGCAATTTCCTGTCTCATGGAAACTTATATTCCTCTCTAGTGCTGGCATGAAAGGCGTGCATCACCACCACCCAGCCTCTATGGGTAACTAGTATGGCTGCTGGGATTCAAGATGTGTGCCACCACTGCCAGGCCTGTATGACTGAGTAGCGTGGTTAGCTTTGAAGTTTGATTTTCAGGCAAGCTTTATTTATTAAAAAAATAAAATATCACTTTATCAGAATTCAGAGAATATCTGTCAGGTCTTGTTGACACTTTTTTTAGTTTTTGAAATAAAATACAATTGAATAATTTTCTTTTATTTTCTTTACTTATTCAACTCCTCCCATGCCTCCCCTCCCTCTCATAAAGTAACACAAGAACAGACTCAGCAGGTTGTTTCTGTACATACAGAACAATCAAAGAAGGGATATCATTATGCTGTTTGTTTCATTTATTTCTATATGGACAGACATGTGGGTTGCTTACATGTTTGAACTGTAGTAAGAGGCTGCTAGTGCGTTCCTGGCTGCCCTGGCTCCCAAAATAACCACACAGAAACTGTATTAATTAAATCACTGTTTGGCCCATTAGTTCTAACTTCTTATTTGCTAGCTCTTACATATTGTCCTCTTGAAGATAGCTGTCTTCATTTTCCTTTGATTTCTTCCTGTTTATTTTAGGTGCTTTCAATATCTTCTCTTCAAGTTTAAAGATTTTTCTGCTTTTAAATCATTCTATAACTTAAAAAATTTCAGTTCTTGCACCTTTTGGCTCTGAGGTGGTTGTTTTCATCTCAAGTTTATTATTTTACCAAAGACTCCAGTTTGCCTTTCTATTTTCTGACTGCTTCCGTTAGTTTTTTGCATAGTTGTAACAGCTGTTCTACAATCTTCCCCCAGTAGATCACTCATAAAGTCTGTGTCAGGAACTTTTTCTCCTCATTGACTTTTTATGTTGAGTGCTCCTCACTGTGAGTGTGTGTGTGTCTTTGCATAAGTTGTCTGTTTTTAAACTGGGTTCCCTAAATCTAATAATTCTATGACTCCAGAAATCATGTTCTCCTTCTTCCTATTTGTTTTATTTTTATTTTTGCTTTGGGTTTTGTTAATTACTCCTTCAACAATATTTGAGGGTTGTCCTAAAGATTAGCCATAAGTGCAAACTCAAGTCTTCTGAAATCTTTCCTGGGAATGAATGATCACTTTCTATTTTTTTTCCCTTGTAAACTTGTCATTTTTAAAATATTTAAATATTTAATGCCTAGTTTCCAAGAAAGGAAAAAAAAACTGGAAAGATTACAAAAAATAGGGCATTGTGTCTTCCAGTCCCCTGTAAATTGCTTTAATCTGGAGAGAAGGGGCCTGGACCGACTGAGGGGGCACAGCAATGGTCTCTCACATACTTCTCTGCACATCTAGGGAAAGCACGAGTCAGTAGATCTACCATACCTAAAGTACTTATTTTCCAACCCGATGCTGCAGGCATTATGCAAGCCACTGCTGGTTCGTGTACTGAGCCACCTGGCATGGGTCTGGGATGAAGGAGCATATAACTGCTACTGTGCAAAGAGTCAGAGTTGATCAGAATTAAGCACACTTTACAGACCAAGCCATTCTCTAAAGTTGCAAGATTTCAGAGACTCCCGAGTCTCAAGGAAAAAATGTCAGACAGAAGCCACCATGACAGTTTTGGATGTGGACGAAGAGAGGCCTACAGAGTCCTGTTTCAGACTATCCCAACTCACTCCCATCAGTTATACATTCTTCATGATTCCTTTTTCCTCCCAGGTAGGAACAATGTCTTACTACTTTTGTTCAATTACAAGTTGAACAAAATCATAAATTCCAGTGTAAAAACATGTAAAAACAGTGTAACCATCTGTAGCCACGATTACCTTTCAAGTCATTCTGCCCATCTTCGGTAGATAACTGCTCTTCATGCGTTTTATTTCTTTCTCATAAAAACAACTTTCCCTGGATGTGAGCATTACAGACACAGTTCTCACCATCTATCATCCATAGACTTTCATTTCTGTGGAATTTTTAAATTTCATTTCTCTTGGGAAATTTTACAAGTTTTCACTGGCTTTGTAGATTTAATTCTCATGATGTGCTTATGCTTATTTTTTCCTGTGTTAAGGCATGGGGTAGACACAGCTAGGTATGTTTCAATATTTGCTCAAATATGCTGTCCCAAACAAAGGGAAATACAATATTCATGCTGTATCTGCGAGGGCAGGGGCCATGTTGCCTGTGGATGGTGAGGAATCACTGCAGGGAGATTTTATAGTCACTGAGAGTGTCTTTGCTTGCCTTCTTTCCCTTGTGTATACTGCAGCCAGGAGTTATTTGTGGCTGGCTGTTTAGTCCTTCTCTAAGAGGCAGCAGGAATAGCTGAGGGTAGGCTCTCAGGTGCTCCTCCTATGTGCTCAGAATTTTCAGACAGCTCACAGCTTGGAACTTGACCTAATGTTTGCTCGCTGGGCTTCTTCAGTCTAAGCTTCTGTTACTCTGCTGATCCCAGAGCCTATGATGAAACTTCTAGACTGAATCTGCCACCTAAGGCTGGCAGATTTCCTCCCTGGGGCTATAAATTTATTTCCTTTAACTTAAAGGCCCACACTTTTCCTCCTAATCACATTGCAACTGTTCAATAAGTACAGTTCAGTTATCTTGCAGAATGTTCCCCATAGTTCTGTATTAGTCTGGTTATTTTCTTAAAGTTATTTCTGCCCTCACATGTCCTTTCAAATGGAAACTCCCTTTAGAAGGTTGATTGACTATGTTAGACAATTATAGGAAGGACTGGTTCATGGCTGATGCTAAACATATAATAGAGAATTGCATCAGGAGTCCTGTACTCTCAGGATGATAAATGGTTCTATCTAACTTCAAACATTTAAGACGGGTGCAAGCATACCTCTCTATTACAATGGTGGCTCTTCCTCTTTCAATCAGTGAAGGCAATCATGCCACATGTTAGCAAAGAATGCTTTCTATGACCCAGACTCTTCTTACATTTTTACATTCATTCAGAAAACTTGTTTAGTTGATTTTATACTGTGTGGTGAAAAGCAGAGACTGATTTTACCATCCCGTCTTTGTTTCTTACTTGATAGCCTTGTGAATGGAGGAATGTCTGTGTCTTTCCTTTCCACTTCTATTGGTTCTTATGAGGCAGCTATGGGAAGGTAACATCACTAAGAACAGGATGCCATTGCTTCCAGGCCCTGCTGATGTCACAGGGAGAAAATAAGCATCATAACTAGCTACTTTTTTCCATGACAAGTTTTTATATAAATTTTTACTAGTATAACTTTTATACTGAAATTTTGTTCTCTAAAAGCACCAACGTGTGTTTTTCTTTGAGCCCGTGATGTTTTGGAGATTTTCGTCCACAGTCAGTTGGTCCTGTTGCTTTGACTTATAGGAAAACACATCCCAACAGGGGCATGGGACAGTCACGTCACTCACTGCACCAGCTGGCAGAAGGGAAAATGAAGAGACTGAAGCACCACAGTCCCCTGGAAAGTTGATCCTCAGGACCCAAAGAACTCCTGCAGGGCTCCAGCTTCTGGAGGGTTAGTTCTACAGCCTGAAATCAGACCAAGCTTTTACATTTGGGCATTTAGAGGCTCTCAGCATCCAAATGCAGCAAAACTGTACAGGGTACAAAAACTGGACAGCCAGAGTTCTGGTCCACTGCTGGCTTGCAACAGTTGTTTTGATTAATTCTAGTGTTATTAATTAAATATAAAAATACATAAGTTCATTTCTGGTTGCATTCAGCTTTATAGTTGTTTTTCTCTCCACTTAATATTCTTGTAAATATAAGAAAAATGGGCTTATTATTTGAAGATCAGAATATCAGAGAACACATTATCAAATTATCTATAAAAATAGCCATTTTCTGTTTCAAGTTCATCATTTCTGTGTTTTATTTCACAAATAACACATAGGTTTAACTTTTTCTTAAAATCATCAGTGTATTTATTCCTATTCTTTTCTGTACAAAATTTAATACAACAAACACCTTTCTATAACTTTTCCCTTTAAAGTATACCCTAAAAACCTGTGTGCCGGTTCTCAAAGATTACCTCCTATTTTAGAGATGCATCCTGGTTCTTTTTATGAATATGCTTCAGCCTCTTCTTGATGAAAATTTACTTTTCATGTAACACCACAACTCATAACCAATATACTTTTCCAAAATTTCAAGTTGATCTTCATAGTAGGTAGTTGAGTTCTAAGGTCAAATTAAATATCCCTCAATTCTCTCTACCACATGGACTTTCTGACTCTCTCTGGTTGGTTTCAAGCATCCTGGAGTTCTTTCTTTTCTATGGACTCTGGCATTTTATTATCATCAGAATAATGCCCCTTTCCTGCATAGCCCTCAGGGCTTGACTCGATCCCTTTTAATACAAGGAGCTAATGTTTAAGACAGATAATCTGGCACAATCCCTGTTTCCAGGATCCCACAGTCTAATAAGGAGTGTTGCTCATTCATGACAAGTGATATGTTAACGATGCTTGAATGAGACGTCATAGGGTTCTGCAGAAGTTGCAGTCTGGGAGCGTTGGGTAATCTTGGAAGAAGAGTGATCCCAGAGATGTTTTGCATAGGTTTCAGGCGTGAGGCCGGACTGATGAACAAATTTATACATCAGGATATCACAGGAGAACCTGGTGCACAGAGAGATGAGACATGCCCGTGAAGTAGATGCCCTTGGTAAGTGTGACATATGGCAAGATGTGAGGCTAGCAAGGGCATCCCAGCAGCTCATGGGAGACATGGTACATCAAAGAGAGAATACTGAATTTCATTTGACACAGCAAGAAAAAATGGAACGCAATTTATATCAAAGTATTATATTGGGGCTTTATGCAAGGTACCATAATAGGTAGCAACTGAAGGTAGGGAGAAAAAGATACAAAGTTAGAAGCTGATGGATGTAGTTGGGACAATCCTGTTTGGGTGCACCAAGACCCAAAGACTCACAACAGAAAGATATGAACTCTCAGTCCTCTCTGTATGCACTTCTCCTTTTCGATTCTCTACTCTTAGATATGGTGTGAGTCACGAATTGGAGTTTCCTTCACATCTCTGTATTGATCCTCACATCGAATGAATTCCTGCATCCTATGGATTTAACCGTCAAGATGGATCGCAAAATAGCCCCTTTCTATTGTCCTTGTAACCAGGCCCTACTTAGTTTTGTTCTCTGAAAACTTCCTACCCCTCCCTCCTATACGCAGAAACTGGGGGAGCATCTTCTTCCCAAGTGTGGCCACAGTGTTCATTCTCTGAATGTGCACCTCATCCCACTGCATTTTAGGATGAAGTCTGAGCCCCTTACATATCTGTAGGCACAAGGGACCTGGTTCCGCTCCACCATTCTATTTCAATTTCAGCACCGGAGCACACAATTCTCTTTTCTACTCTCTAGCCTCATATGCCTCAACTCTTCTATCTGTGAGGATCATATTTTCTCCACGACATCTTCTGAGAGCTGTCCCTTCCTTGTCTCTCAAACCTGCAGTAAGTATTATTTCATGTGGATCTTCTCAATCCCTAGTCTCTGTGACTCTCATTTTTGTTTTCTTGGGGCAGCATGGACTTTTCCTACCTGCCTAACAGACAATTACTGCTCCCCCCCCCCCCATATCTACAGAGCAAAGCAAGTCACTTCTTTGCTGTTTTCTCAACAACATATCTGCAGGACCAAGTTCCCATTTGCAAACAGGAGGTTGTTTTGCTTGGAGAGTAGGGAAAGGACTTTGTTTCTCTGTGATATATGGTCATGTGATTTCTGTTAATCAATGCTCTGCCGCGGGCGGCTCTTCACCAAGGGCAGGTTCAGAATGGGCTGCGGCTAGGCTATGCCCTTGTCACCTGAGACTCAGCTGGCAGTGTCCCACTATCAAGTCCTCGGGGACTGGTGTTTATACTGCAGAGTGGTCGCACTGTAACCACAGCTAAAGCTCGTCATGCTTCAAGAACAATACCTTAAAAGAAAAAGACAGCCCACCCAAATAGAGCACTTTGAGTACAGAATAGACTTTAAAAACTTTTTAAGAAAAAATATAACTATTGGAATGGGACTGATGGAACATGAGACCAAACCAGACTCTCTGAATGTGGCCAACAGCGGGGGCTGACTGAGAAGCCAAGGACAATGGCGCTGGGCTTTGATTCTTCGGCATGGATGGACGGGCTCTGTGGGAGCCTTCTCAGCTTGGTCGATCACCTACCTGGACCTGGGGGGAGTTGGGAGGACCTTGGTCTTAACATAGAGTAGGGAACCCCGATGGCTCCTTCGCCTGGAGAGGGAGGGAGGGTGGTATGGGTGGAGGGGAGGGAAGGAGGAGGGGAGGAGATGGAAACTTTTAAATATAAAAAAAATAAACCATAAAAAAAGGAACCCAAACAGGGCAGAAACCTGGAGGCTTGAACTGAAAAAAAAAAATTTCCTTAAGGCTTTCACGTTATTCTTAATATTTTAGAGTCTCAGGTAAGTGAATTTATTACTGAGATTAACTGCACGTATTTCTCTTTGTTTCAGTTGATTATTTTAATATTTAAGGCGCTTACTATTATCTGGTATTTCTGTAGACCTTTTAAAAAATAGGACAGGCCTCAGTCTCATTGTGGAGCTCAAACTTCAGGATGATGGGAGACCCCTCATACAGGACATGTGATACTTTCCTTAGCAAGTCTGCGGTCTAACAAATGATAAAGAGGCACAGGGAAACTCCTTTATTACATCACCAACACGGCATTATCCAGGCACAGTCTGCCACCGCTTGTGATTAGGAGTGCATCGTTTGGATAGTGTCTGATCTGTGGCAAGTAGGAGCCTCATGAAGGTGGACAACAATTAATATTGGTGCCCTTTTATGTCAATCCTGCAGTCACTCTGGCATACACCGGGGAGCCTTGGAATGTGTCCCTCATGATAAGGAAGTCTTCTGTAACACTAGGGACATATAGCGCAAGTCTTGTTAGGTCAACTACATTCTGCTTAGTATCGATATACAACACAGCACGCTGGCCTCTGGCTGAGTTCCACATGATGACATGCCTCCTTTTTGGCTTCTCCTTTCTTCATCCATGGTATCCAAGCCCCTCAGTTCTCCAGGCTGCAGCCATCAGCATTGGGAAAGGTACCCTCACTTTCTGAGCCCCCAGAATCCTGTGGAGCTACAGCTAATGGTTCTGGGGGGTGCTGCTTGCATTGCTTATTTCTGTGCCATTGAAATGAAAATAAGCAACAGGAACAACTTGAGAGAAGGAAGCTCTGCATTGGCTCAGAGCATCAGAGGACTGCAGTTTGCAGTGGTGTGGAACATGTGGCAAAGGCCAAGGGAAGGAAATGTGAGGCAGTTCCTGTTCACACAGTGGAGGATCAGAAGCAGAGAGAGCAACTAGCAACAGAAGGATGTAATTTTCAAAAGTCTACCCTTGGTGACCTACTTTTGTCATCTAGGATCCACTTCTTAAAGGCTCCACGGCCTCCCAAAACAGCACACCAGTGAGGGAACAAGTGCTTTTCTATGGGTGACACTTCATATTCAAGCCACAGCACCTCTGGTGTCATGTCTTATCTTATCACAGACTTGGAGGGACATTTGATGGGGATTTGGAATCTGCATTTCCTGGAGAGTTTTCCCCTACTGAGACCCAAACCAGGATACAACCCTGTGTTCACTTCTTGTTGCTGGGGGAACAAACTGCCACAGGTGTGGCTATCCTGAAAGAACTAAATGGATTATCCCTTCCTTGTGTGGGTCAGTAGGCTAGGCGTGGTCTTCTCTGCTCTGAGTACACAAGGCTGGTTATTCAGGTTGTGTCGTTTCCAGATTTTGGAATGCGTCTGCCCCAAAGTTAAACTAGATTCTTGGATATATTCTCTTCCTAGCCACTGTAGAACTCAGTCCCACTCTCTTGTTGCTGTCACTAGGAACAGGGTTCTCTTAACTATATTCTCCACATCGGTCTGCCAGTCTTCAGCAAGATTTTGAATTTACGGTGTCATGTGATCAACTTGAACCCTCCTAAAAGTTAAAGAAATCTCCATTTGAATGATGTCTGTCATGGCAACCACACTCTAAAACAAACAAACAAACAAACAAAAAACCTTTGTCATAAATTGTATCATATTAACATCATCCAGGCATAGGGTGTGAAAATCTTTGCAGGCCTTTATACCACAGGCTCTAGGTTCCTGTTGTCCTCATTGATTGAAGGAAGCCCTTTATAATGATAAACTCTCTGGACTTTGGTAAGGACTTTATATTTATCATGCTTCATGACTCTTACAACAATTCCAGAAAATAGATTTGGTTATCTCCTTACTACCCAGAAGGAGGTGGGACCAATGACCAAAAAGGTTAGGTTATTAATAAAGACAGTACATCATGCTGTGGAGTCCCCTGCTCAGGTCGCCTTGGTCTCCTGCAGCAGGCTCATCTAAGCCTATGTACAAAGTGTTGCTGGTGCCAAGCACAACCAGAAGAAGGCAACTGAGCCAGGCAGAGAAGCCAAGTGACATACGAGAGTGAGATCAGAAAAGGCAACCTGAAGGCAAGTGGAGGGGGTATGGTTGAGGGCTGTTAGAGGTATCACAGCACTGTGCCAGGGAACAGAAAAGGTGTGCTAGAGGAAGCCCTTAGCACAGGGTCTTATAGAGAAGAGAGTGGAATCAAATATATACCTAGATTTCTCTCTCTGTCTCTCTGTCCTTATCTCTCTCTGTGTATGTATGTATCTGTCTCTGTCTTTGTCTCTCTCTCTCTCTCTCTCTCTCTCTGTGTGTGTGTGTGTGTGTGTGTGTGTGCCTGTCTCTCTCTGTCTCTCTGTATGTGTGTGTGTGTGTCTGTCCCTGTCTCTCTCTCTCTGTGTATCTCTCTCTCTCTCTCTCTCTCTCTCTCTCTCTGGTTCAGGTGACTTACTGGGCTAGTCAAGTGACACAGAACCACTCAAATAGTAGCCCTCTCCACTTAAGCATTGCCTTTCCCTTCCTGCGGAGTGTGTAGGTAGTTCCCAGACACAAACAACAGCCATGCAAACACTTAGACTTGGCTGGCCCTGTGTAAGATGCGCCCCAGTGTAAACATTGACGAGAATACAAATATCCATGGCTTGACTACATCCTGGATATGTCCTCACAACAGATATTCCAAATTTATCATTTCATGATCTCTACAGTGACTTTATTTTTCATGGTATATCTAGAAAAAATACATCATAATCATTTATCCACTAGTTGCATTTCATCAATGTAGTGTATGTTTGTTTTGTGATGATTTCTCAGCTCTTTGAGAATAATAAAAGCAATAAATGAGAAACTGTGGGCATGTAGGTGTTCTATTGAAACTCCAGCACTCAGGAGGCTGAGATGGGCGGCCACAAGTTTGAGGCAAACTCTAGACACATAGTGAGACCTTGTTTAAATAACTAAGACCAAAAATAGTCCATTAAAAAAAATAAACTATATGTTGGTTCTAGAGCCATTGGAGCAGACTGGATACCACTTCCTGCCCCTTGATGACGCTTGCAAGACAACAGCTGAAGCCTAGCATGGTGAGGGTGTCCCACCACCATCACTGAGTGACAAATATCAGCTATTGTCTCCTAGCATAGTGAGGGTGTCCCACCACCCCAAGCCCACAGTATTTCTAAGGCAGACTCAGTGAACACTCCATCACTGAGTGACTAATATCAACTCTTGTCACCTTTCCTGAAATTGTTTAAAGCCCCACTGTGGGCTGAGTGCAGCGTCCTGTGGCCTCCTGGTATAGCAGATGTGAACACAGCCCTAGCAACCCGAAATATATCGACTCATTTCATCTTTGCAGCCCTGTAATTTGTGAAAAAAAAATGCTATTTCTTCTCTCCAACTTGGATATGAAAACACCGACTGAACACAAGGACTATGTCAGAGGTACAGAGTTAGTGGAGTCAGCCCATGAACTCCACTTCCTGCCTCTGAAGTCTGCATACTGCCCAGTAAGCAGTGTAGAAGAAGGGAAACTTGGAACTGCTTCTAAGATCTGCCTGGCTTCAGGTTAGCCCGCTGACCTCCATGGGCTCCATTGTCCTTTTCTGAGATAGGAGGATAATAAGACAAATGATATGAAGACCTGGGCCTACATAACTATGCCTAAAGTTCTCATTTGAAACTAGAGCAGTCTTGCAGAGGGATTTGCTTTCCCTGTGTGCCCCTTTATCACATGGTCCCCAGGAGAATGCTGTGAGATACAAACCAGCTTGAAGAAGCGGGGTGCAGAGATAATGCAGAGGACATCGTAGCGAGGCTGTGAATCATGGCTCCACCCACCCACCCTCAGTGGCTGAGTCTCCAGGGGATGCAGGCCTTTGATGCCTGATTGCTCTCCCCGGCCTTCAGTGAAGCTGAAGCTGTGAGTCTAGGAGAAGAGGTTTCCCTGCCAAAACATGATATGATTCTGAAGAAGTGAGAAGAAAACCACAAACATTGTAATACAAAACTATATTTTTCTAACTAATCCTAAAATTCACATGGAAGCACAAAAGACCCCGAGTAACCGAAGCAATCTGGAACAAAAAGGAACAAAGCTGAGGAACCACAATAGCTGATTTAAAGGAATCCCGTGGAGCCAGGGTAGCCACAGAGCGGGCTCCGGCAGAAACCAACAGAACAGATCAAAGATCTCAGAAATGGAAGCACACCTCAGCCAGCTAATTTTGGGAAAGGCACCAGAAACACACCGAACAAAGGACAGCCTCCTGGACAGAAAGTGCTCCAAGAGCCAGATAGCCACATGCAGGAGATTAAAAATCGGTCCCCTGTTTATGACCCGACTCTCTACAAACCTGTCAGAGATCTCAATGAGAGCCAAGACTGTGAGATGGGTGGGAAGAAAACATGGAAACGCTGTTTCAAAACATGGGATCTGCATAGCATCAGGAGACAAGGCGCTTGGTTGAGGCAATAAATCTATACATTTCCTAATTCTTGCTCTTTAGGCAGATTATGGCATTAGATCATCCATTTGTAACATACATTCTCAAGTTGTGTTACAAAAAAGAGAGGCAATGCAGGGGCTGTCCTGTGACATCCCTATCTTGTCAAGTAAGGAAGAGTCTAGGAAAAAAAAACCCAAAACTCTCTTTTCTTCCTGCCACAAGAAAAACAAAGCTTTGCAATTCTTTATCACCATATAGCAATTGTCCCCATAAATGAGTCTATTGTGGTATTTCGTTACTGTGTGTGCAGGGTGCAACCATAAAATCGCTCTCCTCCCATTGCCTCTCCTCTTGTCTGTCTCCTGCCTAACCTACTATTGCTAGCTTGCATGTATATCATTTGGTGTCTGCCTTATTTCATGTAGCATAGCATGTTGTCATACTGTTGGGTAGGTAGAAACAGGCAAAAACCAGTGAAAGCAGAAAGAGAGCCATATCACAGTACCAGGCTTCAGCCAAGGACCAAAGTCAACCACACAGCGTAAAGAAGTCCATGAGACAGAAAAACGGGGACCACACAGACATCTGAGGACCAAAGCCAACCATAGGGTAAAAGCAGCCATGAGATGGAGAAACAGGGACCACACATTCATTAGTAAGAGTATATTCAGGATATATGGGGATCTAAAAAAAGGGTAACAGCAAAAATTAAGTAATGCAACTTTAAAATTGCCAAAGGCTGTGCATAGATAGTTCTCAAAAGAAATAAAAAGGGTCAACAAATATAAAAAGTATTTCACATGTGCTATTAGGGAAATGTAAATTAATACTACAATGAAATGCACACTCATCCTAGTAAGCAAGGCCATTATGGAAACAAACACACAATAGGCATCCCATAAAACTCACAAAAATGAGCAATGCTAATAAGGATGTGGAGGCAGAGCTCCAACACGCTGCTGGCAAAAAATGTAAGTTAAAACAGGCAGTATGGAAATTCCCCAGAAAAACTAAAAACACACCCACCATAGTATATAACTACCTGTCTGTAGTATATACAAAATAACGAGATCAGTAGACTAAGGAGATACTAGAGTGTCCTTGTGTATTATAGCATTAATTGTAGTAGCCACGATGTGTAATCAGCCTAGGTGCCAACACCAGAAGAGAGAAGAGAATGTAGCACAAATGCCCAGGGGAGACTATTAGTCATCCAGAAAGAGAGAAGGCCTACCATTGGGAGAAAATGGAATGGCATAGTAACATGCTATGTTACATGAAACAAGGCAAACACAGAATGACACCCATGCAAGCTATGAACAGTAGGTCAGGCAGGAGACAGACAAGACGAGAGGCAAAGGGAGGAGGGGTTCATTATTGCACACTACACACATGTAATGAAATACCAAGGTGAACCCATTTACACGGACAATTGCTCTACAGTGTTTTAGAAAATTACTTTGTTTTTCTTGTGACAGTAAGAGAAAGCAAAATTTAAAAAAAAAAAAATCTAGAGTCTTCCTTACCTGACAAAATAGAAATGTCACAGTGCAGCCCTCTGCATTACCTCTCTTTTTCATGATAAGTTAAGAAGATAAAAAAGAATCTTCCAATTAAAGCATGAAGGCCTAAGGGAAAATCCTTCCTATACATTCTTCTGTTCCAAAGTCTCAAACACTTTCGTTAGTAACCTCCAAGTGAGTAGAACCCATTTCTGCCATGGCTGCCCATCTCCTCAGGCAGCCAGGGTTACAGCACATACAATAAACTCTGCCCTTGCCCCCTCCCCCTCCCAGTCCTGGTCTCTGCTCCTGCGCGGAGCACAGTGTGCTGCTTCAGCTCCTTTGCTGGTCGTGGGCTTTTTCTCTCTGCTGGAAGATGGACAGAGAAGTGAACTGAATTAAGGCAGGTGTCAAACCCTGCAGTCCTGCCACTCTGCTGTGAGTGCTCCCCAGTGCTCCCCTTCCTGGAACTCTACCAAGGGGAGGACCTTGTCATTGGGACGATGAGCTGGGTGGCAGACACAATGTTGGTGTCTCTGTGAATATGCTTCTGATTAATTTCAATGTCAGATCAGTTCCTAGTCTCTCCTCACCTCTAAATTCTTAGCTCAGGTATTCCTGTATCTACTATCTGAAAAAAAAAAAACAAAAAAAAAAAAAACAGTTACCTGTTGGTCTTGGAGAAAACAGGCAAACTTTATAAAGCAAATTAATGCATACTGTAAAAATCAAAACAAAAACAGGTATCATGGGCAAAACAAGAGCAGGCATTCTCACAGGTTCTACTTTCTTCAGAAGGTTCATCTTTCCTGCCATGAACACTGATTTCACATATGCGCATCTACTGGGGCAACCCAACAGTGATATGGAAGTTGGCTTTGGAAAGTTTATCTTGCCATGCTTGTGCATGAGTCATACAAAATGCACACTGTGTTAGTGCCAAGGGATGGCTGCTGTGGAAATCTAAGCATCACAAGGACGTTAGAGGGTTAAACACCAGCCAAATCAATGACTAAATCCAAATTATCCCTCTGAACAATGTGCTACAGAGTGGATTGTCCCCAGCCATCCTTTGCAAAGGTTTTCTCCTACAATGTTGTTTCATTTGCTTCCCTTTTCTGGAAAATGCAGCTTGAAGCCTAAATTAAGTCCAAATAGTTTAATACCTAGAAACAACTGGGAGGAGCTCTAGGCCTTGATAACCAACACTGACAGAAGGAAGGATGGTTGGAGTGTTGTGAAATTGCCGTTCTGTTTCGCAATAAGTTCAATTAGGAAAAATGAATTGTCCAGGTTCAGGTATTTAAAGAGGCTGAACCTTGCAGCTGGGATTTTGACCAAGGCATGGCAGTCCTGGCTCACAGGTGGCATGGGCTGCATTCCGGTAACGGGGCAGTGTTATGGAAAACTGCAACAAGGTTCTTGGTGCTTTAGGAACTACACAGCTTCTTATAATAATGTTCCATTGAGTTATTACATGGTCACAGGAGGAAGCCATGATAATCATTCTTTTTACAGACCGGACTTTTCAAACATAAGAACCTTCAACTTTGCTGATGGTCACAGAGCTGGGAAACTGCACAAGGCTGGATAGTTCTCTACTCTAATTTCACAATCATCTTTCATATACTTAGAGACCAACCAACCAACAAAACAACCCGTGTTTATTTTTAGAAAGCAATTGGATTGGTTGAAACCCAATCTGAGAATGTGTGTTATCAGTGGGTGACTATCAGGTGCCTTGAGTAGCAGCCTCAGTATCCCCTCAGGGCTCAGAATTGGATGTCTGTAGCAAATGAGGATCTGAGGGTAAAAAATTAACTCAAATGAGTTACCTCAGCATCTTCTTTATTTTTTTGTGAAGGGGAGAAAGTGAAGTGAAAGGTATGGAGAAGAAGGAGGAAGAGGAAGAGGAAGGAAAGCAAGAGGAAGAAGTGGAAAAAGTAGCAAGGAGGAGAAGAAGAAGAGTAAGGGCTGATCTCCACAAGGTTTCTAGTTTGTATAGACCTAGTTGGAAAATTCCATAGACAAGGTCAATGATAATATACATATCAAAATCACAAAGAGGGCACATCAAACCTGACAAAGCAGTACTCTGGAACAGGTGGCCCAGAAAAGAGCCAGCATTCAAGGAGAAGTACCTGACATTCCCAACCATTAGATGAAGCTAATAAACATCCCTGAATCCTGGATTCATGCATTCTCCTCATCTAATCTCTTCTGTGATAACCAGCTTTGGGGACACCCAGAATTTTTGTTAGCAAAGGTGGGGCATGCTGTCTTCCTGCTCAGTGCCTGTCTTCTACAGAAATTTCTATGAATCTGTTAGCAGGTAATTTTGTGGGATTAACTCTATGTAAATTTGACTGTTAGAACAAAGAATGAATGCCATCCTCCAAGGTCTCATGGTGTGGGGGATGGAGGAGGAGCAAGGTCACTCCATTGCTGGTGCACAGGTTGCAGTGCTGAGGTGTTCTGGGAATGAACCCCACTTCTAAGGGAAGGGTCATGGCTTCACATGGCTTCACAAGATATAAAAACAACAACTTTTCCAAAAGACAATTGTTCCCCCAGCCCTGCAAAGTGGGTTGTGGATGTGTACGTATATACCTTCCGTGGATCTGCCTATTGGTCTGTCAGCTATGCATTCAGGGTATAGTCTTGTGGGCTCCAACAGGTGACAAACAGCCATAATTTGCTTGAGAAGCAAGAATTAGGAAAACTATAGATTTATTGTCCCAATTAAGCTTCCTGTTTCCTAATGCTACTGTTATGATTTTAAAAAGGGTGGTGCCGTTCACCGAGAGGTGGTGGCCGTCCAAGAGGGGCAGCTGATCTCAGGTGGGGGAAGGCAACTCCCTTGAGGAGCTGAGGTGGGTGACCCTAGGCTTAGGTGGCTGGAGGAGGAGAGGCAGCAGCCACCTCTTCTGAAGAGTGACAGTGAGAGAAAGAGCCAGGGCAGGCTGGAGAAAGTGGGTGATCAGCTTGCCCCAGGAAGGGGGAATGGTTTGGGCTTGTCTCTTAAAGGGACAGGATACCCAGGTGACAGGACAGACTATTAAAGATACCTAATTTCAACTGACTTATATTTCCATTAGATATGTGCAGTGCTATCTTTTCCTTTATGCTATTAGCGCTATGTTCAATTCATCCCTGTATTTATTTCACAAATAGTAATTAGGTAGGTGCAGTATATCTTGACTACTGAGATTTGGAAAGCATCCTCATTCTAAGCAATCATCCAGCTTACTAGGGAAAACTTGAAAGGTGGGAGATGTGATATACTGAAATATAGAACAGGGTTACTTCCTTTCAATTAAAAAAAAGTGGAGCCAAGAAATTGTGCCATCCATGGGCAAGCACTGGGGAAATGGACAAGAATGTGACAGTCACTAGATGTCCCATCTAGCTGGCAAGATGACCTATTATTCTATGTCAAAATGTCACATGATAAATCCTGCAGCCGTTGTGCACGAAAGTGGTGCTGGCCGGATGGGGGCAGCCCACAGCAACTGTGAGGACAGGGGTTTCAGGAGAGCTGACTTTCAACCTACTCTTAGCTAGGCACTTCCCAGGCACCTGAGGGGAAGAGGCAAGAAAAAGCATACCTCCCCGAAGGAATCGTGGACAGAAACATGGGTGCATAGACTAGTCACAGATGTAAAGAGCCCTCTACGTGGAGAAGGTTTTACTGGTGCTATGGTTTAGACTGGGCTTGTTACTCATCAGTAGGTAAAGTAAGGCAATCATGGGCAAGATGGACCCAAGCAGATTCAACCCATGGAAACCATCTTTAGTTAATCCAACCGTAAATGTATCTGAATTGAAAAAGCTGGTGCTAATCTCTTATTCAGCTGGGGGTAGAGGAGGTTGGATCAAGATGTCTTCAGCAGACTCAGTTTGGGCCTAAAATGGTCATTGTACTCAGGTTCATACAGGGTATACTTTAACTTGAAATTCATTTAGGAATAAACCTTGATAACAATCCCTGAGCTTTGAACAGTCACAGCAAATAAACCCATTAAAATCACAAAAGGCAACTGTTTAAGCCAGGATACGCCATACTTCAACAAGCTGGTATTTCTATGTGTCCCACTTCCATTCTCTTGTTCACCACCTCCCTCTTTCCACGTGCACATGCTATCCAGTCAGGAGCAGTTCTGAGTCTGTCTGGGCTTCCCTCATTCTGGGGGCTTCGTATTCACAAAGTGGTCTCTATTCTGGGTAACTAAACTTTTAGACAGAATTTTGTCAGTGTAGCAAATATCTGACATAAACAACTTCTGGGGAAAAAGATTTATTTCAGCTACAGTTCAGAGACACAGTTTATCCTTGAAAAGGGAAGAGTGAGCAACTCATGTCAAGGTGGCCAGCAGACAGACAAAAGTGGTGTTGGCTGCTCTCTTTTCTGTCTTTAGTCTATACAGGTTACACCTTCAGAGTAAGTCTTCTTCCCTTTCTTAATGCTTTCTGGACAGTACCACAAAGACATTCCCAACAGCAGGATGGACCAGGGTCCCAAATGTTCCCCAACAGTAGGATAAACCAGTGTTCCAAGTGTTCTCCAGTGGTGGGATGGACCAATGTCCCAAGTGTTATCCAATGGTGCGATGGACCAGTGTCCTAAGTGCTCCCCAATAGTGGGATGGACCAGTGTCCCAAGTACTTTCCAATGGTAGGATGGGCTAACGTCCCAAGTGTTATTCAAGGGTGGGATGGACGAGTGTCCTAAGTGCTCTCCAAGGGTGGGATGGGTCAATGTCCCAAGTGCTTCCCAACCTAACCAAGTTGACAAGACTAACCAGCACACTCTTGATGTTAATCTTTCTGTAATGCTCCTCTTTGATTTCACACTCTGCTGGACAGTAGCGACTAGCAGGTAGCCCTTCTTAAAAGGGCTAGTGTGTGTATTCTGTGGTTTGAACATTGCTATCCTAGGAACTCTGTGAGGTTGGTACCATTCTTATCTTACCTTACCAAAGTGACAACTGAAGTGTCCGAAATCAAGTTACCTATTAAATATTATGTAGAGAAGTAAAGCCAAGGCTGTGTGACTTCAGAGTGCACACGTGTGCAGGCACTACTGACACTTTTGTCGCTGGTTACTTGTTTGCAGGTCTGAGGTACCATTTTGTTGGTTATCAGGAATGTGACAATCACTTCTATAAATGATCTATTTCTTAGTCATATAATGTAACACTATCAACTCAGTTTTACATAAGAGAACTCCAAGGCCTGAGATCACACAATGGTAACTAGGGTGGCCATAGCATGAACTGTTGGTAATCAATGTGTCCAGACCTACACTTTTAGACTCACACTTTTCCCAATGGAGAGTTACTTAGGGATCCAGGGATCCGCATTTAGCTGAGTCTCTGTGTAAGTTTTGGGTTAGAAACTATAGACAGAGAATAATTCTCACACTTCAGGTTTTAGTGAAGTTGGGAGAGGAGACAATTATCCTTTATCTTGCATTAATTTGATTTTCTATAGGAACAGAGCAGGGAGAAGAATGAAGGAGGAAGAAAGGTGGAAAGAAGAAAGAAGAGGAAAGAGAAAAGGAAGGTGTGCTGGTTTGGAAGAGAATGGTCCCATAAGTTTAAATGCTTGGTCACCAGGGAATGGCAGTATTTAAAAGGATTAAGAGATGTGTCCTGGGGTGAAGCTTTGAGGCTTCAAAAGCCCAAGCCAGGCCCAGTTATCTCTCTGTTTCTGTTGCCTGTGGCTCCTGATGTAGAACTTTCAGCTACTTCTCAAGCACCATGTCGGCCTGTGTGCCTCCTTGCTCCCATCATGATAAAATGGGCCAAACCTCTGAAACTGTAAGCAAACCCCAATTAAATGCTTCTTTTTATAAGAGTTTCTGTGATCATGGTGTCTCTTCGCAGCAGTAGAACCCTGACTAGGACAGAAGGACATTTGGTTTTCTCCTCTGGGGATGTATCTCTTACGGCAAGTCTACCCACCCTTCCCATGCTTCTTCCTAGTTGAAACTGATGATGAAAAGATAAGGAAATAATCGATGAAAAGCCGAAATTGCCCTTTTTTGTTCAGAGGCAGTCGGTCTCTTCTGAGGATGCCTCCACAACTAGGGCAGACTTTGCTTAGGGGTTACTGGAATATATATTAACTTTCAGATTCCCAGTCTCCACACAGCCACGGAGGAATTTTGAAATTAATTTTGAGATTGACTATTGAAACCCTAGTTCTGAAGTTCACAAACACATCTTCAGTTAGCGGCAGAAACATAGATTAAAGACCACTCTGTGGTTAGTTTAGAAATTCGAGCGTGAGAGAAAGAGCTAAGCTGACTATGAATTCGACTGGAGTTACAGAACTCCCACGTCTGTCCTCTCCCGGATGAGTCCCACAGTCAGCCGGTCTTATTCTTATTTAAATCAGAAGAATGAAGCACTCACCTTCATCATTATTTCTTTTAAATGACACATTTTATGCCATTTGAAGCTCACATTTACTGCTTCTATGACTAAAGAGCTCTTAGGAATTGTATGACTAAGAGTTTTTTGAAGCGGGGAGGCCTCAGGTCAGGCTACATGTATTGGGCTGAGTCTGTATCATACATGTCAACACCATCACGCATGGCCTAGGAGAAAATGCTAAGAACAGGCCAGGGTGAAGCTCAGTGGTAGAGGACTTTCACAGCTGCTTCAACACTCAGGGCTGGAAATAAAAGAAAAGAGAAAAGTCTGGAAATGTTGAAAACTTGACCTTAGAGGCACCTTGTGCATGGACACCACAGGCGCGGTCCATTTGCTTAGTTGGGCTCTGCCTGGGGGTGGCCAGGCTGCCTGCCATCAGCAGTCACAGCAATCAGAAGCATGGTGGCTCTCATTTCTGCTGGCCCTGCTGGCCCTGCTGCATGCTCCAGCCTTATTCTTCCACTGCTCCTTTCTAAGGAGCATTGTGGCACCTGTTTTCTAAAACCCACCTGGAGCCCTTGACCCCAGTATTCCAGGCACACTAGCACAGGTGAGGTCACTGTTCCAACCCTCTTGGCTTCTCTCGACTATAATACCCTGTAACCAACCTTATAAATCCCAGATGTGTATCACCAAAGGCTTACTTTTTTTATTATTTTATCATTTCCAATTTCCTTTTTATTTTAATTAATATTTTATATGCATTCTTTGAAAATTCACACTTGTAATCAGCACATTTGGAACATATCCATCCCCTCATTGCCCACATTCCCCAGGCCCTGTAACACATCTCCCTCCCGATTTCATGCCACTCACTGCCATAGTTAGCATTAACTGCCAACATGACACAGCCTAGAATCATCTAAAAAGGGAGTCTCGATTAAACAATTGTCTCCATCAGCTTGCTCTCTGAGCATGTTCCTGAGGAACTGCACTGTTTTAACTGATGCAGAAATGCACTGTGGCACACTATGAGCATCACCATTTTCTGGGAAGATGATCCTGACTGTTTAAGACAGTTGAATCAACACGAATGACCGAGCACGTATCCTGAACCCAGGTTCAGCCACAGTTTTTGCTTCAGGTTCCTAGCTTGAGTTACTGTTCTGATCCCCTCGATGATGGACTGTTATCTGGAAGTCTAAATAAACAAACCCCTTTCTGCCCAAGCCACTCTTTGTCAGGGTGGTTTTTTCTTTTTTATCACATCAACAGAGTGGAAACTACAACACCTAGACCTTCTGTGCCCTGTTAGCACTGCTGTGCGCATATGTGTGTAGTGCCATCCACTCGGGTATGGGGAGTATTCCAGTGGTTACACACCCAAAGAAATGTGGCTTTTTATCACCCAGCAGGCATCAGCTGCCAGTGGTTTTGTGAAACCCCCATACCATCTGTGCTGAAATTTTAATTGGCTCGAGATCATGCAAGCTTTGTGCAGGCAGCCATAGCCACAGTGCGGCCATGAGTATATCGAGAGCATTTTACAGCACCCCCCCCCCCCCGACCAATGCTCCAACTCTTAGTTTCTTTCTATCCCCTTTTTCATGGTGCTCTTGAGCCTCAGGGGCACGGAGGTTGCTATAGATGTCCTGTCTGTGGCCTTTGAAGAGTTACATCTGCATTAATCACTTCTTACTGCCAAGAGAAACCTCACTGACCAAGAGCGGTGCAAACTGATGGCCATAGACACACGTCGTTATAAGGCAGCTTGACAGCATGGCACTTCAACCGGGCAACAGGAGATTCTCCCTACAGTCTGGGACATCCTGTGGCCTTCTCAGTGTTTTTGACCATGTTTACAGCACCAGTGATGAATTCTATCCTGATATTAATAAATATTAAATTCACTTTGTGATAGGAATAAATTATTTAAAAGGTCATAATCAGTTCTTATCAATGACATAAAACATACTCTAGTTTTACCAGAGTTCGCTTTTCTTCTAAGTTTACTTTTGATGACCCCAAGAACATTAGTTCCAGGAGTCTGTTTTCACATAGGATGAATGCTTTTGTTTTGCCTCCTGCCAGAGAGAAGCAAGGTTGAAAACTCCTGGCTGATCCTTTGTGTCAACCTGTCCATTTCTGGGGGCGTCTGGAGCATCCATAAACTTTCTTTGAAGGGCAAAGATTCAAATGAACTCTGTGTCTCACTTACACCCAAGTGCGACCCCAGGAACAGCCACAAATCTAGACAATGACTACAGAGGATCTTCTGTTTCATGATTCTGGAAACCAGTGGCTCTTGGCTTTGGGCTTGTTTTCCAACATGTCACTTTAGCATCACCAGAATGTGGAGCTCAAAGAAGGCTCACAAGTGAGTTCCTACCTTATTTTCTGGTTTCTATTCTTTTCAACCAAAGTGATGGTTTGATTTACCTTATAAAACATTTAGTTTCTATAGTTTAAAAGATATTTCCATTATTATGTAAAAGAAATTAGTTTTTACATAAGAGCAATGCCACTTGGTTATATAACTAACGTTTAAGCTTTGGCTTGCTCCCTTCATTTTTGCATCCCACACAAGTGTTCGAGGTTTCCCACTGACCTTATTTTTTTATGGCAAATCCTCTTTATTTTCTCAGTTACTTACAAAAAAAATACAAAAATGCATGTTGCTTATAGTTGATTAGGAACTTTTGGGCAAAGGTCATTTAATTTACAGGGAACAAGAGCCTGCCTCACAACATGCCAGCACTTACTGTTTGATGAATAGCCAAAGGTAAGGAAATGGCATATGAACGTGGTCAGCACTGCAAGGCCAGTCAGGGGACAGAACAATATCTGGGGTGGGAAGTGTCACTGAAGGGGTAACATGTAAATAAAGAACTCTAGTACCTCAGTAAAAGGCAGGAAGGTGCTTGTTGGAAAACCTAGTTTGGAGAGATAGGCTGTAGAAGTTTGGTGAGGAGGGCATTTTAGGGGCTATTCAGTCTAGCTCTCAAATCCCATGGTCACACTTCCTTACCCATGCAACCTCCTAAACTTCTTGGATGCTTATCTGTTTGAACACCTTGAAGCTCAGCCTACCTCTTTCTTGGCACATTTCTTCCACAGTTCTCTGAACCCACCAGCAGTCAGTTTCTTTCCTTCACTGCTCAGTAGCTTTTCAAAGACATGAGGACACATGCAACCACCTTCACAAAGTTTCTCTTTTCCTGCTATGTGACAGTACTTTGGTGCCTCACCTGTGAAGGTGTTCTCTGAACATGCTTCGGTTCTTCGGTGCCCATTGGTTCTGACTTGTATCTAGAATAGAACCATTTCATATGGCTAAACTCTGGGATATGCTCAACTCACATTAAGGCTGCTACCTTACATTTCTCTAACCATTGACTATATCCATGTAGAGCATTGCTGATTTTCAATGAACCTGCCACCAAATACACAACATTAAGACAATACATGAAGTATCCCATATAGGCATATCGCTGAACGATAGGAAGACTCTCTTCCTGGTAGTATTAGATCACAGTTCAACCTCTGAAATGGTGGTTTATGTTTTTTTTGCTTGGTAAGAGAGGTAGATCTTCTCAGTGTCTTCTGGTATCATTGCTGCATGCATGCTGGTCCTCAAACTATTGACCACAGCAAAAATGGGGACAGGGTAAATATTAAAAACGTTTTCTTTAAGAGCCTGTTCTCAAGGACATAATACACATTGTCAGATTGAACAGAGAAAACAGACTTGATCAGGTTCTTTCTGTGAACTGTGACCCTGAGATAGAAAAGCCCATGTCATCATTCAGAACAATTCATTTTGATCTACACTTTCATTTAGCTACTGCTTCAGGTTCAATTGCAAACAAATAAAGAACATACAGATCTGACAATTGGGATTTTTCACAGCTGATGACTTATTAAGAGAATCTCTAGCTGACTTTCACATGAAGCTTTCTTAATATAGTACTGTCTGCAGTAAAACTTCAATAGAGAGATAATAAATTCCTGGCAGATTTTAGTACTTTGTTTCCTAATGAGAACAAAGAATGATTTTTTTTTCTAAGTTACATTGAAAATCTATTTCTATCCTCTTATGAGAATACATATGAATAGATTGTTTTTATCAGACAAAATTTTTCAACAAAAACTTGGGCACTAAAATATTCATTTTTCTATTGTGGAAGAAATAGAAATATTAATTTTCCTAGTCTGATTCTCTAGACTATTTAAGCACCCAAGGGAAAAGGAGCCATGTGGCTTCCCACACATTTTTACACTTGGGGCGAGCTCAACCTACTCAAGAACTTTGTAACAAAAAGTGGGTCT
This sequence comes from Arvicola amphibius, assembly GCF_903992535.2. Taxonomy (NCBI): domain Eukaryota; kingdom Metazoa; phylum Chordata; class Mammalia; order Rodentia; family Cricetidae; genus Arvicola; species Arvicola amphibius. The sequence continues at coordinate 92,448,676 of NC_052049.1, read as the reverse complement.
GCACAGTTCTCTGCTTACATAACTGTGACCCTGAGCTGAAATATTAGAGGCAAGCATAGAAAGATGAGGAATACCCGCAGCCCTGTGGCACATGGGCCAGCCTCAATTCTTTTAGTGGGAAAGCTATCATGCTATGTATGGTTAGTATTAATTGTCAACTTGATAAAATCTGACATCACTTCAGGGGTAGGCTTATAGTCATTCTGTTGGAGAATTATCTGGATCATATCAATTAATGTGTGAACAACCATTTTAAGTGTGCTCAGGACCATTCCCACACAGGGGTTTCTGGACCGTGTAAAACAGAAAGTGAACCAAATTTTTGTTAATCCCTCTCTATTCTTTACTACAGGTACAGGCGTCCTGCTCCTGGAAGTTCCTGACACTGTGGCTTTCTGGCTATGATGGTCCGACTTGGAACTATGAGCCAGAATAGACCCTTTCTTCCTTAAGCTGCTTTTTATTAAAAATATTTTATCACAGAAAGACATAAATTGATATTGAGAAATGAGACACTGACATAATAAACCTGACTATAGGATTCTTAAGACATTTGGCCCTGATTTGCTTAAGGCATGTGGAAGAATTTAGAATTTGGAGTTAGAAATGTCCTTGAATACTGTAGCAGAGTTTAATGGGTCATAGTCTTAACTTGACAGAATCTAAAATGACCTGCCAGACAGGACTTTGGGAACACCTACCTGCCAGGGATTGTCTAGATGAGAGCTGGACTTTGGGAACTCGGAAGCAAAGGATGCTGACAAAAATGTTGTCAGCGAAGGCTTGGCTTGTGAGGGTCCAGAGGGGAGCATGGGTTATGTGGAAAGTGGGGATAGGGACCACTTGTGAGGAATTTTGGCATAGAATCTAACTTCATTCTTCTTATTTATTAAGAATTTGGGTGATTTAAAGAAAATGGGTTAATTTTTTGACAGAGTAAATTTCAAGACTAGAGAGTGTACAGGCTGGTGTTAAGAAGACATCTGTAGTTTTGATAGGATCAGCATTACAGTAGAGAATTCTTCTACACTAAGAAGAGTATAGAAAAAAATAAGAGAACATTACTGAGAGAAAATGCTCTGACAAAATCAACTTCAGAGAGAAAGGATTTGTTTTAGTCGAAGTCATAATCTGTCCTGGTGGGAATTCAGTATGGCATGCGGCTTGGAGCATCTCAGCACATTGAGTCCATAACTAGAAGGGCAGAGCAATGGATACAATAATGCTTAGATCTCTTTCCCCACTTTATGCACTACTGGGACCCTACCTAAGAAAGGATTCTACCCATGGTTAAAATGGGTCTTCTCATATTAATTAATGCAATCAAGACAACCCCTAACAGACAACCCCTAACCTGTAGCTAGCCCTGATATAGGTAACACCTGACAGGTAAACCAAAGTCCTCCTGCTGGGGTGGCTTTTAGATTCTGTCAAGTTAACAATTGACACTAAAATCAGTTTACCTCTCACCAGCTTGAAACCCAAACATTTCACTCATGAGCTATACACTTCCACCTTTTGTCTCATCAGCTCATGGCCATTGCATAGAGTAAAACGTATTCACTGTGGTAGTACAGGTCCCCAAAGTCAGTGACAGTTTCAATATTTGTGACTTCCAAAGTTTCCTAAGCATGAGCTCCCAGGAAATAGTAAGTGACACACTTCCAGCATTGAATGCACAGAGGAAACATTCCTTTTCCTATTCTAAAATTAAAGCATCAGTTCCGTAGGAAGGAGCTCTACAAAGCCAGAAGCCGGCAGGGAAGACATCAGACACTACCGCTCCATCTCCAACATCTGTGAGTCATGATGAAATTGCCTGGTTCCCATGTGCTCAGATAGATTCATCCCTCCAGCTCTGCCATATGCAGCACACACAGATTCTCGCCTAGGCTCAATCTCTCCTTGGTGGACATCCCATGGTTCTGGCAGATCCCATATTCTTGATTATCCATTATGACTTAGGCTTTACATTCACTGATTCACACAATGGCCTCTCAGGGATTTGCAGGGATTTCAACCTTGCCTTATGGTGCTTGGCTACAGCTGCTCACTCCAACGATGGAGCAAGACTCTGTGACTCCTTCAACCATGCATCTTTCATACCTTTAAACCCAGCACTGCATGAACAACAGTGCCAAGTTCTTCATGCTGAGCTAATAACTGAGGAAACCTCCAATGGGACTTGGGATACTTCAAGCATTGTCTTAATGTAAAAGAAAAGATGCTGCATTTACTAGGAGATTTTATCATTACTTGGCATTAGGTCTAGTCAAATACTACTGCATTTACTGAAATGATTATATTAATTAAATTTCTATGATAATGCATATTTTCATATTGATTTCAGATATTAAACGAAGATGCATTTTCTGGAGTAAATTTCATTTTGTGATAATTCTATTTAAATACCAAAGAGGCAGTGATAATGTATTTTTAAGGATTTAAAAATAAGTTTTAAATTGTCTGTCTGCGTCTGTGATCATGAATATGGGTGCCCTAGAGGCTTGAGCTAGAGCAGGTATCAGATGCCCTTCAGTGTATGAGCCACCTAGTATGACTGCTGAGAATTGAACTCTGGTCATCTTCAAGAACAGTGAATGTTCTTTACTGTAGTAATGAAAGAGATTAATGTATGTTTTCTAATTATATACTTTTGAAAAATATTTTGCAATAAAGGTCATTATAGGTATTTTATGCTATATATTTAAAATTACCCCTTTCCATTGTTCAGAATACATAATATTTGTGTTGTCACCTTAAAGTTATTTTGAAGACTATGTTTATAAAATTGTGATTATGATTATTTTAAATAATATAATAGATGATAATTTTGGGGATCACTAAAATATTTATTTTCCATTATGGAAAAAAATAGAAATATTAGGTTTTTCTGTCTAATTTTCTAGACTATTTAAGCACCAAAGGAAAAGGAGCCATGTGGTTTCCCAAACAGTTTTACATTTGGAGAAAATTCAGACTACTCAAGAACTAGTTTAATAATGGAATAATTTCCTTAAGTAGATATTAGAAATATTACATATGTACCCATTAAAACAATTTATAGTCAAATGTCATCTACATTGTAATAAGTTTACTGTTTTGTGTACTTAGAGTCTATGAAAATATTATAACATTGGCCATTTGTTTTTCTTACATTTTCCTCTTTATATTTTTTATATAGCACTTAGCTCTAGTGGCATTTTTTCAATGATTATTTTATTGATGTTCTTAAATAACTTGATATGTTTTGTATCTCTATCTTATTTTTTTGTTTTGTATTTCGTTAATTTCTGTCTTATTTTCATTATTATCTTTTAGGTTTAATTGGTTAAGTTTCTTTTTATAAATGAGAGCACAGTAAAGAAACCACTGAAACGGCAGTTCCGTAGTTGGGAGGAAGGGGTTTCTTTTTGTAGGTAAGAGAGAGACAACAGCCAAGGGCATCTGGAAATGTCCAGAGCGGAGGGGAAAAGATGCAGATTGACCATGGCCAGGTCTCACAAAGCAGGACATGGGAGCATCATGTGGGTAGTAAGTAGCTGAGGGGAGGGAGGCCTGTAAGCAGCATGGGGATTTATGGTGGAGGAGGAGGTAAGAAGGACCAGGAGCCTCCTGTGGCTTTGAAATGTATAACTGGTAGAAGTGAATAGAGACCAAGAAGTCTGGAGGCTAACAAGCTTTGATAAAAACCCAACTATAAGCCCAGTGAAGTGGATCTTTTTGGCAGGCAGAACCCCTCTCACGGGTTCCTAAGGAATGCTTGGGCTGACACTTTTGCATTTCTTTTTTGCTTTAGCTTGTGATGAAAAATTGGTGTCTTCCTGTTGTGGAGGATTTGTTTATACTGTGAAGATGTGTTTCTGCCTTCTGTTTGGTTTAATAAAGAACTAAATGACCAACAGATAGACAGGTGATAATAAGTGGGACTCCAGGCAAAGGGAGAAAGAACAGGGAGGAGGAGTCTAGGCACACAATTTAGCCAGCAGACTCAGAGCAAGTCTGATGTGCTTTACTACAAAGAGGTAACCGAGCAATGTGGCAGAAGGTAGATTTTAAAACATGTGGGTTAATTAAGTTATAAGAGCTGGTTGTGAAAAAGCCTAAGCTAAGACCAAGCTTTCATAATTAATAGTAAGTCTCTGGGCCATTATTTATGGGCTGGCATTCCAAGGATAGTCCAACAAAAAAGCTTGCTACATCTACCTTTTCTGCCTTTTCCTATGTCAGTTTATAAAGATAGGAAGTCCCCTGTAAACTCTGCATTGTGCTATAGGTCCTCTTTATGATCATTCTCTTCTAGATTTTCTAATTTCTACCTTGATACCGTCTTTGACTTACATATATATTAGAAGTACATTTGACTTACATATATATTAGAAGTATATTGTTTCCTTTTATTTATTTATCTATTTATTTTTTGAGACAGGGCTTCTCTGTAGCTTTGGAACCTGTCCTAGAAACTAGCTCTTGTAGACCAAGCTAGTCTCAAACTCTCAGAGATCTTCCTGCCTCCACCTCTTAAGTGCTGTGATTAAAGGCATGTGCCACTACCATCTGGTTTTAATTTTTATATTTAATTTTATGTTTATTTTTATTTTAGTCTTTTTATTTATTTTGTTCTTTATTTTTTCTAATTAAAATGTGAGCCTGTGCTGTTCAGAATGTAAAATGTCCCTCTTAGACATCTGTGTGCAAGCACTTGGCCCCCACAGGTTGGCACTGTCTGGGTATGTTGTGAGAGTTTGGGAATCATAGCCTAGCCAGCAGAAGCAGGTCAATGGGGAGAGGCCTTCACGATATTTCGACGTATACGGATTTTCTAGTCACCGAATGAAGCAGTACTTTCAAGGGCTGACTCCACGTCAATACTCGTTCAAAGTAATCTGTCCTTTATTCCCAGCTACAACTTTAGAGTACATGTGAGCATGCCCAGAAGACTTCCTGCTCTCACTGTGGTTCCCATGGCTTTAAACTGAGCCTGCTTGGGAATGTATCGCTCACTACAGAATCGTGGATAGACTCCTGGATCAAACTCTGGAGCTTCCTTGTTTGCGAGCATTGCTTTAGAAACGGCATCCGTGTTCTCCTTGCCTGTTGCAGGGAATAGCTTTTTCTACTCTTTTATGCCTTGGATTTGCTTATTTGGACTTGGTGCTAACCAATATGCAAACCCCTCATGCTAAGCTAAAGTTGTGGCCCCAGTTTTCTCTGCCTCCTGATTGTCTAGTATGTGAGAAGCAGTAGGCATAAGGTCCTGCCAGCTAGGAACAAGATAGTCTACAGTGTCTACCCCACCATGGTAAATTGATTTCCTGAAAAACCATGAACAAAAATGACCCTTCGTCCCTCAAGTTGTTTCTGTCAAGCTTTTTGACATAATAGAAAATCAGCTAGTCCAGTTGGAGTCTTTTACAGTTGGAGGACTAAGGATGAATGATTCCAATCTTTTTAATAGGATTGTTGATATTTGGTTTATACCCTGCCTATGATCATTTTTGTTACATTTAAAATAAAAAGATTTTGTCATTGTTGGGTATAATATTCTATGCAAACCATTTACATTAATTTTCAATTTTTACCTTTTATGATTTTTATTTCTTTATTATATTTTTAAACTTTTAGCTTCTGATATTTGGTTCCATACTTTGAAATTATTAAATAGTATTTTTAAAGAATATAACAGACAATGAAGTCTAAATCTGCCAGATAATATATTTTATAATAAAAGTGCAATATCATTTTTAAAAGAAGGTTGCTGATGTAGGTACAGTTTGATGAGCAAGACTCGATGGAATAGGAGCCATGAAACCAGGAAGATTTTATGTAAGATAGAACCACATCAATGGAGGACAAGTCACTAACAGAAGCTAAATGTATGAGAAATTATAGGTCATCCTAAGCACAAGGCTGCTTCCAATATATTATAATGCTAAATACCAAGTATAAAAGTGATAGAAAAGAATAAATGTTGTCTTTATACTTTAGAACAGATGGAGATTCTTAGAAGAGGCCTTAAACTATGACTCACCACATGAGAATCTGATGTTTGAAATACCAACACTGATCTTTCTATTAAATGAAAAACAAGTATAGACAAAATTAACAAATAGGAAATGGATTGGAGGAAGGTATTTGTCCAATTTAAGACAGACAGGAGTTGAAATTTAGTTCCTTCTAACTCACTAAGAAAAATTGAGACACCAGGAAGGAAAAGTGGAACAAAATCATGTATATTCACATCTCAGAAGCGAATGATCAAATGACCACTAAGCATGAAGTAGTACTCGGATATGTGCAGTGTGTGACAGGGGCGACTGTCCTGGTTTGCTTTCTGTTGTTTTTTGATAAACACTGCTATAGTCACTGTTCTGGGGCTGGGAAAAGACACAATGACCAAGACAATTCTTAAAGGGGAGCATTTAACTGGAGACTTGCTTCCAGATTCAGAGGTTTAGTTCATTTTCATCACAGTGAGATACATGGCAACAAGCAAACAGACATGGCGCTGGAGAAGTAGTTGGGAGCTACAGCCTGATCTGCAGGCAAAACGGGAGTGACACTGAGCCTGTCAAAGGCTTTTGGAACCTCAACTCCTACCCTCAGTGACACACTTCCTACAACAAGGCCACACCTACTCCAGCAAGGCCACTCCTCCCAATGCTTCCCAAATAGTGCCATTCCCTGATGACTAAGCATTCAGCTATATGATCCTATGGGGGTCATTTTTATCCTAACCACCACAGAGATGCACAGGAAGAAATTAACCTCATGAGCTAGAGGTACATGTTTAGATTCATTGGCTTGTATGCTACTCTAAGTTACTACATATTATGTAGAACCAATTTTCCAGGCTGTGCCTGCTATCTTATAGATACTGCATTTGTAAACAGGATTGGAATCTGCTCTGAGTAGAAACCCAGAGACTGGGACAGTCTTACTATACAAGAACCCTATCATTTGTTGTAGAATGTTAAAGTTGTAAAATATTAAATGAGTTACATTTGTTTACATTGTGGAATATTTGTTTAATGATCCAAAAATGTGTTGCATTCTTTTATGTTGTATTTGTTTAACACTGTGAAGCTGTGTTACTGTGCCTGTCTAAAACACCCAATAGTCTAATAAAGAGCTGAACGGTCAATAGCAAGGCAGGAAAAAGAATAGACAGAGCTGGCAGGCAAAAAGAATAAACTGGAAGAGAAATCTGAGGAGAGAAGATCAGTGAGCAAGGAGAAAAGGAGGAGAGGAAGATTCCAGGGGTGAGCCACCCAGCCACACAGCAAGCCATGGAGTAAGAAGTAAAGATAAGTACATAGAATAGAGTAAGATAAAAGCCCAGAGGAAAAGGGTAGACAGAATAATTTAAGAAAAGCTGGCTAGAAACAAGCCAAGCTAAGGCCAGGCATTCATAAGTAAGAATAAGTCTCAGAGTAATTTGTTTGGGAGCTGGGTGGTGGGGCCCTAAAGAGCAAAGAGTAAGAGAAGAAAACTAACTTTAATCATTGTCTGATACCACCCAGGAGGCATTGGCTGATAAATAGCTTATTCTTAAATATAAAAAGAGTGCTTATTCAATTAATTCAGCAGAGTAAATTAGTACCGCATTGTGGTAGTTTCAGTAAGAATGGTCCCCATAGGCTCATATAGTTGAATACTTGGTCATTAGCAAGTAGCCTACTTGAGAGGGATTAGGAGGTATGGCAATGTTGGAGTGGGTATGGGTTTATTAGAGGAAATGTGCCATGGTGGGAGGTGGGCTTTGGGCTTTCAAATGCCCAAGCCAGACCCAGTGTTTCTCTCTTCATGCTGCCTGCCTATGTGGATGTAGACCCCCTCAGCTACCTCTCCAGCACTTCATCTGCCTGAGTGCTTCCCAGCTTCCTACCATGACCATGATGTACTAAACCTCTGAAACTGTAAGCAAGCCCTAATTAAATGTTTTCCATTATAAGAGTTGCTGTGGTCATGGTGTCTCTTCACAGCAATAGGACATTGACTAAAACATATATAACAGTGGGAAATATTAAAGTTACCTTAAGAAATGTAGACCCAAGAAGGCATTGAACACCTCACAAACAGCAGGGCGTCTAAAATGCAACAACTATGCCTTGTATTTTTCGTGTCTTTTAGCACTCAATGTGTGTTAGGAGAATAAACAGGGAAAGGACTCCCAACTGGTCAGGGCCTTTAGTTTGTTCAGTCCCTGCTACTGATGCAGCTTACTGGAAGAGCTATCCGAAAAAAAAAAAAAAATCTGTATCTGGTTCTGCACTTTGCCACTATGACCTCTACAATCCTACATGTCATTTAAGTAGTTCAGTTTTACACTGAGATTGACTCTGAAGTTGTGCCTCTAACCAGGGTCATTCTCTAACTGCTTGGCAGAGATTCTCATATTTACATCCCTATGATCTTTCCACTTCTGCAATCAGTAAAGTCTTTTTGGAATTATTTCCATCTTCAGTGACCTCTTTAACCTTTTTTGCCGCCATGATGTAACACACACACACACACACACACACACACACACACACGCACACACACAATGTGTGTATGTAGAGAATTTACACAATGTGAAATGTGCAGTGTGTGATCTGAGCATGATTAGCAGTGGCTGAGAGATGGATAAAAGAATCTGTCTTCCAATGGTAACAATCCAGAGAAACCAAGCTACTTGGCAGAATGCAACCATTGATATGAAGCCGTGAATTTAGTGTTTGTCACAGTTATCTTTCTCAACATTGTGACAACATGCTTGATGATCCACTGGCTAAGTTTTGGACTGTGTGTTTCTAGGATCTTAGCCTTTTATTTAAGCAATTGAAATAAAGATGTATACCAATTTGTAAAGCTGTAGGAAATTTGATTCTAAAGCGAGGTGAAGATGCAGGTCAGAGTGTGCTGTCAGGGCGACAGTGGGTCACAGAAGTGAAGGTACTCAAGGGTCCCAACTACTGTGTGGGGCTTTCCTGTAGTAAGGTTCCAGAGAAGTGCCGGTTTGGCTACCGAAAGATGTAATAAAGAAGACTTTGAGATTTGATTAAGAAATTTGGATAATAAAAGCCATTGCTCACTGTCCTCTCTAATAAATCATCTGATTTTAGTCATATGTGTGCCCAACTATGCACAGGCACAAGGCAACAAAGATGAGATTTTTCCGACCAACTACATGGAACAATTTGTGTTATTGTACTTGCACCCCAAACCAGTTTAGGTCAAGATCACCCCACTGCCCATAGTTCCTAAATGTGCCCGAGAGTGTATTTGGGTAGAAATGTGTGATGTTATCAAAAGGTTACTAATGGGAGAAAATGTTCCTTTTTTTTAATGCTTCCTTTTTTTGTTTAAAGCAGGTATATGTACAGACTGATTCATGTTGGGGATCATGTTGCAAGGCACACTGTTTATAAAGTGATACATGTATAAGCCAAGCCAAGTGGAGTCCCAGGTTGCTATAATAACAATCAATGTGATCTCTGCAGATCAGGAGCTCAAGAGGAGGTGTGGAATTGGTGCAAATGCATATACACACAGAGGCTACTTTTCTGAGGGTCAGTTCTTCATTTCATCTTTCTCTTTCTGCTGTTTCTACTCTGTTCTGTTCTTTTACCCCGATGTTTTCCTTATACCACATACCGCCTATATTTTTCCTTCTACCTCTCTTATTTTTCTTTTATTCCTTCTAGACCTCCTAAGACAACAATTTCTACACAAGAACAGATTGCCTCACAGCCACAAGTTACATATTTTCCAAAAACAAATTAAAACCTTTCCACAGGAAGAAGTCACATTATGATCACAAGTTACATGTTTTTCTTAGAAGACCACAAGTACTTTAACATTTTCTTTTGTATTAATTTTCCCACCATAACACCTTCACCCCAAAGCATGTTTCTTTTATAATTGATTTACATACGTTTAAGCAATCCAAATATATTTTAGCAAATTCTCTTTGTACTGGCAGTCAGCTATTTGCAGTTATAAAGAAAGGATTGATCATTTTATCATTTATCTCAGAAGATTTTTTAAAAAATCTTAAAACAGTTACAAACCTAAACTTTTATATATATAATAAAAGTTATTTCTCCTTTAAGTCTTCAGAGTACGCACCCATTCATCAACATTTTTGTTTATTAAATCATACCAGGAAGCCAAGGGAAAAGGGGGTACAAGAAATTAACCATCACCTTTGGTCACCAACCCATCTTCAGCAAGAAAGGTCCACCAGCTAGTCATAGCCAAGCTGACTTTGTTCCTTGACCTCAGTGAGTCCCTAGCTCAACTATAGAAGTGTACCTTTCTAAATTTTAAATTGTTCCCCAAGATTTCATACATCAAGGGCAATAGCAAAAGCACCTTAACCTAACATTATCAGCAATCTACATATCTAAATTCTTTCTAACGGTGGTGGTAGAATCATTCATGTGCTCCAGCAGCAATGCTTGAGAAAAGTCAATCACTATTATTATAAGTACTAGCGACAACTGTCCAGTGAGGGGCTAGAGACCCTCTGAGAGTTTTCATATAGCTCCTAGATTGTGAGGAATGTGGCAACCACATGGACAATAGTCAGAGCTATGCTCTATGACAGCATGAGGTCCTCAGGACACATGGTCCTCGGGGCTCTGCCTCTTTAAGCCACACCCACTGTGTCTATGCTGACTTGTGAGCTGTATTCCTTGAATTCCAAAGCTGTTTATTGCTCTTCTCTCATGGTTCTAACACCAATGGTGTCTACGTCAATAAGAAACAACTTGATGGAGGAAGGTTTATTGTAGCTAAATTTTGAGGGGATATCTCATGGTGGTTAGGAAGTAGGGCCCAGGAGATAGAGGTAGCTGTTCACATTGCCATCCACCCCCCTAAATCAGAAGTCAAGGAATGAGGGATTGATGCTACTGCTCAGCTGGATGGCTTTTTAAAATATAGTTTAAGACCCAAGCCCAAAGAAAGATGCCTTTCTCCTTCAGAATAGTACTTCCTACATAAATTATATCCCCTCCCATGCATGCCCAGAGGCTAACCCTATTTAAATAATCCCCCAGAAGTGTGCCTGGAGGCTTATCTTCCTAGGTGATCCTAGATCCAGTCAAGCTGGCAATCAAAGCAAAGCATCAGATTGTTGTAGAAGAAGTGCTGACATTGTGGAAAGACACAGGTTTGTCGGCCCATGTTTCCAACATAATGTGATCTTGACAATGAGGACAAAAAGTGGTGGAAACAATATCTAGAGAAATTTTATAAGCTTTATAAATTCATAAGATACAAATGTATGGATCTTCATCAATATTAACCTGTGTCCTAACTGGATATTCATAGATGTCTATAAAGGGAAGTTGAAGGGCATGTTGATTTCTTTTATGGAATATTTGTCACTGCATTGTGACAAAATGGTACAAAAAGCAATGCAGGTGTCATGTATAAAGATCAAATAATATGAAAATCTACTAATGTGGAAGTCTCTTAAAATAGATATATACATTAAAGAAATTTAAATGGAGTCACCAAGTAACAGTGGAAATATTGCCCCACCTATATACATCGTTCTCTCCCAAGTAAAGCTTCCAGTGCCACAAATGGATTACATCTGATTGAGTTGTTAGCCAAAGAGGATCTATGGCATTCCCAAACAACTCAGGCTATTGCCAAGGTTATTTGTTACCCTTTACAAGCTGATATAAAATCTCTGTTGCTGAAGACAGCAAGAACGTATCTCACTGAACACAGAAATCAGTCTGGTATCTACTTAGAGTCTTCGCCCTAATGACTAGTGTTCCTGGTTCTGGAAAACACTTTGCATACTACAGAAAAGAGAAAGGTAACCACCAACTCAGCTTTAAGCTCTGCTGGCATTCCAACATAGGACTGGAATTTCCACATAAGACCTAACAAAACTTGACAAAAGATTCTAAGCACCAGTTGTGGTAGCACATGCAGGTAGGATTTGCTAAAGTAAGTAGAGTTAGGAGGATCACGTATTCAAAGGCATCCTGAGCTACATATAAAAGACAAAAAACCAAAAAGAAAAGTTGGAGCCAAATGAAGCCTCCTGATAACCATCTTTTCTTGGATAGGCTCAATGATAGCAGCAAGCAGAAGCACGGCTCCTTTAAGTGGTGACTGGCTCAATACTAGCAGCTAACACAGCCATGGCTCTTTTAAGAGGCCAAGCTACCAAACACTTAAACTGGGTTTATGAACAGAGAGCAGCATGCTACTGGGTGGCAGCATGGACCAAACAACTTTCCAGAGTTGGGGCGATAAACATAGCTCATATGCACTAATCTGGGCTATGCCCACAACTAACATAGCGGTTTAAGATTCTCTCAGCACTTGGGAGGCAGAAGCAGGTAGATCTCTGTGAGTTCAAGGCCAGCCTGGTCTACAGAGTGAGTTCCAGAACAGGTTCCAAAAGTAACAGGGCAACCCTATCTCAAAAAACCAAAAAAAGAAAGAAAAAATTCATTTCATGCAAACAACAAGCAATACATATGCTCAGTAAAGATGGATCCAAACAGAAAAAAAAACTCTAAATGGGTTATAGTCTGTTTAAAAATACACATAGACTTGGGAGAGAGAAAAGAAAGATTAGAGACAGTTGTAGAGTAAAAAATAGTTTAAAACTAATAAAAAGGCTTAAATAATATAATAATTAGATAATTAATTTAAAAGGAGTAAAGTACAATAAAATAAAAAAATATAATAAGCCATGTAAAAATGGGAAAGACACAGTCTGATTTTTGTATGTTATTATGCTGTCCTTAGATTTTTCTGATTGCTAATGAAATAATGACAGCTGCCAAGACACTGGATTATGAAAACTGCTAGATTAAATCAACATATATATTTTAAAATGTCTTGACTTCAAAGTGAAAGTCAAAAGATATATTATTTCCACAGAAAAAAAGAGGCTATGGAGTCATGGATCAGGTTTGATTGGGGAAGAACTTCTGAAAATCCTAGCTACAGACAAAGAAATAAAAACAGAAAAACTACAAAACAGGTATCGTATATTTACATGCTCAAACACAAAACCAAAAGGTTTATTTGGCTAACTCATGTTGAAAATACAATCTCTACTTGTATAAATACAGATACGTATGTTACCTTTAAAAGTTTATGTATTTTCAGGGACCAGACACCAGTGAAAATGGATGTCCCAGGTGATCCAGCATCCAGAAAAGCTTGTAGGCTGCTGACTGAGATGATCTAGTCTCACAGACTACTCCAGTCAAGATTTAACAAATATCCTGATTTTTTCAATGTTTCTCCAAAGATGCTAGTACTCACAGACAACAGGAAGAAGTCTAGAAAAAAACAACATCCACATTCCCAAAAGATTGGTTATGAATGCTTGTCATCATTTAAAGAGGGCTGGTTACAAGTTGGTTTTGGTCATAGTCAGGAAAAGAGTTACATTCAAAGATCTCTTTATAAAGGGAAAAAGGAGGATATGATAGAGAAATCATGATGCAAAAGGTAGATTATTGAATCTATCTAATATTATAATTTATATTAATACTTAATAATCTATTTAATCGCCGGGCAGCGGTGGCACACGCCTTTAATCCCAGCACTCGGGAGTCAGAGGCAGGCAGATCTCTGTAAGTTCGAGACCAGCCTGGTCTACAAGAGCTAGTTCCAGGACAGGCTCCAAAGCTACAGAGAAACCCTGTCTCGAAAAACCAAAAAAAAAAAATAATAATAATAATCTATTTAATCCAAAAATAACTACTAATCTCAAAATATTTTACATTAGTATGGATTTTGGTTTATTGATACAAATTTTAAGTTAATTTTGTTATACTGTAGGCATGTTTTTACTCTTTGGGGTATTGTGCTTATATAGCTCATTTTAAAAGGTAACATATAATTGAGAGATTCAGATCAATTAGTCATCTATAATAATTAAACTTATAATCTTATTAGGTATGCTTTGAAGATATATTTAAATATAAATATATTTATATAGATTTAGATATATAAATGGTCTTCAAACACTTCAAAGACCTACAGAATATGTCATTTAATATGTTTAAATAAATAAGGCATTTCATAACAATGAGACATGTCAGCTCCTGACAACACTGATTTACTTTAAAAGAAGATGATGGGCATCAAAGTGGAGTATATGGAGTTTGCTTTCTTTTTTTTTTTCTCATTTTTTTATTCAAGATTTCCATCTCCTCCCCCTTCCCTCCCATCCCTTCCACCCATACCCCCACTCCACCCCTCTCCAAAGACAAAGAGCCATCAGGGTTCCCTTCACTATGTTAAGTCCAAGGTCCTCCCAGCTCCCCCTAAGTCCAGGAAGGTGAGCAACCAAACTGACAAGGCTCACAGTGAGCCCGTCCATGCTGTAGAGTTCATGTTCATTGCCATTGTCCTTGGTTTCTCAGTGCTCTTCCACCGTCAGCCACATTCAGAGAGTCCGGTTTGGTCCCCTGTTCCATCAGTCCCATTCCGACTGGACTTGGTGGTCTCCCGTTAGATCTGTTCCACCGTCTCAATGGGTAAAAGCACTCCTCGCGGTCCTGGCTTCCTTGCTCATGATCTCCCTCCTTTTGCTCCTCATCAGGACCTTGAGAGCTCAGTCTGGTGCTCCTATGTGGGGCTCTGTCATTTTCTCCATCCAATGCCAGGTGAAGGTTCTATGGTGATATGCAAGATATTCATGAGTATGACAATAGGATCTGGACATTTCTGGCACCCTCTCCTCAGCTGCCCTAGGAACTAGCTGGGGTTGTCTTCCTGGACACCTGGGAACCCCTCTAGAGTCAAGTCTCTGCCAACCCTAGAATGGCTCCCTTAACTAAGATATATAATTCCTTATTCCCATATCCACCCTCCCTATACCCCAACCATCCTATTCCCCCAAGCTCTTCCCATCCTCCACTTCACACTTTTCTCTCCCCATCCCCCCCATCCCCCCATCCCACCCCACCCCCATGTTCCCATTTTTGTCCGGCAATCTTGTCTACTTCCAATGACCAGGAGGATAACTATATGTTTTTCTTTGGGTTCACCTTCTTATATAGCTTCTCTAGGATTTTTTACGAATTATAGGCTCGATGTCCTTTATTTATGGCTAGAAACCAATTATGAGTGAGTACATCCCATGTTCCTCTTTTTGGGCCTGGGTTACCTCGCTCAGGATGGTGTTTTCTATTTCCATCCATTTGCATGCAAAATTCAAGATGTCATTGTTTTTTACCGCCGAGTAGTACTCTAATATGTATATATTCAACACTTTGTTCATCCATTCTTCCACTGAAGGGCATCTAGGTTGTTTCCAGGTTCTGGCTATTACAAATAATGCTGCTATAAACATAGTTGAACAAATGCTTTTGTAATATGATTGGGCATCTCTTGGGTAAATTCCCAATAGTGGGATTGCTGGGTCCTGGGGTAGGTTGATCCCAAATTTCCTGAGAAACCTCCACACTGCTTTCCAAAGTGGTTGCACAAGTTTGCATTCCCACCAGCAATGGATGAGTGTACCCTTACTCCACATCCTCTCCAGCAAAGGGTATCATTTGGTGTTTTTGATTTTAGCCATTCTGACAGGTGTAAGATGGTATCTCAGCGTTGTTTTGATTTGCATTATTATTTGCTGATGATATGATAGTGTACATAAGCGACCCGAAAAACTCCACCAAAGAACTCCTACAGCTGATAAACTCCTTTAGTAGCGTGGCAGGATACAAGATCAACTCCAAAAAATCAGTCGCCCTCCTATATACAAAGGATAAGGAAGCAGAGAAAGAAATCAGAGAAGCGTCACCATTCACGATAGCCACAAATAGCATAAAATATCTTGGGGTAACTCTAACCAAGGAAGTGAAAGACCTATTTGACAAGAACTTTAAGTCTTTGAAGAAAGAAATTGAAGAGGACACCAGAAAATGGAAGGATCTCCCTTGCTCTTGGATTGGGAGGATCAACATAGTAAAAATGGCAATACTACCAAAGGCAATCTATAGATTTAATGCAATGCCCTTATAGATCCCATCAAAATTCTTCACAGATCTTGAGAGGACAATAATCACCTTTATATGGAAGAACAAGAAACCCAGGATAACCAAAACAATCTTATACAATAAAGGAACTTCTGGAGGCATTACCATCCCTGACTTCAAACTTTATTACAGAGCTACAGCATTGAAAACAGCTTGGTATTGGCACAAAGATAGAGAAGTCAACCAATGGAATCGAATAGAAGACCCAGATCTTAACCCACAAATCTATGAACACCTGATTTTTGATAAAGGAGCTAAAAGCACACAATGGAAGAAAGAAAGCATCTTCAACAAATGGTGCTGGCATAACTGGATGTCAACCTGTAGAAGAATGAAAGTAGATCCGTGTCTATCACCATGCACAAAACTCAAGTCCAAATGGATTAAAGACCTCAATATCAATCTGAACACACTGAACCTGTTAGAGGAGAAAGTGGGAAGTACTCTACAACATTTGGGCACAGGAGACCGCTTCCTATGTATAGCCCCAGCAGCACAGACATTAAGGGCAACATTGAATAAATAGGACCTCCTGAAGCTGAGCAGCTTCTGTAAAGCAAAGGACACTGTCACTAAGACAAAAAGGCAGCCTACTGACTGGGAAAAGATCTTCACCAATCCCGCAACAGACAAAGGCCTGATCTCCAAAATATATAAGGAACTCAAGAGACTAGACTTTAAAATGCTAATTAACCCAATTAAAAAATGGGGCACTGAACTGAACAGAGAATTCTCAACAGAAGAAGATCGAATGGCCAAAAGACACTTAAGGGCATGCTCAACCTCCTTAGCAATCAGGGAGTTTGCTTTCTTTATGCCCCAAACTAGCCATTTGGTCAAAAAACTACATTTGCTTCAATTACTGACAGTATACTATCCAAATTGGACCAGCAGGACATAAAAGAAAAAAGTGACTACTGAACTTTGCCAAGGCAAAGTAGGACAGTCCTTCAATATTCTCTGCTTCTCAAAAATGTCTGTCAGATACAGTAGGCCTGTAGGCCAAAGTTGGATGCCCCAGTGTTACAGAAGAACCTAGGGGTCTCCAGGTAGTCAGATGTTCCTGTTGTCAGCTAACATTAAACCCTTTGGGGGACCTTGATGAAAATAAAGACTAAATAATTAGACTAAAATTTTCCTTAGTGCTAATAAAAGGTAAATTAAGTATAAAACTTAAGACTCACAAAGATATAATGAATAATGAGTATTTTCTTTAAATTTGTCAAATGCAAAATGGACTGAATATTGTAACTGTAATTCCTACTCTGTAACTGTTTTTGTTGTATATAATTTTACTATGTTAAAGTAAAAAAACTCCCCTTTTAATTAGAAACAAAGGGGGAAATGCTGTGCAACAATCTTTGGACAAGGTAAATATGTATTTCTCTCATTGGTTAATAAAGAGCTGATTCATCTATAGCTGGGCAGGAAGAGATTAGGTGGGAGAGCATGCTGAAAGGAAGAAGGGTGGAGTCTTGGGAGTCGCAAGCTAGACATAGAAGAAAGAACAAGGGAAGTTCAGAGATGAGGTAAATGATCCTTGGAACAGTACACAGATTAATAGAATTGAGTTATTTTGTGTTATAATATCTAGTAAAAAAATCATGCCTAAGATATTGGCTGAGCATTTATAATTAATAATAGATCTCTGTTTGATTATTTGGAAGCAAAGCTTGGACACAAACTCTGCCTACATGCTGCAGTCTACAATAATGGCTTGCTTTGATGCCATGCTAGTACAGCAGTGACACAAACATGTCACTGTTAGAGACCAACCACTCTCTAATTGGATTCAAGGCCCACTTCGTGAAACAGAGCTGACACCTGACACTGTCCGGGACGCCAAGACTCTGAGACCAGATAGACAGGGGCCTAGGAGAAAAGCAAACAATTCTGTTCTGCTAAAAGAATGCAGCAAGAAAATCACTTCTAGCAACATTCTGCTCTACCCATAGATCAGAATTTCACTCAGCTACAGAGAAGCTTCTCCTTGTTGTAGACAGAAACCATGTAGACACCCACAACTCAATAATGCACAGAGTGAGAGTTTGGAACACTCAGTCCTAAGCAGGAGGTCTTCAACAACGCTCTCCCCTACAGCCCACAGAGCTATGCAGAAAAGGAGACGGAAAGATTGTAGGAGCCAGTGTAGATGGAAGACACCAAGGGGACATTATTTTCCAGACTTAACAGGACTGACACACATATGAACTCACAGAGGCTGTGCAGCATGCACTGAGCCTGTGCTGGTTTAAGCCATACCGGGGCTCAGTGCTGACAAAGAGATGTGGACACATGCTGTTATCCCTAACCAAGAAGCTATCGCCACTGGACAAGTGCCTGCAAAGGAAAAAATAGGGTTTTTTCTCCAGTGGAGTCCTACTGGGTATTTAATTGACACTTAAGGGTAGGCCCCATGCCCAGCAGTAAGTAGCTAACATCAAATAAACTCAAGAGTGTTTTTGTCTCATTTTGTGTTGTTTGGACATTTTTTTAATCTTACAAGTCTTTTATTTGTATGTTATGCTTTATGATTTTGTGTTTTTATGGTATGTATGTTTTATATGTGTCTGTGCCTATGTGTTTCTTGTTTCTTTGTTTTATTTGGCTAATTCTGGTTTTTTTCTTATTTTCCTGTTTGTTTTCTAAAGAGAGAGAAAGAAATTATAGAGTTGGATGGATGTGGACAGGAATAGAACTTCCTGATCTGGGAGGAGATGAGGGAGGGGAAAGAAGGATCAGAATACATTTATGAATTTTCAATAATGAAAAATGGCAGATAATTGTGTTGTGTGTGAGCTGAAGCTAACATGAAAACTGAGAACTTGAAGGAAGCACAGAAAATCCTCAGGTGGTCCTCCCATTTCAGGATGAGGGCAGCGGACGTTCTGTGAACTGAGAAGTTGTCATGAATTTTACACATTATATGTAGAATTGGGCAACAAAACACTACTCCAAAGACAGCTTTGTGTGTGTGTGTGTGTGTGTGTGTGTGTGTGTGTGTGTGTGTGTGTGTGTGTCTTGGTTTACAGTTACATTGGAAGGAGACTGTGATGGTGAACTTGGTTAACTTTGTGCATTAGGAATTAGCTGGTAGTTGGTGAAGTAGCCTCTGGGTATGTCTGAGAATAATTCCAGAGCCAATCAGATCATGAAAGTTCTGACATCATCATGGATCCATCTCAGAGTAGATCCATAGTATAATACAGGGGCTCTGATATCATCATGGATTCACCTCACAGAAGATCCATGGTATAATACAGGGTTTCTGACATCATCAAGGGATTCATCTCATGGTAGATCCATGGTATAATACAAGAGCTTTGACATCATCAAGGGATTCATCTCATGGTAGATTCACTGTATAATAGCATCGGTGAGAAGTGGTGGAAGGTAGGACCTGAGGAATTAAGTCACTCAGCATGTGTTTTGTGGGTTGTCATGCCCTAGCTCTTTCCAAATTTCTTGTCTCCTCTGTTTCCTAATGGCCATACTGTAAACTTTCTGATCCTCCACACCCTCCCAACGGAGATGTGCTGATCTCTCTGACCAAAACAAACGCCTACCTGCTTTAACTGTTCTGGGAGATACTCATCAGAAAGATATAGAAATAATACACAGAAACAACATTCTTCCTCCATGTTGTATGATTATGTCAGAGAATATATATTTAACATTTTCAATATGGTTTTACATGCCTGTTCTTTCTTAGAAAAAAATTAATGTTCCTATACAGTCTCATCAATTTACACATTAAACGGAATGTAGAGTGAATTAATCAAGTTCTAGAAGAAACCCACTGGGATTTATGTTAAAATTGACTCCTAATAAGGAATTGCAATTTAGAATTATATTAAATGAATAACTCAATGTGAATAACTGACCTAGTTCCAATCCAAGGAGATACATTATGAGCATAAAACTGCAAGAAACCACAAGCGAGAACATTAAAATATTAACTGCCCTTTTTCTTCCACTCTAGGACACAATATTCCTTTCTTTTTGTCTACTCCTCTGAGTTACCCAATTTCTTTAGTATCCATTCTACATTTTTACAGTAAAAAGATTCATTTAAATAATGAACCACCTAGAGATAAAACTAGGAAGGACACTTATTTCCAGCACTGCTTTTTACCTTTTAATGAGAAAGGAGAGTTGAAAGTGATAGTTTCCACGTCAGAAATTATTTATCAAAGTTGGCTGCAATGGTTGCAGAGGCAGAAAAGTTGATACCATAGTTTTCTGTAAGTAGCGCTAGTTCCCTTTTGGAGACAGTGTCTCTAAGTCAAACGTCCTTCCTTAAACTTCCCACTGTATCCAAGGACAGTGCTACCAAAGCTTTCTCAGAAGGCATGGAGCAAAATGGGCTGCTTAGACATGATAACGTACAGAAGCACCCAGAGGCCAGGTGCTTCAGAACCAGTGACAGCAGAAGGATGAATCCCAAAAGGGGAAAGAGAAACTTTGGGTTTTCTCTTTTCTTAAAAAGCCACCAAAAGGGGAAAGAGAAACTTTGGGTTTTCTCTTTTCTTAAAAAGCCAAATTAGCACACTGACAGTTCAATTTGTGGGTCCTTTTTAAAGAATAGCTTCTATCTGATGAAGCCTGTGACTGACTTGAAGCTGAACACGAGGCAACATATTTCTGTGTCAATGCCATCCTCTCTTTCCTTTCCCTGTGGATGAAGAGAGAGGGAGATTGAGGAGTAGGGGGCATCACAAGGAGCTGAGAAGGAGCAAAACAGATGCAGACTATAGGAAGGCTACAGACAGGGGCATGTGTGGGGGTGGGTATTCCAGATAGCATTCTGGTTGCTCGACGGGCCTCTGAGATGAGGAAACAGAGACAGTTGTACCAGTGTTGTCTCCAAGAGACCCTTCCAGAGAGTTCTATAGGAAACCATTACAGGTGAATGGAAGACTCAAGAGGAACCCCTTTACCTGAGATGAGGGACCATGAAATCGGAGTATGGAAATTCTAGACCTTAGCAGTCCTTGCTTCCTAATTTTTCAGAAATTTGATTAAGTAAGAGGTATGTGTGTGTGTGTGTGTGTGTGTGTCTGTGCTGTGGTATATGACTGTGAGTGTTTGTGTATGTGTGTGTGTGTTTCTATATGTGTCTGTCTATCTATGTGTGTGTCTGTGTATATGTTTGTGTATTGTGTATATATGTGTCTGTGTGTGTGCATGTGTGTGTGAGTGTGGTGTGATATGTGAGTGTGTGTGTGTGCATGTGTGTGTGAGTGTGGTGTGGTATGTGAGTGTGTGTGTGTGTGTGTGTGTGTGTGTGTGTGTGTAGGAACATATAATAGGAGACTCAAGATCAATGTAAGAGGTCTTCCTCTATTGTGTCCACATTATTTTGTGGGACAAGATCTCTCACTGGACCGGGAGCTCACTGTCTGGCTAACCTAGATGGCCAGCAAGTCCCCAGGATCCATCTGTCCTTCCCTCCTCATTTCCAGTTGTGAGGTTACAGATTGGTGCCATCACTGACTGTAAGCTATAACCTGTTTTCTACTCCCTAGCATAAAGCAAACATGACCATAGCCGGAGATGCTTTTACAGAGAAGCAGCTGACCCACTTTAGGAAGTTGAAACCCACATGGAACCTGAAGGCATGACAGCAAACAGCATTATTATATAATGTTTATGTGTTGTCCAAGTCATCAAACAGGGACGCCCTCAGTGGAGAGATTTCCTTGACTGTACATCAGCTGAGACAATGGTCTAAGATTTGAGACTTCAGACCAGCATGTCAGAAAGGGACCGTTTCCTATAGCATTAGCAATGAAAGCAAACATGCCATCTAAATCTCAGTGGTCTGTTTGAGCTGTCAGTCCCTTTCCAAAAAACAAAAACAAAGCAAAACCAAACAAAACAAAACAAAACAAAACAAAAAAAAAAAAACACAGAAAAGGACCACCTCTAAGCAGCAGCAAATTCAGCCTTATGTTTAAGAGTTTGAATGCAGTTTCTACTCAGTCAGGCTCAGTGGTGATGGAGGAAGCCAATTGGAAGGGGACTTTATGGTAGCCCCAAACATACTCATCCACTCCTATGCTAATCCAGAGTTCAATTAAAATACAGCTTTGCCTGTAAAACCCACTTCGGTTTATCCCCAAGAATTTCCAGGAGGCTCCCTCTTGCTGAAGATTAATGCTCAGCATGAAGAGGATTAAGTGCTTAGACAATTCCACAGTCAAGAGGAGATTAGAGAAATCACACTACCTATTGCTAGTTGGCTCCCAAGTATCCCCAGTTCTGTAAAGAAACTGTAAAAATAACAATTTATTTTTCAATGGGCCAAAATAGGAACTTTGAAGTCAGATGACTTGGCTGGGATTTTTAACTCTGGTACTTACCAGCTGTGTGACCTTGAGCAACTTACTAACCTCCAGGTATCTCACTTTTCTTGTAAGCATGTGTCCACCCACCTTTGCTCAGAGAACAAAGGGCTGAGGCTCTCACAGTTTCAGCACTGCCCAAAGTGTCCATCTCTACTGCTCTCCGGCTCCAAAACGGACATTTTGGAGGGGCCTGACACCCAAGAGGAAGTGAGATGTCCCCATGAAGTCTGTAGAGTGTAGCTAAGAGGGTGAGCATGACAGGGTAGGAGGCAGGAAGTGCTCTGTAAGAGGGGACTGGACTCTCCAGTGTATTTGTCCTTTTTCGGAAGTTCTATTCCTGTCCTGTATTTCTTTTTCCTACTAAGAAGTAGAATTTTGGTGAGTGAAAAATCGTATCGACTGAATCTTTTGATTCTTTCTATCTGTCAAATGCTAGAGAAGGATTTTTGTCTTGGGATTTGTGTATCACATGACTGCTTCTCTGACCAACATCTATAACAAGTATTTTTTTCCATCACCATATTAATTTTCAGAACCACGTCCACTTGTAGAAGCATATATTTCATTTTTTCCCCAATGCCTGCCATTTCTCATGGCTTACTGACACTTCTTGCTTTCCCACTCTGCACCATTTTAAAGAAGCTTTTATTCTTCACATGGGGTTTATTCTGCCTGAAGTTTCTTGTCTGAGCCAAAGGTATTAATTTTAGCTGTGTGTTTTTATGAAGTTTCTTTCAGAAGTTGATAATAAAGTTAATCAATGACTATATAAGAGCATTCATTAGACAATGCTGCATATTCCTATTTCTAGAACTTTCTAGATTGATGAAAAGCTGAATTTTAGAAATATTTCCACCTTAAGTGCAGGAGTTCATGAATTAGTATGTGACCCAAGGCAGTGCGGGCATGCAGACAGTGTACATTTATATGGTCTCCAATTGTTAACATGGAATGTCTTTTTTCCAATTAATTTTTAATTAATAAAAATGTATTTGTAGTTGTAAATTAAAACCTCATTATAAATAACTTGTAAATAAAAAACCCTGTGCAATATTAGTCATACCCAAAGTTTGTACATCTTAGTGTGCATCTGTAACTGAAACTTCCAGTGAGAAGCCATGGAGGGTCATGGTAGATTTCACTTGCTCACTATGAACTATATTTTATGCTCTTAAGCAACACACACACATACACATACACACACATATACATACACAGAGATTCATAACAAAGTTAAAACTATAAAATCAATTTTCAAATTTTTGCTACGTTAAAAAAATAAAACCATACACAGAACAATACACAATAATGTTATCATCATGGTCGTCTTTAAGTGTATTTATTTGTTTATGGATCAGTGTATTAAATGTGCTCCTACTGCACAACCATTGCAAGCACCGCCCATCCTTAGAACTCTTTCCATGTTGTTTTTATTGACATCCTATTAACTTATTTCTTTTCTTTTTTCCTCTTCTCTCTTCTCTCCATCCTCCCTTCTCTCTCTCTCTCTCTCTCTCTCTCTCTCTCTCTCTCTCTCTCTCTCTCTCTCTCTCTCTCTCTCTCTCTCTCTCACTATATAGGTATTTTGATATGTATCCCAGAAGAGCCTTAAACTCATGATCCTCCTGCCTCAGCTTGCTGACTCAGGAATAATAGGAAAGAACCACAAATGCTTCCTGCTCCCTTCCCTCTGCCCCAAACAATCATCATGCTGCTTTTCATCTTTAATGTTTTGATGATTTTATGCATGTCACATGAGTAAACTTATTTAGTATTTTTCTATTTGTGATTGGTTTACTTTACCTAAGATTATTTCCTTGGTGCTGGTTAGATAGTGATGATTTTGACACCAATTCTAGTGACCTGGGTTTAATCTTCAGGATCCATAGGATTTCAGTCTATGTATATGTATGTGTGTGTATACATATATATGAGTACATACATATGTGTGTGCATGTATGTGTCTGTGCATGCCTGTATTGTGTGTACATGTCTATATATGTGTGTGTGTGTTCATGCTATGGTATTCATGTGACCAGCTAAATATTAATGTAAAAGAGAATATCATGTCCATAGGTATACTAGTATGTTACATATTCAAGAATTTCCTTCTTTTGCTCTAAAAGTTGGATCTTATTTCATTTACCCTTTTTAGTTATTCTTTTGGTTGGCTGCATGATTTGCTCTTGTAGGTAATGTGTGGTTGACAGGGGTGCACTGCTCTCCCTTCAGGAGACTGTCTCTAGTTGTGTGAATGTGCACACACAAACAGAATGGCCTGGCTGCACAACTGTTTCACTGTTTTGAGGAACTGCCATACTACTTTCCCACAGGGACTAGACCTGTGGGAAAATATGACTACCATTGGTGGGACAAAGTATTCTTTGTCTTCAGAAATTTTCCAGTTGTCACTATTTCAATAATAATTATCCTAAAAATACAGGGTGGTATCTCGTTAATGTTCTGATCAGTATTTCCCTAATAACGATTGCCATTGAATGCATTCACACACGCTTATTGGCCATGTGTGCATCACATGTTTGGAGAAATGGCACATTAGTCCTGTCTATGGCTTCCTCTCTTGGCGCCATATGTTTTTTTGTTTGTTTGTTTGTTTTTGTTTTCTGAGACAGGGTTTCCCTGTAGTTTCTAGAGCCTGTCCTGGAACTAGCTCTTGTAGACCAGGCTGGCCTCGAACTCAGAGATCTGCCTGCCTCTGCTTCCCGAGTGCTGGGATTAAAGGTGTGCGCCACCACTGCCCGGTTGTGGCGCCATATGTTTATGCCTTATTAAGTATGTAGATGCCCTGCAGTTCTGGAATTCGTCCAGTGGCAGGAGGGAAGGACTATTCAGGAGCTGGGTCTCTAGGCCTCACCATCTTGAATGAAGACTTTTAGTTATTTCTTTCCTCATATTTCATCAGCAGAGAGTCCAGCAACTTGAAATATTTTCAAGCCATGACGTGTAAGTGAAGGGCCTCACACTGAGTCAGAGATGGCTAGATTTGCCAAAGCAACCTGTGAAATCTTAGAAAACTGCTTATACTTTCAAGACTTTTGTTTTCATTTTTTTTTTCAAAGCAGGATTGGGATTGGCTAGGTGGCCTACAGAATTTTTTTTCTCTCTCTATAACTCTGTGTGGCTCAAGAGATTTAATAGAAGACCACTTACAATGAGACTACTTATATTTGCTGTTGTTAAAGGTGTAGACTGAGTTGAAAAGAGAAGGTTAGTGGTGGCAGGAGCCAGGAAGAAAGAGGAATGAGCGGATTACAGCATAACTAATGCAGACAGACCCATTTCACTTCAAAGAGGAGTGAACCCAGGACAACCTGGGGCAGGGTGACACACCCACCCCATGAAAAATTACTAATTGTGTCTTGTTTTCTCATGCTGTCGGGGATGTCAAGGTGAGGAAAGGCCTGATGGAAGATGGTTATGGGAAGTACAGACCAAGAGTGAATTTGTTAGGTGCTCAAGTCTGGCCTTGAGAGAAAAACATGCCAATGGCTTCTGTTAATTGGCTGTATTCAGTGCTGTGGACGGGACTGCTGCCATCCTGGAATCTCATTGTTGGGTACTCAGACAGGCCCAAGAGTCTTGAGGACTTGCCTAGTCTAAATGAAGGAAGGTAAACAGCATCTAGACTTTCAGAGTTTTACTTTTCTGGAGTGGTTTGAATAAGAACAGGGTCACATATCTGAATGCTCAGTCCCCAGGGCTTAACACTATTTGAGAAGATTCAAAGGATTAGGAGGTGTGACCTTGTTAGAGTAGGTGTGGTCTTGTTGGAGGAAGTGTGTATCTAAGGGTAGGCTTCAAGATTTCAGAAAGCCCACACCAAGCAGTCTGTCTGTGACTGCTGTCTGTGGATCAAGATGTAAAGCTCTCAGCTACTGCTCCTGTCTGCTCCTGTTGTGCCTGTTTCCTTCCTGCCGTGATGACAAGAGACTCTGAAACTGTAAGCAAGTCCAAAGCTAAATGCTTTCTTTTATGAGTTGCTTTGGCCATGGTGTCTCTTCCCAGCAAGAGAACACTAAGACTATACTTTCTTGTTTGTTGGAAGGGACAACTTCAGAGTTCCAGAGAATAAATGAAGCATCAGCTTTTACAAAACTATTACAACGTTTTTGTTGTTGTTTTGTTATTTTTTGAGACAATGTCTCATGTGGCTCAGGCTAGCCCCCAACTCAATCTAGCCAAGGATGACCTCTGTGCTTTCAGCTCCCAGGCACCATCACGCCTGACCCACAGTGAACTTTTAAACTTTCTAAAGCCAATTAAATATGTAAAATAAGATGTGCTCCTATCATGGAGGTAATATTTACATTATTAAAGGAGACTGACACCAAATTCACCTGGGACAAACATAGCAATATCTGTTAGTCTCTGTAAAGGCATTAGTCAGGAATCTATAGACATTTAGATGAGGGGACCACACTGGCCAAGGAAGGTTTTCAGGACCTCACAGACTTCGAACACCAGGAGCAAACACTTGGAGATTGTGCGATTTAGTCCTTTCTTCTCGTCTGAGTGCATGTGAAATGAAAGTCTCTTCACACTGTACACTAAACTCATTGACTTCACTGCCATGGAGAGATTATTTTTCTTTATTTCTATGGCTAAAAACTGATTGCTGAAGAGCTTCTGAAGCTCCACGGCCATGAAGACAGTCCTCAGAGAGCCGGGAACAGGTGTGGGAAAACGGCACGCCACTGACTCCACAGGCCATGCCCCATTTCTTCCTGTAAAGGGCCTCGGGTGAGCCGTTCCTTTATTTCATTTAGCACAACGAGAGAAGAGGGACTTGGACATAAATGCTCTGCTCTCTTCGATGATTTTGTCAGGCTGGCTTTCAATTCACAAGGAGCTGCACAGGGAGAGAAGGCCAGACTCAGACTCCTGGACAGTGTGCACACTGCACAGAAGGCACACTGCACAGCAGGAAACACGTGGGTCAGTGGTTCCTTCACCAAGCTGTGTCACCTGTGACTCTGTTCAGCATTTCGTTTAGAGCCAGTTTCTCTTTGCTCCGGGAAGGCAGAAATGCAGAGGGTGGAATGGTGAACTGCAGTTCACCATTGCAGTTTATATATCTAACTGAGCCTCTCAAACACGGGGATGAGTGACTTCTTCGTTAGTGTCACAAAGCTCTGCTAATGTTCGAATGGAATAATGCCGGCACAGAGCCATTCACACAGAATACTGAACTTCCAGGATTATGAGCTGAGGTCTTAAGGAAAAGCTCCACCCTCTTCTCTTCACCCACCCTTAGAAGAGGACCTGTAACGGGAAGGGAAAGGCTGAGAAGCACTTGCTGCTCCATTGCACAAATAAACTCCCATTGCCTCATGGCAGCTCTGACCTCCCTGTGGTTTCCTAGCTTTTCTTGGTGGGGACTGAACTCTAGGGGAGCCAGCTGGTCCTTTCGATGTATCCTCTGCACATGCTTGTGTATGACTTAGATTACAAGCAAAAACAATTTCACGTAGAATTTGAATACAGTGTTTCCTTCCAAATGTCTGGATTTTCACAGTGTGTTTACATGGTACAAATGTATGCTGTTTTATGGGGCCCTCTCATCAAGTAGCAAGGGGATTAGATGTTCAGAGTATGTCATTTAGGGATGAAAATTTCAACCCAAACCATTTTCTGGAACAAAATTGATGTCCTTGCAGTGCAACAAATTTCAGCAGAATATTAACTGACTTCATGCTGCAGGAATCAAAAACCCTGTCATGTGACACTGTTCAAAATGGTCGCAGTTCTACGGTGCCATAGAGCAAGGGTTTAAAGAACCGTGGTGAACAGTGCAGAGCTCCGACCATGGGCCTTGGCTCTTCACCATAGGTAATTACTTTGGGCAGCTTATCCTGCCAGTGCTGCCAGACATCCTCTTGTGTGTCTCCAGGCAACTAATAGAGGCCCTCTACTGCATGAAGGTGCTCACTCTATGCAGGAGTGCCCTGCAGCCACCCACCTCATTGTAGAATGGTGGGAATTGCTGCCTCCAATAAATAGAGAATCTACGCAGCGGGTCTAACAGGGTATAATGTATGTATGATTCACTAAGTTCACTATGCTCCTCTGAATGTTTGGAAATCTGTCCTTGCTTCCTCCTTCGCTTCCTTCCTTCTTTCCTTCCTTCCTTCCTTCCTTCCTTCCTTCCTTCCTTCTTTCCTTCCTTCCTTCCTTCCTTCCTTCCTTCATTTCTTTCTTCCTTTCTTTTCTTCTGTATGTACATAGTCTCCCAACCCCCAAACACATACTATAACTCACATGTGGAGGTCAGAAGGCAATCTGTTTGAGTCATTTCTCACCTTCCCTTTCATACAAGTCACTCTACCAAGTGGACTGGCTAGCTGGCTCTGGATATTGGTTTAATAACATCTTAGATAAGATGAAGTCACAGGAGGGAAACTTGAGAAAAAATCACAACTCATTGTACTATAAAGTGAATGTCATAAAACTCTGAGCACATTTCATAACCATATATTTGAATGTATGTATATGTGTATAGTGAATCTATGTGTGTGCGCGTATGTGAATATGTGGAAAAATGAGAGAGATGCATTTACTATTTTCAGTCCTGCTTGTATCATATGAATATTGATGCAAGTAAACATATAAAACTCATACGCACTTCTGGCTATCGATAGTCACCTCATGCAAAAGAATCTTAAGTTGATATCACTTTGAATTTTCTAGATTCACTTATACAGTAAGATAAAAATTAGTAATTTGCTGATTATGTTTTGAATTGTGTTTAGTAACAAGGAAGAGAAAAATATTCATATGGTTGCTATATGGCTCTATACAATGTTAGAAATCTGCGTGCTTTCACTGTTTGCATGGATGGGAATGGGTGAAAACTCTCAGAAGGTAAGACATACTAGTAACGACAACTGTCTCATAGGAAAATTAGGTTCTAAAGCTTTTAGTCTCTTTATATGTTCTACAAAAATGTATCTCATCGTTACCTCAATCAAAATGTTAATTTAAAGAGAGAAGGCTGGGGTTTTCATTCAAGGCTACAACTTTCCGTATATGCTATTTTGGGATCATAATGAGTTGAACAGAAAGACTTGGGAACAACCCTCTCAAGTATAGAGATGGAAATTACAACATATATTAGGGTCATTTTCCTACACCTTTGCAAACTGAAGGGGCTATTTTAAGCATTAGGAGTGCAAGGTTCTTGTTGCAATCTTGCAGCTTTTGTGATTCGCTCATGAGGCTCCCTTTTCAGTTACTAGAGCAGCAAGTTCCTTGTATTATTACCCAAGGTGAAGAGCAGCAGGACTCTGGAGCTGGAAGAGGCCTATTATTCTCTGCAGGCCACTTTGTTTCCTGCTCTGAGCTCAGAGCAACACTTCTTAACAGAAGCAAGTGGAATGGGTCCCTGGGCCTGAAACTGGGAGCAGAGCCATGGCCACACTCCTGGTCTCCCTTAATGTCCTGTCTTCGCTATGCTGTGGATTGATTAATGTCATCTAAAAGCTCAACTCTTGTGGATTTTCCTATCTGCATAATTAAAAAAAGTAGCCAAGATGAATTCCAACTCATCAGATCTCTGGTTAGTGATTTTTGTCATCAATGCAGGCAGCCATCTCCACTGCCAGCTCTCTGGCCCTGCATGGTGAGCAAAGTGACCTGGTGCACCTTACCCTTGCCAGAAAAGTGTGAGTGTTCAGTGCAGCCAGAGAGCAGAGCTTGGTGTACTGATGTCGGAACTGTGGGACAATTGATGGAGAACCCCAGCCTTAAGCTGGTAGCATCAACAATGAGCTTTGGCGATAATTCACTGTAGATATTACAGTCTCCGTCATTACATGCTTACACTTCCAAATATTCCTGGGGCTGGGGTTTCTAGTAAAGTCACACTGCTATGAACTTGACGCTCATTATGATACTTGATATGAACAAGGGGTAGGAACTGGGTAGTCGGTTTGGGATAACACGCCCCCCGCTGCCCAAATGACAAGTTTTTTTTTTTTTTTTTTTCAGTCCAAAAGCCAGAAATGTCTTGACCAGTATCAGTGTCCTTGCTGGAAGCCAGTGACACCAGAAGGATCCAAGCTGAAGCTGTTTCTGTTTTTGCTTGGTCTGAGGCTGGAGACATCGGGCAGGGGTCTGAGGTTTCTTTTTTCTGCTCCCTAAAGGCAAAGCTCTGTCCTAGAAATGATACCAAGGACACAACCAAAGAGGACAGGACATGGATGCCTTTGAAGGGAACTGGGCTGACCAGCTCATCCCCGAATGCCCAGGGGTGCTCTACTGCTGGAGACGCCTGCTGCCTAGGAGATCTGTCTTCCACTTTTAAACTCCTGATAATAAGTACTTCCTTTTTTCTAAAACTCTCCCTAATTGGTCTATGAATTTCATTCTTTGAGTCTGTGAGACTAGAACCTGGAAGCTTCTGGCATAGAGTGGCTTTCATCCCTGTTGAGTTTCTGGGACCCTGGCTTCTCAAGTCAAGCACAAAAGAGCCAAGCAAGGCTGTGTCTCAAAGATGCTGATGTTCCTATATCATTGTGTCACTGGTCTTTGCTAAACAGCAACAGCCACGGTTTTTTTCTTAATTCCCACCTCCCTTGGCCTGTGAAAATCATAAATAACAATTAAAATGTATCTAAGAATCAGAATCATTAAAGATTTGGGAATTTGAAAACCACATAAGCAGTACTGTGTATCACATGCCTCTGAGCTGATGCCAGCCTTTGCACCAAAGCTGTGAAAATGCAGGGTAGCAGAATTGTGTGGCCTCAGAGGTGACAGCGACAATGGGTGCGAAACTGATGCAGGAGCTGGAGCATGTCAAAGGCGTGCATGCACGTGAAAGCTGATAGAGGAGCCAGAGAGCAGCTGTGTGTGTTTGATTGCAGCCTCTTTCCCTTCTTCCCTTCATTCCACACTCTCACAGAAAAGAGTTCCTACTGAAACCTGGTTTCTCCCAAGTCCCGAGGGGCACAGCATTCTTCACCTCTCCACCTGCAGCCCCTAAATTTTCACGCTTGAAACAGGAACGCATCCCTTCATTGGCTCTACAGGTGATGATGATAAAGCCAAAGCCTTCTGAAGACTACTGCTTGCTCCACCCTGTACCTACATCTGGAGTTCTGAAGTAGTCGTGCAGTCTGGGTACAGCCACACAGCTCTGTGATGTGGGATTCCCCTCTGTATGCTGTGAATGCCATTGGTTAAAAAAGAAACTGTCTTAGGCCTGTGATAGGGTAGAGTAGAGCTGGGTGGGGAAAACTAAACTGAATGATGGAAGAAAGGAGGTGGAGTTAGGGAGAAGCCATGGAACCACTGTAGGAGACAGACACACTGGAACCTTGTCAGTAGGCCACAAGCCTCATGGTAAAATATAAAATAATGGAAATGGGTTAAATTAATATGTAAAAGGTAGTCAATAAGAAGTTAGAATTCATAGGCAGAGTAGTGATTTAATTAATACAGTTTCTGTGTGATTATTTCCTGTGCTGGGCAGCCAGGAAACAAACAAGCAGCTCTCCTACTGCAGCTCTGGTACGGTGAAACTGGAACAACCACACAGCTACAGCACAGGAGAACTGGACAACCACACAGCTACAGCATAGGAGAACTGGACAACCACACACAGAGCTACAGCACAGGAGAACTGGACAACCACACAGCTACAGCACAGGAGAACTGGACAACCACACAGCTACAGCATAGGAGAACTGGACAACCACACACAGAGCTACAGCACAGGAGAACTGGACAACCACACAGCTACAGCACAGGAGAACTGGACAACCACACAGCTACAGCATAGGAGAACTGGACAACCACACACAGAGCTACAGCATAGGAGAACTGGACAACCACACAGCTACAGCATAGGAGAACTGGACAACCACACACACAGCTACAGCCCAGGAGAACTGGAAAACAAAGCTTTCTACTTCTTGTTCAAAGCCTGCACTGTGAGCCACTAGATTGCATAATTGAGCAATTTCTTGAAATTTTATTCTGGATCCTTGCTTAGACTGTTTCCTGTGTAGGGCTTCTCTGAATCACACTTTGCAAAAGCAATTTTGCTCCCCTTTGACTAGCAGGAATGGTAACAGCAGGCTGAAGAGATGCTTCTGCTGTTCTTTTCAAAGACAGTATCAGTGCTCTGGCTCACATTATCTGTCCACATAACCTGCCAAACATTAGGTGCTTCTGGTTGTTCTTCTTCTTTTCTCTTCTGCTGATGGCTAATTTCCCCACCACTGCTGCAGGGGTTACCCTGGACAGCATCTTCATGGGTTACTTGCTCTGAAATTCTCTTTGCTCATTTCATGTTCCTTTCTAATGGCACTGGCATGATTTCTTTATGTTAAAAGAACAAAACACATAAAAGCAAGCAGGACATTCCTTCAACCTCTATTTTCCTCTCTTCACATACCTTTATATTTGTTTGCTGCAGCCAAAGATCCTGAAGGAGCTGTCTCTATGCTTTGTCCCCATATCCTCCCACCATAGCCGTTCCTTAGCCTAGAGCCAGGTGTGTGGCTATTCCTGCCCTTTGCCACTATCCATGCCATGGTTCTTTTTAACTAAATACCAGGGCTTCCCTTCCTTTGCCCTTGGGGTCTTTTAGACTCTGTTTACAATCCACTCCTTACAACATCACTTTTTGTACCTTTCCTTTTGTCTTTTTTTCTCCTTCCCTAGATATATCTCCATGACCGTATGAATGAGAAATATCTCCCAGAGTCTACAGTATTTGAACACTTGGTTCCCAATTGACTGTACTATTTAGCAGGTTTAGGAGACATGGCCTTGTTGGAGAAAGTATGCCATTAGAGGCAGCTGTTTAAATTAAGCATTCACATCATCTTGAGTTCACTTTCTGCTTCCTACTTGCAGTTCAAGACATGAATCCTGCTACGTCCACGGCTGTCACGCCTGTGTAGCAGAAAAATGCCGCTAAGGTGGAACGACGCTGAAGGGTTGGGGTCTGCGCTCCCAGGAGCTGAGCCCCAGGCGGTTCCCTGGCAATCAGCCACAGTCACGATTCCAGATCAGCAAACTCACCTTCGCTGGCCCTGGTGCTGTATTGAGCTTTCTGTTCTTTGTTTCTGTATTCTGTGTAGTTCTTTTATCTTGCCAGCAGATCAAGATGTTTTAAGACATTACCAATAATAATCAAACTATTGAGGACATATTGGACTCTGAATCGATCTCTGGAGGAACTTATGGATACCCTAGAACAGAAAGAGCTCATGATAGGAGAAGATGAGTAAATGATGAAGGAAAACGTATGGAGTGACATGAGTTACCATCTATGGAGAGGCTAGCCAGAATGAGAAACCCCTGGTGCATTTTAGATAGGAAAGAAAGGCAGGCTATTCTTGACAATATGAAACCAGCCATTCAATATTGAAGCAAGCCTTGGGAATGATATCCTAAAGAATGGTGCTCGATATTGGCTGCCCTTGGGGCATAGACAGGTTTCTCGATTAGCTGACTATGCGGGATATGCACAATTTCTTTCATAATAATGATAGTCTTTATATATACAAGACAAGGATCATTCTCTTCAGGAACAGCTTTGAGATAGAGAAGCACAGTATGGAAAGCACAGTATGAGACTACAGCAGAACCTTTGTCATACACAGGGAGTATGATGAGCAAGGGAGTAGATGGGTTAATGTTGATGGACAAAAGACTGTTATGTTATACTTTGAACTTTATGAATAGGCTTGCTAGATCCCAACCCTCATGGTGTCTCCTGCATAAGAAGGTACTAAAAAGTATATCTCCACAGGTGCAGAGAACTGATTAGGCATATTTGGTCACTAGATGATATGAAGAAAGGGCTAGAAAGAGAAAAGGCCATGATAGCGATAATGAGACAGAAACTCTCTATTCATAAGATGTAACCACTTGTCTGAGGTTTAAGCTCCCAAGGACAGGATTTCCTTTTCTAAGGATGTTTTATATCTAACACCTGTCCCTGATAATGTGACTAAGAGAAGCTTTCATACTGTGCCAACTGATGACACATGACCTTCTGGTTTGTTCTTTGTTTGAATACTATATAATGAAAACATGAATTTAGTAAAATTGCAGCAGCATATTCAACCTTATTGAGTGTGTCTGTCTGTCATTTCCTCGCCGATTCCTGATTTCTCCTAGAGCCTTCACCCTTGTTCTCCCTCGGTTGGTGGTCTCCACGAGAGGTGGTCCATGGCAGAGTCCTTAGCTTCTGCTCTAGCCACAGTGTCTGTTGCTCACTTCCATGTGTCCCAGTCAGAATGGACCCTTACTGTTTGGGGACCATATGCCAAACAAACCCTTCCTATTAGCTGCTTTCGTCATGGTGTGTTATCACAGTAACTAATTCACTCTGTGTGAATCTAGGGTGCTGGCTCTCTTTGTGTAGAAGGAAGCGGCGGGCTGCGTTCCCGCCGCCCAGTTCCCAGCAACCGGCTAGCTTTACCCAAAATAATTACATGGAAACTGTATTCTTTTAAAACACTGCCTGGCCCATAGTTTTAGAATCTTATTGGCTAATTCTCACATCTTCCTTTAACCCATATTTAGTAATCTGTGTAGCACCACAAGGAGTGGCTTACCAGGAGAGATCTTAACCTGCGTCCATCTCAGAGAGGAGAATCATGGCGACTGCATATGGCGACTGCCTGAAGCGTCTCCCCAACTCTACTTCCTTGTTCCCACAATTCTGTTCTGTCTACTCCACCTACCTAATTTTCTGTTCTTAAAGGGCCAAGGCAGTTTTCTTTATTAATTAACCAATGAAAGAAACATAGACAGATAACTCTCCTCCATCATTTCCCCTTTTTCTGTTTAAACAAAAAAGAAAGGCTTCAACTTTAACATAGCAAAATTACATATAACAAAACAGTTATCAAGCAAGTATTACAGTTACAATATTTAAATCTATTTTATCTTTTATCATAACTAAGGAAAGCTATAACTATCTATTTATTCTTCAATTCCATCAAAGACTCCAGAAGGATATAATGCTACCTAAGTAAACAAGAAATAAGTAACTTATAAAACTCTAGAAATGACAGAGACAACTCGCTGCCTGGACAGTCACCCAAAGTTCCTCTGTACCGTTGGGGCATCCATCTTCAGCCTTCAGGCCCATAGTGTCCAGCAGACATTTCCATGAAGCAGGAAATTCCAAAGACAGTTCAGTCACTTTCTGCTGTGTCCTGCAGAACGTCTCGCAGACTCTTTCATGAATCAGGAACCCCGAAAGACCATCTCACCTTTAGGCAAGTTCAGCAGTCCTCTTTCTGTGGGTTCCTTGTGTCCAGTTTATGGAACAGTCCAGCCAAGAGCAGTTTCTTGCCCAAATGGCTAACAAACTCCATAAGTAGCCTCTTCGATGCCCATCTTCCTCTCGAAGTAGATTGGTGCTCCCAGGAGCAGACGTGTCTCATTGTCATGAAAAACCCTAAGTTATTAAAACATTAAATGCCATATTCTGCAGTCTTTGAAAGATATGAAGAATGTCTATCTAACTGAAATATATCTCTACATATCTAGAAAATCTAATAACATGACTACAAGCTTAACTATTATCAATGATTTTCCATTAACAACCTATATTTCCTAATTATACATTACAGTTTTTAAAATGAACTACAATCACAATAGCTTAATCAAGATCAGAAATACATATACATATAACAAAATTGACCTTAAAATCTATACCAATGCAAATTCATATCTATATCATCTCCCCCTTTAAATGTAAAAGAACATTTATAAGCAATATTTGGGAAAATGGGCGCAGTTTTTTCTCTCCAAACTGCTTCCTGCTGAATGGGGGCGCTGTTATTTAGGTCTTTCATGGTGTAACCTGTGTGCTAGGTTCCTCTCAGTTGGCAGTTGAGTGAAGTAATTTTTTGAAGATGTTCACAGCAACCTTTCAGGAGGGCGTGGTCTATCATACCATATTGGGATAGAAGCAATCCACAGAGTCTCGTCCTCTGTGAAAACAAAAGAAGAAACTCTTTTCCAAAGCATCATGTTCTTAGATCCAAATCCTGAAGTCATACCGTTAAGATGTCCATTCTGGTCTAGCCTGGCAGCCCATATAATGAAATGTCTCTCTGTACTTAGCTCCTTTACAGTCAAAAAAATCAAAGAAAACACAACAAAATACATAATCCAGACTCTCTGTGAATTTTCCATTTTTACGTGGCTTATTTTTACTCTATCACTTTACTTCTTTTAATCTATAACTATCTGTACTCTGTCTCTTTAAAGACTTTACCCTTTTTTAAGGCATTAACTTTATTTTTTATATTTTTTCTTCTCTCTCTCAAGCCTACGTACATTCATATGTCTGAATCTGTCCTATTGTGAATCTGTAATTTTTTTACTGTCGAGAAACATGTTTGATTTGAGCCTTTACATTGCTAAGCGCTTAAGACTCTGAGCTGTGACATTCCTAGGTCAAAAACAGGTACTGTGAGCTTGCCACGCCCAGTCCAACATGGTGGAGCCGCTTGTGCCTCTGAATGGGTTGCCCCTCTGAGCTGCAGAGCTGCGGGCTGCTCTGGATGTTGGCTCCACCTCTCTCCAATTTCAAAATGGAGGATGTACCATTTTCTGCTAGCTCTGGGGCTGCCAGGTAGGAGCCACACTCAGCACTTTAACTCTGAGACTGAGCATGCGGCACAGAAACTCTTTTCATCCAAGTTACAATCAAATCTGACACACAGAGCACTGTGCAGTCTGAAAACATCTCTCTGTATGGTGGCAGAAATCCGCCATGTTCTCCCGCTGGCCTAAGCCTGATTCCTCCATCTGCTCAGGTGCAGGTGGGGAGCTCTGAGCCATTGGCATGGTCTCAGTGCACTCTCCTTCCTATCCCAAGCGGGAACACAAATATCCAGGCCCATAAAAGCCACTGAAATGCTTTAAAGCCAGAGTTCGCACTGGCGGCACAGCACCAGGAAGCCGCGTTTTAAAATGACTCAGCGTTTACTCTGCAGCTATTGCCAAAACAGGAAATCTCTCTACGGCACGTCTAGGCAAACAGCAAAAAGCTGTGTTAAACTCTCTCTCTCCTTTATTTAAAGCTTTTTCAGGTTTTTACGTGGATTTAGTCACCACGTTGGAGCGCCAATCTGTAGTGTGAAGCGGCGGGCTGCGTTCCCGCCGCCCAGTTCCCAGCAACCGGCTAGCTTTACCCAAAATAATTACATGGAAACTGTATTCTTTTAAAACACTGCCTGGCCCATAGTTTTAGCCTCTTATTGGCTAATTCTCACATCTTCCTTTAACCCATATTTAGTAATCTGTGTAGCACCACAAGGAGTGGCTTACCAGGAGAGGTCTTAACCTGCATCCATCTCAGAGAGGAGAATCATGGCGACTGCATATGGCGACTGCCTGAAGCGTCTCCCCAACTCTACTTCCTTGTTCCCACAATTCTGTTCTGTCTACTCCACCTACCTAATTTTCTGTTCTTAAAGGGCCAAGGCAGTTTTCTTTATTAATTAACCAATGAAAGAAACATAGACAGATAACTCTCCTCCATCATCTTTGCCTCCACTACTACCTTGTAAATATACACACTCTACACCACCTTACCTTTTCTTTCCTTGAAGTATTTTGGGCATATCTGCCACACTCTGTCTATACCATCTCTCCCTTAGTTTCCTTCCCCAGTGTCTCTAGTTTCTAACTTGTACTTCTGGTCACTCTGAAATGCAAGCCTTCTCATATCGCATCCCTGTTTAAAACACTGTTTTCTTATGCATCTGCACTTGGGTCAAGTTCAAGCTGTTTCCCACAGTTTAAGTGTCTGAGCCAGACTAAGCTGCCACTGGCCTAGTGAGGTACAGGTTAGAGTTCCAACTGAGTGGAGATGTCCCTCTGTGAATAACCCATAAGCCCTATTAATTCTATAGGCTGAGCCTAAAATGCTTGTGCCTATTTGATGAGTTTGAGGGGGCTGATTCATTGTAACATGCAAATTGTAATATGTGACCTGAAGCTAATTTCTCCTTTATAGACTGATCAGTGCTAGATGTTGCTGTGTAGCACTTTCCTCTGGTATTTTAACAGTACATCCTGCAGAAAAGCTCCTAACCTTTTTAAGCCAGAAAGTAAACAAGTCAAATAGTTTCAGGAAGTCACTGAAGCTGACAGGATTTACTAGGACTCTCCCTGCCAGAATAAGCAATAAAGTCTGCTGAACATCATTTTTAGACAAGCCAAGCTGCAAAGAAGACTCTGTGACCAGACCAGCTGCCTGAAAGAAGCAGGGGCCAGCAAGCTGCCTGAAAGAGGGTTAGACCAATAGTCACTTAGAAAGGACATTCTCCAACCTGTTGAACTTTCTGCAGGCTATGCAGTGTGTTCTAGGCTCCCAATTTTTGTGACCTGTCATCCCATGCTAGGGTAGGCTTTGGTGATGCATCTGTCTTTGAGTAATTTTTGCTCCTTTAAGTAACTCACCAGCCATATCCTTGTAAGAAACACCAATAAGCTGAGTGGTGGTGGTGCACGCCTTTAACCCCAGCACTCGGGAGGCAGAGGGGATCTCTGTGTGTTCGAGGCCAGCCTGGTCTACAAGAGCTAGTTCCAGGACAGGCTCCAAAGCTACAGAGAAACTCTTGAAAAACCAAAACCAAAAAAAAAGGAAAGAAAGAAACACCAATAAAACTCTTTGGTTCTCCAAATTGAAGGTTGGGTTGGTGGTAACAGTAGTTTGGTCTGTTCTGACCTCCCTCTCTTGGGAGTAGACGTGTGTATAGTGTTTCCCCAAGAAAATTTTTGTCACCCAACAGATGCCAGCATGACAGCCAACCCTCTTGTACTTGGAATTTAAGGTTCCTAAGGCCTCATCATTTTTTTTTTAATTCAGCTAACAGCAAGAGCCAGAGAGCCTGGAGGGGGTAAACACAGCTTCTCTTCCTACTCTTCAGATAACCATTGCTAGGTGTTTTAGTTACTTTTTTATTGCTGTGATCAGACCCATTGACAAAGGCAATTAATAGGAGAAAGACCTTCTAAGTTAAGCCTTATAGTTTCAGAAGATTAGAATCCATGACTGTCATGGCAGGAGTATGACAACATGAAGGCAGGCAGTGGCGCTCAAGGTTATATCTTAATCCTCAAGCGCAATACAGAGAGAGCTAACCGGGAGTGCAGTGGGTTTTTGAAACCTCAAAGCCTCCTCCAGCAAGGCCACAGTTCTTAGTCCCTTTCCACTAACTAGGAACCAAGTATTCTACCATATGAGCTTATGGGAGATATTCTCATTCAAGCACCACCCAAGGTCA
Source organism: Arvicola amphibius (assembly GCF_903992535.2). Taxonomy (NCBI): domain Eukaryota; kingdom Metazoa; phylum Chordata; class Mammalia; order Rodentia; family Cricetidae; genus Arvicola; species Arvicola amphibius. Next base: position 92,409,010 of record NC_052049.1, on the reverse strand, counting down.
TACCTCTTGGGATTAGCTCTGCACCTTCAAAGAGGCACCAGGTGACTATTGTCCTTTTGCTGAGTCCAGTGTAGTCATTGAAAGCATAGTCACGATGAGCACATGATCCTGCTTCACTGTGACACTATGTATACAGAAAGAAGCCGAAGACATGACTGCTGGATGTTCAGACAAGCAAGTGACCCAGTCATAACAAGCGTGCACAGCACTTCATTTTTCGGAGGTCTCTGGGCAGGATGCTCCTAACACATGGGAAGCAGCATGGATTGCGCTGACATGAGCCTGACTGTTCATCTCTCTATCAAGTGAGATGCTCTTCGGCCTTTGAGGTCATGCCAGGCTCCACAGCAGATGAGGTATTGGCTCATCTAGTTGATCCCTTTCCTATTTGGCAATTGTTAGATCAACCCTTTCTTTTTAAGGAGAAACATGTCATTCTCTAAAAGAGATCGTTAAATGTTGTTGATTTCCTCTGTGGGAGACTTGCACACTGGTGGCCTCTGAGGATTTCTTTGGAATTAGCCTGTGTTATGAAGCTCTCAATTCAGGATGAGATCAATTCTTTTGGGAATTTCTTCTCCTTCAAAGAAATTTTTTCAGATAAGCCTTGAGAAAAACTTCCTTGGATATATTCATCATCAATAAATTGCTCCTGCAAATGTTTTCCTTGCAATCTTTTATTCAAAGACAGCAGAATATTAGTATGTAATAGTTATCACAGACTACCAGGAAATAGAAATCTATTTAATAGGCTGGTAGGGAAAACCACTGAAGCTGGCATACTTGGGACAAAACCACTTCAAGAACTGGTTCTTTACAATTGCTGTGATCCCACTGCAACCATTTTCAGATCCTGAGACAGGGAAGGGCATTAGCCCAAAGAATTGTCCAAAGAACTGGATGAGTTTCACACAAGGGGCCGGCCCTGAATAGCTCAAGTCATCTTCATTTATACTTCAAAAACACGCATGTTTTCCCCATTCTCCAAGACAAGATTAACCTCAGTAAAAATAAATACATTTCCCCCCAACTTTTACATCAAAAGAGCCTTTAAACCAAAAACGACCCTCAGCATTTTGGTAACTTAGCTAAATATGAAGCAAGCCACATCCTATCCTTACAAAACTTAAAGGTGACAAATATAGGCACACATTCTCAAGAACAATATCATTCAAAACTTAGCAAGCGTATTTATAGACATAATGATGATTTGCCATAAATTCATGCATACAGTTTATATATTTTTCCAAATATTCCCTTGTTCCTACAAAAGGGTCCTTCATGCCTAAGCCTTTTGAAGGGTGAACTTTGACAAGGCACTATTTTATTATGTTAATGTTTTTTCCCAGAATTAGGAGATGCAATTAATGTTCCCTGTGTTGGTTCCTTATATGTGCCCATTAACTTTTATTGCCTCCGATACTGTCAGCACTGAATCAGGAACATTCTCAGGGTCTTGGGTGACAACTAGTGTTTTTAGAGAGAAACCTGAGAAGCATCAGTTTCCATCAAACTTCGGTGGGAAATAGTGGAGAAAAACATGGGGCTTCAGGGAATGATCACATCTGTCCCTTACATGACTGACAAAGTGACACTGAAAACAGCCAAAAGAATCATCAGTATTATGAGAGAGAAGAGAACACGCAGACTGTGTGGTCTCAGCAGGATTCTGTGCTGTCTCAAGGTCCACTGGCTCTTGCCCAGTGAGAGACCATCATAGTGAGTGAGTCTTGCCTTATGGATAATCTGAAACTAGACCACAGGGCTCCCAACACACAATCCTGCTACCCCCCTTCCTCTCACTCTCAGCCCCGCCCTCTCAATCCCATGTGACCTTGCCTTTTTGAGAGTTCTTCCTGTCACACTCTTTGGCCCTGACGGCCTCCTACTTACACATTATTTAATGTTTCCTCAAACTGTGTGCTCCATTTCTGCAGCTGTTCCCTTCAACTTTTGGTAGACTTTGGATTGATGAAGAATTTGCATAGGAGTCGAGTGGAAACCTGAACAAACTGCATGGGATACCTACAAGAATTCTTGACCTCACTCTCAAGTGGTAAGACAGAGTAATCCTGAGATATACCCAACCTAGTAAGTCACCATGGGGAATTATGAAAGTCATCCAAGGTCCGGAAGTTTTCAGCACAGCAAAGGAACAGAGAATTTGAGAATGTTCTTGGATGGGTCTGGGCTTGATGGTATTCTACGTGGCCCATTAGTCCAGAGACATCGAATGACATTGGTGAGGGAGCTTTGATTTTGTTATCAAGCATGGTTAATATTATTATCATTATTTTAAATATGTGTGTGTGTGTGTTCATGGGTATCTGTACATGAGTGCAGATGCCCGAAGAGATCAGAAACATCCTACGGCCCCCCTGAGCAAGAGATCTAAGTGGTTATGAGTTTCCCATCTTTCTAGCCCCTTGCTGTGATATCTTAAAGTGCACATACTTTTTATGATTTTTAACACATCTTCCCTTAGTCGGGATTTGATTTATTATATAAAAAGGAGGGTGAGGGTTGCTACCACTCGATGCATATGCCAATAACCCAGAGTAACTAGGACATGAAGACTTCTGGCTTGTCTGGGTTTGTGCTTTGGTGGCCACTCAGCTCTGGACAGCCGTCTTCTGTGCTCTGGCTGCGGCAGCCTCTCTGCTGTACAGTTCTCATTTTTCTTCCTCTGGAGCCTCCCCTTTCATGTCATCCTCTGGTGCTCTGCTGCTGGTGGACCTGCTGTGCTATCGTGATCATTCATTTCTTGCCAGCTCCATTCTGGGTGAGATTTCTTAAAGCTAAACAAACAAATACGGAACTGGCCACACACATTCCACCACTGATGAGCATCCAAACCCTCTAGTCCTCTGCTGCATGCCGAACTGGTAACTCGAGAATGATTGCCTTATGACCTCCCACAAGACTTGAGGAAGTGTCCCTTGAGGTCCATTCCAATTCTCACTCCTTTGGGGAAGACGATGCCACTTCAGAACTGGAGTGAGGCATTCTGCCCTAGGATCTGGAGGTTAACATCCTTCCTCCTGTCTGTGAGGTCAAAGTTTGATGGACAGTGTGATGGCTTGAACGAAAATGGTCCTCAAAGGTTCGTAGAGTGTGGCATTACGTGAAAGAGTTAGGTCACATGGCCTTGTTGGATTAGGTATAACCTTGTAGAAGGAAGTGTGTCACCAAGGGCAGGCTTTGAGGCTTCAGAAGTTCAAACCACATCCAGTGTGTATGTGTGTGTGTGTGTGTTTCTGCTGCCTGCCAATCCAGATGTATCCAGATGTAGAACTCTCGGCTTTTTCTCCAGCATGATGTCTGCCTTCATTCTTCCCAATATGATGACAATCGATTAATCCTCTGAACTGAAAGCCAGACACAGTCAAATGTGTTCCTTTATAAGAACATATTGTCGTGGTCATGACTATAGAAACCCTAGCTAAAAAGAAGGGGCAGTGTTCCCCAGAAGGCATACATGCTTTGAATCAGCATCTAATATATTGTGCAGTTTCTCCCATAGCCAGAATCCATGGGTCCAGGAATGAGGAGGGGGAAAGAGGGGACAGCTCCACTCACTATTACTCTTAGTGACCCACTAAGAAAATTTTTGCTTCTCACAACCTTAAGTTCCGTTGGTCTAGAAGTTTTGGTTCCAGAGGGGGGAGCACTCCTGCCAGGAGCCACAACAAATATTCCATCAAACTGGAAGCTCGGACTTCCCTCTGGGCACGTTGTCTTCCGATGTCCTTAAACCAACAGGCTAAGAAAAGAATAAGTGTCTGGAGGGGCAACTGATTCAGATTACTATGGGGAAAATGGATTGTCTCTCCACATGGAGGTAAGAAGGATTATGTCTGGAGGGTAGGAGATCCTTTAGGCCATCTCTTGGTGCCCCATGTCCTGTGATTAAAGTCAATGGGAAACTATTAACAGCCTAACTCAGGCAGGATGACAAAGAGTACAGACCCATCAGGAATGAAGTTATGGGTCACTCCTGCAGGAAAAGAGCCACAGCTTGCTGAGGTTGTTGTCAAGTGTAAAAGAAATACAGAATGGGTATTAGAGGAAGGTAGATATACATACCAGCTAAGGCATCATGGGCAGTTGAAGAAATAAGGATTATAGGGGTCATGAGTGTTTCTGTTGTATTTTGTTAAGAATGCCTTTGTACAGATATTTGTGTTTTCTTTCAATTTCTTTATCATGTGTTGTAAAATCTATTAATAGAATGCCATAGATTATTATTTAAATTTGAGGTACTAAAAGACTGTCCCCCAAGGGACATTGCCACCAATTCTAAATTTACAGTGTGTTTGTGGTTGTATGTGGTATAGTTAAATCATGTTTGGCATAATTATGGCCTGAATAAATATATAATGTGCTTGTGCTTGTATAAGGGATAGTTATGTTTAGCTGTTGTTATGACATGGTTATTGTTTTCAATGAGAAATTAATCATGACATAAGGACATGTGACTGTATGTCAAATTGACAAGGGATGTACTGGTGTTGACTCTTCTTGGTTGTCAACTTAACTACATCTGGAATAAATTACAATCCAGAAATGGAGGGCACACCTGTGAGAGATTTTTTATTTGCTTAAAAATAGGTAAATTTACTTTTAATCCAGACCTTTCATCTGGGTATTGAGGTGGGAAACTACGCCTTTTATCTGGGCCAAATGTGCTCCTGGAAATCAGTGTAGGGACATCAAAGAAGGAAGCTTTTGATCTTTGCCTGCTTGCCCTCAACATCCCAGGAATTTATTCTTCACTGGCCGACTTCTTTGTGATTCCAGCATACACAGAAGACCAACTGAGACATCCAAACTTGTGGACTGAGCAACTACTGAATATCTGGACTTTTTAAATTCATAGCTAACCATTGTTAGATTAGCTGAACTGCAGCCTCTAAGTCATTCCAACAAATTCACATGTGTGTGTATGCACATATATAGGAATACTATGTGCATATATACAATATATATATATATACATACATAAATTTATGTGGAAAGAAAGAGATCCCTTTTATGATTTCTCTTATTCTCAGAACCCTGGTTAGTACAGACAACAAACAAGAGGTAGAGGTAGAGCAAAGTGCAAAAACAAAAACTGTTTTCCTGACACATTAAATATAGCTGTTCAAACATATGAGAGGGGCCAAAAGTATCAAAGACATTAAAAATAATGCATCCTTTAAGGAATAAGCATCCCTAACTCATGGAAACCATTATCTTTGAAGTAAGCAATGTGAGTCTTTGGCTGCATTCTGAGACCAGGGCTGGTACAGCTTGGCATAGGAGGGGCCTCAGCCAGGCTTCTGGCTTCTCAGGAGCCTGCCGTCCATCCTTCCCTTTCTCTCTGGCTTCTCGAGAGTCTGCCATCCATCCTCCCCTTTCTCTCTTATCCACCTGCTGTTTCCAGGTTGTTCCAAAAGAGAAGGAATCTAAGAAAAGAAAACAGATGGGACCATTAGCAACTGTGTTTTTATAACAAATCACTAGAAATTAGATGGCACAAAACAGTGTATTTGCATCTTCTCCCAGTATGGGGTACAGGAGTCTGCAATGAAAATACCCAGAGAAGCGTTCTTTATCACTGCCGATTCCGGAGGCTCTAAGCTTTGCATGGCTTCAATCTTCATGACTCTTCATGACTTTTTTCTATGCTCTCTTCTAGGGATATTTGGTATTGGCTTTGAGATCTGCATTGATTCAAGATGACCTCATCTTGTGATTCTTAAGTAAATCACACTTGAAAAGACCCATTTCCCAAATAAGGCCACAGTTGCAGACTCCTTTGAGACCATTTGGTGTAAGACCTGGCAACTTGTCTCCAGCCATTTTCCCAGAGGACACCAACTTATTCTCTCCCACTGCCCAGCCATACTGACCTTGGTTGGGACCCCAAGTCCATCATATTCCTCCCCACACTGGGTGGCTATACTTTTCATGATGAATTTCCAGGTAATGCCTTTCCGCAGTACTTGATGCTCAGTTCTCAGTCCAGGTTGAGAACTGACCACCCCATTTATATTTTAACTTTATTTTTGGATGAGATATAATAATTGCATCTATAAGAATTAAAATGTGACTTTTAATTCGTTTATGCCTACTATTACACCACTTTAAATGATGGTCATTTGGAATCCACTGTCACAGCTACAATGTCCTCTTTTTGACTGTCTGTCCCTCCAGTATGTCACAGGACACCAGCACTTCTTCCTGTCTAACATGGTATGTGCTGGCCAAGTTCTCAACCTTTCTCCCTACTTCTGTCCTCCACTGTGTCTGGGGACCACTATTCTATTCTCCACCACAAAATACACATTTCTATAAGACACATATGAGTAAGACTGCAAGATTGTGGTCTTTGTGGTCCCAAATTATTTTCTTTAACAAGAAATGCACCTCTCTCTTTGACTTGAACCAGTGTTTCCCTGTCTTCCAAGAAAGCAGTTCTAAAGTACGGGGAACCAGCTGGGTGACCTGTAAGCCAAAACAGCTTTGACACTTAACCTGGAAATAGTATCTGGCCCCATGGTGGTATCCCAAAGCTGCCCCCTCACTTCAGATGTCCAGGTAAACATCCAGGTTAGCCTACCAGTTCTAACAGACAAGCTATAGATTGGGGCTCCTACAAGCCCCTCATTGATTTGTCTGAGCAGCTTTAAGCACTTGGAGAAGCCCATTTATTATAAAAAGATAATTAAGTGGCTGTAAATGAAAGAGCTCACCGGATATGGTATGGCAATCCCCCTGCTTCAGTCTCCCTTGGGACTGGATTATAGGGCTGTACTGAGTGACCACAATTTTACTTATCTTGTTGCATTGATTTCTACTAACCAAATTGCAAAGTAGGGAAAAAGAAAAACCAAACCATAAAAATAAGTTTACCTTATTAATCCTACATACCTAAGACCAGAGATAGGAGGTGGTTCAAACAAACAAACAAAAACCAAACCAAAACTACAACAAAAATAACTTTATTTGCTATTAAATAAAAGACTGAATCTGTTGATCAAATGAGCACAGGGTGTTCATGACATCATCTTTCACCTTTTCCTGATTCTAGCTTCCACTATGGTCATTAAACCTTCTTCCTCCTCTTTTTGTAATGAACACATACACACACACACACACACACACACACACACACACACACACCTGGATTAAGTAAGGCAGCCACTCAAAAAGACTTTGTGATTAATTAAGTTTCTAGTGGTATGGTAGAAATCAGGACCAAAAGCAGTCTGTGAGGAGGGTCCTGATCACAGTCCATCACTGAGGAAAGCCAAGGCAAGAACTCAAAGCAGGAATTGGAACAGAAGCTGTACAGGAATACTGCTTACTGTCATGCTCCCTCAGTACTTGGAAATTTCCCAAGTGCACACACGACTGCCACGTTCCCTGGCGCAGTTCCTTGCTGCATGGCGACTTGTGCAGCTTCTGGTTTCTGCTCCCTGCCTGTGAGTTCTGGTTTTCTTGCTCTTTGTATGGAATTAATTTAATTGTTTTTAATTTGTCAAGCAAAGCATATTTCGCAGTATTTAACCAGTACCAAGGCAGAAAACTAAAGTGGCTCAGAAATTAAAGTGGAACAGGACCATTTCTGTCACCACTGGTTGGATTACTTGTAGTTACAACTCTGCAAACAGGACCTCTGATGGACAATAAAGATTACAGTTTACTGGATCACATAACAGGCAATTAATAAATCAATATGGCAAACTACATTAAAATTGAAACTTTTAGTAACGTTTTTGCTAGTAGTATGGATTGTATTATGCGAGGCTTATGTGGTTATGGTGATACTTCAATTTATTGGGTATTGGGACTCACTTTTCTTTTACATATTCTATTATTAAGAAAGAATATGGCACTTTTAGGAATGATACAGTTTTTACAGATTAATAATGAACAGCTAGTTGACAACATTAATACCATCAAAAAATAAAAAGTTACCTGAAAAATTAATACTTTTAAAAAGGATAACATTAATCTTGCAGACAAAATTAAATCCATATCTAAGGGTACTAAGAAGTTATCTGAAAGAATTCATACTGTTGAATTTGACAACCAAAATTTGTTAAAAAGTTATGTTAAGTTAGCAGATAGACTATCTCTTTAGAATGGGAATCTGCACACTATTCAAATAATGTCCAACGATGAGATGTTATCTTTAAAGGAGAAACTTCAGACCATGGAATCACATGTGCAGATTGAAGACCAGAGGCTAGGTGCCTCAATGAAATATCTTTAGAAATATATACAGTCCAGGAGATCCAGTCTTTACAAAAGACAGTAATAAAAAGATTTGAAATAATTGAGGAAATTGCTGGAGCTGATGAACAGGGAAAGAAGGCACAAGGACAGTATTCATCATCTCCAGTAGCTGTCAGAGATGACTTACCCAGGGTTTTTAGCTTCCTACCCTGCAATCTATTCTGACAAAGCACCAAGCTCTAAAGGCCCAAAAGGATCCAAAGAAGGTAGATGGATACCCATAGGAATGAATGATCTAAAAGAAATTAAGCAAGCTGTTGTAACTTATGGTTTGCATTCCACATTTGTTAGGGAGATGATAAAGACATGTTCTTTTAGCATTAAAAAATGCCACATGACTGGATTCAGTTAGTTTCAGCAGTCCTGGAAGATGGACCTCAATTAATGTTTAAAATTTACTTCAGAGAAGAAGCAAAAATTTGGAACAACAGGGAAAAGCAAAAGGCCTTGAGACTTCCCAGTATCAAATTCTTGGTGAAGGCCCTTATGCTGACCCACAGGTTCAAGCTCTTTACGATGGAGAAATCTTGTCTTTATGCCACAAAGCAGCCTTAAATGATTGGGACAGGACTCAAGAATAAGGAAAAAGAATTGAATCATATACCAGGGTTAAACAAGGCCAGAGAGAACCCTTTACTGACATTTTACAAAGATTAACTAAGCCTATACAAATAGGAGTAACAGACCCAGGTGCTAGATGACTACTTATTGAATCTCTGGCTTTTGAAAATGCCAACTTAGAATGCAAAAAGATACTTGGGCCTTTAAAAGTTAGATCAGCACCTATGAATGAATGGATCCCGCATACAATGAATGTTGAAACATTTGACTATAATACTGAATCTTGGGTAGGAGAAGCAATTTCAAAAGGAATGAGGAGACATCAAAATACCAAATGTTATAATTGTGGTAGAATAGGACATTTGAGTAAGGATTGTAGACAAGGAATTTCTAGGAATAATATATCCTCTGGGAACAGCAAAAATAGGAGGACTCAGTGTTCAGGTATATGTAGAAGGTGTGGCAAAGACTGACATTGGACCAATGAATGCAGATTAACAAAAAACAGACAAGGCAACCAGATACCTTCAGAAAACTCATTGAGGGGCCTCTTACAGACACCCAAGCCAAAAGTGGCCCCAGTCATTCCCAGTAACTGTGGAGAACATGTCTCATCAGAAAAATTTAAAAATCCAGAGCCTTCTATAAAAGACCATACTGTTCTAGATGATGGCATAAACATGGAGGATAAGTCAAAAATTTCAATAGAAAATAGGAAATGTATATTCTGGCAGACTTCTATAAATGATCAAAGACTGAAGCTAAGTGTGTATAAATGGCATTGTAATTGTTGGCTTGATAAGACACAGGTGTGGTTGTGAGTGTCATTACCCCAGAATCTTGGCATCCAAATTGGCCTCTTGAAGAGGCAGATGTTCAATTACTAGGAATTGGAACCATATCTCAAATTAAACAAAGAACGAGATGGGTTGACTGTATTGGAACAGAAGGTCAAAGAGGGAAGCCGAGGCTATATGTGGCTAACATTGCAGTAAATTTATGGGTCATGACCTGCTGCAGCAATGGAATACCCAGATTAACATTTTTGCAGTCATAGCAACTCATAATTATGGAAAGAATATTATAAGATACTATACACAAAGGTTACCAGTCATTCAGGCTGTACAAGAACATAAAGCAGTTAGTAAATCTTTAGAGGTACCAACAGCCCTACCTTTAAAATGATTAACTGGAAGCCTATATAGGTTAAGCAGTGGCCTCTAGTTGAAGATAAGTTGCAGGCTTTAGAACAGCTGGTACAAGAGCAATGAGGTACTTACCATATTGAAAATCAACCAGTCCTTGGAATTCTCCTGTATTTATTGTAAAAGAAAAGAAAAGAAAAAGAAAGAAAGAGATAAAGAAAGAAAGAAAGAAAAAAAAGAAAGAAAGAAAGAAAGAAAGAAAAGAAAAGAAAAGAAAAGAAAAGAAAAGAAAAGAAAAGAAAGGAAAAGAAATCTGGTAAATGGAGAATGGTGACAGACCTAAGAGCTATCAAGAAGATAATTCAACCTATGGGACCTCTAAAATCTGGAATTCCTCTGCCTTGTGTAGGAGCTTGTGTAGGAGGGTCTGCTTTCTATGTGTTGCTTTCATTGGTTAATTAAAGAGACTGGTTTGGCCTTTTGATAGGACAACAGCTGAGATAGGCGGAGTAGACAGAACAGAATGCTAGGAGAAAGGAGGCAGAGGCAGAGAGCCGCCCACCATGAAGCTGCCAGGTCAGACATGCTGAATCTTTCCCAGTAAGCCATGAGCTCACGGTGACATACAGATTATTAGAAATGGGTTGAATCAAGATGTGAGAGTTAGCCAATAAGAGGCTAGAACTAATGGGCCAGGCAGTGTTTAAGTGAATACAATTTCCGTGTAACTATTTTGAGTGTAAGCTTGCCGGGTGGCCGGGTGCCAGGAACGCAGCCCGCAGCTTCTCACTACAACAGTCAGCCATTGGAAATAATATGTAAGCAATTTCCTAAGTCTATAATTTACCATTACATGGATGACATTTTGCTATCTGATTCAAACATGGATACTTTAGAAAGAATGAAGAAATAAGAAAGTTTTGCCAAAGTGGGGATGAAAAATTGCTCCTGAAAAATACAGAGAGGAGAGTCTGTCAATTACCTAGGTTATAAAATAGGTTTGCAGAAAATTAGGACACAAAAGGCACAAATTAGGAGAGTCCAGTTGTGGACTCTTAATGACTTTTAAAAATTGTTAAGAGACATTTCCAGTCTACGACTGGCTGTTGGGATAACACCCAATCTAATAATTCATTAAACAAAAGCTTAGATGATGATAAAGACTTGAATAGTCCCAGAGAATTAACAGTTGAAGCAGAAAAGGAATTGACAATTTTTGAGGAGAAATTAGAGGAGGCACATGTGGATAGGGTGAATCTGAATCTCAATTGTATTCTAGTCATATTGCTTTTCAGAATTTCTCCTACAGGAATCTTAATGCAGATGGATGATATTTTCTTAGAATGGATCTTTTTTACCACATAAACCAAGTAAAAAATTAAAAACTTATGTGGAAAAAGCTTCTGAATTAATTATAAATGGTAAATTGAGACTTTGTCAAATAGCAGGTATAGACCGAGCAGAAACTATAGTGCCTTTCACTACTGATGAAATAAAAAATATTATGGGAAGACAATGAACCATGGCAAAGAGCTTATGCTATTTTGGGGGGAGAAATTAATAGCAATTATCCCAAAAGCAAACAATGAATTCTCCTGCAGTAAACTTTGAAGTTTCCAAGAAGAAGATGGGGCTCCACAAGCACAATTCTGCCTGGTTGATATGATGTCATGATTCTGATAGCAGTACTACAAGACCTGTTTTGGGTACCAGCTGCTCAAGATGGTTCCAACTTGGTTAGCTGAAATGGTTCACTTTTTTACAATGTTCTGGCCAGACCTCCAAATAGGAAGCTCAGAATAACCCTACCAAATACCCAGAGACTACTTGCAAATTATACCAGTCAGTTATTTTAAGTTCCAAAAGCTTGGAACTTAACCATCATTTTACTTTCACAGGATCCCATAGAAAGAACATGACAGCTGGAACTGATTCTAGAAGATGACATCCCCTCTCCCAACCTCAGGGTTAGGGACATCATTTAAGGATTAGTTATCATTGGTATAGGGTTGGGGAAAATTTTATAGGCTCAGGAATCTCTTTGGAAAAAAATGGGAAAATTGGATGGGATAATAGATTAGTATGAGCTTACTCACACTAATAATAATAGTGAGTAATACTTGTGAATATAGTGAATACTTGTGAGTTATTATTTATAAGCAATTACATTCTTGTATATTGATACAAAGTTAAATTATATTGAATATTGTGTGCATATTCTTCTTAACATGCTTAACATGCATACTTAAAACATTTTTATTATTGATATATATCTATCATATTGCAATGTACATTTCTACCTCTGATCAAGATACTTATACATTGTTTACATTTTTTGGTCATTGTCCTCATTTGTTTCACATTTGTTTGTTGTATAATATTCTAATATGGATACTTAGTCTTAAAGTTATATAGGTACTAAGAATTATAGATCAATAGACATCCATGTTTGTCATACTTATAGTTAGACTAATCAGGTTCTTTAGATACATAGAGATTATATTCTGCATAGGTAGGTAATCTTCAACCACTTTAAAGAACTATAGAGTATGGCATTTAAATAACTTAGGGTTCTGTTGACGTGAGACACAATTGTTCCTAGCAGCACCGATCTATCCCCAAGAGAATGTTGAGCACTGAAGACACTCCACTAGGAGCTTGTTTTCTTCTTGGCAAAACTGACCTTTGGACAAAGAAATGTCCATGCCTCAACCACTGACAAGACACGTGGTATCTGGAAATCGATAAGCAGGACTGTCGAATCTTGCCAAGACAGGGTAAGATGGTTTTGAAAATTTTCCAGCCTCTGAAAATGGTCTCTCACTTATTCTAGGCCTTAGCCAAAGTTGGTTGCTTCATGTTGCAAATGAGACTTTGGATGATTGCCCAAGTAGCCAGTTGTCTCTGTCATTTGTTGCACATTTTGGAAGTTGCTTGATTGGACTTCCTGCTTACTCAAGTAATATTATTTCCCTCCTCGGATCTTTGATGGAGTTGAAGACTAGATAGTTTTAGTTACTTTCCTGTCATGACTTGACCAAGTTATTTATTATATAAGATTTAAACTAGTTAGGATAGGATAATTATTTAGTATATTTGTTCTTATTGTATATAATTTTGTATTAGGCTTAGGACTTTCATATTTAAACAAAAAGGGGAGGTGCTGTAGGAAGTCTTAAACCAGTGGTTACCCACCTACTATGGCACAGCCTCTTATACTATATATGCTGATGTAGAGCATGTGTCCACTCTCTCTCTTTTCCAGTTGCAGGATTTGGTTTCTGATCTCTGTTCAAGCAGAGGATTCTGATTTGTGAGTTTACCTCTAAATAAATAACCATCCATTTCTCAATTTTGAGCTAGTGTGGGATTTCTTTTCAGCATTCTTCCACAGATTTCTTTGTGATAGCCACTCTGCCTGGGATGAGACAGTATCTCAAAGTCCTTTAACACCTTGTTCTTACTTTCATCTAATCCCATTAGGAGAAGGAGCAAGCTTTGCACGTGTACCCCCCTAACTATTTACAGTTGGTCTTTCTCAGGTCCACTGTAGGGATGACTAAGTGTACCCAACAGCTGCTTTTCTGACTCCAAGCACAATGATTGCTCAGTGGCCACAACAATTTTCTCTAGCAAAGGACATGAGGAACAAGAGAGAGTGGAAGCCATGGCCTCTAATGCAAATGCCAAGTTCCTAAGGTGCTGTACAGGATAATGAATAGCTGTTCCCCATGTTTCTAGCTGAGGTTTCCCTCCCTAAAGAACACTTGCAATAGTCAGAGTATTCCACATTTCCCAAGCTTCTGAGAAAACTCTATTAGTACTTTATTTTTTTGTGATTATGTATGGAGAAATGATGTTTCTTGCTGTAAACATCTTAGGCTTTTTGAAATGTATTAGCATGAAAGCTTTTATAAATCACTCAGACCCCACTACTGAGAAGTGCTGTGCACATAAACATAAGAAAGACTGGAGGGTATGCAAACAGACAGTGTGGTTATTTGCATAGAAAGAGGGTAATACTGAACATAAAATAATAGTCTTGGTGAGAAGATATGAAATCTATATCTTTATGAATTATGTAAAAGGAAATGAAGTTGACTTGGAAATCAAGTATCTGATGAACTTCAGGAATCTTATGAAAGAAATATCAGACTCTAGAAGAACCATCTAGAAATTAAGGAAAAGATTTATTTAAAATGATATTCAAAACTCTTGCAAGATTTTACTATTTATTCTATATTTTAACTGCATCTGAGATCCCCAGCTCTTCTACTTATTCTTATGCTTCTATTCTTGATGTTTTCATCTGTAGGGCCTATGTTCCACAGTTTTCTAAGATTGGCTGCTTTCCTTTTCCACATGCAGTTAACATTTACACTTCCTTAGGTTGTTCTAGGTGAAATTCCTGGAATAACTACTTCTCACAAGGTGCCTCTGCCTTACTTCTCACCCCCTCCCCAGTTTGTATCAACGTATCTATACTTACGTGAATTTGAGGACTCTCCTCTTTTATCTCTGACGTTGCATTTACTACTTTTAGATATAGGATTTCTATCCTTGTTGTTTTTTTTTTTTTATTTTGTTGGGAGATATTTTCAGCCAACTTCCTGATTTGATTGCAGGGAAGAAAAGCTAAGAGAGTTGCTCTGTGTCTGGAAGATTGTTTGCTTGTTGGCATAGGATTGACAGGGGCTAGAGTCAACTGTCTCAGTGAGTGTTTTCTCTCAAGACAGCACATAGACTCATTTCTTCTCAGGAAAGGGCCTATTATCAGCAGGAATTAATTAATGATATTTTCTTCTTTTTATTTTAGTTGAAGTCAGTTTTATCAAAAAGAGCATGAAATTAGTTTTAATTGTTAACTCAGCATAATATAGAATCAACTGGAAAAGCACTCTCGATGAATCATTGTCTAGAGTAGGTTGGCCCATAGGCATGTTAGTGGTGGTATTAGAGTCACATCCAGCATAATTCTAGAGACCAGTCTAACTGGGGATATTGAGGTAATGAAGGAAAGACAAACACACATACACACAGACCAAAGGCTAGATTGAGCAGTCTGGGCTGTCTGATGAAAAACTGTAGAACCCTGGACATTTATTGTGTTTATTATATAGAGTTGAACAGAGTGGTGGGGTTGTTGTATACAGCTGAACAAGGAGCTAGGGATGTTGACAAATAAGGAAACAGAGTTTATGATACATGGATGGATCAAGAAGACAGGTTTAACTCATCTCAGCAGGAGCAGTCTCTGTGAGGAAGCAGTCTTCAGGATGTGTCATGGAGGAGAAAGCCACTGTGGGCATCTTCTGCACACACACTTCAACAGCCACACAGGGACCTAAAGGAAATGTTTTCCCATTTCCCTCTGAGCCTCATCCCAGGCCATTTTCTAGTGAGCCTGAGGTTGGTATCTAGGTCAATAACATATCCACTTGAAGTCTAAAGCACTCAGGGTTTCCTCTGCTACCCATGGATTGTCTTGACTATGTTAACTGAGGGGGGAAGACCTGCTCACTGTGGGTAGCACCATTCTCTAGACCTGCCTACTGTGAACAGTGTCATTTCTTATGTAAACAAAGACTGCTCATTTATTTCCCAGCCACCCAGACCCAAATAATCTATATTTATCACAACACTGTTTGATCAATGGCTTAGACATATATCTAGCCAACTTTTGCATATTAAATTAACTCATTTTTATTAATCTGTGTATCTCCATGATATTGTGGCCTACCTGTAAGGATTGGCATGGCATCTCCTGACTCTGCCTACTCTCTATATCTCTGTTCAGATTTCCTGCTTGGCTGTACTCTGCTAAGCCATTGGCTGAAACAGCTTCTTTATTAACCAATAGCAATACAACACTCATAATATACAGAGAAATTCCACTTCACCCCTAGACCTGTCCACAGTGGGCTGTACCATTTCCTAAATCTGCCCATCACAGGGAGGGGAGGGGTGGCACCATGCCTTATCCTTGCCCACTGTGGATGGCACCATTCCCTATCCCTGCCCACTATGAGCAGCATCATTCCCTAGACTGGAATCCTGAACAGTATGACAGTGAAGAAAGTGGCTAAGCACAAATGCAGTAATTCATTATTTTCTACTCTTGACTATGGATATGATATAAGCTGTTGATTCAGGTTCCTTCCATCTGGACTTCTCAAAAATGATAAACTGTTTATTTTTTACCTGAAATTATAAATCAAATAAATCTTTTCCCCACAGGTGCTTTTGTTAGGTTATTTTATCATGCAGAGGGAAGTATGCTATGATAAAGATTATAAAATGAGCTTTTCTAGAAAGCTTTAAACCATTTTGTAAAACAGATACATTTTTACTTTGACTAGTCATATGTGCAAGTCCTAGGACCCCCTCATCTTTGCCAGAATTTGATTGATGAGATTTTTTTAATTGAAGCCATTGTAGCAAATAAATACTCAAATCCATTATAATTTTTAATTTATAATAATGTGAAAATTAAAATGTTTTTAACAATTTTTGCATACTTACTGGTTATTAATATACCCTTGTTTTCAAAATATCTATTTAAATAATTCATCAATTTAAGTAAGTTTTTAAATTTTAATCATTTTGGAGTGCTTGTGTGTAGAGCTATGTGTGTCTGTAGAGGATTGAGGACAATATTGGATGCTTCTCTGTCACTCTTAACCTTTGTTTCTGAGATGGGGGTTTACCACTGAAGTGGGGCACACATCTTCTGCTAGACTGACTGTCCAGTAAGCTCAGGGCATCACTCTCCACACCTGCTTACACATAGGTGCTGCAGATTGAAACTCAGCATCCTCAAGATTTCCTGGCAAGCAGTTTCCCACTGGATCAGCTCTAAAAATGAATTTTTAAAATGTTCAATATATTTTCAATTCAAGTACTTTGCTAGGTATATGCACACAGAATATCTTATTTCTATTTATCATTGCCTGTATAATTTACTGTTTAAAAATTCTAGGGTATAATTGTTATATAATATATAGCAAAGTTTTAAGGAATTTTGGCATATATGTTTACCCATAAAACTATCACCAAAACTTGTATCTCATTTACCTGAAATGGTCTTTTTTTCCTCCTAGAGTTCAATTCTCGTGACAATAATACTTTATTCCTAGGGAATCCAGTGAACTGGATTTTTAGTATTATAGATTTATATGTTTCCCAAAGTTTCATATAAATAGAACCATAAATATAAACACTTTTCATTTTATTTTACTTAGTAATAGCTTTCACAATTACCTTTGTAGCTATATCGGTCAGTGTTTGTCAACTTGAGTGTGTTAAAACTATCCTTGTCTTTCTTCCTGAGTAGGCCATTATGTATTGCATATATATGCTTGAGTTCACTTTGCTAATAATTATTTATTCACTTATTTAATTTTGCAGTTCTGGGATTGAACTCAGAGTCTTTTGCCCACTCAGCTCTCACCTCCAGCTCTTTGGCAGACTTTTGTGATAGGCTCTGACTATGTCACTCAGGGTGGCCTTGAGCTTGCAGCATTCTTGACTCAGCCTCCCATCTAACTCGACTTAAAGGTATGAGCAGCCATGCCTGACATTAAACTCATTGAGGCTTCATTGTCAGTCTTCTGGAAGTGTTGTGTAGAACTGGAGTAATTGTTTTGCTGAATGGTTTTGGTAATCCATCTGTGAAGACTCTGATCCTAGAGATTCTATTGTAGGAAGGCCTCAACAGCAATCTTGTCTAGAAGTGACAAGAACAGATGGACTTTGCCTTCTCTCCAATCTCAGTGCTAACGTGTTTTGTCTCAGCATAAAGTGTGGTACTTGCTATGGCTCCATCATAGGTCTCCTTTATCTTAATTGAAACATCTTGGTCTATCACTGATTTGTTGAGATTTTCATCATGGAGGATATTAAAGTTTTAACAAATATTCTTCTACAAGTATTGATATATCGTTTTCTCTGATGTTCTTTTAACCCTGGGTTTTTATATTAACAGAATATTGATCTGACTTTGCTTCTCGGGTCTTCATGCCATGTTTATATGTTTTATGTGTTCAAGTTCAATATGCTAGTTGTGAAGACAGTGTCCACGTGACTAGAGCATCCTAGTGTTCAGTTTTCCTTCTTGTGAAATTGTCCTACAGCTGCTTAATTTCCTGAAGCGATTCTAACTCTTCTAAGCAGACACATAAATGAGGAACTTACATGACTTTTCTGACAATGACACACAGAGGAAGTAAGTTGTCTGTTTGCGGTTCCACACCTTTCTGCTACTTCTGGACTTCCTGAATCCAACCCTCTCTAGAACCCTGGAGGCAGGTTGCTGTATCTGGGTTTCATCTTCTTTGTGTACTCTAGAAGGAGCTCTGTCTACTCTACCTCAGCAGATAACATCTTTAATTCAGTTTCTTTAAAAATTATAGGTGTTTATTTTCTGATGGCTCCTAACTCTATTTCCTGATTAATGTCAATGCATACTTTAAAAATTCTTCCTTTTAATTAAGCATAATCTTTTAGGAGTTGATGAACTGTATTTTTTTACAATGTCTATAGCAATAGTTTCTAGCCAACATGCTCTGCTACAATATGAACTTGTTATTTTCCCTTTCCCAACTTGAGGTAGACTCTAATTTATTTCTTCCTTTTTGTTTTTAACTTTATTTCACTTATTGTTATTTAACATATAGAGTATTAACTATTTTTAAATAAAGTTTATTTTTATTTTTTTAACTCCTTCTTCTCCTGAACCCTGACCCTTGAATCCTTCTACTCACCCACCTCCATTAACTTTTTTATGTCTTTTGTATCATCTTGCCTTTCCCCATTTCTTTAGCACAAAAAATAACAACAGTGTAGAGCAAAATGCTATTCACTATATATTGCCATAGGCATATGACCAAGTATAATTACTATGAAAATCAGGATAAAAATTTTCAAAAAACTTAAAAATACAATCTGGAGAGATGGCTCAGTAGATGAACTGCTCACTGCACATAGTGAGGACCTGGCTTTGGATCACAGAACCAAGAATAGGGGGGAGATAGCTACATTTGTCTGTCATCCACAGCATTGAGAGAACCCTGGAGCCTCACTGGCCAGCTAGGTTATCCAACCAGTGATCTCCAGCTTCAGCAAAAGACAATATCCCAAAACAAAAAAGATTAGATAGATAGATAGATAGATAGATAGATAGATAGATAGACAGACAGACAGATAGATATAGGTAGGTAGGTATGTAGGTAGGTAGGTAGAGAGACAGAGATAATGGATAGATAGATGATAGATAATGGATGAATAGATAGATAGAGAGATAGATAGATAGATAGATGGATAGATAGATAGATAGATAGATAGACAGACAGATAGATATAGGTAGGTAGGTAGGTAGAGAGACAGAGATAATGGATATATAGATGATAGATAATGGATGAATAGATAGATAGAGAGATAGATAGATAGATAGATAGATAGATAGATAGATAGAGACAGATAGATATAGGTAGGTAGGTAGAGAGACAGAGATAATGGATATATAGATGATAGATAATGGATGAATAGATAGAGAGATAGATAGATAGATAGATAGATAGATAGATAGATAGACAGACAGATAGATATAGGTAGGTAGGTAGGTAGAGAGACAGAGATAATGGATAGATAGATGATAGATAATGGATGAATAGATAGAGATAGATAGATAGATAGATAGATAGATAGAGACAGATAGATATAGGTAGGTAGGTAGAGAGAGAGAAAGAGAGATAATAGATAGATACATGATAGATAATGGATAAATAGATAGATAGATGGTAGATAGATAGATAGATAGATAGATAGATAGATAGATAGATAGATAGATAGACAAAGACAGATAGATATAGGTAGGTAGGTAGAGAGAGAGAAAGAGAGATAATGGATAAATAGATGATAGATAGATAGATGAGGAAGAAGGGAATTGGAAAAGACTCCTGAAATTTACTTCTCACCTCCATACATATATTTCTACACATGAGTAAAACACACATATCCTATATTCTTTTTTAAATTGAGAATATAACTATCATACAACCAAGCTACATCACTACTAAGCATACAACTGAAGGACTTTGTAGTCTACCACACATATAAATGTGCAACCATTGTTGATTTCTACTTTATTTATAATAGCAAGGAAGTAGAGATGACCCAGAATGTCCATCAAAAGATAAATGGATAATGAAAACATGACATGCATATATTTCAGGGTGATATATTATTATTGAGATGGTTGCAAACACATCATTCCTACCTATCAACCTATGTTGCCTGAGTATCAGAACAAGGACCAGAATGGCAAGATATCCCTAAAAATGCTATAGTGGTACCCACATCTTGACTGTAGACAGCAGCTGCCTGCTTGGATTTAAGGCTGTTCAACAGCAGGGTAATAAGTCTTGGTACTGGAAACCTAGGCAACTTCCCAGGGCTAGTGAGGTCACACATATTAGATGGGAACTTATTGCTATCACTTCACTAGTCGATTGTAACTCCTAACTGCCTTCAACATACACATCCTTATACCACAGATAAATAGCTCTCATTCCCTTGCCTAAGAAGCCTCTCTTCACAATAGAAGGATACCATTACAGAAAATCATAACCGGTAAAAATGCAAAGAACAACTAATCATTGGTTACCAAGCCCCATTGGATACATCTATAAAGCAACCCTTGCACCTAAGTCTCAGGACACTTAATAGAAGTAAGGCTGTTAAGGTTGCAGAGCAGAAGAGCAGGAAGTGAGCTGCAAGACTGTGTCTCCTAGAAATAAAAGGGAAGCTTCACTTGTTATATTTTAACAATATGGCTGCCTAAAAGATACCTGACTGAGAACATCAACAGACATTCTAATATGGAAGGGGAAATCTTACTGGCCCCTATCCCTAGACAAAGAACTAAAGGAAGCTATGCATTGCTGAGAGAAAAATCAGTTGTTTCTAGGATTGAAGCCCCCAACTGGTTTTCTAAATGGTAAACCCTGAAGCAGATACATATAAGCAACACTAGATAGACTTATCAGGCTGTGCTATGTGTTTACACATACATACATACATATACATACACACACGTGCATGCACACACACACACGTGCATGCACACAAACACACCCCCCCCACACACACACACCAGTATACAAAACAAAGAAAAGAAGCTCATGAATTTGAAGAGTGAAGGTGGTGCAAAGTTGGAAAGAGAAAGGTGATGGGGAAATGATTTATCCAAAATTTAACTATAAAAAATAAAGGACAGCAACTGATCACAGGATGTAGGAAGAAAAAAAAATGTGTTTCCTTTTCCTTACGACCCTAGAGTCTCATCAGGACCTATTCAATCATTCATGGGAGATCTCTGAAAGTAAAATACGTTGGAAGTGGAACACAGCAGACTTCTGTGAAGTGGAAATGGAACTAAGTCTCTAGTTTTAGTTCTGGTTTAAACTTGGCAGGATTTGAGAATGTAAGCTCATTCTTGCAACTCAAAAATATTCATCGAACATTTTGTTTTTCTTATTCACATCATCACCCTCGGGTGTCATCACCTTCACTCTGAGAAATAGAGTTGTAATCCACAAAACCTGCGGTTTCCTTTCGGGTTCTCAGAAGAATTTAGGGACAGACCCAGAAGGAAGTTTGCTAACAATATTATTAGAGAAAGCAAATAAACAAACCAGGGCAGGAAAGTGAGAGTCTTGGTGGCTGCTAGGAGGATGGGAGGAGAAGAGGAGGAGAGAAAGCTGTGTCTATTCTAAAGGAGGACAGCAAGCTGCCAAGCAGTGGAAAAGGAAGACTAGCAGAAGAATAGAAAGGAGATAAAGGTGTCTCCACGACACGATGAGTTATTTTAGAACAAATCTGTACAGGATTCCCTCAGAGAACGTGAGAGAGCTATTTTCTCTCACGGGCAGGGTTTAATCTTGATGGCAGCTGAGGCTGAGGTACCATTCATCCAGCTAGTGTTGTTCACTGGTCAAAATAGGATGTGCAGGAATGCTGCTAGTGGTGTTGACTTTAGAATATTAGAACTGCTAGCCTCAGCAAAGAGGAATATTTAAGGTGGACTATATATCATGGGAGGAGGTGAATCTAGCAAGATCTAGCAAGGAAATTCCAAGAAAAGAAAAGAAAAGAAAAGAAACAGAAGAAATAGGAATAGTTACTTTTTTTAAAAAAAATATTTATATATTATTTATACTGTGTTCTGCCTGAACAGATGCCTGCAGGCCAGAACAGGGCACCAGATCTCATTTTGGATGGTTGTCAGCCACCATGTGGTTGGTCACTGGGAATTGAACTCAGGACCTCAGGAAGAGCAGGCGGTGCTCTTAACCACTGAGCCATCTCTCCAACCCCAGAATAGTTACTTTTTCCAAGTTTAGACTCAGTGAAAGAAACGGACTCTGCAGTGTTGCCTGATGGAAGGAAGCATTGCAAGTATCTGACCTCAGAGATGGGCATCTGGGAAACATAAGTGCTTTATCTCAGCAGACAGATCTTCTGTTCTCCTTAGCTCATTCTTGATGGGAAGGATGGGTGCTGTACTCCCAGCCAGGTGATTGACAGATCTAGCTGAATTAGCTTTTCAAAAGAGCAGACAGTAATATGGAACGTTTTGGATAGCTTAAAATACTAGGTCTCTATACAGGGCCAGAAATAGAACTTAGATTCTGTGTTTGTTTTTTGTTTGTTTGTTTTAAGCAGAAGCCAGGAGCTTGACCTAGTGGACCTCAGCAAAGCTCAGATACTTCCACCTCCTCATATGGTAACCTAGATCCTATGGAGGGTCCTAGGGAAGATCTCCTCTTCCAGGAATTATCAGAGAAGCAGGAGGTGGGGCTACAAAGTTGACCTTGAGAGAAGGGTCCATCCTTAATTATGTTAATCCCTCTGACAGAGTTATCTTTATAAACAGCTGATGGCTTTCTGATTTCCAATTTGTTTAGGTTTGGCAGAACGCTGGAAGGAGATTGGGGAAAGAAGGAAATTGAAGTTGGATATTTATTGCCCCAGGTCTTTTTATATTATTGTTATAGTGACCATATTCCCCAGTGAAGTTAATAACCTCTCTCTAAATGAGACTTTGTCTCTCTAGCTCCATGAAGTGCTCCTTCAGGCTTAGGAGTGGTAATTACATCTCAGTATGACTGGCCCCAAGGTACACCATTATGCTTCATCATGTTCTTAAATATTCCTTATGTCTTTGTGACTAAATCCTTTAAAGAATTCTCCTGGAGTTATCCTATTTCAGACATGCCATCTGTCTCCAGCAATGAAATTAACAGTGATGTTCAAATGGTCCTTGGCACTGCTATG
This sequence comes from Arvicola amphibius, assembly GCF_903992535.2. NCBI lineage: Eukaryota > Metazoa > Chordata > Mammalia > Rodentia > Cricetidae > Arvicola > Arvicola amphibius. Next base: position 92,385,680 of record NC_052049.1, on the reverse strand, counting down.
GCATAAAGCGTTTTATAATTCTACAAGGGAGACTTTTGCTAGATATGATTCTTTGTCCTCAAGATCCTACTTTATAGTGTCGACATATTCTTGACATGATATATTAAACCTATTTCCACGGGCAAATGCCTGCATATAGTATACATGTGTTGATAGGATTCGTATTCTCCATTCACGTGAATTTTACAAAGAATAGGAATTGGCTAGCCTGTGTTAATTCAGCTGAAGTTCACTTTCTTGCCAAAGAAAAGATGTAAGGAATGAAGATAACATACTTTCATTCGTGCTTGCCATTTTCAGAATGCGGTCAGTGGTGGTGTGCTTCACAAGACAGCACGATATCTGCCCCGACTCTGAGACCCACACACAAACTAAAGTTTTGATTGTTTTCTATTTGGAGGGGGAGGGGTCTTCTCACCTCAGATAATCTGATGAAGAAAATCCCTCACAGTGTCTTGAGTTTTAATTCCATATGGAATCAAGTTGACAACCAAAATCAGTCATCACAATATTTTAATTTTTTGCTGTTTTTGAGACAGATTCTCACTCACTGTGTAGCCTTAGGGTCATTATCCCCATGCCTCATTTTCCTAAATACTGGGATTACAGGCAGGAAACACCAGAAATGGTGAACTAATAACTGACAGCTGAAGGATTGTTAGGGGATAGAGCACTGACAAGCCCAACATATTGGTGAAAGATTTTGAAGAAACATAAAGAAATGGAAAGGTATTTTGCTTATACTGTACACGTAACCTTGGGAAAACTATCCATACTAAATGTCCACCAAAATTCCAATGGCATTTTTTATTAGAAACAAACAAACAGAAACAATCCGTATGCTTGTAATGAACTCAAACATTTCCCCAGTGTCTAAAGCAATCTTGAGAAAAACTGCACAGCTTAGCTAGAGGCATCAAATGCCCCATTTCAGAATCTCCTGTACAGTTCTAGTAATTAAAACACCATATTACTGGTCCTAAAACAACAGGATAGACCTTAGAAAGAAACTCATAGCTGGTAGGGTTCTTGGGCCTCTTCCTCCTGGCTCCTCCATTTCAGACTCTTCAAATCTCTACCTGTTGATCTGCTGTCTACCACAGACCCTTCAGGTGCCATCCATGAGACCCAGGACCTATCCACATAGTCAGCGAACTGGCCCAAGATGCCCTGGGCACCAGAATATAGCTGACATCTAGAAGGTGGGCTATAGAAGCGAGATCCAGCCATTGGGATCTAATAAATCTTTAGCTGGCTTGAAGTAAGCTTAGAGCTTTGTAGGGAATGGCTACCTGCCCCCTGCCTGGGGATAGGGGCTGGTTGGCAAATCATAAATAAGTCTGAAACGCATTCAAGATGCGCAGTGGGTAAAGGCACTTGCTTTGCTCTGATCATCTCTTGGGACCACGTGATGCGAGGAGAGCACCAATTCCTGAAAGTTGGAAGTTGCTCTCTAATTTTGCACGCCTTCCCCCATCCCAATAAGTAAATAAATAAATAAATTTGGTTTAAATGTGTTTTTTAAAGAACTTCAAATCTCACTGACACTATGTGACAAGGATTCTCATGAGGCAAAGCAATCCATTTTGTAAGGAGTGTTTTCTGCCCACACATCATACTCTCCTGCTCATAAGAGCAATTCTGTCTTTATCTATGCTCAGAAATTCACATTCTTTTTCCTCTCTCCACTTACTTTTTTTTTTTTTTTTTTTTTTTGGTTTTTCGAGACAGGGTTTCCCTGTAGTTTCTAGAGCCTGGCTGGCCTCGAACTCAGAGATCCGCCTGCCTCTGCCTCCCGAGTGCTGGGATTAAAGGCGTGCGCCACCACCGCCTGGCCTCTCCACTTACTTTTAATGGTGTGTGTTTATTATTTATTTATTTATTATTAATTTCCTTTGTTTCTTTACACCAAGTGATGTGACATGGTCCATCTCAGGAGAAAAAGACCCGGGGGTTATAGTAACAAATCATTAACTATTACCCCACTGTCTGGCATGCGATGGGGCTTTCCTGTGGGAAGGCCCTTCTGTAACTGCAGTGCATTTGCAAAGAGAAAGCTGCTTCTCAGAGATCAGCGAATGTGTATGTGTGCATGTCAGCCATTGCACAAATCCACGGATTTCCTTTTATTCTTTTCAAATCTCCCTATTCCCTGTGAGACTCTCCCAAAGTTTGCTAAATAATAACTAAAATCACAATTCCTCCCTATTAAATGTTCTGGCAGAATACATGCTTTTTTATCTTTACAATGATCCCATGGAAGACGGAAGAAGCTTTCATGAATATGATTAGTAAACAAATAAAGCCAAATACCCGTGTTAACCCAGTAGCTATAGTGAGGGGGTCTCTGAATCAGGGTCAACTGAGCAAACTGAGACCAGTAATATAATATAATATAATATAATATAATAATATAATATAAATGGATCTAGCATAGAACTCCTGCTCTTTTTTTTTTTTTTTTTTTTGGTTTTTCGAGACAGGGTTTCTCTGTAGCTTTGGAGCCTGTCCTGGAACTAGCTCTTGTAGACCAGGCTGGCCTCGAACTCACAGAGATCCGCCTGCCTCTGCCTCCCGAGTGCTGGGATTAAAGGCGTGCGCCACCACCGCCCGGCTCCTGCTCTTTGAAATACTTCTCCTGCCCACTTACTTAGATGCTTGGCAAAGTTTTAGTAGATTTTAATATTTTGCAATAGTCTCACAAACGCAAGCAGATGACATAGACAGTGTGTTAGTCATTCTAGGCTGCTGTGACAGATTATCACAGGCTCAGTGACTTAAAATGCAAACACTATTTATCATATTTCTGGTAATGAGGAAGTCCCTCAAAGTGTGATGAGAGTGTGGTAGAATGTTCTTCCTGATCTGGGGATGACTTTTCTTTTACCTGTACCCTCCTTGCAGTATTAAAAACAAGGTTTCTTAAAAGACCACGAATACCATTCATGTGAGTTCTTCTCTCATGATCTAATTACCTTCCTCCAAAGCTCACTTCCTGATACCTTCCTATTTGTGTCTTGTCAGGGTCTTCTTAAAAGTGAGAATTTCTCAATTTCTCAGAATCACGTTGATGGCACTATTAATGCTGGTTGTCAACTTGACACACCTGAGAAGTGCCATCACCTAAGAATTGCCTCCATCAGAGTAGCCTGTAGGCATATCTGTGAGAGTATTACCTTGACTGCAGATTAATGTAGGAGGAGGCTCAGCCCACTGTGGGTGGTACCACCCGTAGGTAGACGAGCCCAGGGTATGTAAAAGAGCCTACTCAGTGTGAGGTTGGTGCAAGCCAGTAATAAATGTTCCCCTGTGGATTCTGCTTTGGCTCCTGTCTTGGCTTTCTTTGAGAATGAACTCGAACCTGTAAGCCAAAAAAACATTTTCCTCCCCATGTTGTTTTTGGTCAGGTTGTTTATCATAGCAACAGGGAAGCAAACTGTGACATTTGTTTTCTCTTGCTTTTGCTATTGTGATATTTGGAAGAATACTAGTTAAACATTTTCTACAATTTCTGGAATAGAGATTGCCAATGTTTTCTCAAATTAGACATGGAGTCTACGTTTAGGAAGAATCATAGAGCAATGTCATTCTCAACAATCCAGTCATATCCAACTGTCAAAATTCTTTCTCCTTGTGACACAGTATTCTGGCTGCAGTAGCATTGGCTAGAGTTCTCCACCTCTTCTCCATCCTTTCTATACATGGTTCCTCAGATCCTACCCTCTTGCCTTGCTGAACTCCTAAGTCTTCAATAGCAGAACACTTGTATATTCTATAGAGAGGTCTTCTGCACAGAAATTGACCATTATACTTTTAGATTCAAGAGTTCTGTGGGTGAAGTTTTGTATCTTGTTAAGGTCTAATTTGCAGTCAAGCATGGTGGTGTATGCCTGAAGTCCTAAAAGATGACCAATAGAACTGTAGCCAGCAATTCAGCCTAAATAATGCTTAACTTACATTCATTCTGTCACAGTTTTAAGAAAACATGTAAGAGCCATGTATACTTCCATTTCTGTAAGCATCCAGCTCGTCAGATTCTTTGCTAATCTCTTTTGCAGTCTTGTCTCATTATTTTGCAAAAACGATTTATTTAGAAAACTGCTTTAATATCTAATATATTGATATATTAGATATAATATTTAAAATATTTATTCTTAATGTTTTTGTCTATTTTTAAATCTTTGTTGATTTTTTATGATAAAACGTGAATTTTGTATAGGACTCCATTTATTTATCGTTTATGCTAATTCTGCTTTTATTCTGCTTATAAGTATCTAAAATTATTCAACAGGCTTTAATAACTTTAATATTCTAGTATTATATGAATCTGGATATTTGCATATCTATCAAGATCTCCAACCTCATATCATTTTTACTTAGTTAAACTGATATCCAAGATATTTTAGAAAGATGAATTAGAAAATACAACTGTAACTCTTGTTTATGGGACTTTCAAAAAAGAAAGGTATTTAATTTAGTCCCATTGTCTAAATGTTCTAAATGTTTACATACTTATGCTGTAGGAAGTCTTATAGCTTATAGTTACCCGCCTACTGGGGCATGACCTCTTATACTATATATGTTGATGCAGAGCCTGCGTCCGCCACTTCTTCCCCTGCCTCTCTTTTGGGTTGCTGGATTCAGTCTCTGTTCACCATTCAAGCAGAGAATTCCGATTTGTGAGTTTACCCCTAAATAAATAACCATCTATTTCTCAATTCTGATCTAGTATGGGATTTCTTTTAAACATCCTTCCACATATTTATTTGTCCTTTAATAAAAAATCCTTGTAAAATTAGTCAACCTTTTCAGCATATTAAGTTCCCTTATTAAAGCATAAAGTAACAACAGGATCTAAGTCATGGCAGCGGCAGACAGTATTGAGGGAGAGGATGATGCCTGCCTGACCAATGCTAGGAAAGTCCAAGACAGATGCCTGTTGTGTGGGGGCACTGTGACCTGTGCCACTGACAACACACAGCAACAAGGGATTCGTGATGATGTCACAGCACAGTGGGGTCCGAGACAGGAATTGTTAACAAGGCTTGCTTCTTAGACAGACAATGCAGGTGATCCCACAGGGCCTCTCATAGAGCAGGCTCTATGCTGGGTGTTAATGGTCTTTGTCATCATTCTGAAATCCACAACTCTATCTTTGAATCTGAGATTTTTTTTTTTTAGTGAGGACTAGAGGGATAGTGGTTCACACACCAAAGGCTTTGAGCTTAGGTTCATGTGCAGCCCCAAAGCTGGTAACCTCCCACCACCCTGATGGAATATCAGGCTGCCTTTCTACCTGCAACACCGCATTTTGTCTGTTTCTTTTTGCTAGCTCTGATTGTTACCGCTGTCCTTCTCTTGTAGGCTGGAGTTTGGTTTGGAAATGATTTGGGCTAGCTACATGTGTCTATGGTGTCTTGGTGAGGCATATGAAGGTTCTGCCCTGTCCCAGGCCATCACTACTGTGGCATGACATAAAGCCCTGGAACTCAGGGTCCTAAGAAGTATTTCAGCAACACTGTGTCCCTCCTGAGGGCTCCAGGATACATCTGTTCCCATATATACTGGGTTCAAGAGGATACCTAGATTTCTTGTGTGGAGTTTTCTTTCCAGTCAAAATGTCTACCTTCGAATCTCTTCCTCTGACTGACTTCCCTGCCTTGTATCAAACTAAGAAGTCTTGGGAATACACTGAGTCCAACCAGTTTATCCAAGAGAATTCTCTCATCACAAACCTTTGTCTCAATCCCATTGCTAAGTGCTCTCTTCCAAAAAGGTAGCATTCAAAGTTCTGAAGATTAAGTTATGGACATGAAGACATCCTTTGGAACAAGAGATGATTTGCTCCATAATAAATTACTAAATGACATGGGATTGCTCTGCTATAGGAGCACATCTTTTATTTCCTGTGTGTGTGTACGTGCGCGTGCGCGCGTGCATGTGCTTGTGTGTGTGTGCTTGAGTGTGTGTGTGCGCGCACGTGCATGTGTGCCTATGTAGGTGGTCAAAGGGGCAAAAGATTCTCTGGAACTAGTTACAGGCAGTTATGAGCTGTCTGATGTGGATGCTGGGAAATGAACTTGAGTCCTCTGCAGGAATGGTATGGACTCTTAACCACTGAGTAATGTCTCTAATTCTCATCTTTTATTTCTTCTGAGCACTCTACTCTGACACCATAAAAATTACTTCTTTTCATTGCTTGTTGATCCTAAATACACCATTCCCAAGATTCTACTCAGTACAAAGTTGATAAGACAAGAGCACTGGTTTCTGGCCACAACAGATAGTTGCAGAGACTTAAATGAAGGCCTGAAGGATGCTCGGTCAGCCAGAAGATAGACTTTTGTCAGTGTGTAGCTTACTTTATACATGGAATGCAGATGGTAAGGGCTGGGATTTCTGAGGCACAGCGTTAAGAGGATGCTTAAAGGTTAAAAGAACATCACAATGTTTTCCAAACAAAGAGATCAATTTTGGGTTCACATTGGGAGATAACTTTTCAGTTATAAGGAAGTAGTATGGAATATAATTTATAACTGAGAAAATCTACTCCCCACACTATTAGTAGAATAGATTTCCAGCACTGTAACTTATATCTGAGATAACCAACTTATAAAGATGAGAAGGTGATTTGGCCTCATAATTCTGGAGGGATTCAGTAGAAGGTCAAATGGCACCATGGCTGTGGACTAGTGGCGGAGAAGAGGGGACAAATTGCAGAGCATGAAAATCACTTCACTCTGTGGCCAGGAACGTGACAAAGAAAGAAGAGGCTGACCAGTGTTCCACTGTCTCCTTCAAAGTAAGGCTCCCAGTGACCTGATAACCCCCTATTTGGTCCATCCTATTCTAGGTCTCAGGATTTCCTGATACATGATTTTGGGAACAACATCTCAAATGTATGGGACTTTGGGGAAAACATTTGGGTTCTAAACTATAGTAATCTGTGTCTAAAAGGGAAATTTTATTTCTCTGCTGTATAAATACTTGCCTATTCTTTTGATGATACTGATGAGCTGCTAAACAATTTAAAATATGAACTTGATAAATTTGGGTATTACCTGAAATATGCAGGTGCATAAATTGACATTGAAAACACATTGGATTGATGTTCAACCATTTGTCTTATGTATAGGCAAAAAACTTAAGTACAGCATAGTATTTTGCAACCACTTTTTTTGAGACAAGGTTTTACTTTGTAGCTCTGGCTGTCCCAGAACTCTTTGTGTAGACTGGCTTTGAACTCACAAAGATTAGTCTGTTTCTGCCTCTGGAGTGTTGGGAAATAAAGGCGTATGCCACTAGACCCTGGTCAATGAACATTTAGAAAACACCATCTTACTACTATTGGAGAACTCTTGCTTTGAGGGGCTGAAGACCTGGATGTACGGCTTTGATCTCACTCCTGGCATGCTGCTGTACTCCTGAAAAGTCCTCCGTAAATACAAGCACAGCATGCGTAGACTTTTGCTTTCTCTTCACATTCTTCCTTTCTAGCCTCAAAGCTCAGTCAGTTACTGGGATAGAATCTAAGAATTCTGTTGCTTGACATACTGATTTCTAGAACACCTGATAGATTCCAGCCACCACGTTTTACACTTTTTAGTTGCTACTGGAATTCATATATGTAAAGTTTCTACCTAAAAACTTTAATTTTGAGATAGCAAGCTAAAAGTCCAACTTCTCCCTGAACTGTGGTTTGTTGTGGTTGACGGGTGTGATAGGTGGTTGTCTTGACAAAAGTCATCACTTGGTCTTCTCAACCTTCTCCAGGATGAAGGTGATGTGGGCTCTTACTCAAGAGATCATGAGAGAAGCAAAACCAGAAGAGTAATATGTGATATCTGGGTGCATTAGTGACATTTGGTGGCTGGGGTAAAAGGCCATGACCAGAAGCAACTTATAGAAGAAACAGTTTATTTTGTCTTATTGTTCCAAAGGGCTAGAAATTAAAAATGGTGGGGAAGGGAGGCATGGCATCAGGGGAAGGAAACTACACAAAGTAAGCAAAGAGTAAGAAGCAGAAGTGGGGGGAGGCGATAAACTCCGCCCCCAGTGCTGTAAATCCTCCAATGGGGTTCCATGTCTCAAAGTTTTCACAATCTCTCTAAACAGCGCCACCAAGGGTTCAAACAGATGCGCCTATGGGGCCATTTCTATTCATATCACAATAGTGAGGTGCGGGAGAAAAATCAAGGAGGTTGGAGATGGAGTGCATTCAGCAGCTTGAGAGCAAGGGTTTGAACTGTCTGATGATGTGTCTCTGGGTCTGTGCTATACCTTGATCCTTCATCCTCTCTCTCCATCTAACAAACTCGTGACTCACAGAATGTTCTGGGCTCTGCTTCTCTGCTTTCAAGAGTAGAGACTGCTGTAGGGTGCTGAGTTATTTGGTCAAAGACGAAGGGAAAGTCTATATCAGCTAAGATGACTGTGAGCCATCCAAAGACAGGTACCATGTTAGCAGGTGGAGGCACAAGTTAAGAATTCAGGAGAAGATTGTGGCTGGAGGTAAAACTTGGGAGTCCTAGGCTATAAAAAGGATCTGACGCCTTGGGCCTGTGAGCTCTAAGAGCAGCGCTGATGGGAGGAAGATGGCTGAGGGCAGCCATTTCTCAGCATCCCTGCTGCCGCATTTGCCCTCTTTCCCACCTTCTGTAACAAGGACAGCTGGCAGGAGGAAGCCGGACCAGGAAAAGCAACAGACAGGGAGAGACCGTCCTACTTTTCTAGTGAAGCCTGCTCTGTTTTTCCCAAATACTGCTTAATTTACTTTTCTTCCTTTTCATTTTAGTTCCTTTAAGGCTTCAATCTCCTAATGTCCTGCATTTATCTTATTCTAAAGTATTTTCTTGTTAACCTACTAATATATATATATATATATTAGATATCATATATATATGATATATATATATTAGATATCATAGAATTAGTATTGTGACGTGCCTCTATCAAATCACAAGGAGATCAAGAACATGAAGTCCTTTTCGCACTCTTCTGTGGTTCAGAATGGCACTTGCTATGACTAATCTTCCATGGCCCTTTGATTAGACCTGTCAAAAGATAAGCATCTGGACAGGACTGGGAGATTATTTCCAGGAAAAAAAATTACCTGATGGAGAAAGACCTACTCCAAAAGTAGATGGCATCATCTGGGCAGCAATCCAGACATAAAGGGGTTAGAGGGAAAAACAAGGCTGCTTGCTTGCCTGCCTTTATTTTGTGTTGAGTAAATCTATCTAAACACTCGTATCAGAATCCGGAATCCAGCCTCTTCAAGTTCCAAGAAGACAGAACGTCAATCATTGTCTGCAAATTTCCAGGCCTTCAGCACCAGATTAATACTGCTGAGGGGTTCTGTTTCCTAATCAATTCTCAGCCTCTCCAGCCAGCAGTCAGTTTTGAACTACCTAGCTGCTATCGTTGTAAGCTATTCTACTAAATTTCCTTCCCCCCTCTCTCTGTGTCTGTGTCTGTGTCTGTGTCTGTCTCTCTCTCTCTCTCTCTCTCTCTCTCTCTCTCTCTCTCTCTCTCTCTCTCTCACACACACACACACACACACACACACACACACACGCACACACACCAGTTCTGTTACTCTAGAAGACCCTGTATAATACAGTGCCCCTATTGTGAACTCTGCCAGGTGTGGATGAAGGATGAGTGTTTTTATTTTTTTCTTTCATTGCTTTTTATTCTACAGTCCTGGCCCTGACTTGCTGTATAGACAAGGCTTGGCTTGAAATCATAGAAATCCATCTACCTCTGCCTCCAGAATACTTGAATTAAAGGCATTGCGCCACCGTGCTTAGCTTCCTTTCACTTCTTAGTAGTTTGAATTGGGATTTTAAGTCCAGACTCTTTCCTAGTAATATGAATAATTGTTAGCAGTGTTTCAAAATTATGGTATAGGCTGTATTCTATTTGAAAGCTCCTTAAAGGAACCATGCTCAAAGACTATGTATGTGGGTGCACACTGATGTGTCCAGGCTTGTGTTGGAGGTCAGAGGACAACTTGTTGGAATTGATTCTCTGCCTTTACAAGCTTAGATTATCATAATTGCAGCAGGTGTCTTTACCCACTGAGCCATCCAATTGGCGCTGAAAATATCCTAGTGATTGTATGAACATATTTTTTCATAGCTTTGCTCAGCTCAGTACAGAATTCTTTCTCCTCAAGATGTATGATAGTGTCTCTCCTAAAACCTTAGCCGTAATTCCATTTGTATTCAGTGTACAAAAGAACAAAGTTCAAATCAAAACAGAGCGAGAGCCTCTGTTTGTTTGTTTTGTTTTTCTCCCCTCTTTGGGTAATGGTTTCCAGCTGGAAAGCATTAGCGCTTGCCATTGTTTTATCTGATATCTGACCTGTTGAAATTTCATTTTCCTGGAAAAGGGTACAAATTTCTCTTCAACTGGGACAATGTTCACTGAAGTCCTCTTTGCTTTGGTTTTCTTTGTGTTCAGGTCTCTCCTCGCCGCTCCCCACTGATCTTGCATGCTGTGTCTCCAGGTGCATGTTCTGTCTGCTGTCATTTTCTTTATGACTGCGTTCTTCATCTGCTTTGCTCTAAGTGCTGGGACAGAAGTCTCGGTCCGATGTTATCAGCTTCTCAGCACTACTCATTGCCCGGCTTTCTAGTCGTGGGTTTTTAATTTGCAGTCACATTTACTATCTGAATGTTTTTTCCTATAGTGGTTTCTAAAACCACTCTGCAACTTTGGGAATCTCACTGAACACGTTCATTACAAAGGCAGATGTTTGTCCAATTCCTTAGCTCTATTTCTTTTCCTTCTTTTCTTTCTCTAGATAGGTTTTGCTTATTCTCAAGTAGAGAACTATCAAGGAAATGTCACAGCTATACCAGAAGACTCTTCCCTGTGCTGCATGGACCCCAGTGACAGCTGCCAGAGACCTTTGGTCCTCTTGCCCTGTTCTGCACGACAAGGAAGCATACAAAACAAGCCCGACGCTAACTTGTGTGTGAGACTGAGAACCATCAACCCTGGTACATTTCCTGAATCAAGGTGTCTTGCTTAGGGTTTCTCTTAGTGTGATAAAACACCATGATCAAAAGCAACTTGGGGAAAAGGTACATTTTACAGTGTGAAGCAATCCAGAGAAGTCTGGGCAGGAGCCTGAGGCAGGAACTAAAGGGAGATGGAGGAGGAGGGCTACTTAGTGGCTTGTTCCTCAGGGCTTATTCAGTCTGCTTTCTTATCTATCCCCAGGCCACCTATTTAGAGCTAGCACCACTCACAATGGCCTGGACCCTCCTGCATCAATCACTAATCAAGGAAATTCCCCACGGGCTTCCCCCAAGGCAAATCTAGTTGGGGCATTTTCTCAGCTAATGTTCTTTTCCTCCAAAATGACTCTAGCCTGTATCATGAAAACTAGTCAGCGCCCAAGGTCAGTTTTTAAACTTTTGTCTCTATTCCATACTCCCTTTAGCTCAGAATTCAGCTACGATTTATACCATTAGTTCCCCACCTGCCCTGTCTCTTCATAAACAGTAAAATGTGGTGTTTACTGCCCCCTTCCCTCAACTGCTAATGGTACAAATATTCCAAAATTGGAACCCCTTACAAGACTGCAAGATCTATATTACAATGAGTTAGAGATCAGAGTATAATAAAAACAATTAAATTTATATTTAGGTGGAATTTCCAGGGCCTTTTACACTAATCTAGGACCACAAGAACTGTAAGCTCTCTATTACTAAATGGTACCATACATGGGCTACTCTTGCAGGAGTTGTTTGTGGACAAATAAGTCAACCTTTTACCACTATCTATCTATCTATCTATCTATCTATCTATCTATCTATCTATCTATCTATATAATGTATATATATATATATGTATATATATATATATATTCTATGTAGAAAAGAATTTTATTTAGTTTGGGGTGGGAAGTCATCTAAGGTCTTCTCTGCACATGGAAGAATTTATATCAGATGTGCTCACATACATGGAGCCAGAGAGAGGCAATGGTAGGGACAGGTTCAAGCTCTTCCAGATATTCTCCTATGAGAGCTAGCAGGGTGTCACAAGAAACATCTTTATCCCTGTGCAACTGGACATTAGCTAGAGTCATCTGGGAAGAGGAACCTCATCTGAGAAAGTGTCTTTATCAGGTTGCCTTTCAGTAAGCCTGTAGGACATTTCCTTGATTAACATTGATGTGGGAGGGCCCAACCAACTTTGGGCGGCCCTTTTGGGGAAATTGTCCTGGGAAAGCAAACTCAGTAAGCCACTAAGCAGCACTATCCCATTGCTTCTGCTTCAGGCCCTGCCTCCAGGTTCCTGCTTTGAGTTCCTGCCCTGACTTCCTTTGGCAATGGACTGGGACCTGGCAATGTAAGATGAAATAAACCCTTTCTTCCCCAAGTTGCTTTTGGTCATGGTTTTTTTTTTTTTCACAACACAGAAACCCTCACTAAGACTGTGCTATTTATGGTATACTTGCAGTTGAACTAAGGACCATCCATTAAGCCCCATCTCTTAACAGCTCCATCACTTAAAAAGTGATCAGACTCCATACATATGCAGCTTGGGGGAGACAGAAGGAGACAAACTCTACCCAAACCACAGCAGTGAGAGTGAATTGCACAGCCACTAAAGACACTGAGTCTCTGTGTCTCATTCTTCTTGTGTTATCTGAGCTGTGCTTTTGTCTCTCTCCATGTGTTCACCCATCAGCTTTCTGCTACCACTTTCATCACAAGTAAGATAATTATATTTTCTTGCTGACTTCCAAGCTGCTTAGCAGAAGTGCTGATCAGTCTCTGTGCAGGCCTGCTTTGATAATTAGTTCTGAGTAGGTACCGATGTCAGTGGCACCTCAGTCTCCTCCCTAACTGCTGTCACCATGCCCAGCAGACCATGCTCAGCATGGTATAAGACCTATTTAACAGTCTCATCTGTTGAATAATCTTGTTAAAAGTATTTGCCGATCTCATCTTTTCACCAGAATTACCTCTTTCTCTAGCCCAAGCTGCAAAATCTTAAGCAGAACCATTTCACTTGCTAATTTCTGTTCGCCATTAGGGATGATATGAGTCAGACAGACCTGAGCTTACAAAAGAGGCCCTGTGATGCAGGTACCTTTCATCTTGGCGGAAAGGATGAACTGTAGGGAAGATGGGACATGGACATAGACGAACAACAAAGTTTATTGACTTCTGTTGCCTTGTGACTGGGTTTCCATAGTATCATCAAACTATCATTTTTTAACAAAATAGGTTGAAGACAGTCTTCCCTGCAATCTGGCCAAAGCCAATTGAAACCGCTGTTTGAGATGCAACATGTTTGGTCTGTCTGTGTTGTAGTGCCCTGCGGAATTCACTGAGCTTTGTCCCTGAAGGATGAGGGAGGGAAGAGAGGAAGCTGACATTCTCAATGCCTTCCCCACTTCAGGCTGGAATCCTACCTTCTGAAGTCATCTTAAACGGTGGGAGAGTTTTCTTTATACAGCTTACGTGTGAGCCATAGAGGGCTGGAGTAATTAGTGCAAGTTCAAACTGGAAAGTGCTCTAGCCAGGATCTGAATTTTAATTTCTCAGTTGTGTGAGTGTGTATCACTTTCTCTCCATTCTACTTCATCACAGTAACGCGTAGGCCCACAGGCCACATTTGGCATGTCCCCTGGTACAAACGCACTCAAAGTCACTCTTCCCCATAGTCTATCTGGCTCTTGTACTAATAAAGGCAAAATGAGCAGCTATAGCAGAGAATGTATGGCCCACAGTCTAAAGTTTGCAGATTCTCTATCTCTACACTGTGTCATGGGCTGGTCACATGTATTTAAAGCACATGAAATTTTGCCACAATCCAGGTAGTGGTGCAGAAGGTTCTTAGTGACACCCAAGATTCTAAATTGTGTTGCTTCTCCAAAAGAATGCCCATCATGTAGATAAGATGTACACAGGGCAGAACGATCTGAATGTAATGTGTCCAGGCCAAGAGAAGAAAAATACCCCCTCTAGTTAACTTCGGGGTGAGCTAGCTATAACTCTGGGTTCTGCTTCATTGGGCGGGGAAACAACAGCAAGCTAGGCTTAGGTTGATATACAGTGTATACCAACAGTGTACTGAGCAAGCCAGAAGAGCTCCAACTTGTCCTTTCAGTCAGATGCGAGTCCCTGTCTCCCACATGCCCAGCTGTGCCTCTCAGCCCCAGCTACCCATGGAGATTCACTGGAGAATATCCAAAACACTTGAGCAGCCCTGAGAACCAAACACCCAAGGCAGTGATTCTCAGAGTTAACATCATAATGAAGAACCTTTCAGAGAGAATACACTAAATATGTGGACATGGCAGCCAGAAAACAAGATTTCAGAAATCCTCCACAGGACTCCTTAACACATCCACAGTTCTAATAGCTAATCCTAGGTGAGATAGAAAATTCAAGACTGAGGGATTCAATGTTTGCCTGTGACTTTCAAATGTTTTGCAAAAATATTATGTCTAAAAAATTATGTTCACACACACACACACACCCTGCAAAATTACAAGAATATTAGCCATAATTCATATTACTGCAACAAATCTTGAGAACTACTTCTGGAAGCTTCATTCGGTTTATGGTTTCAGTTCATCCTCGAGGGATGGTGTTGGAACAGGCCTATTTATGTTGCGTTGTCCATGAGACAGAGAGGAGAATCCTGACACTAGCTGTCCTGCTCCCCTTCCCTGATTTTTTCCACCCGACTGTCTGGATTAAACAATGATGCCATCCACACTCAGGGTAGGTCTTCCATCCTCAGTGAACCCTGTGGAAATTCTCTCACTGATGCGCCCAGATGTGAACTCTAGGACTCTCCTGGGTGTAACCTAAACTGCACATTTGTTTCCTAGGCATTTTCAAGGAGCAGATGCGGCCCTTGCTGTGTTCCACCACCCGTGGTGATAACAAGTTCGAAAGTCCCCCTCCCCCAACTCTACTTTGGTCACCTCCTTTCCTCTGAGATGTCTCACTGCTTCCAAGTTAGGTCACTGCATGTGAACCAGTCCTTCCAAGTAAGGATATTGAAGACCCAGAGCAGTGCAGAATTGAGGACAGATAGCTGGCATATATTAAAGAATGAACACACAAATGGTAGCCATAGAAACAAGGGAAAATATGAACATGCGTGCACAGTGTTAACCTCACTTAGTTCAGTGACTTCTAAAACCTGAATCCCTTTCATCGCGTAGGAAGAGAAGAAACTGAATGTTTCCCAGCAGAGGGCTAATTGGCATCAGAGCCAAGACCGTCACCCCTGGCTTCCCATCCATCTCCAGACCACAGCCTCTGAGGCACGAGGCATATTTAATTGAATGACTAGAGAACATTTATATTTCACTGATGAAACTGCCAAGCTAATAGCATATCTAAGGATTATCTAACAAATTATTTTTGCTAATTAGAATTTAACTCAGAAGTAGTTGTACATTTTTACAGACGTTCTCACGATCCCATTATTAATTTCCTGTGGCCTTCATGAAGCCATTCTTTCCTTATTCCATATAGTACTTTTTCCTGAAGATCTGTAAGTAGCGAGCACATTTCACAGTTGGTAGAAGCTGATGCTCCCCCAACAACCCTGCCAGCATAGTTGCTATGGTGATAAATGGCTTAAGAAAGTCTCATTTATTTGAAAATATATTTAGAAATAATTGAGCCCCTTGAGAGCAAATTGTCCTAAATTCCCTCTGTGGTAGTGGTTGATATGTTTCCTTTGGAGGGACCAGTAGTCTCTAAAGAAAAATTCCCTTAATCATTGTAGTTCAGCTACTCATAAACACATCTCTGGTCTCCTGTGGTTGTCTTGGGTTGACAGGACTGGTCCAGACCAATAATAGCTGCCTTCACTACACCCCACCTCTGATTAAGAGTAGTCTTGCTGGTGAGTTCCACTGCCTATAGCAATTATGGATTGCTATTGATGTTAATTAGACAAAATGGGGTGAGGACAGAAATGACTTCTAGAGGCGTAACAAACTGGTAAAGGTGAGACAAGAACTTAATATTCTGACAAGGAGAAAGGGGCCAGGACAGTTTGTATGACCTATGATTGTCTGGCCACTTTTGCACATATTCTGAATGAGTTCCTACTAAGGCGGCATTAGCTATTAGCTCAAATGAAGACTAGACCCACTTGGTCGTCTGGGCAATGATCTCCTGGAGTGTCTGTCTCGGGATGCTGGGTTCAGCGTCAGCACTTCACGCTGACTATAAACTTGAGTAGAAACCACAACTGTCCTACTCTTAGACAGCTATAGGACCTAAGTTTCACAACAGTAGATGATGTGCCGGCAACACGGGCATTGGTAGTCGAGCTGGCAATCAAATGTGTACCATATGGCCCTGTTTCTATGTGGTTAGGTTGTGGATATGATCTCTAATTAACACGTCTCTAACTTGCACAGACACCTCAACTACATCATATCACAAAATCCCTTTCCTTACCCTTAATGAACACAGAGCACAAGTAACAGCCCTGATGTCTTGAGGTTCCTAGTGGTATTTGCTCAGGGTCACTTGTCATTTAGTCTTGATATTGGCTCGCTGGCTTATTTTACTTTACCTACCTTTTTGTTCTAATGCATAATCCTATATGACAGGGACACAGAATGGGGGCTTGTGTCATCAGGCGTCAGTAGTGGCAGCACAGCGCAGAGTTTGAGCTTGCGCTCTAGAATTGAGCTGCTGAATAGTCTAGTTCTAGCACTCACCCTGTCTGGCTGAGATGGTGTGACTTAGTTTCCACACTGACAAACTGGGAATGATAATACTGCCTGCCCCAGGAGAAGGATGCTCTTTGTGATGAGAACGGAATGCTAATTAGAAGGCGGGGCCCAGGAACCCAGAGCTTTGCTGATTGGCTCTGAGGCGACCACACACTGGTGTCACTCAGCACAGCTATGGGGCATGAGAAAATGAACAGGAACCCTGAGGTCAGCATCATCTCTGTGCTCCTGGCTTCTGATTTTGTGAGCCTCCTGGGTGTTTATTTGTCAGCTCCTTATCCCTGCTTGAGTTTACCTAGCTTATGTTTCATGTGTCCCAAATTGAATTTTTGGTTTTTCTTAAACTGTGTATTTCTAACACTCTCTCCCTACCTTAAGAAATGATATCACTGTTTTTACTCAAAACTGAAACTTGGAAGTTGTCTTTGATTCCTCTTCTTTGCTTAGAATGGAACAAGAGTGTACGTCTCACTCCAAATCAATCATCATCACCTTCAGCCTGACCATGGCTGTAGTAGCTTTCTCTGCTGTTTGTTACTTTTACCATATCTATTCTTCAAACAGAAATCAGAGTGCTTTGTTAGAAACACGAAGGGACTTGAAGACATTTAGCTCCGTGTTGCACTTAAGATATAATTTGCATTCTCCACACTGATCTGTGAGGCCTCCACATGTTCAGGCCCCACCCATCTTTCAAAATCTAGTTTTACCATTCTCTCCCATGGGCAAGAAGGGGTAGTCACATTGACCCTTACTTTGCAGCAAATGTCAGCGTTCATTGTTATAAGAGCATCAGTCAAAATGCTGAGGTAGGAATGTTACAAGTTCAAGGCTAGCCTGAGCTATATCACAAGACCTTGCCTCAAAAAAAAAACCTCAGAGTACCAGAACCCCATTTTCTCTCTTGTCCCAGTTACTGCTTCCAACCCATTACCACCACATGTCTCCTTCTCTTACCTCAGCAGGGCTCTGTGCACAGTCCCAGACTCCAGGGCCTCAGGCATGGCTATGCAGGAACATCAGTGACTGAACTGTCAGCAGCTTCAGGAAACTTCTCCTTTGTTTCATGGATAATGGACAGACTGCTCCTCCTGCCCTAAGTAGGCTGCATGTCCCTTCCTTCCCCTGGGGGACATGTGTTGCCTTCCAGAATGCTAAGCTTGCTCTGTGTGGAAATCTTTCTTGGTTCAAAAACATCGGCCCTATCTCTACTCCCGGACCCACCCTGACACACATACACACACACACACACACACACCTCCTCCAAGTGTGAGGAAGGATTGTTTGTACTTCACTGAAGCTGTAAGTCTGTGATCAGGACCTCTAAACAAATACATTTGACAATGGCATGCTCTTTCCTGGGCAGGAGAGTATTCAGTTTGTATAAGATGTATCATATTATCTCTCTACTGAGTTGCTCAAGGAATCATATTTCAAGAGGGAGACACTGCCTAGAGTTCTTAAGGTGACCACCAACGCCAGCCCACTTTAGTCATGAATGTGAACAAGTAGAACATTATTTTTCTTTTATGTCACTAGGCCTCAAGAGTTTTTGTTTCTTTAGCATACAGTAAGCAACTTATGCAAACAAATGGAATCTGGGGATTCTGCCTGCCTCAGCGCCTCTGGGTTTAAACACCCTGCTTACTTTAGGGTGCTTTGAGCATCCTTTGCTTTCTTTTTAGGAGACAGCACCTGAATCCATTCCGGGGAAACTCATTCTTATCTCACATCTAACCTAACTCCTCTCCAAAGACTGTGTGGATGGTATATATTTTCAGAACAATTTTAACTGTGTCTTGTGGCATGGTGCCTGCATTTTTATATGGCAAGGATAATAACTGGATATTTCTTTTTCTGGTGATAAAGTAAATCTCAGAAACGAGGATGAAAGCTGAAATAATCACTGGGAATTATAACCTCAATGTTCTCTGAACATTTCCAAATTTGTGCTGAGATATGGCCAGGCTGCTATTATTTGGCTACAAGCAATGATAACTCTGATGACAACTACAGGACGTCACGGTACCTGATTTAGGCTCGCAAAGCTGCTCAGGATTTCAAGCTGTCAGTCACTTTCCCTGGCTGGAACTCACAGAAGGATTGTTCAAATGTGGAACAATTTATGATAATACCTGGTCTTCCATTCAATTGAGCACAGAATGTTCTAGAAACATTTCCCTATGGCCTTCCTCTTCAGGATTGAGTCTGGTAAGCTTTTCCTTTGCAAACCTTGCTTCAGAGTCTAATAATGTAAATAGAGAGGCACAGAGCCACTTCTTCCCTCTACTCAGTTTAATGAAAGTCATTTCTTCTAAGTTCTCCTCAGAGTCGATTTTAAATTTATTTCAAGATTTAAGAAAAGCTCAAATTTCTCCCTTTCAGCCCTGTGATGGTGTGGTGATGTTTTCCAGACACTCCGGTTGCCACAGGTTCACCAAGCAACAATCAAGGTCATGGCCATGAGAAGGGAAGACCTGCTAGAAGGATCACACTTGTAATGGTGACTTCACTGTCCTGTAACTCTGTTTCCCTGACCTAGTCACAGTGGCACCAGGTGCTATGATCAAGGCCTCAGAACCACACAGCAGAAGCAGGACAGAATGTTGTTCGTACCCCATATTGCCTTCTCTTCAGAGACACTCAAGTTCTAAGGAAAGCACCGACTTTAATATTCTACATCACACCCACGGAATTCCAGGCTCCGGGGATCACAGCAGGAATCCATGGACAGTGGATAGCTGGAGACAGTGCTGGAGCTGGAAAAACGTAGATTTCCCGACTCTGGTTCTGATACTTTAGAGTTATGTATGTTTGAGACATTATTTCATTTTCCCGGGTCAACTTTTCCTGGGATAACACCATCAACTCCACTAAGTCATAATAATTCACATTTTAAACTATAACATACATGATGTCAAATGCATAGGTTCTTGGCATTGCGGTTGCTCAATGACTCAAATTCAGACATTCATTCAACATTTTTAATTCAATTAATCATCAACTTAAAAATCAACAATAGTACTTATTAGTAATCCTGGGACAACTAGTAGCCACTACGCTGTACCAAATGTTATTCAACATAATCTTTATATTGCTCCCTTAACATTGTGTGTGATCATTTACAAAGTGGAGCTAAGGTACAGAGATTTTTAAAATCTTGCTCACAGAAGTAGTGCTGAAGCCAAATTCAACTCTGTAAGTGTGAGACCCCCGCTGACTGCCAGTGTGCTCAGCACTCATTGCCCTGCACCTTGGCATGCATTGTCTGAGAGGCAGGCAGTGCAGTAAACAGGTGATTTCAAAGAAGGGAACAGAAGACAGAACTCCACAAAGTCCAGAGACAGACAACTGCTTTAGAGAGAAAGGAGGCGTCATGCTGATAAGGCGATGTGTATGTAGCAGCTACAGAAACGACAGGGATGCAGACATGCTGCAGGTGCTGAGAGGGGCCTGTGAGGCCAAAGGTATGGAACACTTTGTCCCCACACTTATTCTCGGACAAAAATTGGTGTGTGTCAAGATTAGTCCATGTATATGTACCTCATATGTACCGTGTATATGTCCAGGTGGGAGAATGGAACAGAGTGATTGTATAAAGACGGGCAGGCATAAAAGTGTGGTTAGGGGAATATCATATTGCATGGCTAACATACAATGATGGGGATTTTTTGTGTCTGCTGGGATCTAAAGGGACTGAGGGCAGGGGGAATTGGCTGGCTAGGTTATCCACACAGACACTCCGAGACTGTGTCCCACTTGCCAATGTCTTTACAAAAGAAGGAGAGTCATCAGTAATCAAGTAACAAAGACAGCAAGGATAGGGGATGGAGAAATTCCCCACAATGCTGGTAGACACAATTGCTGAAGAAGAAACAATGGCTTATATTGCTGAGAATTTTTCCTATTTCTTAAAATATTTATTACTTCATCCTCTTTTGATGTAAAACTTCCCATCAATACTCACTGTTCTTCACACTATAGTTTAAAAGAATGTAAAATAGCTACCATACTGGTCTCATGGCATATACAAATCTAAATTCAAAGGGAACTTTCAAATATAGTCTACATATTCTGGTGCATCTGGTTACAGCTTCCTTAACTAGATGCTTTTTAGATGGAATTTCTCCTTAGGCAGCACTTCTGTCTTTAGGAATTGCTGACTTTTAAGATGGTAGATGTAGAGATCTTCCCTACTGGCAAGCAAGGAAGATGACCTTTGTGCACAGGAGGACTTGGGGAGACTCAGGGTCAGGATCACAAGATCTACCAGTGAGAACTTTGGTGGGAAAAGTCAGCCAGAAAAATAGGGAAGTGGGGTGTTAAAGCAGATTTAGCATGGCAGATATTGGGACAAGAAATCTATGTCATGTACAGGTTATTAGAGGTTGGATTAGGGAGAAGAATAATGTGTGAGTCCCCTCTGTGTGCTGTGATTACCATTAATGAATAAAGAAACTGCCTTGGCCTGTTAATAGGGCAGAACTTAGGTAGGCAAGAGGGACTGGACTGAATGTTGGGAGAAAGAAGGATGGAGTCAGGAAGCCACCATGGAGCCACCAAAGAAAGACATGCCGAATCTTTGCTGGTAAGTTACTGCCATGTGGCGATATATAGACTAATAGAAATGGGTTAAATTAAGATATGAGTTAGCCAATAAGAAGCTAGAGCTAATGGGCCAAGCAGTGTTTTAATTAATACAGTTTCTGTGTTATTATTTGGGGCCTGAGCAGTCAGGAACAGCCAAGCGGCCTCACTCCCTGCTACAAAAGAAAAACTGAGAAAAGAAGAGAGGCCACAGGGAGAATTCCAAGTCCTTTTAAATTTTAATTTTAAATTTTTGATAATTTAATGTATGAGAACTATATTTATATAATTTCTACTCCTCTCATTGCCTGTTCCAACTCCTCCCAAATCTCCTCTCTCACTCCTTCTTGAATTCATGAGATCTTCCTCTTTAATTATTATTATTATTATTATTATTATTATTATTATTATTATTATTATTATTACATGTGTGAGCATGCACACAGACGCACACACACATACAGAGAAAACATGATGAATTCACTTAGTGTTGCTTGTATTGTTTAGGACAAACCACGTGGGATCACAGATCCTACCTGAAGCTCCTCCCTGAAGAGGCTTGTTTAAAACCTCACAGTGGGGGACTGGAGAGATGATGGCTCAGAGGTTAAGAGCATTGCTTGCTCTTCCAAAGGTCCTGAGTTCAATTCCTGGCAATCACATGGTGGCTCACAACCATCTGTAAATGAGGTCTGGTACCCTCTTCTGGCCTACAGACATACACACAGACAGAATATTGTATGTATAATAAATAAATAAATATTTAAAAAAATAATAAAAATTAAAAAAATAAAACCTCACAGTTTTAAGCATCTTTGAATTGCCTGTAGCTCTTCATTACAGACTTTGTGTGTTACAAGAAAAAGCTTTTCTGATGAGGGGCGAGAGATACATTGTGACTATAAGGATAAGCATTTAGAATGTACTTAGGGTCGGGCCTTGGGAGATTGTCTCTATTCACAATGGTACATCCACTAGTGTTTTCATTTTTAGATCCTGTTCAGGTGATCAAAATTTTAAGTTTCCCTGTGATCTATAGAAAATACCATTTCACAGCAGATGTCCTGGTCCTCTGTTTCAGACAGTCACCCCACTCCATCTTTTTCAGAGTGTTGTTCTCTGGGCCTTAGGCATGGGGGTTATAATGTTTGTAGATGTATCAATTGGCTTGAGCACACCACTGTCTGTCTTTTGACAAATTGAGGTCTACAGTGATCTCTGTCCTAGTTTCTTTCCCATTGCTGTGATAAACAGCACAACCAAACAGCACACAGAGGTAAGTGTGTATTGGCTTATAGGTTATAGTCTGACATCAGAAGAAGCCAAAGCAGGAACTTAAGGCAGGAACCTGGAGGCAGGAACTAAAGCAGAACCAGGGAGGGATACTACTTACTGACTTGCTCCCCATGGCTTGCTAGGTCATCTTTTTATCTGACCTGTCCAGAGGTGGCACTGCACACAGTGGGTTGAGTCCTCCCACATCAATTATTAATCAAGAAGATGTTCCACAAACATGCTTATGGAGAAATCTTTTGGAGACAAGTCCTCAACTGAGTTTCTTCCTCCCAGGAGACTCTAGTTTGTGTCGAGTTTACAAAAACTAACCAGCAAAGTTTTTGTCTGATACAAAATGAAACTTTTGCTTTATTTGTTGTTGTTGTCTGATGAGGGGTGAGAGGTAATCTGTGTGTATAAGGTTACGCATTTAGGATGCAGTTAGAAATCATCCTGGTTTAGGGAAGGTGATGGTAGTAGGTTATTCTCTAGGTCTGTCTTCTCATCAGTCATGGACACTTGCATTGGTTTACAGCACCAGGAATGGACTTATTCCTATAGAGTTACTTAAGATCCATTAGACAACTTCTGGTTAGCCCTAAGATGTAAATGCCACTGTTGCACACCATGGGACATCTACCATGCTGCCATTGTTGTGGTTACTAGGCTTCAGACCTGGGTAAGGCTATTGATTTTTTCTCTCATAGCAGCTTGCACAATACCTTTGGATGCTATAAAATTCTTCAGAGAGAGGTTTCCAGGTCCATTCCTGCTAATTTCTACCAAAACCCATGTTTAATGTGTATGGTGTATCCTGTAATAGGATTTGACCTTCAGGTTCTGGAGCAACCAAAGGCAAAGACAATGTCTACGGCCCTATGGGGAGCATTGCCACCCCCACATGATATAACTTCATTTTTTCCTCTCTCTCTCTCTCTCTCTCTCTCTCTCTCTCTCTCACACACACACACACACACACACAATATGTGGTTTAAACAAACACAAAACGTTTCCAAATGCCCTTTTAAACCTCCCTGATGTTATAATCCCTCTTCCTTCTCAGTACCTCTATGTGGTTCTCCATCCCCCCCTTCCCAGACAAATCCCTCAGTTTCCCCACTTCTGGGTTCATAGCACTTGTGTCCTACTAAATCCCCTCCCCAGGGTGCCTTCTCTTTCCTCTGACTACAGCTCCTTTTGACTTTACTGGATTCTGAGATTATTTCAAGTTATATATTTGTATAATATCCAATGGTGACCGAGGAAAACATTTTGAGCCACAGTGGGCCATGCTATTTGAAGCTGGGGACAGTGTTGTGGTCTGTCTAGATAGACAGACTGGGAGAGAGAGTCGATTAGGAACTCCACAACAGCCTTGACAAGTCTTGCTGAGACCACAGAACAGGGAAAGTAATACACAGGCTTAAAAAACTGATAATATTTAAGAAAGGGAAATAGGAGACACCACAGTCAGTGAGTCAGGAGAAGGCGTCATTGGACACCCAATGGAATGTGGACAGTAGATCTGGATAGGTGGGGTGCTCTACACAAAGCCAGGGGTGGGATACCACTCTCTGGAGTAGTAACCTGTTTGGCAGGCACTGATGCTGAAATAGCTGGAGGAGTTTGAGAGGTTACTTTCAAAGGAAAGACCCTGATGTTTTCGTTGATTTTCCTGGATCACACCTATAAGCCCATGGTGAAGTGATTTTCTTTATTCCTTTGATGTGAATTAGATGATCAGCCCTTCCAGGCTCCAATATGGTAGATATTTCTACAGAACTTATTCCGACCTCAGGACACTGTATCTGTTTTGGAACTGAATGAGTGAACGTCTTCCCCAGACCAAGTTCTCAAAGGAGATTCTCTCAAGCATCTACTGCAGGAACATTCCACAGTGTCACGCACAGGAAAATTAGTGCATTTATCTATGTCAAATTCTCAATGATTACACAGACCTTTGTCAGCACACAGAAGGGACATTTACTCCCAAGTCGGTCCCTGAGAAAGGTTTGACAGAAGTCACATTTGTTTGCGAGTTTTCAATACTGAAAAAAAAAGTAAACAAGAATATTCTGGCAGAGAAAAAAGTATTCAAAATCCACAGGACTGATTGGGCTTATCTGGGAAACTTTCTTCCCTTATGATTTGGATTTTCTGATTTAGAAACAATTTTATAACAGAGACTTAATATACTACATCTAATTTTCCTTGCAACATTTTTATTTTTATTCTAACTACTTTTAACAGTAATCAAAAACTAGGAAGGGGTGTGTGCATGTGTGTGTGTGTGTGCATGTGTATGTGCATGTGTGTGTGTGTGTGTGTATGTGCATGTGTGTGTGTGTGTGTGTGTGTGTGTGTGTGTGTGTTGCATGGTAAGTGATTGAACATGACCACCATCCCTACAGCACTTTCTCTCATGACCCGATTTTTTATACAACTGACGTGTGCAACAGCTGTTTGGTACTAGTTA
The DNA here is from genome assembly GCF_903992535.2 of Arvicola amphibius. Lineage (NCBI taxonomy): Eukaryota > Metazoa > Chordata > Mammalia > Rodentia > Cricetidae > Arvicola > Arvicola amphibius. The sequence goes on along the minus strand of NC_052049.1, from coordinate 92,360,601 downwards.
GAGGAACTTGAGAAAGTTACTTAACCTTTCTGCCCCTCAATTTTCACATCTAGGAAATGAAGGATAATGGTACCTTTGCTTCAGTCCCATTGTTAAGTTTGAATACTGAAACACACGTAAAGTACCCTGTAGATTGCTCTTTTTACCAAAACCAGAACTGTTATTAGTCTTGTGATTATAATTATTATTGAGAACCAAGGGAAAATAAATTGAGACGAGCACTGTAGGACCTTTTATGGAAGGCCAAACTGTAAGCAGATGAAGCTAGTCTTCCAAACAGGCTGAGGGTGTATAGGGCATTATTATCAAAGGATTCTGTCAAGCATAAAAATGCCAGAAAAACAAAACGCTAGCTTCATTATCCAGATATGCAGGTCACTCTGAACATCATCTCATTCTAGCCCAGAATAATTGCAGAAGGAGGTGTCCCATCTGCCAAGAGACAAACCAAAGGCCAAAAATGTCCAAAATCCACACAATATGAAGGCTGAAGTACACACCCCAGGCTCTTCGGTTAAGTGAACGTGGGTCGTTCACGGTGGTTCTCACTGAATGCCTCGAGATGATCAGGACCAATATAAACATGGCTTGGAAACTTACTAGAAGTTCAAGTTCTGAAGTTCCTCTCTATCTCTCGGGTTTAGATTTATTGCCTTTAGATCTGTTGAAGATGGGCCCAACATGAGAAGGTGACATCAGAGGATATTGGTGAGGGAAGATGGAAGATGCTTATGCACGAGGGGTCTAGACTGGTACACTGGGCTTCGGGGGGGGGGGTGGAGAAAAAGAAGATGAAAATGTCTTTCCAAAGGGCAGGTCAGAGTGGGAGCAGAGCAGAGGATAAGGGTCCGGCTTGCAGAATGCTGAGCCACAGAGAGTTCAATTCTCTCAGCCTGTGGGGAAGTGGAAAGCCTGGAGTAGTGGTGAGTGTCAGTGTACTGGGAGAGCAGCAGACAGGCCTGCTTTTCATCCTGCCTGGCTCCCACACGGCTAGCTTTATACCCGAAATAACAGCACACAAATTGTATTCATTTAAACACTGCCTGGCCCATTAGTTTCAGCCTCTTATTGGCTAATTCTCATATCTTGCTTTAACCCATATTTAGTAATCTGTGTAGCACCACGAGGTGGTGTCTTACTGGGAAAGATTCAGCATGTCTGACCTGGTGGCTGGCTTCATGGAGACTGTCTCAGGTCGGAGAATTATGGCAAGTGCCCAGAGAGGTTAGGCATGACGATTGACTAACTTCCCTTCTTCCCAGCATTCTGTTCTGTCTACTCCACTTATCTAAATCCTGCCCTATCAAAAAGCAAGGCAGTTTCTTTATTAACCAATGAGAGTCCTCCATCATGTCAGTGTATCAGAAGATTTTCTTTTAGTTTCTAGTCTGTTAGACGGGTCAGTATTTTTTATTTGTTTGTTTGTTTGTTTTTTACATTGTTAGTGAATGAAGGGCATTGGCAGAGCCCATTCTGCCCAGAAGCAAACACTATAACTAGTTACACAGGCTCTTCTCTATGAAGCAAAAGAGAACACCTTGGAGCAAATGGTAGTTCGTGAGTACCTGGGTGGGGGCATTTCTTCTGTTATCTGACTTCTTTCCCATGGTATGCCACTGCAGATGAAGGAAGTCAGGCTCAGGAGGCTCACACAGTCCATGCCTTGCTACAAAACCATCACGGCAGGTCATGTGTGCTTTTCATCCACCAATGGCTTCATCGTCCATACAGGCTTTATTGCATAAAGAGGAGAATCGCCATGTATCATAATTTATAAATCAGTCCTACATGCCAATCCCTAAACTAAGAAGCAAACTCTGCTCAGATTTTAAACAGATATGCCAGGTGCCATCCAGTGTCCCTCGGCTCCCTCAGCACCTGGCTTCCTACCGTTTTGACTTTGAGCTTCACCTGTGCTTCTTCTGGTCCCTGTTCCTAAACTCTTGATCCCAGGATGCTCTTCTGCTACCAGCTTTGTTTCCTCCGAATTTGCGGCTGTTTCCTTGGAACCCGCAACCACATGAGTTTATTATTCAGGCATTGCTTCAGCTCCAGGAATTCTGTTTCTAGTGTTTGCTGCTGGGGTAAGCCCTGACCTCCAGGTCTGACCTAAGACGTAGGCCAGCTGCTAGAAAAGACAGCCGATTTCACCAGCTCTAGCCTGGCTGGTTTGGAGCATAGAATTGTGGATGTCAAGCTCCCATCTGCCCTGAATGTTCTTCCTAGCATCATTTAAATTTGTCTTTGCCTGCTGTGACTCTGGTGTTAGGGCCTGACCCATCTTTTTCTTCTTGAGATATAATTTGTCTTACTTCTGAGATTCTCCCCGGGGAACAATGCAGTCCTTTCCTTTCTCTGTTTCTGGCTTCAGTGCATCCATCTCGGTGCCACAGATGCTAGTGAGCTTACCCTGATTCACGATTTCAACTAGGACAAAGTCCTGGAGAAGAAACAGGTGTAGGGATGGGAAGCGGCGAAACTGATGGTCAGAGAGAGCATTTTACAGTGTGGTTTGGAGCTGGAGGGAACACTGCAAAGTCAGTTTCTACCTAAGATGCCAGAAGTAAATGCATTTGGGGCTCTCTTTCCTTTTTTCATAAGATGACAGTGATTGTAATTGGAAAGCCAGACACGAGAGAGGGGCTACGTCAGAGTAATTTTTAAACCCATTTAAGAGTTGGAGGAAGTCTATTGTAATTCTCTTGATTCTAGAAATTCATGCCACATAAATTATAACCTTTTGATTTTAGGATACAAGGTAGCAGTGATGGGAAGAGTGGATAACCATGATGGTCCTGGTAGCTAAGCCAAGCTGAGCGCATGCTTTATCCTGTTACTATGTAACTTGTCACAGTGTAACTAGTGCTCGCAACCCTTTTGCAAAGGGCTTTGAGGCTTTGATCAGGAACAAATAGCATAAATTTTGACTATGGAAAATGCATGACCACATAGGAAGGCCCTTTCAACATGAAATTACCTTCAAATATTAACTAATGTTGAGAACTGGGCCTTCAGCCATGTAGGCTAATGACACACACACACACACACACACACACACACACACTAAAATTAATTGGATTTGGAAGTGCTGACTCAGTCTAATACAAATAAATAAATAAATAAATAAATAAATAAATAAATAACAAAATACAATATTAAAAAAACTGATGAGTAAGTGAGAATCACAGTTTATCAATTTGCAGTAAGAAACTGCTATCAACCTTGTGTAAGCCTGGCCAGTACGTTCCCTCTTTGTAGCCAACTTTGTGGAAAGTCAGAGGATCATTAGGAAGCCTTAGGGAGCTTGGGGAGTTAGTTGAGTGTTGATTCACATGGTGCCATGTTAGGCCATCACTGTGGTTTCCAGGAGGGACTCGTTCTTGCAGAGGGGCAGGAGTCAGGGGGCCATAGACAGAACTCACTCCACCAAATCCTGCCGCTGCCACTCTCAGTTTGCTTCACTCAGTTTTAGACTATTCTGATTATTTCAATACAAACTCTTATGTTAATTCTATCCCTGCAAACCAGAATTCTCTAGGCCGTTCTCTAATTCTGCATTGCCTACAAACTAAGAATAGGCTTAATGTAAGAAATGAAAACGACAGAAAATTCAAAATAGCTTTTTAGGATATGAAAATTACATGGGATTTACATGTCATTGCCCATAAACAGTCCTATAAGATTGCAGCTACGTCTGTTAATTGGGATTGGTGGCAACTGCTTTGGAGTTAGTGTGGCAATGAGGCAAACCGATAGTTGTACCAGCCAGTGCTCCACAGCTAAGCCACAGACCCTCTTTCCCACCATGGTTTTGATTTTATAATCCATCACTCACAGAAAGACTTTATTTCCCTTACTACATAGCAAAGTCTGCCTCCACTCAAACTTCCTCATCTCATGGACATAACATTTAGATTAAAATCTAGAGATGGAATATAAAATCCTTCGACCACAGAGACAGTAGGAGTCATTTACTGAATAGCCATCATGTGCTATGATTCTCTTATTTCATCCTCAGAATTACTCTGTGTGCTGTTTGATTGAACCTGTTTTTAAGGACGAGGAGAGTATGCAGCAGACGTTGTGATGCTTCTTGGCTGTGCCCTGATTAAACCATTTAATTGAAACCATCCTGCCTAACTCCAGTGCCTGCATTTGTCCACTTTCCTACTATAAACTAAGACCATACTCGGGAGGGACAGTCCTTTATGTGGGGAAATGCATTAATGTTATATCAGGTTTGATTTGTGATCCTCCTTGTTTAGTTTGCCGTTGTTTAGTACCTCTCTTTTGTAGAAACACGGAGGCAGAGATAAGTATTTCTTAAAGTCCTACACAAAATCAAACTAACCAACATTCCAGTAGGATAAGGGAGGGACTCATGAGACCTCTCCCCAGCTGAAGAACTGCTGACAGGTGATGGCTTCTCAGGGAGGCAGAGTCTTTAAGGATGTGGCCCCTGATCGGATAGCCAAGCTTGAGTGGGGGCCCCATACCCTCGGGTATATGAACAGCACAAATTGGACTCAGTGGGTTATTTACAAAGAAAAGAAAGGGAACACAAAGTTAAGAAGGGTGGGGAAATAGGGAGATGTAGGAGTAATGGAGGGGAGGAATGAGGTATGTGACCAAAACACACTGTATCAAATTCTCAAAGAAATAATAAGAATAAATGAAGCAACAATTAAATAACACCAAGCACTGCGTGTGTGGTGGTGACTACGAACTTCATAACCTGTTAGATGGCATAGGTGGGTTCACATAGCAACTGTCCCTGTCTGGGGACTCAGGGCCAGGGTTCCTACCTTTCCTTGGCTTCCAGGAGATGTTATGGGGTCAAGTTTTACACTGGACTAAATCATGTGGATTTAAATACACCTCTCTTCAGGGCAGCTATGGGCCATGAGGTGCTGGGCTATGACCTCTGGAGTATGCCTGGAGTCCAGTACCTTCTATTCTGAAAGCCACATACTGTCCACCCACACAGGAGTGATGAGAGTCTCCAGTCACGTAGATGGGTCCTTTGTTCCCTTAGAGACATCTAAGCACACAGGTAAGAAACGTCACTTGTGAGGCCTTCGTCACAAACAAACTGTTGACACTAAGCATCATCATAACAAACAGACTTCTGGTCCCCATTGCCGTGACATCTCTGGGTTAAATTAGTCCCCACCTTTGTAATAGTCTTCCACCAGTTTTGACATTATGTGCCACCTAATTTGACTAGCTTTCCCTTCGTGCCTTCTCCAGCCTGGTGGGTGTCTAACAAAATGGAGAGATGGTGAGTTTATTCTGGTTTATATTCTGACATTTTGAGATCTAGATCTTGAACTTCTACAAGATGCCTAATACAGCACAGCCCATCCTAGGAACGCAAGCAAGTTGTACTCTGCCTTATCTGAAAGTCCCAGAAGATTCCCAACTGCTCATTTCCCCGCTAAGTTACTTTTTAATGTTTGAACAAAAACAGTAAAGCAGTTTGAGCTGGAACAAATCTATTTTTTATACCTATTGAATCAGAATTCAAAATAACTCTAAACCTTGGTCCAAACTCACTTAAAATTTTATTCCTTGTGAAACTCCACCAGGATGAATTTTAAAAAGGGATCTTTCAAAAATCCAACTTGGAGACCTAGAAGGCTCTGCGAGAGTCTCTACCCTGGGTCTGAAAACGATGCTCAAGCCCCTCCAGGCTCACTTGGTGACTGGGGCAATAGGCGGGAGCAGCCAAAACAAACTGCCTGCCCACCATGGAAATGCACATCCCTTGCTGACCTTTGGGATTCAGCACACTCAGCTACAACTGTACATGCCTGGTGAGAAGTCGGTATTCCTGGAATATTCATGCAATGAATTATGAGTGAGTTCCAAACTTCCTTCTCTATAGTCTTCTGCATATTTCACCCAAGCTGAAGTCCAAAACTCTCTCAACTCTCCTAAGATTCATTTGCATAAGTGACTAGGGTTGCTTGTAAGTAACTATGATGCGTTTCCTGCAGCAGTTAATCCTCCTTACAATGTGGATTTCTGCAATATCAAAATTGTCCTAAACATATGGACTCCCACCAGATGGGGAAAATTAAACCGAATTTAAAACTCAAATTTCTTTTTTAAAATAAACAGTTTCTATAGAAAAGGAACAAAACTCATTTTCGAAAAAGAAGATATTGATCCTGGATTGGTAAAACTGGCAGTTGTCATGCAGACCACCAACAGCCTGAAACAGAGGTCCCTGTGGGAGGAATGAAGCAGCGAGTGGCAATAGACAGAGTCCCTGAAGATGGGTGGGAGAGGGAAGGCCCTCGGTGATCTGTGTATGGGAGGAGGGTTCTGAGCCTACCCCTCACACATCAGCCCTGTGCCAGAGTCACATAAAAGAGGTGGGACTTCTTGCAGTATCTAAGTTTTACTTCCTGTGGTTTCTGATTCCAAACTAGAAATGGGACTGCAGAGGATATAATTCAGCTCAAAAGTACACAGATATTTCAAGGGTGCTGTCCCAGTGCACGTTGAGTACCCCGCCATAACCCTACCTTCACAGGAGCCTAAACCTCCTCAGGATGAGCAGCAAGAACATTGTCAGAGGGGAGACTGTGTATGAATGGTGACTGTGACCAGCTGATAGCACATCTGGAAACCTGGAAGCCTATGGCACCTCCCTATCCTCAGCCTTCGATATCCAGCTCAACAACTCCAAGACTAGGCCCCTTCCCTTCATTTCCTGTCACCCTGCCCTGCGCCTGCTCAGCTAAGAGCATCTTCCATTGAGTGACAGTCACTGTCCCAACGTTGTTCTCCTGCACTCCTCCTTCTATACCACGATCTCTGTTTTTACACACAAACCTAACATTTCTCCAGCCCTGTGTCTCAACTGATTGTCTTCATGATATCCCTGAGCTTCCAGAAAACATAAAGCAGGGCCTTGCATCTCTTCCCCACCTTGACCTTCACCTGGATAATACATTCTCACTCTCCAGAATGACGTGCAAGCCCGGCTTCCTGAAACGTGTCCTCGACAGTCCTACCCTTCTGCTAAGGTTCATCTTTAATAACCAGCAATGCGCTTTGCTTCAGTATGCCCTCTCACTGCCTCTGTTCTTCCCTGATAAGATGGAAATATTAATTAAGTCAGTCTGCCATGTGCGAATTAAGATAACAAGTGTGAAGCAAGTAGCCAGAGCCTGGCACGTGACTAAATGAGTTTTCCTCAGGAAATGTTCCTATTTTTAACAACAGTGATTGGTGGGTGGATTTTCTGAGGTTCCACTAATATGGAGTAGATCAGACTGCCTAGGTGCAAGTCTGGATTTTGCCTTATGAATTTCCTGAAGTTTCTTACCTTCTCAGTGCCTGTTTCCTTTGAAGAACCAAAGTTCCTCCATCTGGTACTTAGGAGCAGGCACAGCTTCCCAGAACTGCAAGTGACTTCCCAGAGTTAGCTGAGGCAGGATGGCTACCTGGAGAGAGCAGACAACCACAGAACGTTCCCACCCAGAGGACAGCCAATGAAAAGGCTTGACAAACAGAAGTGAGGTTTGAAATATAGGACACTGGCTAGTCCCCAGACAGGAGCCAATCAGAAGTGTACCCATTACCCTGCACCATGCAGATGTAATCTTGTGGGTTTTGCCTTTAAGTACTGGTACTTAGGAAAGGGGGCATCTCTTCTAGCTGCGACACCTCCCTCATGAGGTCCCTGTCAGTTTGAAATGTGCATCAATAAACTTTGCTTTTGCATTTCGGTGAGATGGTCTCCCTGGTGGTCTTATTGGGGTCTCCATGGACTGGGCATAACATCCTTGTTTATAGGATGGCATGAGAGGTGAACAATTTCTTCATTGCACATTGAGGGAGATGTGAACGAACACAGGGAAACTCTTTAGGGCCTAAGCCAACACGTGTTGTTTGCATTTCTCTTGTACGATTGTTTCTGAGGATGAACCACGACACTGTAGACTGCCGTGGGACAGACCCAGGATCCAGTTTCTGCAGGTTTCTCAGACATGGACTATCAAAGCTTTATCAGGATGCAACATTTTAGCAGTTGCAAATTTAACTGCATCCCTGCTAGCATCATGGTTCCTGGAGGAAACCAACCACTCATTGCTGTTTTACTAAATAATGTTTCAGGTTGCTTTTGCTTCTTTATTAGTCAAGTTAATCCCACTGAGCTACAGCACACACACTGAACTACAGGACACACATGGCCAAAGCACCCTACCAAGTCCCCTCCGATAGAAAGTGAAGTTTGGCTTTTATATTCTTGTCACTGTTCTGTCTCCTTCACGTGAAGATTGTGAGCATTGTCAGAGGTGATTTTCACCAGCTCTTCTCTGAGACTTGCCAGCCCTGCCAGCCATGACTCCCTGTACTCAACAGTCAGCTGAGTGAGCTTCAGATATCTTAGCTTACCTGTATTAAACATTCGTTAATGGGTGTTTCTTCTGAGTCATTTATTTTTATCAGATAAATATAAAAGCAAAGTCTAAGTTGGATTGGTCCTATTATAATACACTATAAAGGGCACTTCAGTGATGGGTCGCGTCCTCTTTACTCAAACCTGTTGTTTATGGGGTTTACTGTGTGCAGGATGCTGCTTATAAAATAATCTAATTTAATTGTCTATAACCTTATAAGTTACATACTTTACGCCATAGAAGACGGAAATAAGACTGTGATAGCTTAAATGCTTGCAGCCACAATTCAGAACTGTTCTCTCAGCTCTTGCATAAGAAATCATCAAAGCAAACATTAGATAAGAACGGTTTATGAAGAGCTTTGAATGGGTTAATCAGCCAATGGGAGACACTGGGCTATTCACAAGTATCCATGAGAATTCAACTTAGGCATAGGATCTAGTCCCCACCAGGGGGTATTAGTTAGTGTCCCAGTTTCCTCCTTCATCCCTATTCATCCTGGCATCCTTCTGCAGCGTGATGACAGCAACATGGATGTCAGCACTGTGTATTTCCCCTTGCACACATCTTTTCATTTCCCTAGAGTGTAACATAGAATAGGCTCCCCCAAAAATGTTGTTAGATGACCTAGGTTGTGACATAAGCCAAAAGTCATGATGTAGACATCAGTTTCTCCAAGGGTATTGGTTGGACATGGAAAGTAATGCCAGTAAAAAGTCAATTAAATTTTTAAAATATCTTTTGTGTTTAATAGTTTATATTTATAAGCCCTTCCCATCTACAAAGAAAATGGTTGAAACTCTGAGGTTGAAGCTCACATGACTCTGAGTTGCTTTGCACAGACAGCTGCCCTGTGGCCACTCTGCCCTGTTGGCACCATCAGAACTCTAAATGCCACCACAGAAACAAGGATCCGAATCACCTTCCACACTTAGCTCTGTTTTCCCATGAAACTGCTTGTGTCAAAGGAATAAAATTATTCATGAAAAGAGGGCCTTTGAAATCTGTGTTGACTCACTCTTCAGCCCAGAAATTCCTTTGATTAAATGTTACTCAAATTCAAACTCAACTTGAATTTGGCTAAAACCAGAAGTCCTCTATGGAACCTTCCTCTACCTACTCTTTCCTCTGAGTCTATGGAAATAAAATCTCAGCAACCACCTACCTATAGTTCAGTGCAAAGCTGGAGGCAGTTGCGAGGGACCACATCTCCGAGGATAGTGAGGCTCAGTGGTGACTCTGTACCAGCGTTCTCACTTAACGAATATGGAAGAGCAGACAAAATAATGAGCCAGTCTGGAAGTGCTGATAGGAGAATTACTGAACTAATGAGTTACTTAAGAAAAGTGTGTCAGCCCAGACTGTATTGATGTGTGGATAGGTTTTAAGACTGAAATTTTTAACTGTTTATGTAATGCCTATATGTGATTTAGCAAAATCTAACTTCCTCACTGAGACTCTGCATCCAACATTTGAGGCTTACTGTTGATTTCAGTGTGTGGTCTTCTTCCTATGATGACTTTGAATGACTGTTACATTTGTAAAAGGTTCTATTCTGAAAACATAAATGTAAGCACTGTTTCCCAGCTTCATTTCCTCAGTGACCATCAGGACAGCTTTAGATGTTTGGCCCTGATGACTCATTGTTTACACCACGATTGAACTCTGGAAATCCAAATAAACACCACACAGCCTTTTCCTGATATTCAGGAAGCAACACATGCTTTCTCTCAGTTGTGGCTACAGAGATTTCATGTTGTCCTTTAATTCTTGCCATGTGTAATGCCCTTTGCTGGTTATTTAACCTTGGAAAATAACAAACCCTGCAGACTAAAGTTTGCTCTTCTATAAAAGGCGATTGAATGATAGTGACCTCTGAGGTTTGTTGGTGAGATTAAAGGAGAACCACGTGACCAGGAACCAGGCAGTTGACACGCACTTATTAAATGCTAGCTATTATTATCATAGCATGTGACGAATTCAAAGGAGAAAACTGTGAGCTGAAGAAAATTATAGGTACATTGTAATAATTGAATAATACACCCTGTGAATTTATTGCAAGGTCTTATAATAAGGGGTTTTGTATGAACCACAAACAGACAGTTTGGTGAAACAGTATTAACATTTTCTAGAGGCATAGTATATTATTGTGATTATTTCTTTATAGTTTTTCTGTTTCACTAGTAATTTTTGTTTTTTACAATTTTATACATGTACACTGTGTATTGTGGTTATCCTCAAACCTGCTCTATTTGTTCTCGCTCCTACCAGCAAACCCCCGCCCCCGCCGCCTACAAATCTCTCTCCTGTCTTTTTTCTAGTTAGGGTTTTTATAGTGGGTCAGTGTTTAACTAGGGTTGGAGCTAACTTTCAGAACCTGGTGGGCTCACCATTGGTCACACAGCTGAATATCATGTCTTTCCTTTTCCCAGAATCTGATGGGTACCCATAAATCAACATAAATTGGAAGGGTCGCATGAGTCCCTTGCTTCTTCATATCTGACTGTTAGGAAGGACCGAATTCTGTAGGCCCTTTGCTAGCATGCCCGGCTGCTGTGAGCTTATGGTGGCCACGACTGTGTCACTTAGAAGGAAGGATTCCACAGTCCCTCCTCTTTCCCTCAGCTCCTTCATTCCTTCCATCTCCTCTTCCACAATGTTTTCTTAATATCGTGGGGATGCTATAAACGTCTTCTTCGGGGTGAACCCCAGCTAGCCCTTATTCTCAGCACTTGTACAGCCACGTGTCCTTGCATTTGCCCCATTCGGGGCTGCAAAAGAGGCTTCTCTGAGTAAGGCTGAGAGCAGCTTTTTCTATTTGCATAATCATACATATTTAGTAGAAATTTTGGTGCAATGGTTTTCCAGGGTCTAGGACATCGTTGGCCATGAGGTTTCCTATATTAGGCATGATTTCTTGTTATACAGCAAGCCCCAGGTCCAATTAGAGAGTAATTATTTGCCCCAGGAAGTCACACTGCTATTGCAACAATGGACGCATCTTCCCTGGGAGGTGATATTATTGTTCAAAGAGTTCACCGTTGAGATAGACCAGCAGTACTTCTATACACCAGCAGCCTGATTAGCATCATCTGGCACCATGAGAACAAGCTAGCCAGCAGAAAGGAATCTTTTAGACCAGTTCTAGATTGATTTCTCTACACTTCCGATCCAACAGCAACAGGTTCCTATCATCTAGTTCTGATGGGTTACCAGGAGGAATGGCAAGGACCTGCATTGTTTGGGGGGGGCTCTCTGACAAATGGAAGTGCCCCACACTTGGCACTAGAGTTTTTGTTTAGTGGCCCATTGCTTCTAGGACCAGAATTGTCTGATCTTGCAAGACATCTCCCTTAAAACTCTCTTTTATGGTTTCACTTGGGTTCCCAGAAAGGAGGTTAATGAATGGGTTTCTTACACCTGCTTTACCCTCCCCACATTCCCTCAACTCATTACAAACTTTCATGCCTGATATTTTTTTATTTCCCACATTAAATGCTATTTGAACACTTGCATGTATACACATACACACACACACATACACACACACACACACACACATTCCTGGAACACATTTGGACAGGTGAACCTATACAGAGTCTAGACTACCTGCCTGGATTGAACATAATTTAGAAAAGCTTGCTCTAAAAAAATATTTACTTTTTTTTTTTTTTTAAATTTGCCTTCTTTTTTTTCTGAAATGGGGAATAATCTTGCATGGTGAAGACCTATTTGATTGATTGGTGGGGTGGTTTGAAAAAGATTAGGACTGAGATAGCCTGCCCCTCACTGAACATTACTACAGGAAATCTGACACCTCTATCCATGGAAGAACTGCACATCTCCCGCCCCTGCATCGGAGAAAAATGGCCCCACCCCTCACCATGGGCTTGGGAAAGCTGGACCCTGATGGCACGGGCATAGAGAAGCTGTCTCTATTCTTTATCTGAGCAGGATAACCCCAGTGGCCTGGACTGACCAGCTTAACTACCACCCAGACCCACTTCTTGGGCCTTGAGTTGGCCTACCCTAGCGTCTACCCCATCTATGACCTTCTGGAGTGCATGAATGGGCTGGTCCTGCAGAAGGATAACCACAGGATCTCCATGACCCGCACCACAACAGGATATGCAAGAGAAGATTTGGTGAGACTCCAATGATGGTGGTGTGTCAGAGGCCTTGGGCTAGACCCATGAATCATTGTGATGAACATTTGGTGGAATGGACCGTTTACTGCATAGCACATTGCAGCACCCAGTTCCACTAGGATGAATGAAGACATGTTGGAAAGATGGAGAAGCACGATATTTTTGTTTGATTTGTTTTTAATTGATTTGGAGGGGTTGGAGGATGCTACAGGGGTGAGGGGAGGATATGGAGGGACTGGAAGGTGAGCAGGATTGGGGTACATGATGTGAAATTCCCAAAGGATCAATAAAGAATTACGTTTTTTTTTAAAAAAGAAAAATGGTCCCAAAGGCTAATATATTTGATTGCTTAATTACCAGGGAGTGGCACTGTTTAAAAAAGACTAGGATTTTTGACCTCATTAAAGGCAGTGTGTCACTGGGGGTAGGGTATGACATTTCTTTTTTTTTCTTTTTGTTTTTGTTTGGTTTTTTGGAGACAGTGTTTCTCTGTGTAACTCTCTGTGTTCTCTCTGACTGTCCAGGAACTTGCTTTGTAGACAAGGAAGCTGGCCTCAAACTCACAGAGATTCACCTGTCTCTGTCTCCTTACTTCTGAGAGTAAAGGTGTGCAGCACTACTGCCAGATACTATGATATTTCAAAAGGTCACACCAGGTCCAGTGTCTCTCTCAGCCATCAGATCAGGATGTAGCTCTCAGCTGCTTCTCCAGCATCATGCATGCCGCCATGTTGCCTGCCATGATAACTGACTAAATCTCTCAAACTGTAAGCCAGCCCCAATTAAATGCTTTCTTTTATGTGAGTCGCCTTGGCCATGGTGTCTCTTCACAGCAATAGAACACTGACTAAGACAAATGACATTCCTATAGTTCAAGAGTCTGTATGGTGTAATTGGAAGAAACCCGTCATTTAAATAAATCTCCTAATAATTGCATCTCCAGGTATCTCATCTGCAGACCAGTCACCCCTTCCTTTGCTTTCATTTACATCTGTCCTATCAGTATGGCCAGCTCAGTAGAATCCCCATGACATGGGAACATTGGATAATTTCCTCCACAATTTTATCCCTCGTGTCTAAATTGCTCTCCTGACAGTGATTTGAATAAGTAAGTGAATATTTTCTTTCTGAGTTTCCTGTGGGACTAAGGGTGGAAGCCCTTGAGGATCCAAGTTCTTTATTGCTACAGGTCACACTGTCCACAAAGATTTAAATACATAAAATCACCTCAAACTGCCACAGCATCGAGATAGAAGATAAAAAGGACCCTTGAGCTCTCTCGGTTCAGGAGTGCTGAGGTCATACTCTTCTCCCTTCCCCCTCTCAAAAGTTTCTGACTGGCCTTTCATTCCCTGCACACCCGTTTTCGCACCATTTCCTCGACTCAAACAGAGCTCTCGACTGCCACTTAGTGTCTCAAAACAGTCTTAACCCAAGGTCATACTTAGCAAATCTACAAGGTTTACACTAGTAGCCTTGAACAACCCACATCACGCAGCATATTGTACTTGGGTAGTAGAAGTCCCCAGCTCAGAGCTTCCATCATCGTCGCTGGTGTTCGGAACTCCCACTGATCTCTCCTCAAATAGCCATTCGGGTTTCTCCAGTTTCCCTGCTTCCCCCAGACTCCAGCATTCTGGTCGACATCTTGGCCAAAGCATACCAAGGCATTGTCACCCCCAACGTCGCTGTGCCTTACACAGAGACCGGGCTACTCTGAGAGCCATTCTGCAATGGGATTAGGAAAGACGCCCCTTTTTCTTCAAGTACTTCGAATATTGTCTACCAGCTTGGCTGTTTTGTTGGTTAGCATTGCCTTCTTGACTCCCTACTGTCTGTTTTTAATACTTTCTCAACATAGTTAAAGTCACAGCTAATGATCTTCATCTGTTTCTGTCAAAATTAGATACTTTGCTGTGGCAACTCCTTCAGCCAATAGACTTTAAGATACTGGCCCACGTTGGGCGTGGTCACATGTGCTATATATACAGATGTAAAAGCATGTGCATGGGGGGACCCTTTTGGCTGCTGCTTTCAGTCCCAGTTCCCCACCCATGCAGAGGACTGCTGATCACTGCCTTTCCTGTGAGTCTACCCCTAAGTAATTAAAGAAACCTTTTTTATACTCCATTCCAGGCTAGTGTGGGGTTATTTTATTATAAGCAGCAACAATGCATCATATTTCCATGGTAACCTGTGCAGTCTTATGTTTTCCCATGTCCACCTGGTGAGTGAGGAGATGTATCCTTCATTTTTCTTCTTAAATCCAAATGGAAAGTGTTCCCCAAGGTCCTGCTGTTGGGATTATTTGTGGAATCTGGGGTTCCCTTTCTTGGACAATTAGCCACAGTCCATTAGACCCTTTTCTAGTTTTCCTAGACAAACTTCATCTGGCTGCTAATACTGGTTCTTTCCTACTTTAAAAGAAGTTTCCCAATGATATCGCTAATGTTTTTCTCACCTACATTCCTCATTTGTTATTGCTACTCCTCTAGAATATAACAATTCCTAGTATGGTTGAGGAGTCATAGCCTAGTGTTGAGAATACTAAGCATTACCACCATGCTCCCCTGAGAATAAACGACCGGCTGACTGTTACTAGCAGTCACTGTTGCCGACTGCCTTCTCCCTGGCTTGACGTGCACCCTGCTCGAGGGAACTCACATCTGGTACCCTATGCCTGCTCAAATCCCCACGGCTGGAGGATTCATAGGCCCCAGGGGGGAAAACCTGCTGATGTTCTTCTATGGATATGCCTCCAACTATCCTCTAAGTATTTGTGTTATACCTGTGGATTAGTGCTTCTCTCAGTCTTGGTCAGAGAATCTGCTTTTTCAAGTAGGTGGCAGCACATTCAGAAACTCATACCGGGTCAAAGTGATGAGAATCAGTGACCATTGAGTGCTCTGCCCTATATAGAACATCAATCACCCCTCCATGACTCAGAGAACATGGATGGAGAGGTAGAAAGATTGTAGGGAGACGGGAAGGAGTGCTAGGGAACAGTCTTCTGGATGACGCATGGATTTAGCACCTATGGGCTGACAGTGGTAGTGGTTACCTGCATATGACCGGGATGAGATGGGATACACCAATATTCTAGCATGGATGAGAGGGGGGCTCAAATGCCTCACCCCTCCCTGGTGAGCAAAGGATTATAGTGGTTGCTGGAGGAAGAGGAGCCATACATTTCGGTAAGTTGTACTTGCTAGAATAAGCAAATCTCACCCACACTCTTGCACGCAGCCTTAATTAAATGCTGCGAGTCACACCGACACACAAGACATGACAGTAGCATGGGGCCTGTTGGGAAAAAAAAAGAGACTTAGTTAGAGAGGGAGGAGCTTATAGAAAACAATCAGGTGAATATAATTAAAATGCATTATGTATATACATATATATGTACATATATTTGTAAAAGAATACATTTTAAAAGGTGGCAGCACTTTATCTATGCACCTTTCATTAATGTATGCCAAAACTTAACTTTTCACCTTTGTTTATCTGATACCTGTTCATAAACTAAAGAAATATCATCACTGCCATAAAAAACAATGAGAATACATTTCTATAATTAATTCATTTGGCAGACATTTACTGTGAACTATGGCATGAAATTCAACAGGGTAAGGAAGCACTCTGTGAGATTCACACCAAAAACATATAAATTCTGATTCTAGTAATTTCATAGCACAGGAGAAAACAAAAGGTGCACGGCGAGAGAAGAGAAACACGAATTGGTGGTTATAAAGAGGTTCGCGGGCTGCAGATGAAGTACTGCAGAAACAAAAGACTGTGAGTCTTCTCAGTGGCCTCTCATCACCGCAGCCTCTAATTAGAGCTTAACCCTTACCTGAGTCATTCCTTCCACCTAACTATGTGGTTAAGAAAATGAACACTTCTGGCTAATGTCTCCAAGTATTTCCATAATTCAAACTGTCAAAAACTATCTACACAGACTCTGTCAGCATGGAAGATGGAAGGAGCATTTGAATTGCCTTAAAAAATCCGTAAGTACAAACGGATATATTTGATAGAATCTTAACTGTTATTATTATTCCATGGTAATTATCCTTCCTACTTCTTAGAAGCCATATGTATGACAAGGGCAATAACAGAATTATTGTGACCAAGCTAAATAAAGACATTTTAGAATGTACAATGCATTTGGAATTGGCTATATTTTAATACAACTAAGTAAAAAAATCCATAAACAAGAAAATAAAACTTCAGACTTGAAGATATGAAGCTCCTCACTCTGAGCATTTAGAACAGTCCCTTTCTGATTTTTTGCATCTCCCATCAGGGATAATTTTGTATTGTATGTACATTTTCCTTTTCTTAAAGCCAGAGATGGATGTAATATTTATCCTTCTAATAATATCCAGGGTACATGATGACTTGCTCATTTTTTGGCATTACCTGGAGACTTATTTATTTAGGGTAGAGTTGCTTTTATGGAAGGCACAGAACATAGCAACAAAAGTAAACAAGACTTGTTTAGCAGACAATAATGTCTGCACAGACAGTCATAGAAACACAGGAATAAAAATGGAGGAGTTTTTTTTTTTTTTATCTCTTGAAGCCTGTATACTGGCTCTGCAATAAACTCTTATGTTCCTGATAACTAAGACATTCTAATATAAAACTCTTGTACTAATCCACTGACTACTGCAGCTTTATGGGGAGAGAACAGGTCATCCTTACTAAGGACCACAGTGGTGCCATCCTTACAAGGTTACATGCAGTTCCACTCAGCACAGTCTTAGACAAACCCTTGTTTCTCCCGTCTAGAAACAGTAGAGAGTACTCTCGGGTTGTGTCTTCATTTTATTTCAGCATTCCAAGCCAGAGAGTGTTTTTTTTTCCTACTCTGAATGTGCTAAAGGAAATTCAATAAAAAATAATTTGATAATTTCCCTATGGCTTATTTAAATGTTCATTAAAGAAACTTTATTCTCATTGTTAATTATATCTTTGACCATTTTCTTTTATATTAAAATCTTTTCTTAAGACAAAAAGTAACAGACTATCATTGTCTTTAAAATACATGTAATTTATCCACAGACAAGTAGATTATTTGTTGTTCCTGTTTTTCATGTTCTTCTTCACTGTTCTCCCACCAGATGAAGCTCAGACCCATGTGAGTACCTTTCTACTTCTCTTGACTAAATGTGTGCAAAATCTGGATCATTCTCCCCGAACTCCCAGGTCCTATACGTCTACAGCCTACACCATATTCTTCATGTCAGGGACTTCACAGCCAGGTTCAGGAGCATACAAAAGGGGCACTTAATATCAGTGAGTGTGTGAATGTGTGTGTGTGTTTGTGTGTGTGTGTTTGTGTGTGTGTGTGTATGTATACAGCCCTTCCTAATGAATGTTTTAACTCTGCAATGTCACCCATAAGTTCGTGGTTTAAATGTTTGTTCCCCAGACAGCGATACTGTCTTGTGATCTGGTAAAACTTGTAAGAGGTCTGTCTACCTGGTAGGAGTGGATTCCTAGGAGCAGAACTTTGAAGTTAGTGCTCAGCCCTTAGAGCAGTGGTTCTCAACCTTCCTCATGCTGCGACCTTTTAATACAGTTCCTCATGTTGTGCTGACCCCAAACCATACATTATTTTTGTTTCTACTTCATAAATGTAATTTTCTACTGTTATGAACCATAATGTAAATATCTTGCATTTTCTTGTGGTTTGGGGGTCATGACCCTCAGATTGAGAATCACTTCTCTGGAGCCTATCTTGGTTCTGCCACCTGGCCCACTATGACATGAATAACAGTCATCGCATGCACCCACACCAGTGAACTAGCATGTTCCACCAGGCAATCCCTGCAGCGATGGACTAAAACCCTGGAAACTCATGGGGAAAACAGGCCTGCCTCCTATAAATGGTTTCTGTTGATCATTGTGGCCACAGTGAGATAAAGGTAGCTAGTCACTAGCTTACACAAACAGACTAAGGGTGTTCTTTCTGTTAGTAACACCATGTGGGAAAAACAGGGGAGGGAGACATTAGTTTCTGCCCAGACCACTAGTACAAATTGGGGGAAAAAAAGGGAAAAACTTGAAAACAAAAATTTAAGAAGACAGAAATTCACCAAAGATAAGCAACAAGATGAAGAGGTTTGTTGCAGAATAAGTGATGTTTCAGTGTTGATATCCCTGCCCCACCCTTACCCATCATAGCAAAAACAGTTGGGTTGAGTTTAGATTAGGTTGCAAAAAAGCTACAACAGGAATTAACAAAAATATAAGGAAATAACATTTTGTCAATACTAAGTTAAAGCATTTATCGGAATTGTTCTATTATTAATAAAATCTTTAGAGTCTTGTATTGGGGTAAAATTCTGATAGCTCCAAAGAGCAGTGCAGGGATGATCAGGTGACCCTCTCTTTCCACCTTTCCCAGATCAAAAAGGCCCTTGGATCTCTCCAAGTCCCTCCCTACCTCTTCCTGTGCCTCTCTATCCGGGTCCTCCAAAGTCTCTATGGCAAATTCCAGTCAGCCAGTAGTTGACTCCACCCCCTGATTCAAGGTTAACTTTATTAGCAGTCTAGGAGTGCTACAGTGTGAACAAATATCTGGCACCAGTAGGCACCATAAAATGTAAACACAATTACTGCTATAATCCTAGTTCAGGAACTAGAAGTGCTCTGTTTCAGTGGTTTTTCCTGCACAAAGTGCAGAAGAAGGCTTCATGTTAGCACTGTGCACACACCTAAGAAGAGGTAGAAAAACTTTGAATTCTTATAACTATTCATTAAATTTTCTATTGAAATCTAGTTTCATCTTCCTCCCACCAACCGCACCCAGTGTTGAGCACATCATAACAGCAACACGCTTGAGTGCAAGCAAAAGAGTCTGATACTCAAGAAAACGGTTCTCAGTGGCATGTTTACATTTTGTTTATGTGATTAATATTGTATTGTACAGTACCACCCTACAGGATGACTGGCTAATTTGGGAATTGGATTATGCTGTCAACGATATTCCTAACATGATAATACTTCCCATAAATGCAAACATTAGAGCTATAGTTTTGAGAATACAACCAGTCACTCAAGCTGACTCAGCTTCTTAAAGTGGCTTATGATGTCATAGGAAATATGAGCAGAGCTGTCCTTCATAGAGGACAATTACTCGACCTGCTTCCACCACACCAAAATTAATGAGCACAGACCAACAAAGTCAACCAGGTAAAAATTTTAAAGCTTTTTTTAATCAATCAATCAATCAATCAATCAATTAATTTCTAGCCTGATCACAGTTTCCTCTTCCTCTTCTCCTCCCAGTTCCTCCCCCAGTAAAAAAGAAATAAAAAGATGTGTCCAGGAGTAAACGGGAACTAGATGTGTCACGGTGAGACATGCAGGAGGCCAGTTCTGGCAGCTCTCACTTCCTCAGCTGTGAGCTCAGTCTGACACTGAGGAGCTTCCCCACCACCCTGCTGATTCATTCTGGAGAGGTTTCCCAGAGGCTGCTGAGCTGGTGACTGGCTACACTCTGTGGTGTACCCATCTGTGCCTCAGTCCTCCCTGTACACAAGATCATTCTGATGAAGCGGAATGAATCCAGCTTGTGTGATTTCCATAAACCATTTGTGCACCGGCATGCCACCTTTATGCTTACATGATGGAGTGATGGAGGACTTTCATTGGTTAATTAATAAAGAAACTGCTTGGCCCAACAAATCAGAAAATTAGGTAGGCGGAGTAGACAGAACAGAATTCTGGGAAAGAGTTGGGGCGACACAGTCGCCATATGCAGTCGCCATGCTTCTCCTCTCTGAGATGGATGCAGGTTAAGATCTCTCCTGGTGAGCGACCACCTTGTGGTGCTACACGGATTACTAAATATGGGTTAATTAGCCAATAAGAGGCTGAAACTAATGGGCCAGGCAGTGTTTAAAAGAATACAGTTTCTGTGTAATTATCTTGGGTAAAGCTAGCCGGGTGGCGGGACACAGCCCACCGTTCCTTCTACACTTGTACTCTGTCCTCTCACAATTCCTAAACGGCTGGGAGCCTCAGGCATTGGTACAGGGCGGAAGGAAAGTCTTGAAAGGCAGTCACTGCCTCTGAGGTAAATGGTGTGTTTGTGGTTCCTGTAAACACAGCAGGAGTACTTTATTGCTGGGTCATTCCTGGTTCATATAGAGAAAAGATGGAGTCTTTGGAGAGTCACTTCTCTCCTATTTCTTCTGACTTTGAAGTTTGAATCTCAATAGGCAGATCCAGATCCCCAGATGTTATGGTAGACAGGGTAACAGCTGCAGCTGCAGGTGGACAGCTATGCAGGGCAGGAGCAGTTGCAGATGAGGGATTAGAAACCCAAATGTTCTGGTCATGGTTCAGGAATGGCGCTGCTGTGTCCCCATTGGCCACTGGCATCTCTCAGAGCTGTCAAGTCCTAGAGACCAACAGGGGGATCTGCAACTTTGTTCAGGCCAGCATGGATTTTGTTTTTTTCCTTTTTGCTTCAAATTATTGATCTTTCCTCTGCAACTTTTCAGCCATCATTGGCTTTGCAGCTTTCTTTGATTTCTTTTCTCCACCCCTCCCTCACTTTTTCTTTATTTGTAATAACTGTGGTATAGTTAGCATAATATTTTTACTTTTATTAGTTATCTCTGTTGAAAGTTTCTACTGCTTGATCTGCTTGGTCCTCGACAATTCTCTTATATAAAGTAGACTTGCTTTATATTTCCCATGCCTTGCATGCACTGTGTCTGCTTTGGTGCTCAGTGAATATAGGCTGACTGACTTGACCCTGGGTATCCTATCCCCAAGCTCAGCACATCTGATGTAAGAAAACACATCAGTGTTCCACAAAGCCCCTTAGGGACCTTTGACCTCCCAAGTGGCATAGTGACTTGTCCTTCCCCCTCAGCAGTTTGGACCTAATGAGCTGGTGCTGCCCACGTGACTCCTGCTAGCCAGGATGCAGGTGGATGGAAGGCGAAGCACTGCCAAGGCAGTAAACTGGTTTAGGCTGGAAAGTGGTGGTGGCAGAAGAGGGTTGGAGCAGGGAGAGGGGAGGTGGCTGGCACCAGAGGAAGGGCAGTGGTGGCCCCAACACTTAGGCAGCAGAAAGATTTTGGAAATAAGATTCAAGACATATATTAAAGAAGAGATGATCAATGTTGCATGAATGTCTGGCTGGCTCAAAAGCTGCATAAATCTGTGACACCCAGGGATCTTAACAATCCTGGAGAGACACCCAGATGTGGCTTTTGTCTTTAAATGTGCCCTTCATATTTATAATTTTTTTATTAATTTATTAGCTAATTTTTAAGGTTGACAATATACAGAGCAATATGACAAAATGAATAAATAAGCCTCATATGCCTATTAAAGTGGAAATTGAAAATATGCAGCAACTTCAGGAAACATGCTGGAAAAGTTAAAAACTGAGGCTAGAGAGATGGCTCAGGGGGTAAAAGCCGTCTTCACCAATCTGACAACTTGGGTTCCGTCCCCAGAACTCACATGATAGAAGGAGAAAACTGACTCCCACCAGTGTCCTTAGATCTTGATGCATGTGGGGCATGTGTGTTGTGATCTACACACACAGACAGACCAATGAAAAATTAAAGTTAAAAAGAAATGTCACATTATCCAACTATTTCATTACACAAGGTCTATGAAGACCAGCTTCTTCTAAACAGTCTCATGCAAATGTTGACTACAGCATCACTCCTATTAATCCTGAGTAGGACACACATGCTCAGGAAGGACTGAACAGATGAGCACAGGGTCTGCTCTTCATGCAGTGAACTGTTCAGCGATAAAGAGTAACAGATACTCAGCCACAGATGCATCCATTAGGTGATTCGTTTGGTCCTCTTTACGTGGTGCTCTATGAAAGGCACAGCTGCACCAGAGAAGCACACCAGTGCTTTTCAGCGGGTGCTTTGACTGCTCTTCCAGGGGCGACTGTGGACCTTCTGAAGTGCAACTGAAGAATTACTAAGCTCAGTAATGCTGATGGTTGCGTGACTGCATGTACTGACCACATTTTCAGGCTGCACCTCATTTTATATGAAAATTACACCTTAGAGTCTATAAAAATGATTTAAAATCCCTTTAAATTACGTGCTAATCTTTATCAATTAATGGGGAATCCTAGAGGCATGTATTTTATTTTTCACTATAATTTCTAAGTTACTATTGATCACTCAGTGTCTGCTCATGTATCTTCAACCATGTTTCAGACACTTCGGGGAACTTTAAAAAAAAAGTCTTGCAGCATTGGCCCAGCATGCAGATCTCAGACTTGTGGTTCATCGGTATTGTGTATCATGAATTTAATTTACTAAATAAAATTATTACAGACATACTCTTGCTACAAGCATCCATAATTTGTGATTTTTAGATTTTTTTCTATTCAAATACAATTTTTGTCTTTCAGTTCTTTGGGAGTTTTATACATTGTGTTTAGATTATATTCACCTTTCTTGTCTTCTCAGGTCCACTTTTTGTTTCTTCCCACCCAAGTCTTGTGGTATTGGTTTTGGTTTTCTTTCCTGTCAAGGTCAATTTGTGATGCCCAAAGAGTCTTGGATGTGCGGCCTTACCCTGAAGCATGCTTTACCTGTTTAGGCCTCTCCATCCCCAGCATCAAGAACTGGCAGCAACTCCTGGCCTGCAAGGGGCCGGGAGTGGAGCCTCATGCCCAGCTCCCCTCTCCATGCTGGTTTAGACTTGCACAGGTGTGTGCACGGGGTCCCAACTGCTGTGAGTTCCTATGTGAAACTTCCTTGTTCTGTCAATAGTAAAAGAGAATTTATTTTTATTTTTAAATAATGTACATGTGTGGTGTCCTATGTAGGAATTTGTGTGTACCTGTATTACCTGTGGAGGACAAAAGAGGGTGCTGGATCCCCTGGAACTGGAGTAACCACTATTTGTGAATAGCGTCATGGGGGTGTTGTGAATCAAGTTCTAGCCCTCAGCAAGACTAGTAGATGCTCTTAACTAAAGAGCCATATCTCTAAGCCTCTGTAGATTTTTCTGTATTTTGTAACATTATGACTACATATTTATAATTATATTATATATTATATATTAATCCTGTATTTTCCTCAAATACTTCTTGTGATTAATTATATGAGAGCATTTGGCTAGCTTTTAGGAATTCAGTTCCCAATCGGGCACCTGTAAGGACTCAGGAAATTATGCCATTGGTTAATAAAGACAAAACCAAGACCAACAGCCAACATATTGTTGGGCTGTGGGAAGTATTTCACTAATTAAAAGAGCATGAAAAGAAATTGGAATTAGACTGCAAAGAGATTGGCATATTTATTTCACTCAAGGGAGAGTAATAAGTGCTTGCTAGAAGATTAAAGAACATAAAAATTCTCACACCATGTCTTTGCCTGCTTCCACTAATGAGAGGAGACTATTTTTCTTTGGCCAAAAGATTTTATCCTGAAACAGTTAGGTATTGTTGGCCTACTCCAAAGTTCCTCATGTTAAATAGTGCAAAGACTGTGACTCCTAAAGCTTCATTAGACCATGTAAGTAGAGCATGCGTTGCTTGACAGTGCTCAGGAAAGAGAATGCTGCAAGGGCAGTAAGGACTTCGGTATCCATAGTTATTGTATTCCAAGAAGAAAAAGTCCATTTATAATTGGCACTTGGGAGTAAAGAGAAAGCAACAGAAGCTGACTTTGGCAAGCACTCGCTCCATTTTAAAGACTTGGAGGAGAAAATATTTTTATGAATAAACCAAGATTTTGAAAACTGGGAACATGGAATCATTATACAAGTAGAGATGAACTTAGAAGATAAACACAAACAGTATTGGTTGACATGAGGAAACCCAGGCAGGTCCTATGCCTGATTTTAAAATTCCACCAGTAGATAAAACTTAAAATTGGTAATCTTGAAATAGGATATAGAGGTCAGTTTTAATAAACTGAGCTGTAATTCAGGAGAAATGATGGAAAGAAATGAAAGTTAAAGCTGACCAAAAATGA
This sequence comes from Arvicola amphibius, assembly GCF_903992535.2. Classification (NCBI taxonomy): domain Eukaryota; kingdom Metazoa; phylum Chordata; class Mammalia; order Rodentia; family Cricetidae; genus Arvicola; species Arvicola amphibius. Next base: position 92,336,046 of record NC_052049.1, on the reverse strand, counting down.
GAGATTAATGAGTAGAAATCCAGTCTGGGAATATCAAGTGTCTAGAGAAAGAAGTCACAGTAATTTGCAGTAATAATGCAAACTACATCTGAATAGCTTTCTTGCTAGGGACAGAATACAAATCAAGAAGAGAAGCTACAAAGGGCTCCACACTTGTCTGTCTTCAGACACTAACAGAAGCCTGAGGTTATAACTGAGTTACTGTTGACTTTAGTGGAGAGTATAAGCCAGCACTCAGGTGTTACAAAGGAAAGCTGTGCTCTGGTTGCACTAAGATGGCAGATGAAAAGCGAAGTCTGAGTGATGGATACAGAAGGGAGGCAATGGACAAGGCTGCTGCGTGGAGACGCTCCCTCCAACTCCCCAGCATTTGCTCTCCACATTAACAGAATGCAGTAACGGGCCCAGCTATGATGCCCCTGCTGCTGCTGCTGCTGCTGCTGCTGCTGCTGCTGCTGCTGCTGCTGCTGCTGCTGCTGCTGCTGCTGCTGCTACAGTTCATTAGGGCCACAGGTGCCACCTCCAACATGAGTTTTCAACCTCCCTAGCAGTGAACTGCCTGCCAGCGTGGTACCAACAGGGAATTTTTCTCATGAGTGGACATCGGGTTTCCGCCAATGCCCAAGGTCCCAATGTGTCACCCTTCTTCTCCCACTCAGCCTGTGTTGCCTCATTTGACTAGATTAGCACCATTGTTGCTTAGATACAACAACGAAGGCATTTCTGCTGCCCTTCTTCCACTCAGCCTACACTGCCCCATTCTTTAGAGTAACACCATTGTTGGCTAGATAAACACCATTGTCGGTTAGATAACACCATTGTCTGTCAATGACAGGTGATTGTTTTCTGTCAATGACAGGTAACTGTTCTCCGTCAATGGCAGGTATTTCTGGGATTAGAGAGCTGGAGGAGTGAAAAGCAAATACTGAAGGAGTAGAGAAGGCTAAGTACAAGAATGTGAGCATATAAAGAGAGGTCAGGGAACTTGACCTGTAAGAAAACCATCTAGAGAAAATACCTCTCCCCTGTCCCAGCTAGCAAAGAGAGATGTACCATGGAATTCGGCTCTTAGCCAATGCACAAAATGCTCTGCTTTTGACAATTTTGTCGAATACTAAGTGGCCTTATCTGTGTGGATTTGGTTTGAGGTCCTCTCTTCTGGTCTTCAAATTTGATAGTACTGTGTTTTCGTTGTTGCTAAGGTTCTGTTGTATAATTTGAAGTTAGTATTAAGTTAGGAGCTTAGGCCCCAGCCCTCTGCATCTATTCTAACCCCTTGACCCTGAGTGTAAGCACTCTGGACTCCAAATCCCAGCAGGCCAGGTCCTGACCCCTGCCTGGGGGCAGGGGGGCAGGGGAGGTCAAAACCACGCCCAAGAATATTTAAGTGAACTCCCAAAAGAGGAACATGTGGTCTCCTTTTCTTCCTCCTGGTAGTTGCCCCTCACACCCCCCCCCCACACACACACACAAGAGCACAGAAGTGTCATTAAACCTGGATATTTCTTAATTTGGTTTGTTTTGATTTGGCTTGATTGGGAATTTGCATCGGTGGAGAGTTCGCGTTAGGAAAATATTGCTAACAGTTAGGTCTTGTAATAATGTCAGCAGTGTTCTTTTCTGCCTAAAACTGTTTGGATATTTGTGGTCTTTTCTATTTCGGTACATATTTTTTGAATTTTTTTTCAGCTCTGTAAAGAGTGGCTTTAAAATTTTGATGATAGTGATTACATTAAATTTGCAGATTACTTTTGGCATAATATTAATTTTGTTAGTCCAAGAGCATGGAAATTCTATCATATAATATCCTTTTCAATATCTAAAGCTTTTCTTGTAGAGGTCTTTCATTTTTTTTTTGTTAGGTTTATTCCTTGCTATATTTTTGCACTCTTATGAATGTAATATTTTTCCTAGTTTCTTTTTTTTACTAAATTCATTATTGTTATATTTTAAAAACCTTTGATTTTTGTATATTGAGTTTGCACACTGACATGTTATTCAAAATTTACATCAGTCATATATTGGTTTTTTTTTTCTCAGTTTTGGAGGTGCATAAGTACATACAAATACTTTTAATAGTAAAAGTGTAAAATTTAATGTCATGGATCTTATAAGAGAATCTACCACCATTTACTAAACCATCATAACCCTTACGTAGGTTCTAAATATTTGTTCTTACAGTCATAGATAAGTGTAGTCCTCATCTCTCAACAAGTAAATGTCTCTTTGCCACAGATGGAGCCCATCATGGGGCCCAGTCCCAATGGATACATCTGTAAAACACTCCAGCCCCATGGCTCAGGAAACGTGTGAGAAGAGGTGTCTGTGAGACTGCAAGCATCAGGATCAGGAGTGTCCCTGAGACTGTGTCTGCTATCAATGTCAGAAGCTGGACCAAAGGCCTCACCAACAGCACTTCCTAAACATAAGCTGAACAGGGACAATACCAATAGGCATGACAAGTGGATGGAGAGAGGGGAAAGGCCATAGACCTCAACCCTACACAGGCAGCTGAGGATTGCTAAGAGTGAGAGAAACCGTCTTCCCCAGAAAGAGTACACCAATTGGTAATCCAACACCAAGTGGTCAGACATGAAACCATACATAGGATCTACTTTATACGGACTGATCAGGTTATATTTAGGAACATATATGTATATTCATATAAATATGTGCCTGCAACAACAGTTAATGAAGAAAGTGGAGACAAATTTGAGAGTAAGGAGAACTTTGAAAAGAGGAAAGGAAAGGAACAAATATGTAATTATATCATAATCTCAAAAAGCAATCCAATGTGTATATATTTTGTTCAGGTTTATTTGGATGTGTGATCTTTTTTATTTCAAAGTTTTATAAGAAAAGATATAAAAACTTTACTAATCAATTAAGGAAGACACAACAAGATATTACCTAGATAACAGAAAACTGACTCTTGAAAGTTGATTTGAATTCTGAGCAAGAGAGTTCATTTCCTGCTAGTGGAGATATGGAATGAGGTTGCTTTGGCAGCCAATCTGGCAGTTTCTTATAAAGTTAAACATATCAGAAAAATATAATCGGGTAATCATACTTTTAAATATTTATGAAAAGGATTAAAAAGCAGAGGCCCATAATCTTCACAGAAATGCTTCTAGAAGTTTTGTCCAAACTTACCAAAGACTAAAAGACTCAAAGTGTTCAGTGTCCTTAATCTTAATAGATACAGAAACAAGTTGCTATATCTACCAAAGGGATCATTATTAAACAATTAAAAGGAAATAATCTTTTTCAAGCTGCAAAAGACACAGGTGACTCTTAAATCTCTATTTATAAATGAAAATTCTAAATGCATGTCTATATGTGTTGCTATTTAAATAATGTGATAATTTGTATGAGGCAACATTATAGTGACAATAAAATGATCAGTTGTTTCTACAGTTATGGAAAGGGCAGGAAGGGCAGAAGAGTTCAAACACAGTAGACCTTTTAGGACAGCTAAACTAAGCTCTGTGATGCTGTAATGTGTATTTATTAGAGGCCACAAATCTTTAGAGCAGAAACAGTGGCATTAATGAACAGAATGAAAATTGTTTGGAGTAATAGGGCATCCTACGATGGAATGGAGTGCAAATCATGACAAGGCCATCTAATTATAGGTGGACAAAACAATCCAAGGAAAGGAAGAGGGGAGCAAAGCTCTTAAATAAATAACTTTGGGAATGACTAGAGTATAAAAGATTCACAGCAAACTAACATATACATACACTGGTCTTTGATGGATGACTGATTCCCAGAAGGGTATAGGTGAATAATTATAACACCCCTGTTACAATACAGCATGAGATGGACCTTTGCAGGTAGAGTCCAAACCACCGCGGGTGAGGGACAAACACACCTGCAGACAGAGCTTAGATGGGGAATTTTATTCGGGGAAGGGATGGGAGAAAGGAGTGGGGAAGAGAAAGAGAGAGAGACAGAGAGGCAAAAAGAGAGGGAGATGAATGGGAGAAAGGAAGAGGAAAAGGAAGAAACGAGGGGAGTATGCAGAGTTCTGCCTTTTAAAGGTACAAGGCTTAGCGCATGTGCACAGAGGCCATTCAGCAGGTCAGGGTACTCTCTGCCTGCCAAGCAAGCAGGGGTGACAGACTCTGCCAGGTCCTTAAGGGACAGGGCCAGGTGTGTCTGGATGCTAACAATTACTGTGGTGTTTTGAAAGAAAATGGCACCCAAAGAAAGTAGCACTATTAGAAGGGGTGGCCTTGCAGAGTAAGGGTAACCTTGTTGGAGGAAGTGTGTCGCTGTGGAAGCTGGCTTGGAAGTCTATATGTACCCAAGATAACTTCCAGGTCTGGGACCACTTCCTGTTGTCTGCAAGCTATAGGAATTTCAGCGACATCTCCAGCACCATGTTTATCTTCATGCCACCATGTCCCACCATGATGATAATGGACCAAACCTCTGAACTGCAAGTGAGACACCCCAATTAAATATTTTCCCTTATAAGAGCTTCTCCGGTCATGGTTTCTCTTCACAGCTACAGAAACCCTAATTAAGACAACTGTTATTTATTTGTGTAACCCTGGCTATCCTGGAACTCAGACCAGGCTGGCCTTGAACCCAGAGATCCACCCGCCTCTGCCTCCCAAGTGTTAACATCAAAGGCGTGCACCACCACCACCAAGTGTGTTAGAATTTAATCTCAACCTATGGCCTTGTTGGTGTCTAGGGTGTCATGCTGCTAACGAGTCATCCTGATCTTAGTGGCCAGTCCTTCTACCGGGAGCCAGGATGTCGTCTGTGCCCGAGCTGCTGCCAAAGACTTTGTGTGGGTCCATGGTCCAGCTGCAGCTGGGGTCTGTGTTGATGTCTGTGGCCCGTGTTACCACAGGGGACCATAGAAACCATGTGTAATGAAATCAGAGGGCCATGCTGAACTGGCCTCACTTTTTGCTGAGAGCTGGCCCTGCTCTCGCTGGACGCCAAAGCAAGAGAATTGGACCTGATCATCACGGGAGAGCTGGCCCTTGAATTTGGAAGAGTTGGCTCAATTCCTCGCTAAAGGTAAGGGAGAAATGAACCTGGTGGCATGGGGTAAAGGAGTTGGCTCTGCCCCTCATCTGAGCTGGGTGGTCCCAGTGGCCTGGACTGACCAGCTCGACTACCACCAGGTTAACAGCCAAGCCTATAGTTGTCCCACCCTAAAAGCTACTCCATCTAGGACCTGCTGGAGCTCATGAAGGTTAGGGTCCTGTGGAACGTTACCTACAGTAGCTCCATGATTTTGGGTGACTGCAGGATATCCCAGAGGAGTTTCTTTAAGGATTTAGTGATGATGGTGCACCAGGAACCAGAGGCCTTGAACCAAGCCAGTGACTCAATTCAGGGAACATTTGCAAGTAAAACTGGTTTGACAAAAGGGTATACTATGTGACACACTGCTCCCAGTGCCACCAGGACAAATGAAGAGGTGTTGGAGAAACAGAGGTTATATTTGTGTGTGTGTGTGTGTGTGTGTGTGTGTGTGTGTGTGTATGTGTGTGTGTGTGTGTGTGTGTATGTTTGCTTGCTTGCTTGCTTTATTTTGCTTTGCTTTACTTTGTTTTAATTTTCTTTTGGGGGGCACTGCAGGATATGGGGTGACTGGAAGGTGGGTGTAATTGTGGTACGTGATGTGATGTTCTCAGAGACGGTAAAGAAATTATGCTAAAACAGTAATAGCTTATTAGCCCAGTTTTTTAACTGTTGGAAGAGAAGACGACAGCCAAGCGACCGAAAGGATATGGAACGATTTGCCTGGTAGTGGTGTTGCAGGAGGATCTCTTAAAATAAACACTGCCACACCAATGAGAGTGGCGAGGACGAGACATATTCATGAGAGGACTAGGATGGCTCCTCAAAGACTTTGGTCTGGTCCAGTTTGCAATCTCATTTCAGACCATAAAATCAAGGTGGGGCAAGCAAGCTGGATTTCCCAGAAGCACACGTGGCAGTTTGCTTGGGGTGCTATGTTATGTTACAGTCCACAGTGTGGGGGCTGGGGTGGTTTGTAAGCTTTTGTGGTTGCTAAGGGAACAACCTACTGTGTTTAGTTACTTCTCCAGGTCCTTCTGTTCCAGGTAGCAAAGTGAGCTAATGCTCTGCTTTAAGCATATTACTAAATAAATAATAAATCAGCATCTGATAATTGATCTTTCCTATCTTATTCTACTTCAATGGAATGATCTGTAGACATGTATTTAGCTTAAATACATGTAGTATTTAATAAGTAGTGATAAATACTTCAGTAGCAGTGAGTATATCTTGAGTTCTGAAACATCTTGCATCCAAAAGAATTGGGGTTCCATAGAGAAATAGACAATTCTATGACAGTTGGCTTGATTTGTACAAAGGGAGCATGAACATGCATTGTAAGTCTTTACCACAAGAATGCGATAAAGAAAAAAGCAAGGAAGGGAGGGAGGAAGAAAGAAATTATAGTTACAACCTTAAGGCTTCTGAATCTACTTGGTTAAGCAGAATTTTGGAATGTTAGGGAACATTATCTCGCTAATTTAAAATAATGACTCCCTGCAGGAGGAAACAAACATCCCAATACTGGCTAAAACGTCCTGAGATTTGGAGTCACAGCAGAACTGCTTGTGAGAATTGTTGGTTTTTTATTCTTCAAGCTAATGTTTGCTTAAAAACTCCCCTGTCTTCCATTCCAGCATCTGAATGGATGATGTTTTCTAAATGCCTTTCTTAACTCATAAATATTATGTGCAGGAACTTCCTTAGGGATAAAGGTAACCTCCAAGGAATCATACCTCTCAAAATATTTGTGGAAGTAAGAGAAAGTCAACATGGATAACAGGAAAGTTAAAAGAGAAATTCACTAAACTATAGTCAAACACATTGTGTTATAATAATTATAGATCTATAAAATTTCTTTGACAGAAGATCACATGCTAAACCTTCACGTCAGCAGCATGTAGCCCAGAATGGCAAACGTCCTTGGAAGATAAAAGATGAGGTGACAACAGTTGTTGCTATGGGCAGCAATATTAATATGAACAGAAAAAAGAATTCAAGATTATTTTCCCCAAGATGAGAGAGTTTAATTTGCTTTGATGAAAGGAAAACAGAGGCTTATATTTTAAGGAGTACACACAGCAAGTAAACTTTAGATTGGAGCAGCTAGGAGGAAAGAATCATTTACTAAGGAATTTTAACACACATATGCATAACTTTAGAGGCTGGGGTACCGTGACTAATCTGGGAGAAGATGGGGGAGGGATAAGACTATAATCAAAATATACTGAATAAAATTTTTAAATACTTTTTTAGAAAGTATTGTTACTCTCATGGAGCATTTGGTTCGTTCCAGTGCTTATGCACAATATTTCCTCTTTATTACTGCAGCTATTACATTTGCATGTTTATTCAATAATTGTCCAGAGACTCCAAAATGTGAATAAATGCAGGGGAGTTTCCCTAGTAGAAGCCAGGCAGACCAGGGCTAGGCCAGTGACTGGCTGGATTTCAAAGCCTGCATGTGATTTCAAAGCTCTGTTCCAACAGCAGGCACATTAATGTAAGCATATTTATTCCTAACAATGAATCCTTCAAACAAATTCAGAGTTTATGAGAAATTGTAAACTATTCAATCCAATAGTTTTAACAATAAATATGCATTTCTAAGACATACTATGAAATATGCTCCTAGACTTTATTCAAAATGATGTAAAGTTTAATTCCCTCAAGACGAAATGGTTTTAGAAATATGCTAGAATCTGAGGACAAAAGAAAAACCAGGAGAGTAAAAGCACAAAAAAAGTCATAAAATTGTACATGATGTGACTAGTTGAGCTAAAAGTTCCATTTGTGGATTTTCCAATTGTTGTTTAAAATGTAAGAAAGCTAATCCCTTCACAATTCTTCTGAAAATATAAGGGTGATTTTTAATGAAAGTGACAGATGGAAAATTAACATGAATTGACAATGTTTTAAACATGTAAAATAAGTATTTATATACCTAAGGAAAATTAACTAAAATGAAGAACAAATGCCTAATTCTGAGACAAAGACTCCTGTGCACACACAATCATAGCAATGAGTAAAATGGTAAAAATCATGAATAATTGGACCCAAATACAGCAATGAGTAATTTAGGTCATTTAGAGGCAAGTGAAATCATTTCCAATGATCAATATTTTTGGTAAGATATTCATACAACTTGAAGAAATAGATCATTTTGTCACAAAATAAAAATTCTCCAAACTGAATTAATTTTTAAAAAAAACACAGTGGGCAATTCTTTGAAATGAATTTCAAGTATTCAGAAGAAAGCTTAGCAGTCACTGGAGGCTAGAGAGTGTAGAGGGTAGAGGACAGCTCAGGGGTGGATTGTGGATACTGTCAAAAGAGAGAACATTCAGAGCTTCTTCCAACAAAGACACCAACATGCGGATGGACTTGATTTGGTCATTCAGTCATACCTGTGTATTAAGCTATCACCCTGCAGCCCCGGAAGACATATGTACTATTTTTACATCTCAGTTAAAATGCAGTGCTCAAATCATTTCAGAACATTGTATCTGGAACTAAATTCTTAAAAATATAGAGAAAAATGGCCCAACTGTTCACACTTTCAAAGTGTGAACCTTTTTATTTAACCTTCTCTAAAACAGAATTTGTTATAGAAAGTCGTTGTATAGGAATAGGTAAGCAACTGTAAAATAAAAATCAGACATAACATTAATTTCAAACCTATCCATAAAAGAGAAAAATTCTGAAGTTTCTAATCTGTTTAAAAATTGTTTCTAAATTATTACAGGCCTTCCTTTGGACCACCAGTTTCTGAACTGGAGACTTATTATTAATTATGAAAACTTGGTCTTAGCGTAGGCTTGCTCCCAACTAGCTCTTATAACTTAAATTAACCTGCTTACATCAATCTATGTCTGCTGCTTGACTCATTACCTCAGTATTGTACATCCAACTTCCTCTGCATCTGCTGGCCACTCGCCTGCCCTGAGATTCTTCCCCAAGTTCCTATCTCTCCTGGAAGTCCTGCCTATCCTCTTCTGCCTAATCCAGCTCTTTATTAAACTAGTCAGAAGGTGCCTTGGGCAGGCAAGAAAGACAGAGACACATCTTCTCATCGTGTGAACAGATATCCTGCAGCACTAAGTTAGGCATGCAGGGCTGTGCTGGTTACGTTTTCATCACCTTGACACAAGCTAAAGTCTTTTGGAAACAGGGAGCCTCAGTTGACAAAATTTCTCCAAAAGATAAGCCTATAGGCAAATTTGTGGGTCACGTTCTCCATTAGCGATTGATGTGGGAGGACCTATCCTATTTGATGGTGGTGCTACCCGTGAGCTGGTGCTCCTGGATGGTATAATACATGCAAGTTGAGCAAGCCTTGAGGAGCAAGTCAGTAAGAAACATTGCTCCATGGCCCTTGTTTCAGTTTCTGTCCCAGCAGTGCTTCAACTATTAGCTTGCTATCTGCAATATTCAAATGATTAATTCTATGTAGCTTAGATAGCTTTGTTTCAGAAATGTAGGCATGGTGTGATATCAGAAACAACTGCAGATTTCTCAGTGACTTGGCAGGAGAATCAACTCTATGCTTAAATGAGGATAAAAACACCCACGGGCCAGTTAAGGAAACTGGTCTGATAGCTGGTGACCATGCTCTAACAGGTTGCAGATAGTCCATGGCCTTAGAATACAGAATGAGCAGGGGATGGGTCCTCTCAGTACCCTTGCCCAGCTTTGAACTACACTTCCAGCTAAACCTACATAGCAATAAACCATATCTAGGGACAGATAGCCATAGCCATCATCAATGCGAGGCTATAAGGCATTTGTCACTCTTAACCCCTTAATGCAAACCACAAAAGTCACATGAAAAATAAGGTTATAGCTAAAATTATAGGAAGTTATTCTCTCTTCTGTTATAGAATTTGCACTGACTAGCTTAAGACCGAGATAAATACGTTTGTTGAAGGAACTGACAAAGTGAAGTAATGCAGTCAGAAACCAGGGTCTACGTTAACCATGTTTCTTATGACTTCTGAAACCCGATATCTGAAGTAAGCATTTGGGTGGGGTTGCCTGCAAAACCTTTCCTCAGTTTGGGCTGGACTTGCAGGCCAGCCAGGCCCTGGAACCTGCCTATCTCTGCCTATCTCTGACTGTCTCTGCCTATCTCAGCCTGTCTCTGCCCATTTCAGCCTATCTCTGCCTGTCTCTGCCTATCTCAGCCTATCTCTGCCTGTCTCTGCCTATCTCTGCCTGTCTCTGCCTATCTCTGCTTGTGTCAGCCTGTCTCTGCCTATCTCTGCCTGTCTGCCTGTCTCTGCCTGTCTCTGCCTGTCTCTGCCTGTCTCTGCCTGTCTCTGCTTGGATTACCTACACATCACCAGGCTTAGCTTTCACACGGATTGTTGGAATCTGATCCCAGCTCTTTCTGTTCTCGTGACAAGTAGTTTCCTCTCTGACCTCTCTCCCCAGACCCTAGAAATAGATTGTAAAGTGAAATATCAAGAAATATGTACCATAAACTTTACTGAAGGAACAAAAAGAAATGTTGATATTTTGTGCTCTTGATTATTGCAAAAGTGTTAATTGTGAGTTAATAGGTTTAATGTTATTCCATTCAGAGTCCCAGAAGACTTCTGAAATTGGTTAATTCTCCCTTAAAATATAGGAGTTAACTCACGATGTCTTTCCAACAGTTTTTTATGTATTATTTATTTTTATGTTGATTAATTTTGTGTTTATGTGGGGTGGTGATTTTGCCATTATGAGCTTGTGGTGGTCAGAGGACAACTCGGGGGAATCATTTTTATTTCTGTTTTGTGGATTCTAGGGGTTGAACTCACGTGTGAGACAATGCCTTTACCTGCTAAGCCATGTCCATACAACATCCAAGTCCACATTCTCACGTTTTATTTTTCAATGAAATAATGACCATCTCATTGTCTTAAAATATATCACACCAGTTCTAACTTCCAAGCTGAGTCTCTTGATGTTTTTCTTTGGTTAAAAAATAAATACCCTAATTTGAAACTATGACAATGCAATATTATGAAAATATCTCAGAACATCTGAGAAACTGGAGCTTTGGCAGACCTCATAGTCACAGTTAACAATACACCCTGGGATCACTTAGGACATAAGACTGCTATCCTACTGAGTATTCAGCTTGTTTCTTCAACCTGCTTTTAAGAGAACAACGTACCAATCAACCTTACTTGCCTTTCATTCCCCCACGTAATCAATGTTTACAGCTTAAACTAATATATAGCTATAATCTTAAATTATGTGCTCTGCCATGCCCCTGACCCAAATAATGCATGTGTTCTAATAATCATTTGCTGAAAGCAACAAAAATAGAGGCTGAAAACAATCTTATAAAATGAGCAACCATGAATGGTGTCTAGACCATTTATGGATAAAGCTGAACACAACATTTAGAAATTGCTTGATGAACAATGATATTTGTAGCTCTGCTTGTTACTCAAGTCAGTTGGAATCAGTGACTTAATTCCTTGTAAAACCCTGTTAGAGTATCTCATTCCTTCCCTGTGTGATGCTTTCTGTGTTGTTCAATAAATATGTAGAGACACACACAGTCACAGATATATAGACAGACACACACACATTTCCACAATGGACAGACACATACAGACCCACAACAGACAGATACACACAGGCAGGCATACAGTGACAGACACAGACAGGAAAAGATGGTTTCAGACTCTTGAAACAGACAGACAGAGGATGGCAGACACAGGGAACATGGAGTAGAGAATTCAAATACGGACTTGCTCCAGGTTGAATGACACCAAGGGGAAGTGCTTGTATTTCTTAGTGCATTACTTCATTATTGGTGAGTCAGAGTTGATCAATAATGCATTCACATTGACCACATGAAGTGTGCAGTCTATACCCAGCAAAAGTAAAAGAGAAAATCCAGACACAAATGCTGCTCCCAGAATGGAAGGCCGAAACAATAGCACAAGTTGCAATACGCCACGGGGAAAGAAACACATCTCTGTTACTGTGCAAGTGACCTAATTTCTCTTACCACAAGTTTCTTCCTCTGGAAACTGGGGGTGAGAATTACATGAGCTGATTCAAGTGATGGCCAGATCAGACAGCATCCCTAACATAATGTACGGGAGTACAGTGTGCAACTGAGTTAGCTTGAGTTAGCAAGCTTCCTGTTGTTGAGAATACATTGGAAGACTGATGCTTTTGACTCAAGGGTTCAGAGGTTTCAGCCCATGGCCAGCTGGGTCACTGCTGTAGGCCTGTAGTAAAGGACAGCTTCCATAACTGCAGAAACATGTCACCCTGGGACCTGCTCATGGTAGTCAGGAAGAAGAAAGACACAAAAGGGCAGGCATCCTAAAATCCCCTTCCCACACATCCTCATCACCTACTTCTTCCGCCTAGGACTCACCTCTCAACATTTCTGCCAATACGAATCTATGAACACATTCATGAACTAATCCACCACTGAAGTCAGAGCTCCCTTGAGCCGATCCCTTCCCAGAAGTCTCTGAAGATTGCTGACCAGCCTTCAACACATCAGACTTGGAACACATTCATCATCCGAATCATGACAGCACTTAGTACATTTTATTATCTTTCACATGTCTTTTCCTCTGCCTCTCCACCCCAACTATCTTTCCTCCTCACTTCGTTTCTCTGTGGTCCTAGCCTTTAATATCTGAGCTTTCCCCGAGCTCCTCCCTTGAGTTTTCTACAGGGAAACTATAAATCCAATGTCCTGGAAACAGTGGTACAACAGTGAGATAATACTAATTAGACCCAACAGAAATCATCACACTGAGGGTCAGGGGCACCTGATTCTAATATCCACCCTACAGCTACATAAAGCACCTGACTGAAAAACATCTTGCCTCTAAAATAAGGAAAGACAAGTGACATCAAGAGATTCCATCATATCTGGTTATATTGTAGGACTTCTAGCTGTAATACAGGATCATTTTCATAGTGAGGGCCTAATCCATCAGAGCACGAATCTCTCTCTCTCTCTCTCTCTCTCTCTCTCTCTCTCTCTCTCTCTCTCTCTCTCTCTCTCTCTCTCTCTCTCTCTGTGTGTGTGTGTGTGTGTGTGATCCACTTTGGGGGTGACAATGGTATGATTTTAAATGGCACCGTGGCTAAAATCTCCAGATACGTTCTTTTTCCCTGTGGCATATCCACCTCGTGCCTAAAACCTCCACAATGTACATGACAGCCTCAAAACAGAACCTGCATTCCTCACTGAAGACCCAAGTTCTCATAGAGCCTGGTTGTCTTGAACTTCTCTGACCTCATTTTGAAACTTTGTCCCTGGTTCTGGCACCTCAGAGCCCCCAGCCTGCCTAATGCTCCACATGTGTACGTGTTCATTCCCTGCTGATGTGTTCCCAGAATAATGTCCCCTGAGAGCCATCTGCTCAGCCATTCAAACTGAAGCAAGCCCTCCCTCTCCCTGACATCCTCAGCTTAGTCACCTACCTATCATGTGTCGAATCCAATCCCTTTTCTGTTTGTGCATCTGTCTGAGTCTTTCTCTTCCATTATGTAATGTGCTCTGTGAGAAGCAAGCTTTGTCTGGTTCCCTGCTCCATGCCTCATGCCTCGAGCAGACCCATCACCCTGGCCATCAGGAGTTCCTAAGTGAGATACAGGCTTAGAGGGGGTGAGAGGATCAGAGGGACCCAAGAGTCCAGTTGTGAATGAGCAATTGGCTTTGGACTCAGGGATTTATATTAATTTCAGTCAGTTAGCAGCCTTGCAGTCCTGTAGCTTCTTCTAGAGTTAGTTCCCTAAAGCTGGTCACCTTGCCTATGTTATCCAGTGGCAGCTAAGTGAGACAACATATAAAAACACACCTGCAGAGGAGCTTTATGAACGAGGTCTGCTTTTTCTTTTCCCTTCCCTTCCCTCTCATTTTATTTCTCTGTCAGATTAAGGTTGAAATGCACATCTTTGTGAACATCTTCAAGTGCTGATATCTTCTTCAAATGATATCAGATTCCATCTTTCTGTGTATGCATTCCTTACACTCCGTCATGCGCGGCCGGTTCTCCTTGATTTGCAGCTGGATATTGCTCCTTGCATCTGTACGAGGGTTTGCCTTCTCTAATTTAAATTCTGTTCTGGAATAGTTGTGATGGGTCTCTTGTTTAAATGGTGGGTCTACACGTGTGAGAAAATGTTCCTTGGAACTCACTGCTGTCGTAGAGAGAGCAAAAAAAAGTAGCCAGAAGGAAAAGATTCTTGAGTGCTTTGAATCACTTCTCTTTTAATTGATTAATTAATACTCAAAAACATGTCATCATGCAACTTTCTTTGATTTTAGGAGCCATTACTTTGGCGGGCAGTAACACTGTGAGTGATAGTGTCTTGCTATAAGAAGCAGAGAGACCGAAATGCCCTTCATAGAGGAATTGTTGCTCAGTCCCCTCCTATGGTCATTTGGTGAACAAAGATGCAAATGGAAAGTATTAGACCATGTTCCATTTCAGGATAAGGCCCTGTTTTCTTTGATATCGCAGGAAGGCTCATTTGGTTGCGCTGAAAACAGAACTGACCTCCTTTGCTAGCACCCTAGCTGCCTATTACACATGCTGTTCCTTTCCTTTAGCGTGTGGGGCTGGAGTTGCGTATGCATTAGTCTCCTTGTCTTCTTTCATTTTTACTGATAATTATTCTTACAACAGTGAATGAAAGTCGATGGCGACTTTAAGCATCTATCAAGGCTTCTGGCATTTAGTGTTTATCGTTGCTATACATGTTTAATTCCCCAGTTTCAGTGTGTGTCTCCTTTTCTGGCTAGTCTACATGTCTCTTCATGTACACAGGCCGTGTGTGTGTGTGTGTGTGTGTGTGTGTGTGTGTGTGTGTGTGTGTGTGTGTGCCTGTATAAACATATGTGTGCATGTATGGAGGCTAGAGCTCAATGCTGGGAACCTCCCTTTGTCCCTCTCCCACTTAAATTTTAGGGACAGGGTTTCTCATTGAGCTTGGGGTGCACTTTATTGAGTTCGACTGGTTGGCAAAGCTTGGGGATCTGGCTGTTTCCACACTCCCAGGTCTGGAACTACAGATGCATGCCACTGCACCTGGCTTTTTATGTTGTTGTTTAGTGATTGAACGCAGGTTCTCATCCTTTAAGGGCAAGCATTTAGTCACCTGCTCACTATATCCAGCGGTTTTGTTTGTTTCTTTTGTTACTGCTGTTTACATTTATTCCCTTTATTTATGGATGCTCACACACATACCACATCCCACTCTTCAGGCGTTTGGTTAAACTTTTGACATCATTTTGGATGAAACTCAGGCCCTCTCAGATTCTTAGGCTCAATGTTTCCTAAATGCTATGTATCTAAAACCCACACACTAGAGGACAGCACAGCTGGACATAGCTTCCTCCTCCTGCACAGACCCACACACTGGAGGACAGCACGGCTGGACATAGCTTCCTCCTCCTGCACAGACCCACACACTGGAGGACAGCACGGCTGGACACAACATCCCTGCTTCACATTTTCTTTGCTTACTTCTGCATTTAAAGAAACAAAGCTGATCCCATTGTGCTTGTGTTGCTTGTCTTAATGCCTGAAACCCTGGGAATTCATCTCTACATTTGCAATTGAATAATTTTAGTATCCCGTATTCAGGAATAACCACTCTGCCTCAGGGTTCTAAAGTATTCGGAGAGCCCTTGCTGCATAGAAACTATTTCTTTTAAGTGTGGAAAATGGTTCTGATCTCATAAACCTCTCATTAGCGTTTCTTTATTCATTCTGATGATGACGCTAGTATTGCTTTTCTGTGAATGTTTTATTTCTATTATTTTCTTTTGACTATTGTTTTACTTCTTTGTGTCATTTGTATTTTCTTAATATTCAACACTCCCTTTTTAACACTTCATTAAATTTTAATTTGTGTCTAACATTTAAGTGGGCACACAGATTATTAAAAACAGTTACTTAATTTCTAAAAAATTTATGCCATTTTCTTCGACTTCTTTCCTGGATTGAACACACTCTTTTTAGTCTACACTTTTCATTACTGTTTGCTTTTAGAATTTCTTATTTAATATCATTTATAACATTTTCATCTGCTTCAGAAAACAAGAATGTCTTTGATTATCATCTTAAAGTTATTTTCTGAGCTTGTCTTTCTTGACTCGACTCAGGCTAGGCGTGGCCTGGTTTTCTAGAGTAGTCCTCTGTTTGCCTTCCTTTACTTTGACATTTTTCTCATATTGTAGTGTTTTCTAAGATCCCTTCTTAAATGGTATCCATTTATCACAGTCTAGAGAAGTCTAGATACATTAGTATTTTGTTTTATTTGTTTGTTTTGTTGGCAGAGTGAGGGTTCTGTATCCTCTAATTTTATTGTTCTTGTTTATGTCCAAGACTATTTCCTCTCATACTATAAGGGCTCCACTAGCAAATTGTCAAGGTATACATTTGTCTTTTCCTTGCACCCATTTCCATGTGTTTGTGATGTCAAAGAATGGAAATTGAGTTTTTAATTTTTCGAGAAAGGGTTTCTCTGTGTAACAACCCCAGCTCTGTCCTGGAACTCACCCTGTAGACCAGGCTGCCC
The DNA here is from genome assembly GCF_903992535.2 of Arvicola amphibius. Lineage (NCBI taxonomy): Eukaryota > Metazoa > Chordata > Mammalia > Rodentia > Cricetidae > Arvicola > Arvicola amphibius. Next base: position 92,319,435 of record NC_052049.1, on the reverse strand, counting down.
TTGATCTCACAGAGATCTGCCTGCCCCTGCCTCTCAAGTACAGGGATTAAAGGTGTGCACCACCATTGCCCTGCCCAGATGGTTATAATTTAAATAATTATCTTCAATCATCATGCCCCTTAAAGAGTATCTGTCATTTTAAAATTATAGGTCTTGTTTGTGTATAGGTTCTGATTATTCAAATCCCTTCTCTATGTTTTGTGTCTGGCTCACATGTAATATTTTTAGATTTAGTTCAAATCCAATCTTTCTAGTGATTTCAACTAATTCCCAGGCTTCTGTGCTTTCCTTCTTTTCTGTTCCCTCTTTCTTGTCCTGAAATCCTATCTTCTTGCCTGTGTCTTCACCTCTGCTTCTAATGGGATAAGGGGAGAGTAAGCGGAGGGGGGGAGGTTCAACAGTGGGTGAGGGGAGGGCGAAGGATAGGTGAGGGGAGATGGGGGTGAGGGGAAGTTGAGGGGAGGGAGGGTGAGGGGAGGATGAGCATGGGCAGAGGAGTGCATGCCATGTGCTGGTTCCCCTTAGCTGCTCTGCAGCTCTGCTCTTCTGCCTCCATGTAACAATACGGGCATGGTTGTGTGTAGATAATTCTAATGGGAGACTGTTTCGTGTGTTCAAAAGGAGCAGTTTTATGAGATTGATTAGGACAAAGCTTTCATGTTGGTTCCAGATAACTTAAAAGTGTTCTGTGATGAATTTAAAACTTTTAATGTAACCTAGTTAACCAAACAGGTTTTTGTGATTCATTCCTGCTGCTTCTTCATGCTAAGGGCATAAATATGCTTTCTTGTGTTTGTATTTAGAAAAATTGTCTTGCATTTTTGTTTATGTTTCATGTATTTTCTGTTTATTCAAGAACATTTTCCTTCTTCTCCCTCAGATCTGCAACCTTTTCCACTACTTCTTTTTATATTTTTCCACTTTTTTTTTATACCACTATCCAAATAACCCTGGATACTAAGCACATCAGCCTATCCCCCATGCTACCAAGATAACGACTTGACCAAAGTTTAAGCGTGCATACAAATTACATTGATATTTTTTTGAAATATCTTTTTGTTGTTGTTGTTGTTGCTGTTCTGTTGATCTGTGTGTCTTTCTGAGATAACTCTTCTACCAGAGTGACAGTCACTGATATATTAGCTCCCAATATCCATGTGATTGCTGTTAGGGTAGAAGTGGCAGAAGAAAGTCACCCCAAAATGCTTATATTGCATTAAGTTTTCCATTTATTTTAAAGGAATGTTCTATTTGAAAAAAAAAGTTTAAGTTGCAGCTATGTAGCCAATATCAAAGTAAAAGAGCACAAAGCTAGTCACAGCATTTTACTTCTAAATCTTCCGGACACATTTCCTGGGAATGAGGATACTGTTTTACATAGTAAACACAACACGGGTATTACAAGTTTAATGTTGATGTAATAATGTCTTAATTGACTTATTATTTGTATTCCATCAGTACCAATTGGCCTGGTGCTGCCATTTGTACTATTTCACGCTCCGGTGTGGGGCTGCTCTCCAGCCAGGGTTTGCCTTGGTCATAGCCCTGAGCCTCCTTCAGTCTTGAGCAATAACACAGACCTTCCTGTCATTTATGACTTCGACTGAAGGCTGCACTTTCTCCTCCTCTATCCAACAGGACCCCTGTAATTCTGAGCTGTCTGCTGTGTTCTCGTTATTACACTAGATTATCTATTCTTGGCTAGAACACTACTTGTGTGTCTCATACTTGGAGGCACAAATGGTCATTTGTAACTCACAGATGGCTTTAATTTTAATCGCCTATTCAGGACATTTTCTTGTTTCTCTTCTCTGTAGCTGTTCTCTCTCAAACAGCAAGCAGCCTGTAACACTGTGTTATGCTATGAAAATATTCTGCTTCTCACTAAGATAAATCCATCCTAGATGTATGTTCAGAAATAGTTCTTTATTGATTAAATCTACATCCCAGTAGTGGAAAATGACGGTTTCTCAACCCAACCATTCTCTTTCTCGCCATCATTTGGCACTCAGCACTGTTATAAGAAGAACTCCACCATCTCTCAGTGGGAGATTAAAACAACAGAAATTTGGTTTCTCACCATTCTTGGGACTTGAGAAGTCAAAGAACAAGAGTTGGTAAGCTTGGCTTCAATCTGACTTGCTACTCTGGTATCTAAGCAGGTGCCATGTAGCCATCCCTGGCTGTGTAGTGACCACCTCAGGTGCAGGAGGTGGGAGAGGAAAAAGAATTTACTTATTTTTTGTACAGCCTTGACTGACTATACACCGCTCCAACATGAAAACATTGTTTGCTTTGCTGACTTACTCATAAGGCTGTTTCCAAAATGCAGCCACATTATGGGCTGCAATCCTTCCCACGGTATGGCAAACACTTAAATCTTATCAAACTAAAGCTGAGAAGTTTATGATGTGAACAGGGAACATTTTGCATGGTCTGTTCTTGTCTTTTGTGCACTTGGTTTTTGTGGACTTTTCAACTTTATTTTTTGCAATATTTTTATTAACCAGATATTTGACCCTATATGTATTATAGGTTTCAAAATTTTATTCTAGCATTTAAAAAGTAGAAACTCCCTGCAAAATGTGGGAGACTCTTGACTTCCCATGTAAGCAATCCGAGTGTTGCTTAGTGTTGATTTTGGTCCTTTGAGTTTCCTTTTTTGGGTTTTTATTTTATTTTATCTTTTACCTTTTTTTTTGTTTTAACATAGTTAAAGTTAATTTTGTCTTGATTGTTAGAAAGCTTTTCTTATATTTAAATCAGATGCTAATTTCGCAACTTAATCCCATAAGCCTGATTTTATCTTTGGCAAATGCCAGCTCACTGTCTGGTGTCATTTCTTGGGAAAGCTTCTCATGGTGGAGACACTTGTGACTCATCTTTCTTGCAGACATCTTCCTGTGTAGTTAGAACTGTGTCACAGCTGCCCACCTCGAGGATCAGAGGAATGAATTGTGATAGTTGGGGCTTTGGAAGTCATGGGGCTTCTGCTGCAAAGGCTCCACTCCCCTATTAATACATAGGTAGGTAGGGCACACCAGAAAATCAATAATGTGTACCAAAAATCTTACAAAAAAAGTGGTAGATTTTTGCCTATGAGCTTTTTTTCCTGATCCTGATCTGTGATATTAGATTAGTTTGTCTATTTATTAATGAGCCACTAATTATAAAGACTTTGTTGTGTGTTTTCTTACTTTCTAAAGTTAGTTTCTGCTTAGCATTAATTGTTTGTTCACTCTGTGTGGTAGTTTGGCTGTGACTGGCCCCCAATAGCTCATAGTGAGGGGCACTCTTAGGAGGTGTGTCCTTGTTGAAGTAGGCATGGTCTTGTGGAGGAAGTGCATCACTGTGGAGGTAGGCATGAGGTCTCATATATGCTCAAGATGCCACCCAGTGTCTCAGACTACTTCTGTTCCCTGGACAAGATACAGAACTCTCAGCTTCTTCTCCAGCACCATGTCTGCCTGCATACCACCATGTCACACCATGATGATAATGGACTGAACCTCTGAACTGTAAGAGACCTGCCCCGTTAAATGTTTTATAAGAGGTTCCATGGTCTTGGTATCTCTCATAGCAATAGAATACTAACTAAGAAAGTCTGTTTTCTTGTTTTTTGCATGAAGTTTGGCATGGGCTTGTTAAGATACTGTGAAGAAGGTTCCCAGATAGAAGGTATATCTTCAAACTGAAACCTTCTGTAAAGCTGATTAACTGATTGTGGTTATAGAGAGGTTGAAACATAGGGCCAACACCTAATCAAAATTTATCTTGGGCTATTATGTGTCCTGTAAATAACCATTTGTTCCTCATGTTAGGCCTAATATCCTATAATTAACAGGTAAAAACCTTTTCAGATGTATGCACTTAACCAACTATAGTTTCCACCAACCAAAAACTTAAGAATATCCTGAGACAGCATCTGGGACCTGTGGCTGAGATTTCCCTGTTTTGCTGTAATCACTTAGTGTTTCAACCAATGTCTACTGAAAGCATCTTGATTCAAGACTGTCTTTGCTCTTGTACCAGAAAAACATAATATACTTGCTTCCACACTAGAACATGGTGTTTGTAGTGACCTGCATTTGGATCACATTTGTCTCCAGACAAAAACTTTTTTCTTATTTTCCTTTAAGGTGAGAGCTATGTTTTGTATTGGTATTTACCAAAATAATAATAAATAATAATAGTAATTTATTATCATTATATAAATAAATAAAACCACTATCAGCTCTACCACCAATAAAAAAACTTTTATTGGAAATAAAATTGTACTGAATGACATACAAACTCAGCCTGGTGTGTTCCCTACACTTTATTTAGTTTTGTACTTAGGATTTTGTGTATTTTGTATTGAGACAAATTAGGGGTACCTGTGTCTCCTTGTATACTTTGCAAGGGTTAAAAATTGTTAAGATTAATTAATGTATACATTAGTAGGCTTTCTTTCTGTGACAATAAAATGCCTGATAAAAGCACCCTGAGTAAGAGAGAGTTTGGTCAGGCTCACGGTTTGGGGGGACTCTGCCTCATGGCACCACAAGCTGGAGGCACCTGGTCACATTGCATGTAAAATCAGAAAGCAGTGAGAAATAAATGCTAGTTCTAAGTTCATTTTCTCCTTTTCATGCAGTTTTGGATCTCAGTGCTTGAAATGCAGCCAACCACAATTAAGGTCAGTATTGCTGTCTCAGTTAAAATAATCTTGTTATTCCTCACGGGAATGCCCAGAGAATCATTTCCATGGCATTTCTAAACCCTGTCAGTTTTACAGTGAAGATTGGCCATCACAGTATAATGATATGTTCTTTAATTTTTATTATTGTAAGCATACCTTCCGGAGTTTATGTTCTTGTAAATACACAAAAGCTGTTAGTGAGGAAGCAGTTAACTCCCTTGTAGCTAGAAGTATTCTCCATCCTGCCTGTCCCCTGGCCTGGCTTCTCTCTTCCTGCTTGTTCCTGAAGCCGCTGATTAAATAAACACTGGGGTTTCTTTTCAGTTACAATCATGTAACATTTGGCCAATGTCTTAGGCTTCTTAGTGGTAGCTCTAACTGTTAAATTAGCTCGTATCTATTAATCAGTATATTTCCATGAGGCTGTGAATCACCAGTGCGGCACGTTGGCCTCTATATGCTGTCTCGGACTCTGCTTACTCTCTCTATATGTATATCCCTGTTTGGATTTTCTACCTGGCTCTACTCTTCTAAGCCATTGGCCAAAGCATCTTTATTCATCAACCAATAAAATTAACACATTTACAGAAGGACATACCACATCACTCACTCCCTCATCCTTGCCTAAGGACCAAAAGAGCTGATGTGTGAGTTTTACTTCTGTGGGCAGGAGATTGATAGCAATCTTAAGCAGTTGAGCTGAGGACCAGTTTGAGCTGGTTAGGTTCTTGTTCTTACTTTAACTCAGTCTTTTGTTTCATAAATTTCTTCAAATACAATAAGGGGTACCATCATTAAAAAACATAATATGCTTTCTAATTCTACTGATTTGAATGTTAAACTCACATGGACACAGCTACATCACTATTGGGCCAAATGCCAAGTTGACATATAAAATTAGCTATTACAGATTCACAGCTAAATTCATTCCTTTAAGGGTTAGGTCACAAGTTTTGGATTATTATAGTCTTTCTGGTGCCCATACAACGGTTGCCACTACTATTGGCATGACCGTCTGGCATGCATGTCTCTGTACCCCTGTCCATGTCCATAGAGTGGTCACTTGGTTGTCAAAGCTTGGGTATTAAGTCTGGACCTCTTGGCAGCTGGAGAGGGGGTGACTGTCAGTCAAGAGCTGTCCCTGAAACCTTGAAGAGGCAGGGTGAATGCCTTTGGGGTGTGAGTACAGAAAGCCAAATATAGAAGGCATAGTAAGGCTTGTCATATTGCTTTATACACATCAGCCTCTCTGCCCAGACCTTGAGTCCTCAGAAGTAAAACAAAACAAAACAAAACAAAATCAAATCAGTCTTATCCATCACTGTATATTTCACATGCAGAATGATTGTCAGTGAGACGTTCTAGGATAAGATTAGACAGTGTTCACTCAACAAGCTGAAGACATCCCAATGGGGAAGGATCCCGTAAGAGGACACCTCTCTCAGCTCAGACAGTAAGTTCTGCCATCTTTCTTTCTTTCTTTATGTCTATTTCTTCTCTGGATTCATTTTCCCTCTAATATTTGCATTAACCACCAAGTGTGACAAAGCACAGGAGATAGCTACCGTCTTTCTAAGACCCTGATAAGAATCACTTCTCCACCATAGAGTGTTTCTGTGTCATTTCTCTAAGACTTGGTGACTCTGCTGTACAACTTGTTGTGCTATTATGGCTTCTAGAATGCATAAGAAAAAGTTCCTCCCAGCTTTCTTTCCTAATGTTTCCTCTGCCCCTCTCCCCAAACCCAGTCATTCTTCAAAGGAATGTAGGTAAAATTACTTCATTGTGGAGTATTTCAGGTGTGAGCATCACTGCAGAACACTGAAAGTTAATATTCTTCTGGAAAGCTCCAGTGCCCTTTCTCAGTTTATCCTTCCCTCATGGAGATTTGTCACTTAGGCATGCAGAGAGGTACATTCTCCAATCTTAGTGCTGTACAGTGTCAGGAGTCTATGCCCTGCAAGGATGCTGTGGCTCACAAATGTGACTTAAGGTTAGAAGGAAGAAACCACGATTGTATTTGGAGTCTGCTTTCTTGCCTGCTAATGCTGGAATTTCCAAAGAATCCATTTATTCCTCTGACAACCATCTCCATCATCGCCTTTTATCATGGGGTACACTAGCAGCTTTGTGATCCAGATATATTTGGATATGCCTCATAAATAATAAATCAACACACCAGCATCTCTGTCCGGCTATATTAATAAAACATATGACTGTTTCTCAGCAAGTAGCAAATTTTGTGATGGCCTCCACATGATGTTCTAAAAAAAATCTTCTTTTATATTTGAACAAACATTCTTCACCTGCAATTTTAATGATCATGAAACTAAAGCCAATTTTCCCTGTGTTAGCCAGTTTGTGATGTTGCACTAAGACACTAGAGACAGAATAATTTTTAAAGAACCATAATATGTTTCTTATGCTTCTTCTGGTTGGGATGTCAAAGACTCAGGTGTCATCATCATGACTGTCTAAGAAGTGTTTCTTTTAGCCTTGAGAACAGAGTCTTGCTGTTGCTTCCAAAAGGAACAAACCCATTGTCCTCAAATGAAAGAAGAAACAGAATCTAGGGAGCTCTCTCTTCAGCCCACTCTTGAGGGCTTCAGTGATGACTTCATAATCTCTTAAAGGCCATTCCTCTTATGAATGCTACATTCATGTTGGAAGCCCATCACTCAGGCCACAGAACTTCTCCTGAAGCTATCTGTGGGAGCAGTTTGTGAGTGTAGGCACTGTAGGTAAGGAGTCCCAGATGCCATTGTTCTAATGGAGAACGGCATCGCCAGAGCACCTAAATGTTTATCAAAGCATTATCACACACAGGCTTCAATAACTCCAGCATATGGAGCCTTTGGGGTAATACTCAAATAGAGAAAGAGTAGAAACATGAAAGCACTTTTCTACATTCTTCTTCTGACCATAGAACAAACAGAATTTGGCAGACTTGAAGGGCTACAGACCCTTGATTAAAGGCAGGCTCAACCCTTAGTTCATGCTGGGAACTACAGTCTGTCCTAACATCTAAGACACAAGTGGAAAAGAGAGTATCAGGGAAAAAAAATCCAGTTTATCTTCTCAATATCACAAATCAAACCTCTGAAATATACCCTAATTGTTCTTAGTAATGCTTTTTATCTGGCAATTCATTTCTATAGCCCATAGAAAAGCAAGCAAGGGGTAGTTCCATATCCAAAACCATCACCTTAAAACTCTACATGTTGAATTGATGAAGAGAAAAATGTATCCTTTAAGTAAATACACAAAATTGATGTTAAGTCTTTGCTCCCAATGTGCTTTTAGTTGCTTCTATTGCAAACAAAAAGTGAACACTGAATGCTTAGAAACACAGTTGTGAATTAGAGCTTTCAAAATAAATCAATTATAGAAGATAATCCAAGAAACATCAAAACAACCACAAAGTGTAAAAAACAAATCATAAAATAAAATGAATTAAATGGTAAACTCTGTTGTTGAGAACTGGTTGTTTACTTGGACTTTGGGTATGGAAAGAGGGATGGAGAAAGCACACAGGTACTATTTTTTTTTTTTTTGACAATTTGGCTGTCCCCCGGAACATACTTTATTTTCTGCATACACATCCCTGGAACAAGTTCTGCCCTAGCCCATTACCTGGGATCCTTTGTAAGCACACAACTTTCAGCAGGGATTGCACCTCATCCTTGTTTATAGCCATGGGATATCTGTTTTGTGAGAATACTTTTCTTTGTAAACCTTGCAGACTTATAAATAACAGTATCTCACTATCAGGACCCATTAGGTTCTGTCTCTATCTCTGTGTATTTGTGTAATGTTTTTCCTTTTATTGAAAACATATTCTTTTCTCTTATAATATATCCTTATTATAGCTTCCCCTCCCTCTATTTCTTCCAATTCCTATCTACCTCCCCTTCCCTCTGAATCCCCTTTTTTTTCTGTCTTTCATGGAAAAGGAACAGGCTTCTAAGGGACAATAACCAAACATGACAAAATAAAATATACATACATACCATGTTTGTCTTTCTGTGTCTGAGTCACCTCACACAGAATTTTTTTTTTGCTAGTTGCCTCTATCTACAGGCAAATGTCACGATGTCATTGTTTTTGTAATACTAACAGTACTTCACTGGGTAAATGTATCACATTTTCTTTATCCGTTCTTCCATTGGCGGGTATCTAGGTTGTTTCCAGGTTCTGGCTATTACAAATAATGCTGCTATGAACATAGTTGAGAAAATGTCCTCGTGGTATGAGTGTACATCATTTGGGTATATGCCCAAGAATGGTATTGTTGGGTCTTGAGTAGATTGATTCCTAGTTTTCTGAGAAACCCCATACTGATTTCAAAAATGGCTGTACAAGTTTGCACCTCCACCAGCAATGGAATGGTGTACTCTTTACCCCACATCCTCTTCAGTATAAGCTGTCACCATCTGTGTTTTTTTTTTTTATTTCTGTCATTCTGACAGTTGTAAGATAGTATATCAGAGCTGTTTTGATTTGCATTTCTCTGATGGCTATGGATTTTGAGCATTTCCTTAATTGTCTTTCGACATTTGAAAGTTCCCTGTTGAGAATTCTCTGTTTAGATCTGCACCCCATTTTTTAAAATTGAATTATTTGGTATTTTGGTGTCTAGTTTATTGAGTTCTATATATATTTTGGAGATCAGCCTTCTGTCAGAAGTAGGGTTGGTGAAGATCTTTTCCCATTCTCTAGGCTGCTGTTTTTTCTTGTTGACTATGTCTTTTACCTTACAGAAGCTTCTCATTTTCAGCAAGTATAAGCTATTAATTGTTGCTCTTAGTGTTATATTTAGGAAGTGGTCTCCTGTGCCATTGCATTCAAGCCTAATTCCTAATTTTTCTCCTATGAGGTTCAATGTGGCTGGATTTATGTTGAGGTCTTTGACGCATTTGGACTTTAGTTTTGGGCATGTGGATAGACATGAATCTATTTGCATTCTACATGTCGCTATCTAATTATGGCAGCAACATTTGCTGAAGATGCTTTTTTCCCATTGTATAATTTTAGCTTCTTTGTCAAAAATCAAGTGTTCATAGGTGTGTAGGTTAATATCAGGGTCTTTGATTCAGTTCCATTGATCCACCTACCTGTCTGTTTTTGTGCTGATATCAAGCTGGTTTCATCACTATAGTTCTATAGAGCAGATCTTAAAGGCAGGAACAGTGATGCCTCTAGAAGTTCCTTAACTATACAGGATTATTTTGGCTATCTTTCATTTTTTTGCTTTTCCATATGAAGTTGATTTTTTTCTTTTAAGGTCTGTGAAGTACTATGCAGGGATTTTGATAGGCATTGCATTGAATCTGTAGATTGCTTTTGGTAAGATTGCTGTTTTTACTATGTTAATCCCACCTATCCAAGAACATGGGAGATCTTTCAATTTTCTGATATCTTCAACAATTTATTTCTTTAAAGTCTTCAAATTTTTTTTGTCACATACCCCTTTCTCTTGTTTGATTAGAATTACCCCAAGATTGTCTATGCTGTTTATGGCTATTGTGAAGTGTGTGCTTCTCTGATTTCTTTTTCAGCCTGTTTATCATCTGTGTATAGGAGGGTTACTGATTTTTTAAGTTAATCTTGTATCCTGCCACATTACTCATGAGTAGATATTAGACACAAAACAAAGGATAATCAGCCTACAGTCCACAACTCAAGAGAAGATAGGTAACAGGGAGGACCCTAAGAGAGACATACATGGATTCCCCTCGAAATGGGAAATAGACAAGATCTCCTGAGTAAATTGGGAGTAGGAAGGGTATGGAGGGTGGAAGGGGAAGGGTAATGGGAGAAGAGGAGGGAGGAGAACAACTTAAGGAATGATGGAGTTGGCGGAAGGACAGAGCAGGAAAACAAGGAAAGAGAAATCTTGATAGAGGGAGCCATTATGTGGTTACATTAGTGAGAAACCTGGCACTAGGGAAAACCCCCAAAATCTACAAGGATGACCCCAGGTAAGATTCTAAGCAATAGTGGCGAGGGTGTCTGAACTGGCCTTGCCCTGTAGTCAGATTGATGACTATCTTAATTGTCATCATAGAAGCATCATCCAGTAACTGATGGAAACAGATGTAGAGATCCACAGCTAAGCACTGGGGCCAGGTCCTGGAGTTTAGTCGAAGAGAGGGAGGAGCAATAATATGAGCAAAGACATTTCCTCATCAAGACATTGATGGGGAAATGCACAGAAATAGCTGACCAGATGTAGTGAGGGGCTGCGGGCAGGCCTGCTTTTCATCCTGCCCGGCTCCCAGCCACCGGCTAGCTTATGCCCCGAAATAACAACACACAAATTGTATTCTTTTAAACACTGCCTGGCCCATTATTTTCAGCCTCTTACTCACATCTTGACTAACCCATATCTAATAATCTGTGTAACACCACGAGTGGTGTCTTACCGGGAAATATTCAGCATGTCTGACCTGGCGGCTGGCTTCATCGCATCTCTCTCCCTAGGAGAGGCATGGCAGTCTGCCCAGAGAGGAGAGGTGGGACAGTTGTCTAAGCCATCTACCTCACTTCCTTTTTCCTGTTCTGTCTACTCCACCTATCTAAATTTTGCCCTATCAAAAAGCCAAGGCAGTTTGTTTATTAGCCAATGAGAATCCTCCATCAACCAGAGATAGTGGGAGCTCAGTGACTCTGGATTGACAGCTGGGAAACCTGCATAGGACCGAACTAGGCCCTCTAAATGTTGGTGATAGTTGTGTGGCTTGGGCAGTTTATGGGTCCACTGGCAGTGGGACTAGTATGTATCCCTAGAGCATAAACTTGCTTTTTGGACTCCATTCCCTATGGAGGAATATCTTGCTCAGCCTAGCTATAGGGAGGAGGGTCTTGGTCCTCAAGGTGATATGAAAGATTTTGTTGACTCCCCATGGGAGACCTCACCCTCTCTGAGGAGTAAAGATGGGGTGGAATGGGGACAACTGGAAGAGGGGAGAGATGGGGAACTGGTTTTGGTATGTAAAATAAAAAAGTTTGTTTTAAAAAAAAATAATCTGTAATAAAAAATATAATGAGATAAAGTAAAATACTTGTATCGAAGTTAGACAGGTCAATTAAATAGAATGAAAAGAAACTTAAGAGCAGAAACAAGAATCAGAAACCCACTTATTTTCACAATCAGGAGTCTGACAAAAATACTAAGCTGAAAGCTATAATTTGAGTACATTACTGCAGACTCATGTAAGCCCTGCGCTTGCTGCTTTAGTCTCTGTGAATTCATATGAGCCTTGCTTAGCGGATCCAGAAAGTCTTCTGGTGTCCTCCATCTTTTGGCTCTTACAGTCTTTTTAATTTCCCCTTTGTGGGGTTTCCTGAGTTTTGGGGGCGAGGGAGGCAGAGGAATTTCAGGAAGACAGCCAGTTTAGACTCTCTTTGTGTGTGTGTGTGTGTGTGTGTGTGTGTGTGTGCATGCGCACTCGCACGTGTGTAATATCTGGCTGTGTGTCTTTGCAGCTAGTCCCACCTGCTGCCAGAGGAAGCTTCTCTTATGATGACTGAATCAGTCACTGATCTATGAGTATAGCAGAGTATCATAAGGTGTTATTTTATTGATATATTTTTAGACTAGTTGTGTTTGGTTTTACCTTAGGTCTCTAGATTATCTAGTCTCTGGTTCTTGATCACCCAGGCAGTGTGACGTATGGGTGGGTCCCATCTCATGGAGTTGGCCTTTATTCAAATCAGATTGTGCCTACTATCACAATATTCTGTGCATACTGTGAGGCCCCATGTAGGCACCAGCTGATCTTCTCCAGGTTCAAGAAGTCGTGTGGTTGTTGTGCTCAGGAATGGTCTGAAGACATTGTCTTCACAATATGGGAATATTCATGTGACTCCCACTGGCCAATGACTCAGTTGATTTTACCCAGTCTTGCTAGTGGAAGCCTCATTTAATAACAAGAGATGGCCAGTTGGGACATCATAGCCCCCATTTTTAGAAGAATTTATGAGGATCACCTTCATAAATTTTAGGAAGTTTCCACTGCACTAGGTTTCCATACCATTCCCACAATGCCCCTCAATTCCAGTTGGCTCTCCCTATATTCTCTCCCTCTACCCTATCTCCCATCTGATTGCCTATTTCTCATCCCTACCTACCCTAGTCCAGCTATAAAATTTATTCTATTTCTCTTTTCCAGGGACATCCTGGTGTCCACTCTAGATCCCTCCTCTATACCTAACCTCTCTGGGTCTACAGATTAGAACTTGGCTATCACTTACTCAGTGGCTAATATTCATATATAAGTGAATACATAGTAATGCATACCATACCATTTTTCTCTTTCTGTGTCAGGGTTTTCTCACTCAGAAAGAATTTTTTCCTAGTTCCAACTATTTGCCTGTAACTTTCATATTATTTTTAACAGCTGAGTAATAACACCATTTTGTAAATGTACCACGTTTTCTTTATTTATTCTTCTGTTGAGGGACATCTATCTAGGTTGTTTCTAGTTCCTAGCTACTATGAATAAAGTTGCAATGAACATAGTTGACCAAGTGCCCTTGTGGTAGGATTGAATGTCCTTTGGTTCTATGCCCAAGAGTGGTATAGCTGGATCTGGAGAAAGATTGACTTCCAAACTTCTCAGGAAATGCTACATTGATTTCAACAGTGGCTGCACAAGGTTGCACTTTCACTATCAGAGGGACAGTGTTTCCCTTTCTTTCCATCCTTTCCATCATGAGCTGTCTCTTGTGTCATTGACCTTAGTCATTCTGGCAGATATAAAATAGAATTTCAAAGTAGTTTTGATTAGTATTTCCCTAATGGATAAGGATGCTGAACATTTCTTAAGTGTTTCTCAGACATTTGCGTTTCCTCCATTGAGATTTTTCTGTTCAGATCTGTACCCCATTTTTATTGGATTATTTGGGGATTTTTGGTATCTAGTTTCTTGAGTATTTTATATATTTTGTATATTAGTGCTCTACCAGAGTTGTTAAAAAATCTTTTCCTATTCTGTAGGTTGCCATTTCTGTCCTATTGATGGTGTCCATTGACTTACAGGCGCTTACAGAATTTCCATGAAGTTCCATTTCTTAATTGTTGATCTTAGTACCTGCTCTACTGGAATTTGTTCAAAAAGTCTTCTTCTATGCCAAAGCATTCAAGGCTATTTCCCACTTTTTCTTCTACGAGGTTCAGTGTATCTGGTTTTAAGTTGATGTCTTTGGTCCTCTTAGACTTGAGTTTAGTGTGGATCTATTTGCATTCTTCTGCAAGCAGACATCCAGTTTGACCAGCACCATTTGCTGAAGTTGCTGCCTATTTTTCAGTGTGTATTTCTGGCTTCTTTACTAAAAATATCAGGTGTCCATATTTGTGAGGACTTATGCCTGGGTCTTCAATTTAATGTCTCTTTTTATACCATGTTGGTTTTATGATTTATAGCTTCATATTATAACCCATAGTCAGGAATAATCATATCTATAGCAGTTCATTTATTATTCTAAATTGTTTCAGCTATCCTGAGGTTTTTTTTTTTCCTTTTCCATATGAAGTTGAGATTGTTCTTTCAAGATCTGTGAACAATTGTGTCAGAATTTTGACTGGGATTGTATTTAATCTGTAGGCTGTTTTTGGTAGAATGACCATTTTAATATGTTAATCTTACTGATCCATGAGCATGGGAGATTTTTCCATCTTCTAATATCTTCTTCAATTTCTTTCTGCAAAGACTTAAAGTTTTATCATGCAAGTCTTTTTCTTGATTAATTATAATTACTCCAAGTTTTTTTTTATTATTTGACAGTACTGTAAAACATATTGGTTCCCTGATTTATTCCTCAGTCTGTCTTTTGTGTATAGGAGGGATCCTGATTTTGTGAGTTAATTTCATATTTGTGAGTTAATTTCAGTAACTTTGTTGAAAGTATTTATCAGCTATAGGAATTTTCCAGTAGAATCTTTAGGTATTTTATGTTTGCTATTATATCCTCTTCAAAAAAATGATACTTTGACTTCTTCCTTTCCAAACTGTATCCCTTTGATCTCCTTTACTTCTCTCATTTCTCTAGCAAAGACTTTCAGTACTATATTAAATACCTCTGGAGAGAGGGAAAAACCTTGTCTTGTTTCAAATTTTAGTAAAATTGCTTTGATTTTCTCTCCATTTAATTTATTGTTGACTATAGAATTGCTGTAAACTGCCTTTATTATGCTTAGGTATGTCCCATGTATCCCTCCTTAATCTCTCCAGGACTTTTATCATGAAGGGGTGTTGGATTTTTTTCAAAGTCTTTTCTTGCATCTAATAAGATTATCATGTTCCTTTTTTTCAGTTTGTTTATATGCTAGATTACTACATTTGTTGATTTTTACATATTGAACCATCCCTGAAATTCTGGGATGACATCTACATAATCATGGTGAATGACCCTTTTGATGTGTTCTTGGACCGGATTACAAGAATTTTATTGAGTATTTTTGCATCAACTATCATAAGGGAAATTTATCTGTAATTCTGTTTCTTTATTAGATCTCTACATGGTTTGTATATCAAGGCAAATGTGGCCTCATAAAATGAATTAGGTAATATTTCATCTGTTTCTATTTTGTGGAATAATTTGAAGAGGATTAGTGTTAACCCTTTTTTGAAATTCTGGGTAGAATTCTAGACTAAAACCATTTGACCCTGAGCTATTTTTCTTGGGAGATGCTTAATGATTACTTCTATTTTACCAACGATTATAAGTCTATTTAAATTGTTTATCTGATCTTGACTTAATTTTAGAATGTGATACCAATTGAAAAAATTATCCATTTCCTTTAGATTTTCCATTTTGGTGGAATACAGGTTTTTAAAGTATGTGTTCTTATGTTTCTCTGGATTCCCTTGATGTCTATTGTTATGTCCCCCTCTTTTCTGATTTTATTAATTTAGATCTTTTTCCCACCTTTTAGTTAGTTTGGATAAGGATTTGCCTATTTTTTTCATTTTCTCAAAGAACCATCTCTTTGTTTCATTCATTTCTATTTTATTGATTTCAACCCCCAGTTTTATTATTTCTTGCCATCTACTCCTCTGGGGTGTGATTACTTCCTTCTGTTCTAGAGCCTTCAGGTGTGTGTTACATTGCTAGTATGAGATCTCTCCTTTTTTTGTGTAGACACTTAGTGCTATGAACTTGTCTTTTAGAACCACTCCCATTGTGTCCCATAGGTTTGGGTGTGCTGTGGATTATTTTAGTTGAATTCTAGAAAGTCTTTAATTTCTTTGTTTCTGCCTTGACCTGTTTTTCATTCAGTAGAGAGTTGATCAGTTTCCATGAGTTTGTAAGCTTTTTGTTGTTGCTGGAATCCAACTTTAGTTTGTGGTGGTCTGACAGGATGCAGGGAGTTTTTTCAATTTTCTTGTGTCTGTTGAGACTTGCTTTGTGTCTAAATTTGTGGTCAATTTTGAAGAAAGTTCCATGAGGTGCAGAGAAGAAGATATATTCTTTTGTGTTTGGATGAATAGTCTGTAAACATATTTGGTTCATCTCTGGTATTTTCAATGCCTGAGTTTTTTTCCATATCTTTTATTTGGTTAGTGAAACTTACCTCTGTGTTTCCTGTTTGAATTCCTAAATTTTTATTTCCATCATCATATAGCTGATTTTAAGGTATTTTAAAAGGTGAAAGTACAAAATCCAATGTGAAACTCCACAGCTTCTTTTACAAATAGCTTCTCTGGTTAATTCATCTCTGGTTAATTATATATATAATAATATGTGTGTGTGTGTGTGTGTGTGTGTGTGTGTGTGTGTGTGTCTGTGTGTCTGTGTGTGTCTGTGTGTGTGTATGTATGTATGTATGTATGTATGTATGTATGTATGTATGTATTAAATTGTCCACGATGAAATCTGAATCAAATTTATGATAGCTGGTTCCTCAGGACTTTTAAAACATCTCTTCTCAGGATATTTCAGATAATTAAAGAGAAATAAAAAGACAGTTTTAATTCAATAGTTGGTGTTCTTAAACCACATGTATCAAAAAGCTTTTCAGAATGGGAACATAAGGGCTATGCTGGTTAGTTCGTGTTAACGTGGTACAAGCTAGAGTCATTTTGGAGAAAGTGCTGCCACCCAATTGACCTGAAGGCACACCCGCAGAGCACTTTTTGATAATTGACACAAGAGAAACAGCTCATTATGAGTGGTGCTACATCTGGGTGGCTGGTCCTGAGAGTTTTAAGAAAGCAAGCTAAGCAAGCCATGAGGAGCAATCCCAAAGCAGCAGTCCTTCTTGACTTCTTTCATTCCTGCCTCCAGGTTCCTGCACTAAGTTCCTGCTCCAATTTCCTTCAATGACAGATAATTACTTGGAAATACATGATAAATCCTTTTCTTATCAAATTGCTATTGGTCCTGGTGTTTTCTATCACAGCAGTAGAAAATCTAAGACAAGGGTTATCATGTTAGTTTCTCTGCTCCAAAGTATTATGAAGGACAAAAACATACACACTTTAATTCATCAACTGTGGTAAGACTTCTCTAATCTTTCTGACTGTAGTAGCAGATTACCATATGGCCATCCACTGGAGGGTTTAACTGCTCTTGTCCTAAACAGCATGTTCCCTGTTCCTATATCCCCATCCCTTTTCCCTGAGGGTGGAGACTTCACTGAGACCCACTGCATTAATGTAAACAATAATTAAATTAGTCGATGGATCATTTAATATATACAGACAGGGGAGCCATGGCTAACTAAGGGTAGAGAATTGAGTTAGTCCAACCCTTGGCAGTCATATACACAGATGTGTCTACTGCCTAAACACCACTTTTGACTCAAATATTCTTCAAAAATGACCACAGCTGAAGCCCTCTTCTCTGCTATCATGACAGTCGCTCAGAGTTTAGGAAGAGAAGAAAGTAAGGAGCCTCCGTGGCTGGAGGAAACACACTGGAAGTCTTCCCCATGCTCTTGTTTCCACATTTCTCCTTGTACAGAGTGGATCTTGTGTGATAGTTCAGTCACTCTTCAAGTTCTCTGAAGAAAAATACAGAAATCTGACAACCTTTTTAAAAAATCATTCAAATTGCCTATCTCAGGCTGTACTCGGAAGTGTTTGTCAGCGTGGGCTGGGAAGACTCCAAACGCGGCTAGCTGTGGCTCCTAAGCCGAGTAGTGCTAATGAGAACACAATTAATCAGGGTGTACAGATGCTGATGTAGGAATGGATCTGAGCGCATTAAACTGACTCTCCTTCCATTATTGTTTGTGATTTAGCCTCAGGAAAAAAAAAACTAATAAGATCGTTTGCTTCTCACCCAAATGTCCCCCAGAAGCCTTCCACATTTAGGGGCTGCATGTGCTTTCTGTGGTGTGAACCAGAGCAATGCATGCCCACTTCAAAGGAGAGTCAGACTCTTCCTTTGCGCAATTGAAAGATGCCCTTCAGAATGCTGGCTCGGGGAAGAGACCTGTGTTTATTTACATGGTATCTAGATCTTCCACCTCCATCAGAGTAGCCCAGTGACCTCATTTCGCCGTCCTTCCATCACCAAGAGGTCTTGCTGAACTATGAATATATTGTGGCATCTTAACCCCTCAGTACCTTGGAATGTGCCCAAATTTAGAGATGAACTGTGTAAGGAGATAACTAATTGAAAAGAATTGACAAGGGGAGGGGGGCTGTCAAGATACTGAAAGGACATGGCTAGCTATCAGCCAAACAGAGACCTCAGTAGCAACCAACCTGGCCAGCCTTTACCTCAGGCAGCCAGGCTCCAGACCTGTGAGACGGTAAAAGTCTGTTGGTTAAGCTACCTGGTCTGTGGTAATTTGCCATAGTATCTTTCATGCTATGAATATTTCAGGGAACTAATTCAAACTTGGGCTGTTGCATACTCTCCATCTACGTAATTCTCCTTTTCATTAGCATATGCTGATAGAATTAGAATCTACCATTGATGAAACATTTAATAGTGGTTTTAAGAAGCTGAAAACATAGACTGCAGGTGCTAAGACTTGAACTATGGAAAAGTATTAATATGATGATGAAAAATAATAAAACAGTATTGTATCAAAAAGTAAAAAAGATGACAAGTTGAGGATGTCCCCTGGGATCTCAGAGAAAGAGCTCCATAGCTGACAGCAGCCACCTTGAACTGCCATAAGTCACCATATTTTGTAAAGGCAAGGAAAGGGACTTGAATATCATGGGATAAAATGTTCGACCATACATTGGGAGAATGGGCATCAGGCTACTGAACTCACACTCTGGTCATGCTTGCTTTAAGGATGGGATTTTCCTTCTCTTTAGAATGCAATGATAAAATAAGATGATGTCACGGGACTTTGTGACCTTAAAGTTGTCGGATTCAGCTCTCTGACAAATGCCTCAAGGTACAGGACAAAAGGAACACTTCAGACAAATGAAAATTTATACTCACATGTATGAAATTACACGTGTGTCTCCAGCAAGCCCAGGGCCTCCCAAGTCAACCTGTAGATATGCTGTTTAGAGAATGATTGTTTAAACAAAATGTGGGAAATTCTAGATTTCTAAATTTCCCACAGGAATTTGAGAAAATATGAATGACTTTAAACATCTAGAACCATATTTTATGCATATCATTTTCATCATTATAAGAAATGATTCTTATTTGAAAGGCTGAGAAAGAATTATATTTTTCTCAGGACCATAAAATCTCCCCCAAATACTTTCAGGTTAAATTTCTGACATGTATGAAAGAATGCAAATTACATATTTAATTTCTAGTGTCCTGCAGTATAGATTTTTTTCTCTTTGCTATCATATTCATCTTTTAATGATACATATGTCTAAGTTCAATCAATATTGTAAATATATATATTGAAGAAAATGCAACATTAGGCAGTCAAGTCTGACTTTTATTACTGCAACAAAATGCTGTGCTCTAAAGTAATCTGGGGAGGAAAGGTCTCCCCAGCCCCACCCTTCCCCCACCCACCCTCCTCCCCCTATTACAGTTTATGGGCCATCATGAGCGGAAGTTAGTATAGGAACTCAAGGCAAAAACCTGTAGGCAAAAACTGGAGACCACAGAGAAGTACTGCTTGTTGGCCATCACTTGCTCCGTTTTCATTCTTATACACCTCAGAACCACCTGCCCAGGGATGGCATTACCAAGAGTGTGGCCTTGGCCCTCTCATACCAGTCATCTCATACCAACCAAGAAAATGGCCCGCCCACTGACTGCCTATTAGCCAATCAGATGAAGGCAGTTTCTCAATTGAGGCACCCTCGTCTTAGATGACACTAGCTGGTGTCAACTAGACAAAAACAAAACAAAACAAACAAACAAACCAACAAAAAAACCAGCACACAGTCTAGACCAAAATGAAGACAACATTGCAAAAGAACTCACTGCAGAGTTCAGCCCCAAATGAACTAAAACATCTTCTTCTTTTGCCTTTTAGGATTCTCTTTTCTTTTGATATTATTTTTCTTGATCTTCTCTCTTCATTTTCATGGTAGCCTGTTACTTTCACAAACCTTTGAAATTGCGTTTTATTAATCTAAATGTGTGTGTTGGGTTGTGCATGTACCTCCACATGCATGAAGACTCTTCCTTCTGCTGTATGGGTCCTAGACAGTAAGTCACCAGGCTTGGTGGTAGGTCTCTTTATATGCTGAGCCATTTCAACAGTCTACCTATAAATACGATGGCAGGTTCTACATATGCCCATTGGTACAAAGGTGGCATAAATGTTTGGAGGTAACCATCAGCTTTCTAATGGGACTTTAGGCCTATTCCACAGAAGGAAGCTCAGGCCTGGTGCTGCAAATGTGACCAGTAACTCTTGGCTACACACACTACCACTGTTTTGCTGAAGGGACTGCTTTCCACCTACTGATCTCTATGTGCATAGATTAGTGCAATTCTCACCCCCACCAGGGAAGTTTCTCTCTAGGTAGAATGGCAGTTAATACAGAGGCTCAGAACTGGTCAAAGTATAGAAACTAAGTATATGTGGAGTGCTTACACGCTAAATGGGACATCTATGTCTTATACTTTCCCAACAATGCTCCAGAAAGAAGCATCTCAGAAGAAGGGGCAGAAGATTGTAAATGCCAGAGATAAGGAAAGATGGCTGAGAAGTAACGTCTTTTGGATATGGCAAGTCCATTATATTTCTGGACTCACTGCAAAATCTGAACCTGATCAAAACAGTCAATGCACCCAAGGTCCTACCCTTATCTGACGACCTGTTGGAAGTGGATGGCCACTAGGAAAGGAATACTTAGTTTTCTTCAGCAGTGAGGCTTAGTATGTTGCCCATGCATCAGTGGATAGCACCTCACCCCCATGTGCATCTGTGTAGGATTAACTGCACTTGGTGAGTTATTGAAAGAGGAAGAGGAATGAAGTTGGAGGAAACGGGGTGAGTCCAGGGGAAGTTGGAGAGGAGAGGAGAGGGGAGGGGAGGGGAGGGGAGGGGAGGGGAGGAGGAGAGGAGAGGAGATGATCTAATGCATTTTATTCATGTATGACATTACTAAAGAACAAGTTAGAGCAAATACATTCTTTTCTTTAAAACATTGCTTTAAGAATTCCATGACTTGACAGAGAATATGTGTATGCAAGATGCATTCTAGGCCCGAATCAGCTAATTCTCTCTCCTTCATATCTACATGAGTAAGTTCTGTTTGCATCCTGTCTAGAAGAGGATATTATAAACTATGCTTCACTGTTCTCTTCTTTGCTCCACCTGATACAATTCCACGAGTGCCACATGACAGAGAGTACAGTAAAGGAGTACTGTGGGGAATAGCAGTAGGTATGAGCTTGCACACTTGTTATTGTTTCCTTTGAATTTTTTATTGTTTTTATTGAGCTGTATATTTTTCTCAGCTCCCCTCCCTTCCTCCCCTCTCCTCTTCTACCCTCTTCCCTGGTCCCAGCATTGCCAATTTACTCAGGAGATCTTGTGTTTCTTCTACTTTCCATGTAGATTAGATCTATGTATGTCTCTCTTAGGGTCCTCATTGTCGTTTAGGTTCTCTAGGGTTGTAAATATTATCCTGATTTGTCATCGCTTTATATCTAAAAGTCACTTATGAGTGAGTACATATTGTATTTGTCTTCCTGGATCTGGGTTACCTCACTCAATATGATGTCTTCTAGATCCTTCCAGTTGTCCACAAATTTTAAGATGTCACTTTTTCCCTCTGTGTAGCCCTTCATTGTGTAAATATACCACATTTTTCTTTATCCATTCTTTGTTTGAGGGACATTTAGGATGTTTCCAGGTTCTGGTTATTACAAATAATGCTGCTATGAACATAGTTGAGCACACGTCCTTGTGATATGATTGAGTGTCCTCTGGGTATATACCCAAAATTGGTATTGCTGGATTTTGAGGTAGGTTGTTTACTAGTTTTCTGAGAAATCATCATACTGATTTCCAAAGTGACTGTATCAGTCTGCACTCCCACCAGCAATGGAGGAGTGTTCCCTTTACCCCACATCCTCTCCAGCATAAAAATTGGGCTGGAATGATGGCTGAGAGGTTAAGAGCACTGGCTGTTCTTCCCTTGAATTTTTAACCTGACCTTTCTAAGTAGCTTTACAGTTTGACATCGAATGTAGTCCACTGTGTCTTCTTAGATGTTTGCTATCCTAAGCTGCTTAGATTTAATGTATCAGAAAGGAAAATACGTGTATTTGCCATCTTTCTATTTTTACCTATCTTGAGCTTTAAAATATATCTCTACTATTGAACACAGAAAGGACGGTACTGTGGCTTGGGTTTTCAGTTTACCTTCTGCTAAGACAAAAAAACAGTAAGGTAAAGATGCAATAGTGATTGGGTGTGCGCCTAGTTAAATGTTTTCATTCATTCATTCATTCGTTCGTTCGTTTGTTTGTTTGTTTATTTATTTATTTATTTATGGTTTTTTTGAGACAGGGTTTCTCTGTAGCTTTGGGGCCTGTCCTGTAACTAGCTATTGGAGACCAGACTGGCCTCGAACTCGTAAAGATCCACCTGCCTCTGCCTCCCGAGTACAGGGATTAAAGGCGTGCGCCACCACCGCCCAGCACTGTTTTTATTTTATTTTTATGTGTATCCGTGTTTTGCCTGTTTGTGCATTTGTGCACCACTTGCTACATTCAATGACTGCAGAGGCCAGAAGAGGGTGTTTGATCCCCTGGAACTGGAGTTACAGATGGATGTGAGCCACTGTGTAGGTGCTAGAAGTTGAACTTGGGTCCTCTGGGAAAACAGCCAGTGTCCTTAAGCAGCTAAGCCATTTCTTTTAGCCCTAAGGGGTTCTATTTATAAACAATATCTAAACCTGTGGAATGCATGTTGGGAACTACTCTAAAAGGAAGGAGTCCCCAGTGAAACTCCTCCAGCTTTCTCTACCTCTCACCCCTTCCCCCTTTCTTTCTTCTTTTCTCCCTGAAATACACTCTAGAAATAAAGCCATCACCTTGAGCACAGCATAGCAGAGGGGTAGGAATTCTGGGATTCTTGATATTATTGTTCAGTATCATACCAGCCCTTAGAAATTTCACCTACACTCTACTCTTATGTGACAAAAGGAAGTCCATTACTTACATCGTTTATACTTCATGGACCTTATCACCAAGTTTAATCTATGCTGATGTGATAAACTCAAATACTCAAAGAGCTGGAAATTCAAGACACAAGACAGAAATGGTTATGCAACACATACCCTCTCCATCTTACTGCATTGTGACCCTTAGCAGTAAAGGCAGAGACCACAAAAATAAAGTGTATTTTTTAAATGATTAGATTTCGTCATTGTGGTGGTTTGAATAAAAATGGCTCCGCTAGGAACATTATTAGGAAGCGTGGTCTTGCTGGAGTAAGTGTGTCCTTATTGGAAGAAGGGTGTCACAGGGAGTAGGCGGGGCTTTGAGGTTTCAGAAGCTCAAACCAGGCTCAGTGTCACTCTCTTCCTGCTGCCTGCCAATCTGGATGTAACACTCTCAGCTACTCTCCTGTCCCATGTCTGCCTGCACACCCTCCTGCTTCCTGCCATGACAACAATGGACTAAACCTCTGAACGTAAGCCAGCCCCAATGAAATGTTTTCCTCTCTGAGAGTTGCTATGATCATGTTGTCTCTTCCTAGTGATAGAAACCCTACCTAAGCCAATCATGACCAACACAGGACCTCGGAATGATTTCTAAGAGTGAAGCCTTAACACAAAACACAGAAGGGAGGCTTGTGTGATTCTAGCTCTCTGTGTGGAAACCTTGACATTTCAGCGGCTTCGTCCACAACTCTGCAATCTGCTGCTGTGTACAGCATCTGAAGGAGACATGTAGCATACGTGTTAGCACGTGGTTGGCTTGATGGTGGTTTCTCTTTATGGGACTGGGAAGTGAAGTCTTCAGTGGGTCACCTTTGACTGAAAGGACTAAGGGCATGTTTAGACTCCACTCTGGGGTGTTCACGGCAGCAGTAGCTGAGCGCACCAAGAGAAGATTAGGGCTTTTAAGCTGTCAGTATAATTATTACTGATGCACATCAAAGTGCCGATTCCTTATGTTTGCATTTTGTAATTAAGCAAATTGATGTCAGCAAATATAATAACTTTGTGCTTTGTTGTGTTTACTTTCGTAGATCATCCTAATTGACCATTAAATTATAGGCAAAAAAATTAAAAGATTACATTTAAAAGACACAAAATGTAAATTTGTTTCATTTATTTTTCTCATATTTCATCTCATTTCTTTGTCCCTGTCTTGTGCAGGCCTTGTGCTGGAAGAGGAAATGACCAGAATTACAGGCATGTTTATTGTAGTTTTGTTCTCAATGGAAACCCTTCTAGGATGAGAACGAACAGAAAAGCACCTGTCCTCCCATAGCCCTGTCTGATCCGTGACTATTGACCACTTGTAGCTCTTTCTGGAAGTTTATCTTCATGCTACGCATGACCATCATGTGAGAGTTGGAATGTAATTGGCCCCCATAATCTCATCTAGGGAGTGGCACTATAGGGAGGTAGATATGTCTTTGTTGGAGTGGGTGTGGCACTGGTGGAAGAAGTGTGGCACCGTGGGGGTAGACTTTGAGTTTCCCTATGCTTATGGATACTGCTCAGTGGGACAGTTGACTTCCTCTTGCCTGCAAAGTGTAGGACTCTCAGCTACTACTCCAGCACCACGTAGGTCTGCACACCACCAGGCTCCCGCCATGATGATAATGGACTGAACCTCTGAAACTGTAAGCAAGCCTCTCCAGTTAAATGTGTTCCTTTATAAGAGTTGCCATGATCATGGTGTCTCTGAACATCAAGAGAAGTCCTAAGATACTTTTAGAGTTAACATACTGTGATGAAAAAACAGTTTCCACCTTGAACCTGGAGGAAATAATGGTGGAACTTCTATTATTCAGCTTGAAAAGTGATTCTCTAATACAGTGAGGTCATTTTATTAGATTTCAAGGCCATAATGGAATATAAAATTCAATCCATCAGGATCCTTTTTTAATTTAGAATGGATATTGAATTTCTGCCTGTACTTATTCGGTATCTATTCATTTGATTGACAACTTTTTTTTTTTACTTTGATCTACTGAAGGGATTTATTAGGTAAATTTTTACTCTTTTAATTGTGTTTCTGTTTACCCGATAAAGCCTTTATTAGCCCATGAGGCTGTTTTTACTTCTGTATACAGCTGTATCTAATGTTGGAATATTTTATGTTATCCTTTGTGTCTTGACCATATGTGCTCGGTTTCAAATCTGAGTTATCTTACACCTGCAAAATTAAGGTATATTTGCTTGTGATGTGGAACTGTTAAATATCATGGGATGATAAAAACCCTTATAATTATAGGTCTACCAATAAAATGATTTATTTTGAGTGGGGGGGCAAGTCATCAACAACAATCTTAAAGGTTTTTTTTCACGATTTCCTGATGTAAGTTTTCTGCTGTTTCTTGGGTCACCTCCTCATAACTACTAAATCAGTCTTCTACAGGTCCAGAAGCTTTAGTATAGAATCAGTATATTGAGCCTAATTCCCCTCCATTCTTGGATTTACCTAATTTTCCCTTTCTATTAATTACTGTCATTATTTAAATTGTTGTGGCATGATTTTCTTTTAGAAAAAAATTGATGGATTTACTACTATTTTGTTTAGGATGTAAATCTTGGTGATATTCGCAATTTGGAATTTTAATATAATACCACCACTACTCTTTAATATATCCCTGGAATTAATAAAAGCTATAGCCCTGGAGGATAAGGAAAGAGGTGTGGAGATAGGTGGTGTGCCAATCAATAACTTGCGTTTCCCTGACAATACAGTATTACTTGCTGAAAGTTCAAATGAGCTGCAGGCCATGGTACATAGAATGGTGGAAGTCGGTGAAAACTTTGCTATAAAACTAAACATCGAGAAGAATGAGATACAACAAACACATGGGAAGGGGGCACAAGGATTTTAACATTGTAATAAAGAATCAGAACCTCAAGCAAACAGTCAACTTTGTCTATCTGTGAGGAAACCTCAGTTCAAAGGAGGAAACTATTTCAGACTTCAAGAGACGGATAGGGATAAGGAGGCCTGCATTCCAGGCACTAGAAAAGGTTTGGTCAGCGAGAGACATAACAATAACAACAAAATTACAAGTACATGAGACTCTTGTCTTGAGCTGCGTTCTTTACAACTCTGAGACCTGGACAATGAAGCGCTCCTCAGAACAGTGACCGAATGTACTCGAGATAGCATGTCTCAGGGGGATTCTAGGTGTCACAGGAAGAGATAGGCCATGCAACAATGACATTAAGAAACATCTCCATCTACATTAGGATGTGAACTACAACATATGGCAATGGCACTTGAGATACTTCAGCCATGTTATGAGAATAAATAGCGGCAGATACATGAAGACAGCACGGCTCAGAGGAGGGCACTGGATAAGGCGAAAAGGAAGGCACAGAAAATGCTGGATAGACAGCATAGAGGAAGACTGTGGAACCTTGGGTATGACAATCACACAAGCATCTAGGACTGCCCAGCATAGGAAAGACTTGAGACCCATGAAAAATGGGCTGCCCATGCAAGTTTAAGCATTGTCAGGGCATAAATGAATAAATGAACACAATCTGGAAGATCCTACTCAGTCTGTCTTACTGTATCTCTTATATAAGAGCCAATATGATAATTTTGAATGTTTCAAGAAAACGTTTACAGAGATAAATATATGAATTAATTTTCCCATGGGCAAGTGTTGCATATTAAAAAATGTATGAGCTATAGAAAAAGCATGTATTGGCTACAAACTTTGTATGCATTTTCCATATAAATATTTGGTGTGCTTTACCCACCTTACTGCTTTGCACATTGTGCAAGCTCTGATTCACATCTAAGAACAAATGTGTAATTTTTCTTTAAAAGGAAAGGAATAGACTATCTTTGATTTGCATTTTAAGCACTTAATGATTTTTCCCTTCACATAACAAATGTTAATTCAGCAGCAAGACAAAGCATACATCTTCTCAGAATATTTCTGAATTATGCTAAAATTTTTATCTCAAGAATTTTTGTTGATGAGAAGACCACAGGAAGAAAGATGGTGAAAGATTGTTACCATTTTAAAGCACAATTTATTTAAGAAGCACATCTGCTATCAACAAACCTGGTAACGTCGATAGCGCTTGACCCAAATACTCAGAAGCCTCCTTGCCAGCAGAGGAAACACGTGACACTGGAGCTGTCCTCACTGGCTCTCCACACACTGCAAACCATCAGACATTCGCCTGGCAAAGCCAGACCCTTCCTATCACAGCAGGCATTGCTGCTCTAAGTCCACATAGCTGCAGCCTGCATTACAGCACCCAGGGCCATGCCCCGGCTGCACCTGCAACTGCTTCTCACTGGAGAAATGCCCTTCCTCTATCTCTGCTTCATAATTATGAATTGTAGGAAACACATTTTCCTGCCTCTGATTTTCCGTTTAG
Organism: Arvicola amphibius; assembly: GCF_903992535.2. Lineage (NCBI taxonomy): Eukaryota > Metazoa > Chordata > Mammalia > Rodentia > Cricetidae > Arvicola > Arvicola amphibius. The sequence goes on along the minus strand of NC_052049.1, from coordinate 92,291,802 downwards.
CTCTTATACAAAATGCATTCTTACATTAAGTTGAGCATGACATTTCGGGGATGAAGCAATAAGCATGCTCTGTTAAGCAAATTACATATTAATTTAGTATTCCCAGGCAGAGCTAGTCCTTTTTTCTTTCCTTTCTTTTCCTTTCCTTTTCTTTCTTTTCTTTTCTTTTCTTTTATCGCTTGCCCATTAAAAGGATAACCAAGCAACACTGGTGAGGTGGTGATGTTTCAAGCTTAATTTAAAGGAATACAATAGAAAGATTTATATTGATTAAGTGTGTCTCTATTTAGTAATGTGTTTCCTAATTTTGTCCTAATCAGTGCATCTCCTATCAGTGTGAAATGCACAGTTCACAGGAAGCAATAGGGAGTTATATCAAAATAAGTCCAAAGGGAATTAAAAGCAGAACAACCCCATAATTGAACAAGTTCATTGAACAATTTAATCAACTTCTTGGTTCAGAGGACCCTGTAAATTTTGCTTCATCCTAGAGGCCTTGAACTGGTTCTATATGAATATTAATATCATAAACTTTGTTTATAGTGCTGAGAAATGAAACCTGAGCACAGTCATTCACCAATACCCTAAATGATTTATCAAGTTAATACACCCACACACTAATCGTTCTACAACTTTGCTCAATTTAGGTCACCCCAAGTGATTCTATCCACATGAAACATGCACACACAGCGCAGAAAAAAAAATTGCCACTGACATGCACATAAAATACAGGCCCAGTAATAGGTGTTCCTGATAGCCAAGTACCCTGTGCCAAGGGAGAGGAGTGCAAGCTGCAGAGGTGGAAAGCTTTGGTGCAAGCACAGTGTACGTTGAACTTATCTTCCACACACTCTGCAACACCCCACACCCTCGCCTCTATAATCAATCCTCTTTGCTTCCTGGAAAGCTTTGTTTCTACTTTCATAACATCTGAAAGTTTATGAATCTCCAGGTTTAGGACTCACAAATGAAAGAGTCTAAGATTGACTTAATTCATTCAATGGGATTATCTCCAGTCGCATCCATTTTTTTCTACATTGTATAACTTGATCCTTTCCAGTTAAAAATATATTTTATGTATGAACTGCATTTTTCCACCCACTCCTCTGTTCTTGGGCACCTAGACTGGTTTCTTAACCTAGTGTAATGCCACAGGAAACACTGCAGATTTCTCTGTGGTGTGTTGAGCTGGGGAAGTCAGGAATGCACAAAGGGACACACACACACATGACAACCTGGTAAGCGGTGTTTAGGTTTTTTGAGGAGTTTCTACATTTATTACTATAGTGGCTTTGATGATTCACATTTCCACCAATGATGTATGAGAGCCATTTTTTGTCTATACTCTAGCCACTATTTGTTGTTGCTTGTTTTCTTGGTGCCCTCCTGACCAGGGTAAGAGGGAATGTAGATGTAGCATTTATTTGCAAGTCTTATGACTGATGATACACCTTTTCATATGTTTATGGGTCATTTGTTTCTTGTATTTTAAGAAATGTCTGTTATTTCCATTCGCCTAGTTATTTATTGGGTTGATACCTCTTTTAGTTTGTGGAGCTCTTGCTTGGTATATTCCAAATATTAATCATCTGTCACATATATAGGCAGCGAATGCTTTCTCTGCTTCTGTAACTTCTATCTTCACTTGATTAATTGTTTCCTTTGCTGTGTAGAAGGTTTTCAATTTTATGAATCCCATATGTCAAATGGTGGCACTAGGCAAATGGAGTCCTACCCAGAATGTGCTTGCGTCTGATAAGCGTCTTCCCTCTTTTACTGTCTGTCAATTTTAGAGTTTCAGACCTTCCATTAAGGTTGTGGTTTGATTTGGAGATGGTTTTAAACACAGTGAGCGATGTGTATCACATTTCATTCTTCTATGTGTGGATATCCAGTTCCTTATCATCAATTACTGAAGACAGACAATTGTTTTAGCTCTCCACTGTCTTAGACACATGGATATAAAATTTAAGACTAAATTAATATCTCTGAAAAATAATGGAGATTATATGGAATCTGTAGATTGCTTTTGATAGTGCAATAGCTAATCTTGGTTGTCAAATTGAAACGCCAATGAAGAGAAAGTCTCAATAGAAAGATTGCCAGAATATGATTGGCTAGTGAGCAAAGACCACATGAAAGCCTGGTGTCTGGGTAGCAACCTATGGCATTGCTGGAGTCTGAGGGCCATGTAGATCTGAGTGACTTGTGCTGACACCAAAGGCCATGCTGTCTTCTGGGCCCAGGCTGTTATTAAGGACCATGTCTGAATTTGTCACCCTACAGCCGCCAGGGTATGAGTTGATGTCCGTGGCTCCTGTTGCTATTGAGGGCCCTGTGGATATCTGGTACACGGTCAGCCTCCAGAGACCACGGTGGTGTCCAAGGGTCATACTGCAGCCCTGGGCCATATAGATCTGAGTGGGCTGTGCTGCCACCTGGAGCCAGGATGTCCTCTGGGCCCAAGCTGCTGCTGTGGGTCATGTCTGGTTCCATGGCCCAGCAGTTGGGGTCTATGTTGATGTCTGTGGCTGGTGTTACTTCCACAGGGGACTACAGGTCCCATGCATTATGAAATCAAAGGGCTGTGCTGACCCAGTCTGTCCTTTGCTAACCCAGACCCTCAATGGTGAGCTGCCCTCCCCAACATCCCACTCCATCCCCAGCAATCGGGAGAGATGAACCCACCCTTCACTACAGTCATGGGAGAACTGGCTACAAATTTTCATAGTGGCTGTCCTGGTTTGTTCTTTGACCAAGAGTTTGTAAATCTTCCTCTTTCCCTACATCCTTGAAAATAGTTGTTGCCATTTCCTTTCTTGATATTAGTTACTCTTATTGAATTAGCTGGAATCACAGAGCGCTTCTAATTTGTATTTTTCTGATGACTAAAATATATTTATTGAATATTTATATGAACTCTTTTTAAACTATTTGTTCTATTCTGTTCTGTTCTTTGACTCATTAATTGAAAGCAAGAGAGGATAGATAGATAGATAGATAGATAGATAGATAGATAGATAGATGATAGATAGATAGATGATAGATAGATAGACAGACAGACAGAGAGAATGAACTAGGGACGCATATCACTTTTAAAATCACACCCCTGATAATGTTTTCTCTCTCTGATCAGCCCCATCTCCTAAAGGCTTTACCACCTCCCAGTAGTTCCATGGCTGGAGATCAAGCGTTCAACATATGGGCCTTGGCAAATACTCCAATTCTAAATACAGCAATGTGTATTCAGAAGCACATGTTTTAAGCACATCCACACAGGCAAACACACACACACATACACACACAAATGTGCATTTACCATATTGTGATACACACACACTTATCTATACACATACTTCTGGAACAGCATTTTTGCACTGGAATGTGGCTATAATGTGTAGCTGTAACATGATTGCTTCCTTAAATTTAAGGTATTCCTCAATTAAAAATAATAGTTTAATAAATCTCTTGCAATCCTTTTTGTATCTTTTTGTATCATTAAAAGAGACTCAAGTGCATGTTTATAAGTACTTAAAGCACATTAAAAGTGATCATATATCACAGATGAGACAATTGTATATTGCATAAATATGTAGTAAATGACTATTCAGGGAATAAAGCCATAAAACTTCCCACTATAATCTATATACCAAACATATGTTGATAGTTTAAAGGATTATTAGGGAGACATAAAATATAAAGATAAAATGAGTATACAATACAGCTGATTATTTGTATGATATCTGGGTTTGAAATACTTCTTCATATATGTAAAAAATGAAAAGGATGAACAACAATATTAACAAATTTAACATAAAAATTTTGAAAATGTGATCTTCAACTTTGTAAAATTTTGAAAGGAAGACATGGTGGAGCAGTGGTGCCACATCTGAGCAACCAATCCTTTTAGTGCAGAAGCTCATGAGTCAGGAAAATGATGGAAATTTCCATTACCCAAAGGATGCCTGCTACTTAAATGCTCAAGATTCTTTGCAGTGTCAAATGAAGATGTCAACACCGAGAGCAAATAACGCTATGCAGATGAGTTGTCCATGAACATCAATTGACATGGGAATAAAAAATAGGCAGTGAAATTCAGCTGCACAGGTGCTCCTATGCCCAAGGAGATGTGCTGTAGGCAGGGACTGCACCGAGAGAAGGCCAAGTCCCCCAAGAGGACCAGGCAAAAATAAACAACTGTGACATGGTGAAGCTCTGAGCTCAGGCCACAGGGGAGCTGGCACGAAGGGTCGCAAAATCATGGGACACATAAGGAGGACAGGTAGTGTGAACTGCTGAATCCAGGTAGCAGTCACTTGCTAGGTCATTGTAGTTTTCTTTCAGCTTTCCTCGAAGTTTGGAAAATTTTGTAATAAAATGTATGGAGTAGAAATTATCTCCTAAACTACTATGTTTGAAAGGCAAATAATATAAAAAGAATTAAGAGACATGAAACAAGTTTTCAAACTTCCAAATGAATTTTTAAAAATGCAAGTTAAAGTACACATTATAAGATTTGGGGGGGCTCAGCGTGTAACGGCACTGATTTCCAAGCCTACGAACTTGTGGAAAGAGAGAGTCAACTACAGTATGTTGTCTTCTGACTTTAACATGCATGACCTTACACACATGTGTGCACATAAACACATAATAAATAATTAAATAAATACATGTAAACATTTTAAAGGTGACATAAGTTTTATCAGTTGCATTATTGGATTACAAAACACAGTAGTAAAAAAAACAAATATACTAATCAATGAAATAGAATAGAGACCCTAGGAATAAACCTATACAGCTACAGATGTCTAATTTTTTGACAAGGATGTTAAAAACACACGTTAGGGGAAAATACCACTTCTACACATGTTGCTGGGAGCATAACTGAGCCAGTGTGAAAACTCTGAAGTGGACTGGTTCCTATCCACGATACTTGTGCCAGGCTAGGGTCAGAGAGAGCCAGCAGGCAGCTGACAACCTCTTCTAGACAAGGGTACCATAGTTGTACCACAGGCTAAAGGGGAAATAGGGGCTGCAGCTATGTGAAGCAGTGTTAGGGAGCTGCAGACAGGGAGACAGCCGAGCATTCACTGCTATGACTTGCTTTCATGGAAGCCTAAAGCTGAGTTTCTTCAAGAATTCCTGGAGTGACAAGCACAAACAGTATGTGGAAGGGGTCACAGCTCCCACTTCCAGTATCTTACTCTCTCAATGCTTTTACCAAATACCACGACAAAACCATGACTTCAGGGAAAAATGAGTTCACAGTATGAGGGTCCCATTCTCACAACGAAACAGTTCTGATGGCAGAGGGTCGCGACAGCTGCATGGAGCCTCATGCATAGTCAGGGAACAGAAGTCAATGAATTAGCAGTCTTGTGCAGTTTCTTTATCTTTTCCATTCAACCCAGGATCTCATCCCATGAGATGAAGCTGCCTATAACTAAGCTGAGTGTTCCCACCTCAGTTAAAATTACCTAGATGATTTCTCTAGGCATCCCCAAAGACCAGCCTAGACTATATAATCTCATGCAAATTCCCTCAGACTGAGTCCTAGGTAATTCTAGGAATCTGGAAAAGTCTAGTTACAGACTACAACGCATCAAAAAGCAGAAAAGAGATCATGTTGTGCCCAGAGTGCCTACTGATAATATCTACAGCACAAGTCACACATCTATAGCTCAGGAATCATTTGGGAAGATGGAGGAGAAAGGTTGTAAGAGTCAGGGGAACAGGAAGTCAGGAAGATGACAGAAAGATTGGGTCTCATAGAAATGTCAGCAAAGCTACACCCATGAGGTCTCATCGACATGACTGCCTAAACATGACCTGAGCAAGGGAAATAGACATGCTAACATGGAATGAAGAAAGCTCACAAGGCCTCAAACCCTGTGAAAGATAATTAAGGAATGCTGAGAGCAGGAAAACATTCTTCCCTAGAGAGGAGCATTTTCTCTCCTCTTAATTGGTTATTCAATGCCAATGGTCAGCCCTAAATCCATATGAATACAAGCAATGTTATACAGATTGAACATGTTTTATTTACGTATTTAGGAGGGTGTGTGTGTGTGTGTGTGTCTGTCTGTCTGTCTGTCTGTATGTATGTATGTATGTACACTCTTGCACTCAAATGCATCAACGATTAAAGAAAAGGAGACCATGAATTGAAAAAAAGAGCAAGAGATTATAGGGAAGGGGTTCCTCATGCTGCAGTAACCCTCTCCTAACATAAATTTATCTTCATTACTACTTCATAACTGTGATTTTGCTACTCTTGGGAATCATAATGTCAACATCTGTGCTTTTTGATGGTTTTAGTTGACCACTGTGAAAGTGTTGTTAGCCAACCCCCGACGGTGTTGCAGCCCAAAAGTTGAGAACTGCTGGGTTAGAGGAAAGAAAAAGAAGGGAAAAATGAGGTCATTATATCATATTTCCAAAAGATACTGTAAAAATCATACACAGAAAGTAAAATGAAGAAAGAAAGTTACATCAGCTCACCAATTAAAATGCAGAATAATGGATAAACAACTAGGATTCATCCATCCATTTTCTTCAATAAACACATATCACTGATAAAGATATCTTCAAGTCAAAAGATGAAAATCAAACTACCAAGCAAATGAAAGCAAATGGCACAGTGATTCTAAAGTGGACATCAAATGAAAACTACTCAGAAGAGATAAGGACGACTATGGCATGTTATTAAAGAACTCAATTCACCAAGAATGTATACCAGTTTGTAAAGATACCTGCATCAAATCCAGGAGATCCCATTTTCAAAAAACAAAAGGCTTGAAAGAGAGATGCTGATACAATAATAGTGGGAGACTTCAAAATCCCAGGCTCATCATTAGTTAAGTATTACAACAAAGAATCTGCAGATTTAAAGTACACCATAGATCACTTGGACTGAACAAATTCCTACAGAAAAACCGATCCAACAGCAATAAAGGACAAGTTAAGCTCAGAAGCCGACACAGCCTTCTCCAATACTGATTACATGTAGACCACCAAGGAAGTCTTAACAAATACAGAACAATTAAAATAATTTCTTTTATGCTATTAATAATGGTGGAAATAAACTATATATGAGAAACTATAAAAACCACAGAAGATAAACAAACACTTTAAGACTAGCTAGCAATGAACAAAGGCTCAATGGAGATATCTGAAAGAAAAAATTTTAAATCTTTGAAGTCAAATAAAATTTATTATAAAATTTATTTCAAGCCATCAGAATATCTGGAATGTTGTTAAGATAATTTAAAAGGAACATTTATATTCATGCATCTCTACATGAAATAAATTAGTGTCTAATAAATAACCTAATCTTTATCTCAAGGTCTTAGAAAAAAATTAGAAAAACATCAAAATGAAGTAAACAACAGGAAATAACACGTGCCCTGGAAGAAACTAATAAAATATAATGCAAAATATAAGTAGACTTAAAAATTAGATAATATTCCAGGACAGGCTCCAAAGCCACAGAGAAACTCTGTCTCGAAAAACCAAAAAAAAAAAAAAATTAGATAATAATCCTGATCAATAAAAAAGGTACTCATCAAAATTCAACGCAGCTTCAAAGAAAGAGTCCTGAAAATACAAGGAACAGAAAAATACAAGAACACACGCAAACAAGATAAATGTTACATACAGTGAATCCATATTGTCTACATCATACTAAATAGGGAAAAGTAAGAGCATTTTTTTTTAATTTGGAAAGAACAATATGTCCTTGTCCACTCTCTCCACTCTTTTCAGTACTGTGTTTAGCACTTTTACTATAGCAGCAAAATAATACAAATAATCAAATGGATATAGAGAAAGGAAGCCAAAGCTTCACTATTCATACACATTATGATCTTATACTTGAAAATTCCTAAGAACATTATCAGAAAACTTATAGAACTGATAAACTCTTATAGCAAAATAGTAAAACATAAAATAACGCACAAAAGTCAATAGCTTTTCTATAACAATAGCTACCTTGCTGAGAAAAAAATTTGGATGAAGAATATCCCATTCATAGCCATTAAAATAATGGGATAAAGCCTGACTATCGTGATGACTATCGTAGTGAAAACCCTAAAACTCTGAAGAAGAACTGTAAGGAGACGGTGGAAAATGAAAGACCACTCGTAATCCCAGACTGGCAGAATTACCTTTTTTTTTTCAAATTCAGACTAAATGAATTTATTCTTGTTTGTTTGCTTGTTTTGTTTTATTTTTCAAGACAGGGTTTTTCTGTGTAGCCCTGACTTTCAGAATTAACATTTTGAAAAATGATTACTAAATGTTGTCAGATTCAGTGCAATGTCCATCAGAGGTTACTCGTCTCTGAAAACACTACTCTTTAAACTCAGTATGGAACCAAAATCATTATAAATAGCCAAATTAATCTGAAATAAAAATAACACCGCTGAAGGCCTAATATTTGATCTCAAATTGTACTACATTGTCATAGTAACAAAGAAATCGTGGTACTAGCATAAAACCAGATACATAGATCAGTGGGAAAAAAAAATCAGACCACCCAGAAAGTACTACAAAGTTACAGCTACCTTATTTTTGACAAAACTGTTGAAAATACACATTGTAGAAAAGCTTCTACAAACATTATGAGGGAAGTGGATGTCCACCCGAAGGGCAGCATTAGATCTGCTACCCCCAACCCGACAAAAACACTTCGAAAATGGGACAAAGGCCTTATTTGATATCAGACAACCTGATCAATACATTGTCGAATGTACTAAATAGGCAGTTCTCAAAGGAAGAAAGAGATATGGGTGATAAATATTCAGAAAAACGTCCAACATTCTTAACTATCTGCTGATTTCAACTTAAAACTTCTTTGAGATTCTCCCAAATCCCAATAAGAATGGTTATCACCAAGAAAACAAATCATATAGTACAGGTGGCAGCATGGGAAACACATACAGTTGCTCTGCTGCTCAGGATGTTAACTGGTAGAGCCACTGTGGAATCCAACTGAATGTTTCTTTTTTAAAAAAAAAAGCTAGTAATGGAAATATGGTATGGCCCAGCTATCCCAGGCATGGCCATATGCATAAAGGACTCTAAGTGATACTTTCATATTCATAGGGTTTTGTTGCTCTGACAATAACCATACTATGAAACTTGCCTCAAGGACACAGTGGAACTTTACACAGACATTAAACAAAATAGATAAAATCATGGAATTTGCAGAAAAATGGGTAAAACTTGAGATTAGTTTGCTAAGCAAGATAAACTAGACTTAGAAAGACAAATACTATTTTCATTCATGTGTATGCATGTGTTGAAATATAAAGGGGGGCATAAGAGAGTGGAACAGACTAAAGGGGAGAATTGTGGAGGAAATGTATATAATGGAATATATACGACATGAAGATTTAAAAGAAACCACTGGGAGCAAGAAGGGGCCCAGCAGGAGTAGGGCAGAAGACAGAGGAAGAAATAAGGGAAGGGGACAAATGAGAGAAGTATGTGTGAAAATGGCTCAATGAAAAAACATCACTTGTAACATGAGGGCCTGGCTTGTTTGTGTTTCTGTCCTGCCCAGTTCTCCACAGATGGCAAGCCCCAAAGAAAATCACACAGAGATCTCTATAAGTTATAAAGCTGATTGGCCCATTAGGTCAGGCTACTTATTAGCTCTTGTAGCTTATATTAGCCCATTGTTCTTATCTATGCTAGCCACATGGTTCAGTACCTTTCTCAGAGGGGCAGCCCACATGTTGCTTCCTCGGTGGTCTGTGCAGGACTGGGAGGAATCAACTTCCTCCTTCCCAGAATTCTCCTGCTCTCATTGTATCATTTCTACCTCCTGTCTGGTTTTCCCGCCTATACTTCCTGCCTGGCCAATCAGCGTTTATTTAAAACATGATTGACAGAATACAGACAATTCTCCTGCACCAATCACTTTGTGGGCTAATGCTAAAATTAGTATCACAAGCTCAAGTGATGGCTTAATAGAGTGCCTGCTGCTCTTCCAGAGGGCCCAGTTTGGTTCCCAGCACCTGCAGTGAGTGGTTTCCACCCTCCTCTAACTCCATCTGTGAGAGATGCTCTCTTCTGGCCTCTCTGTATACACTCACACAGTCAGACACACATACCTACCATCAAAACAAATCATAAAATAAATTTTAATGAAGTATTAAATGAAAGAGAGCAAAAATAAATCATATATTCACAAACATACATATATATGTATATATGTGTATATATGTGTATATATATATATATATAGAGAGAGAGAGACAGAGAGAGAGACACAGAGAGAGAGACAGAGAGAGAGACAGAGAGAGAGCATGGCTTCATGGCGCTTTATTAGGGAGGTTGTGAATTTTTAAATATACTACTATTGGTTTGGGTTTTTTGAGAATTTTATAAACACATTCCTGGGGGTTTGTGTAGATGTTCCCCTTAGTCTTGAGCATTTGAGTACTTGGTTTGAGCTGGTAGTGCTATCTGAGGAGGTTTAGGCATGGTCTTGATGGAGGAAGTCTTTCAATGGGAATGGGATTTGAGATTTTAAAGCCTCGTGCCATTTCCCTGTTCCCGTTTTTTGCTCCCTGCTTATGAATTAAGATGTGAGCCCTCAGCCTCTGTTCTAACTGCTGTGTCTATGGTTTGCTGCCATATCTCTGCCATCATGGACCCTTATCCCTCTGGAGCCCTGAGTCCAGATAAAGTCTTTCTTCTATAAGTTGCCTTGATCATGGTGTTTTATCACAATAGAGAAGTAATTAATATTGTGTTTTGATCAACTATACTTCCTTTCATTCAGTTTCTCCCTTATTTCTCTATGACCTTTCCTTCCAACTTCATGTTGTGCTCCTTTTAAAACTCATTGAGCATTATGAGTGTATGCATAGGCACAGAACCCTCTACTGGAGCCATGGCAGTCTCTCAGGGCTGCATCCCTCTCCCAGCACCCATCAATTGTCAATAGCTCCTCAGGTAGGTAGGGGAGAGACTCGAAGATCTCAATTTCCATATATACTTGGATTTTAGCTGCTTTGCTCTTCTGTAGGTCTTCTGCATGCATTCATAGCCAGTGTGAGCTCAGGTGCACATGACACTGTGTGTTTGAAAAAGTGTCTCTGTGGTTATCCAGGACTTCTGGCTCTTACAATCTTTCTGCCCTTTCTAAAGATCCTTAATTTTTTTCTTCATCAATTATGACTCTTAGTTTTGCTGGAAACAGTAGTCTTGGCAGGCATCTGGTGTTTTCTTCAAGTTTGAAACATTCCTTTTTAACGAGATGCTTCATATAACAGAAGGTGAGCAACTGAAAATAGTTTCAGGAAGCTCATGAAACCGATTAGATTCACCCGTACCTTGTCTCCCAAGAACAAACAATGAAGTCCAAAAATGACTCGGAGTCATTCTCAGATGAGTAAAGCTGCAACAAAGACTTTGAGACAGGACCATCTGTCTATAAAATGCAGAAACTAGCCAAGCCGCTTGGAAGAAGTTTATACTGACTGAGTCACTTGTAAAGGACACTATCCAACCTGTTGAAATGCCTGGAGACTGTGTAGTGTAACTCAGGTTCCTAGCTCATGGGGGATGTCACTAGTGCTGAGGAGGGCTTCAGCAATACGGATTTCTTTGAGTAATTTCTGCTCCTGTTACTCCTTACCCATATTCCTGTAAGTAATCCCAATAAAACTCTATTGGTTCACCAAGTTTGGCTTTGGTGGTATCCGTACTTTTATCTGTTGTGGGCTCCCTATTTGTGGTGAGGAGATGTGCTTGTTGTGTTTGCTCAGGGAAAATCTTCTTATATAACACATCTGTAGTCTTCGGGAACTTGTAATTTATGGGTTTAATATACTTTCCTGTACATAGAAATTTTTCTCTGTGATAACCACTTATTATTATCATAATGTTGAAATCAAAAAAACTGTACTGTTGAAACAGGGTTTGAAGCTGTAGTCACAGCACTAAGGAGATTGAGAGGGGAGAACTGCATGAGTTTTAGGCCAGAATGATAATCTGTCTCATGACAACAAGCAACAAAAATAGAAGCCACAGCACAAACAAACCTCTCTAGTTACAAAGTTCTCGTATTTTATTCTTGATTTGTTCCTGAAGGTTTCATATGAGATCATTTTAACTTGGTTCATTTTTTTTTTCTAGTATGTGATTTTGTAAAGAATTGCTTCAGGCTTAGTTTAAAAGTTTTTATTACAAGAAATTTTTACTGATATTTCCCGCAAAGATTTCTCTACCCTGTGTGCTGTCTGGACTGTCAGATACTCCTTGTAAACAGCCCCAGCCAAGCAAGGACAGTAAGCTGTGTTGTTGTAATCATTGCTTTGGTGCTGTCCCTGTAGTCCCCCAATAGTCACTCTGCCAGCACAAGTCCAGAGATAAAGAGTAAAAAATCAGAACAGAAATGGAAACATTCAAGAGCCACGCTGAAGTTCTGCCTCCCACCACAGGCTAATGGTAGAGAATAAATGAGGGCCAAGCACATATAATTTGTGTCTAGTGCCCATTTGCTCCAAATTAGCCACATTTCTGTTGCATCTAATATACTAACTCTGTATGTATGGACACCCAAAAAATCCTGTCTCTGCTATAGAAATAAACATGTGTGTCATATGTTGGTTCTGCAAGATACACCACCTGAAAGAACTCTGGTTAGAGTTTCTATAGTGGGACCATCAGTAGAAACGTGTAGAACTAGAGAAGATGTTTCCAGAAGTTATAAGTATTATTGGTGACTACCCTAATTGTCATCAGAGAGCATTCATCCAGTAACTGATGGAAACAGTCACAGAGACCCACAGCCAAAGATTAGGCTGACTCTGGGAATCATGCAGAAGAGAAGGAGAATTATAGGAGCCAAGATCTGGCCAAGGACATCGTGAGGAAATCCATAGAAACAACTAAACTTGACTCATAGGAACTCATGGAGTCTCAACTAACAACCAGGGAACCTGCATGGGATGGACCTAAGTCCTCTACATACATGTGACAGTTGTGTAGAACAGTCTATTTGTGGGACTCCTAACGATGGCAGCAGGGGCTGTCCCTAATGCTTTGGTTGGATCTCGGGAACCTATTCCTCATACTGCATTGCTTTCCCAGTCTAAATACAAGGCGAGGTGCTTAGTCTTACTGAAACTTGATATACCATGCTTTGTTGATACCCATGGGAGGCCTGACCCTTTCTGAACAGAAACAGAGGAGTGAATTAAGAAGTGTTCATGGAGAGAATGGGAGGAAAGGATGGAAGGAAAACTGTGGTTGGGATGTAAAATAAATTAATTAATAAAACTGAAAAAGAGCAAAAAGTAGAGCAACTGAAATCCTTACATACCTCACTCCCATTAAATGCGTGTGTGTCTCCCTCTCCTCTTTGCTGCTCTCTTATCCCCACCCCCTTCTTTAGAAAATCCTGTTTTTCTTGAGTTCTTTGTATATTCTGGAGATCAGACCAAGAAACTGATCATCAAAAGAACAAATAATCCAATAAAAAAGTGGAGTACAGACCTAAACAGAGAACTTTCAACAGAGGAATCTAAAATGGCTGAAAGACACTTAAGGAAATGTTCAGCATCCTTAGTCATCAGAGAAATGCAAATCAAAACAACTCTGAGAGTCTATCCTACACATGTAAGAAGAGCCAAGATCAAAAACACTGATGACAACTTATGCTGGAGAGGTTGTATGGTAAAGAGAACACTTCTGCATTGCTAGTGGGAATGCAAGCTGGTACAGCCCCTTTGGATATAAGTATGGCAATTTCTCAGAAAACTAGAAAACAACCTTCCTCAAGATCCAGCAATACCACTTTTGGGTATATATATTGAGAATCCCAAAGGATGCTCAATATTACCACAAGGACATGTGCTCAACTATGTTCATAGCAGCATTGTTTGTCATATCCAGAACCTGGAAAGAACCTAAATGTCTCTCAACTGGAGAATGGTTAAGGAAAATGTGGGTATATTTACACATGGAGTACTACACAGCAGAAAAAATGATAACATCTTGAAATTTGCAGGCAAATGGGTGGAGCTAGGAAAAATTATATTGAGTGAGGTAGCACAGACCCAGAAAGGCAATTATCATATGTACTCTCTCATAAGTGGTTTTTAAACATAAAGCAAAGAAAATCAGCCCACAAATCACAACCCCAGAGAACCTAGACAACAATGAAGACCCTAAGAGAGACACACATGGATCTAATCTACATGAGAAGTAGAAAAAGACAAGATCTCCTGAGTAAATTGGGAGCATGGTGACCATGGGAGAGGGTAGAAGGGGAAGGAAGAGGCAAGGAGGGGAGCAGAGAAAAATGTAGAGCTCAATAAAATCAATAAAAAAATAAAGAAAATCTTATTTTTGTGGTGTATTCATTTTCCAGAAACATTCTCACATGGATGAGGCTACCAAGCATGAGGTGTCTGGGCAAGAGTAATTGTGTCCTGCTATTGCTAAGCAGCTAACACTTATGAGAGTACTCCCAGTGAAAATCCTTTCATGGTTCTTTTGGGGCAACTACAATTGAAGATAACTGTGGGTCTGAGGCAATTCCTGAGCATTCTTTAGCCCAGAGCTAATTTTAAACATCACCACAGTGAAAGTGACAATGGACCCTACACTCTTCCTCTCCCTCCCTTAAAGCCTGTCTTCACGAGCTTCACCAAACCATTGTCCTGCTGTCTTGATCCACAGGATTAACTGACATCTGTCAGGACATGAGCTGCTCTGAGTTGTGTAGCTATTATTTTTCTTTGTTCAGTTTGTCAGTGACTCCTCTCTCTCTCTCTCTCTCTCTCTCTCTCTCTCTCTCTCTCTCTCTCTCTCTCTCTCTCTCTCTCTCTCTCTCTCTCCAGTGCCCATATCTAAGACCAGTTTCTATTTTTTTCCCAGCTTTTCATCTATCAAAAAAATCACCAGAGGACTTTCAGAATCTTCCATCTCCATATCACAATGTCTTTGAGTATTGGAAGCTGGGAGTGTCTATTTCTTTTTATTTCTTTTCTTTTTTTTTTCTCCAGTTTTTCAAAACAGGGTTTCTCTGTAGCTTTGGAGCCTGTGCTGGAACTAGCTCTTGTAGACCAGGCTTAACTAGAACTCACAGAGATCCACCTGGCTCTGTTTCTCACGGGCTGGGACTAAATGTGTGAGCCACCCCTACCAGGCTCTGGGAGGGTCTGTTTTAAGAGCAAGGATCATTGAGTCAAGGTGTTTTAATTCCTGAATAGAAAGAGATGGTCTCATAAGAATTGATCAGGAATTTAGTATATTGATTACCTTTGAGTTGGGTGTTGACACACTTAGGCAATGCTGAGTTCCCTGTTGTCCTCTAGTGTGCCTTCCCTTATCATGCCCTGCAAGGAGCCCATGCAATCCAGTGCTCAGCTGCCTAAGCCTGCAGCATCCAGGCCTAGGAACCCAGCCTGTTCACTATGCCAGTTCATGCAATGTGTGTCATAGAGCTATGAATCTCCTCCATGCTCAATGAGGAGAAATGGGAAACAATGCCAATAAAACTATGGGGGACCATGATTCTTTGTGCCTGTTATTTAGTGCAGGGTCAATAACCTTCCTGTAAAAGGCAGAATAATTTATGTCCCGAGTTCATAGATCCAATGAATCAGCTCTAACTACTACTGTCTGTTAGCTGTCCAACCATGGGTGATGTATAAAGGAAGCAACATGGTTTCTACACTTTCCCCCAGGACTCAAAAAGTAATATAGAATGCCCATATTACAAAGGAAATGGTCGCACCTTCTTCCCTTGGCTTTTCTGAGGGCTCATTCAGTAATGTTTCCGATGTTAGCGTTACAGTGATCAGTTAGAGGTAGTTCACAGTGTCCTGCAGAGCAGAGGCAAACATTACATCAGTGACTCCACCAATCCTTAATAAATTATCATTTCCACATGGGACTTAAAAGAGAGAGGCCAGAAGTCATTACACAGAGCCACAGGGTTTTCTAGAAAGCAACATTTATACAAAGAGAAAATTAAACTGCAGCCCCGAGTTCTTCTGCTCCATCTCTCTAGTCACAGTGTTTAGATTGGCTCCATTTCTGTGCCACTCTTCACTTCACTCAGACTTGGATGGGACTGCCAGAGGGATCTGGACAAGGTGAAGACTTTTACATGTGCATAATTATAGTTCCATGATGTTATATAGACTTGTTCTTGATTTTAATTAAAACAATCTCAGACTTCATCAGGCCTTTAGAAATCGACGGCATTTAGGAGAACTATAACAATGTTAGGGATGCCTCTGAAATAATTACAAACCAGAATGGTAGCTCAGACATAATAAAGGCATCTTTGAGGCCATAGCAGATCATTGATTCTAAATAACCAATCCTTATTAATTCTTTTATTCATGGTAATGGCCATCCCAACTGTAAAGACAAATATATATAATAAATATTTAGCATTTTATTATCTTTAAATGTAAACTGTGCACAAGAGAAAAAACAAAAATCATTCATGATAAAGACATGAAAAAATTATCTGTGATATACAAGAGAGATAAAATGAATCTTTGCTATAAAATGAGCTAATATGTATCAATATATGGAGAGAAATGTCCGGAAAGATCATGTGAATGTCTAATGTATCTTTTTCGGCCGTATAAATACTTTTGGTAAATATAATTGCAGCTGACTAAAGAATAAATGAAAAGATCAGTAAACTTAACCACAAAATCAAGGCCAGTCATTTAAGAAATGCAAAGCAACCAAATGCCATTTTTAGTTTTTTGACAAAATCAGAGACAATGATAATGTCTAATTACGTGTTACTGGGGCCAAAAACAAGTGAACCACCACTAAGAAGGAACTGAAATATTTATCAGTAATTCTATAAATATGAAAATATTATTTTACTCCACAACTTTACCTGTAAGAATAAGTGTAGTGGCATTTCATTTGTATTTTAATAAATAAAGCTTGCCTGAGCCTTCCAGACCAGGCAGTGGTGACACACACCTTTAATTCCAGTAGCCACACTAGTTGCCATAGAAACCAGGTGATGATTCAGTTTGTGTACACATTCTGGAATGGACAATTTAGGATAAATTAGCCCATCTATTACTTGTACATTCAGCATTTTGTGATGAGAACATTTTTTTTTTAAAAAAAAATCTCTCTTTTGGCTCTTTTAAAGGCACAGTAGACTAGTTAGCTATACCTGTTATTCTCAGTTGCATCGTCAGCCTGCCATGGCGTAGGCACACAGGCACTGTTTTCTTACCTGTTAGTAACTTGCTCACACTGGCCATCCCTCTCCATAATCTCTTGTAACCGCCATTATCCTCTCTACTCTGCAGCAGGCCCTGTGAGTCATGCTTGACAGAGAGCATGCAGTGTATCTTTATGTGTCTGCTTTGGGTAAGGAGTATTTATTCTGCATTCGTGTCTCTTAGGGAGAGTCTGCAATCACACAGTGAAAGGAACGAGCTACGAAACGTATGCTGAGGCTCTTTGAAAGCGAATCTGATCACAGTGGGAATGGGAATCTGGACACAGCATACGACCAAGGAGATGCGGAGAGGTATCCATCGCAAGTTCTCTGCACTGAGCAAAAAGAGACAGCAAGAGACATGGGGTGTTTAAACTGCACGGTGGGACATATCGAGTGTGAGAATAAGAAGGAAGGGAAAAGCCTGGCTTCAGTAGTATAAAGAAGCTTATTATTTTACAACCACACAGGAGTAGAAATTACTGCAATGATTTTTTAAAAATGTTTAGTGAGCTGTCACTACAGGTGATGGATTTAGGAGACGCCAGAGACAGTGACACCAATGGAAACCATAAGCAGAACTGTGTGTAATTTGGTAACCTTGCACTCCTGCTATAAAGGAATAAAAAAGTAATATGTAAGAAAATGTAGTTGGGATTCCCCAAATGTCTGAAAATGATAATCTTTAAATCAGTGGCAGTGGTGGCTAGAATAACTAAGAAAATCATTTTGATGACATTCTTAGGGGAATGTAACTCATATGGATGTTATACATAGCTTATATCCAAGATGCACAATGCAATGGAGTTAATTACTGGCACAATTAATTAATTAACATTAGGTTAGGAATTCATGTGTCACTTAAACTCAGGTTGATGAAGCAGGACACATAAAAGCTATACTTGAGAGATTAAAGGTCTTCAATATATCTTCCTAATTGATATTGAAATTTTCTTCACTATAAGTATGTTTATGTGATTTAAGTTACCTCTAAACAGTGGCCTCATTATTTTCTTCAGGCTGAGGACAAAGACACTGGAATGCAGAGCAAACATTTAGAAATGGAGAAAATGGGATCTAGATACAATGAAAAGCTGCCAAGAATTAAAGATAAGCCTACATGCATATTTCTTCAAAGGGCAGAATCTGTTGTAACGTTAAACAGGGCTAACATCTGGGCTCAGTCCAGTGTTGAACAGCTGGACTGATGCTACACAAACGTGAGCTTAGCTTGGTAAGAGCAAGGGGCCGTTCCCTTATGTTGGAGAGTCTGGAGCAGCCATGTAAGAACTGCACTTATCCCACAGGAGGTACGGAGGGCCTGAAATGACACCGATAAGGACAGGGACTGTCAAGCTGTCGCTCAAACACGATTATGGGGGTGAAGTCTTGATACCATCTAGGGATCTTGGGTGTCTGCCAATAAGAAAATTAGAAGGAAGGAGATAAATTGCAGTCACAGCAAACAAACGAGTTCTGTTAAAAGCAAAAGCATGCACCCACCCACATACACAACGAGACAGTCAGTCTCCCAGGGGAAAGGGATTTGTAAACCAAAATCTAAGCTCTAAGCCACCTAGGGAAGCTTGAGTAATTATGTGCTTTCACTGTATGTCGTTTGTGTTCCCTTTCATGGGTTAGTCAATTTAAACACAGAAGAGGAAGTTGACAGCTCACAGAATAATGGAAGCGGAGGCATGGCCAGGACCCATCTTGGATGTATCCTGGCCAGTCAGATGGAAGTGGGACCATGCCTTTGTCCCAGATGAAGTCAGAAGTTTGTCATCTCATTGTGTAACCATGGGTCTGTACTTCAGCATGCTTATCTGCTTCAGTCTCTTCTTCTTCCAGATCAGATCAGCTTTGCAGCTGTGCATGGGAGAGAAGATCATGTTGGGTTGAATTATGAAATTAAGGATGACACAAAGTAATGTGTTTGGGTGTCAAGTTGACAAGGGGCAAGCTTGGGATGGTTTATCTTGGCTGTCAGATTGACTGGGCAAGCAGCTAAGACAATCTGGTGAGGAATTTTCCTGACCATATTATTTGAAGTTAGGAGGTTCAGCTGAAGCGAGGTAGCCCAGATGAAAGGAGGTAAAAAATATAACTTTTTTTTTTTTTACCTGATTGACTTTACTCTTGGTAGCAAGGTCTTTACTTTTTGGCTGTTAGTGCTACATTCCTTCACTGATGTGTGATCTACCTTCTTCCAGCCTCCTACATGGACCAAAGGCTATCAGCTCTCTAGAAATCCCCCAGGCCTACATCAGCAGACTGGTTCTGCTGAGACATTAAGCCTTACGTGAAGAACAACTATATATTTTTACGTATTTCTATAGTCACCCTCGCATTTCTGTTTATATGTCCTTCTAGAGAACCCTGACTAACAAAGACATGTGAAGCAGAAAACCTTCTGTTAGGGATGTACCTATATTCTTAACCTATACAGCTATGGGCTACATAGTAAGACAGCGTTTTTGGTTTAGCTGTAATTTATCTGCTTGTAACACAGTATATTAATTACTTCGGTTATTGCTGAGAGAGAATATATGACAAAACAATTTAAGGAAGGGAGGAATTATTTGGGGTTATATTTCAAAAGTAGAATCTATCTTCGAGGGACAGCATAGAGGCAGGCAGTTTGGGTGGCTAATCACATGGCATCTACAGTCAGGAAGTAGAGGGAAAGGTAAATGCTGCTGCCCAGCTTTCTTTCTCCCTCTTATTCAGGTAGGGACCCCAGTTAAGGTAGGTCTTCTCACTCCAGTTAACTTAATCTACAAAAATCTCCCAAAGAGATATTATGATCCCACCTTAATCCTATATCCAACAAGTTGGCAATCAAGACAGGCCATTGCAACACCATCCTTATCAACTTGACACTCAAGCATATCACATTTCTCTTCTTTTTAATTTTTAATTAAAATGTAATTCTATCATTTTCACACCCCATTTCTTCCCTCCAATCCATTCTGTGATCCTCTGCCTTGCTACCTCTCAAATTCTTGGCCTCATTTTCTTTGATTATTATTGCTAAATTGTACGTGGGTGTTATATAGTGCATCTGCGTGAACACATACATGAACTTACACACAGGCACGTACACACATATACATGTGTAACAATGTAAATACAATCTGCTGTATTCATTGAGTGTTGCTTGTATGTATATGATCTTAGAACTGACTACTCAGTATTTATAATCAGTTAGGGGTTCATCCCTGGGGTAGACTAATTCTCCTTTTCTCAGCAACGGCCAGTTACCTGCATCTGTTTGTCTTGGGGTGGGGCCCCTTAGATTCCCTCCTTCCACAGTAGTCTGTTAGTGTTCTCATTGTTAAACACATCACTTTTAGACCCTAACCCTTCACCCGTTTCCCCATAGACTCACAGCCTTCTCATTATGCAAAATGAATTCACGCTACATTTCAACGTCTCCATAACTTTTAGCAGTTGTAAACAGATACAAAAGTTCCAATTCCATGTCTCATCTGAAACTCAAGATAACCTCTTAACTGAACTACAGGCAGGGACTGCTTGCTCATTTCCTGACTGCTCAGAACCAAATCATAACACAGAAACTATATTAATTACAACACTGCTTGACCAATATCTTAGGCATAATTTTAGGTAACTCTTACATCTTAAATTAACCCATTTCTATTAGTCTGTGAATCAGCACAAGGTTGGGACCTACTGATAAGGTTCTGGCTGGCAGCTGGCATCTGGCATCTTTCTCCTTCGGCAGTTACACGGCGTCTCTCTGACTCTACCTACTTTCTCTCTATATCTCTGTTCAGATTTTCCCCCTGGCTTTACTCTACTAAGCCACTGGCCGAAACACCTTCTTTAATAACCAATACTAATAAACCATATTCATATCTTACAGAGGAAAATCTCCACATTGCTGACTATGTATAAAATATTTGCATAAAAGCTAAATATTTTAATAGAAAATGGAATGGAAAACATTTATATTCCATCAGGGAAGAATGGGAACATACAAAGGAATGACTGTATCAAAAAAGAAGTAAGCTGGAGAGACAAATACCAAAACCCAACCCTCCACATACAGCATTCTTGGGTCATGATGGAATTATCGGGGATCCGAGGAGCATGGGTAGCCCCTTCCCTCCAACTCTGCCACTTGAAGTTCATAGACTCTCTTCCACACAGCTTTCCTCAATGGACAACACGTGATCCTGGCATCCATCTGCCCCTGAGTTTCCCAATGGCAACTTAGGCCTTGCCCTTTCAAATTCTATACGGGAGAGCAGACCATGTTAGGTGAATTATTACTTCCTCATTGCTTTCATTTGGAAACTAGGAATGACACAAAGTAATGTGTTTGGGTGTCAAGGTGATATAGGCAAGCTTTCGATGTTTTATCTTGGCTGTTCTATAGTGGCCTTTCAGAGCCTTGTAGGAATTGTACCCTGTTTTGTTCCTATTGCTGTGATAAAAACCATGATCAAAAGCAACCAGAGAAGGAAAGTGTTTATTTTGCCTTACATGTTACAATTCATTATAAAAGGAAGGTGGTGTATGCCTTTGATCCCTGGGAGGCCGAAGCAAATGGAGTTCAAGGCTAGCCTGGGCTACAGAGTGGATTTCCAGGACAGGCTCCAAAGCTACACAGAGAAACCCTCTCTTGAACAGCCAATAAACAAACAAACAAACAAACAAACAAATAAATAAATAAATGATAATAAAAGATAAAAGAAAGTCGAGGTAGGAACCTGCAGGTAGGAACTGAAACAGAGACCATAGCGGAACTCTGCTTACTGGCTTGTTTCCCTGCCTTGTTGAACCTGCTTCTTCCATTACTACTTTGCCCAGGACTGGCACCACTTCCAGTAGCCTGAGCCCTTTCACATTTATCATTAACCAAGAAAATGCACTACAAAATTGTCTATAAGCAATCTAATTGGGGTACTTTTTCAATTGGGGTTGCTCTTCCAAGTCTAGCCTGTGTCAAATGGATGAGAACAACAACAAAAAGATAAGAGGGAATACTGCAACCCTGACATACTCTGGGTGACCTCAGTGGATCTTTGACACCATGACATAAGATTCCATGACCCCATCCATCCTGTGTCTTTCAGGAATGGAAAACCAATACCATAAGAACAGCAATGCCCAGTTCTGCTGCCATCTGAGCATAGATGCTTTCCCTCTTGGACCACAGTTGACCCAGCTTCTGTGTTCTGACACCACAGAACTGCTTACCTAGAGAGTTGTTCCTGAGGTGCAGACAATCCCTTAAGCTGCATTCTAGCTCCAGGCTCTCTCCTGTCAAATGAATGTGCATTTCCACAAGAAGGAACTGTTGATGAGTGGGTCTCATCCACAGAAAACTTTTTGTTGTCTCGGTGTGAAGTGCTAAGTTTCTCTTTAGTAACACTACTCTCATTGACAATTGCATCAGCTTTTGGACTTTCTCTGTCTATCACATTAAATTTGCACATGTCCATTTCATTATTAAACTGAACAGTGTTCTTATTGTTTGTCTCTAATATGACTTTTTCGCATAGTAGATCTGGATGAGAACAGTGATCAATAGCCATACTTCAACTCAAATAGCATCCTACGTTGAAATCTTAGTTCATACTTGTTAATTCAAGTTAACTCATGCAAATTAGAACAGAAGTACAATGTAGCCAGATTCTTTACCAGACTGTAACCTGCCGGACTTCATAATGGAGTACTTGCTCCCCTCTGAAAACTCCTAAGTAAGTCCTCAATTGTCTGCATTTCTTTTGACCTTCTGGTCTTCCAAACTCCTACCAGAATGGTTGGTTAACCTCTGCTCACAATTCTAGGGCTATTTGAGCCCAATGTTACAAAATTCTACAGTCAATAGAACTTTTGTTATAAGCATCATCTCTTCAGTCAGCCTCCTCAGTTATGTACTTACTGGAGAATGCCATAATTTGATCACCAGGAAGTATAAGAACTCCTCAGTCCATGGTTTCTTTGGTTCCATGGACCTCTAGTGAAGAAGTAGATGGTGGTGGACAGGAGGCTGAGGAAACAGATCACATAACAAGAGCCTAATATGTTCTGAGTGACCTTCTATCTGGCTCGGAGCTTTCTGCCACAGCTGAAGACAGGGATGGCGAGCTGAGCCTTTAAGCACACTTCATAGTCAGACTGCATTAAGCTCCATCAGGATCAGCAAGCGAAGTGGCCTTAATGGGGGCTGCTCTGCCCACTTACTGCCTTGAAACATCTCCTGATGCTTATCTGTTCCCAGCATTATCAAGTGGGTGGTTCCACCTGGTTTTCTCCTTGAGAATCTCTTAGTCGACGGTTCAGTCGATTTTAGTAGTTTGTGAAAGAATATAATTCTATTTGACAAGGCTGAACTAAAGGCACTTCCTTGTCATTTTCTTCACGTTTTACACCATTTTTTTTCCTTGAAAACAGTCACCGTCTATATATAGATTGCTTCCTTAGCTATAAAATTAAAACAATGTTTGCCGTCTAAGACTCTCAGTGTCATTATGGGGCTCAGACAGGAAAAGGTAGATGGAAACTCTTTGTAAACGTTGACGTGCTATGCACTTACAACCCGTTGTTCTTGCCATAATTACTAAGGAGTTAGTAAATTGTGGATAATTCTGAATCGTGTGTGCTCTGTGTCTGATCTCAGGCTATCCATCCTCTCAGGATATTTCCAGAAGCATCTTGTCTATCCCATTAAATCTCAGCAGTTTTTTATATCTAAAATAATATTTTTCCTACTATATAAAACTTTATGCTCATTCCAGTTCTTTAAGAACATAGCTGTGGTTATTGACAGCCTATGCTGGTGTAGTAAGATAATAAAGGCCGTTTAAAAGCAAATGTAGCTCCATCACATGCAGATTAAAGTGTTATTATTAGAAGGACAAATGACTTTAGCCTGCACTTTATGGACAGATTCCCTGAGATCTGTATATACACTAAAGAATAATCTTCTGCTATTAGAGGTGTGTGCTGCCTATTTGATCTGACCTTCAACCCCCTCACCAGCTTCTCTCTGCCCTCACAGATTGCCTGCATACACTTCATCAATGTGCATCTGATTGGCTTCTTCCTGTCCCAAGCCCCAGAAAATGATGATGAGAGAAAGAAAAAGAGGGGGGAGTAGGGTGAAGGGAGACAGACACATCAGGAGGTGTGTGTGTCCATGTATCTGTCCATCTGTCCGTCTGTCTGTCTGTCTGTTGTGTCTGTCTGTCTATCTATCTATCTATCTATCTATCTATCTATCTATCTATCTATCTATATCTTCAGTTTCCTAAGTCTACCCCATCTAGTGTCATCTTGAGAGGTCTAATTCCTTGACCCATAGACATATTGCCTGCTGTCTCTATATGACATAAACTTTTTAGTTGAGAAAATGTCCTCCCCTTTATTCTTTTGCCCTAAGAATGCAAACTTCCCATCTGTAATGAATCCTAAAATAGTTTGCAATTCCCTTTGTGCTTGGGAGTGCCTAGCACATCCCTCCTATTAATATGTTGGAATCCTAACCCCAATATGACGATAGTAAGAAACAGGTCTTAGAAGTCACGAATTTATGAAAGTAGAGTACACAATAATATCAATGCCTCTATAACACACACTCCATAGGAAATCTTATTTCTTTCAGGTGAGGACAATGCAAGCCAACAAACTGCTACTGACAAGATATGGAATCTAACAGTCTTGAATTTCAAACTCTCCCACTTTCAGAACTGTGAGAAATGAATGTTGGTTGTTAAAGCCCTGCAGGACAGGATGGTCTATCAGAGCTATCTGAAGTGACTGGAACAGTCTACAGAATGGCAGTGATCTCTTATTTCTAGCATTTACACCTTGGGTCTTACACTTCTCCTGAATACAGATTACATATCATACAGTACAACCGCTTTGGGTGGGTCTTGTCCTGAGTTGCTCCAGTTTGCTCAGAATATCAACTTCCTTTCAGCTACTCAATTTTGGATATAAATATGAAGGTAGAATATCATGATGCCTTATTTGGTAAATAATAAAATACCGCATGCTCAGGACAACAACAAGGAGCATCTGATAAACAATCTGTTTGAGCTGATTTAAAAAAAAAAAAACCTACCATCTGTGAAATCATCAATGAATAGAGTAAAAATAACTTATTCTAAACACAAAACAGGAGAAATACTCCAGAGGGCAACATCACACACCTGTCATGCTGAATTCAGCATGGCACAGAAAAAGCCGCTTTGTCAAAACAACTTGGGGCAATTGTCCAGGGAATGGCCAGCAAATTAACTCCCTACTGTACCTGGAATCAGGTTGGGAGCGTCCTTTCTTGTACAGAGATGCAGTCCCCTTCAGTGCCATGTGGACTCCTTGTGTATACAGATCTACAATCAATTCTTTAACCTCATTGCTCTCTCTCTCTTTCTCTCTCTCTCTCTCTCACACACACACACACTGTGATGTTTTCCTTGTGGTTCAAATCACTCAGTTGTTTTTTTGTTCCTTTAGTTTCTTTATCTGCTTTAAAGCTTGTCTGTAGCCAATTGTTTCTATAGTGATTGTATAAAGAGATGATGTATAATCTGAGAACTTGGATACTACTGATTAAAATGGAACAGAATGAAGAACTTACAGTAGTCGGAAGCTTAACTCTGAGTGAAACCAGACTGACAGTGAAGTGAAGCCAATAGAACTCATGTGTCTTTGAAGCCTGTTGATGTCCCATATAGACTGACAATGTGGAAAGATGCAACAAGTCAGCCGGTAAAAATGGCACAGCTTGCTATCCTAAGATTTAATGACTTTCTTAGAGATAAAACGGCATGAAAGATACTGACATTTTTTTTGAATTAAAGTTTTAAAGAGCTCAGATTTGGTCTGTCCACTTCTCCTTGAGTCATTTGCCCTGGTGGATTATCTATATTAGAATAATTGAGGAGGGAAAACCCACATTGCTGGAGGCCACCATCTCATGAGCTGGGATCCTGAACTAAGTAAAAAGGAGGCCATCAGCTGAGGACTGGCATTCATTATTATCTGATCTCTGACTGCAGATGCAAAGTGACCAGCTCTGTCAAAATGATCCCATCGTGACTTTTCCACCATGGGGGTTCTGTACCCAAACCATGTGCCAAAGTAGGATGATTCTTTCTTTAGTTTTATTTCTATCAGGTATTTTGTTACAGCAACAATGCAAGAAACTAACACATGACTTTACTTTTTATAAAGATAGTTCTTGTATGCTAGTGAGTTAACTAGTGTTAGCTGTTCCCATGGAAACATATTTTGTCTATGTGATGGTTAATACTAATTGTTTACAGACTCCAGAATTATTTGGGAGGTGGCTCTCTGGCCACACATATGGGAGGCTATCCTGATTACATCAGTTGGTATTGAACCACCCATCTTGAGTGCGGGAAGACCAGAAGGAGATTTTGATCTATATAAAATGGAGCATACAAGCTGAACATTAGGAAGCACTCATTTTTCTCTGTTCCCTGACTGTGGAAGCTGTGGGACCAGCTACTCCAAGCTCAACCTCCCTTGGCTTCCCCACCACCATGGACTAAGAACAAGAAATTCTTCCTTAGGTTGCTTTTGTCAGGGTGGCTTACCACAGCACCAGAAGACACTATAGTTAACCATTTCCTTTCATACAGTTCCTAAAGCCAGTGAAATCATCAACGTGAGGCTTTTTGTATGCTAGTGAGTTAACTGATGTCTAGCAGTTCTCCTGGAGCTTCAAGGTGGATGATGTCACCAGAAAGAGTAAGAGTGAAGCAGGATTAGCAGGATGGGTCTGTTTGGGGTGTACAGATGTGCATTGTATATATGCGAATGTTGTATGGATTTGTGTATGTCCACCATATGAATGCCTGATGCATGCTAAGACCAAAGGTGCCGGATGCCCTGGAACTAGAAACAGATAGTTGTAGGCCATAATGTGGGTGCCGTCAATAGAATCCAAGTCCTCTGCAAGTGCAAGAAGTGCTCTTCATCACTGGAGAGCCATCTCTCCAGTCCTAGGGGTAGGCTTTTAATAATCCCTTGACCTCCAGGGTGAGAAGAAGAGCTGAAGATAGATCATCAAATAACTCAATCATGTATACACCATGGCTGAACCTCCCATGAAACCACCAGGGAAACTGGGCATGATAACACGCATGTGTAATCTCCATTGCTCAGGAGTCACAAACAGGAGAATCAGCACTTCCAGTTCATCTCCAACTCCACAGGTAGCTTTCCTTCCCGTGTGCCTTCCCCTGTGTGTTTCTCCTTCGGTATCCCTGTGATAAGTCAATAAACATCAGGTTTTTCCTTCTAAATTCTATAATACTCTTTTGTAGAATTCAAGGAAGTGGTTCTGAAAGCCAGATTTAGAGCTGGTCAGTCAGATGTACAGGTAAACCACTCTGGTCCTAATCACTGGCACCAGAAGTTGTGGAGCCTGAATGGAACCTGATGCAGTCTCCAGCAGATGACAAGAATGAATGAGACTATACGACAGGCTGCAGAAGTCCTTCTGCGTGAGGGGTAATAGCATAAATAAGGTGTCAAGTGTTTTTGTGGAAAAAAAAATACTGAGATTGAAATGCTTTTATGTAGTGGGTCTAGGGATGTGTCAAGGATTGGAAAGGGTGTTCCAGACTTGGGAGCCTAGAAAGGGGAAAGGAACCTAGGTCCCACTTTGAGCCTTGCTGCTTGTGTCCATCTGACTCCTGACCCCCAGCTTCTGCACACATGGTGAGGACTATAGACAGCCTTTGTATCCTTCATAGTCCAAGAAGGGAGTGGTGGGAATCAAGCCAATTCTAAGGTATTAGGTTTTAAATTGTATAGCCCTTAATGTAATTAAAAGGGTGTGCTAGTGTAGAAAATTAAACAGGATTGAATACATACTAGATATCATTCACTTAGAATAATCTAAATATTGTGAGAAGCCTAGAACTCTGGTGACTAAATGTTCACAGAGAGCGATTGCATCCATTATAACCAGCAGATAACTGAGTGTCCCAAGGCCTCCTCGGGAGAGACTTTGAGTCATCCACTCAGTTGAGGAGTGGATCACCTTACAAAATAAATACATCAGATGTTAAATATATGTGATATAATGATATTACTCTAATAAATATGCATGTATATCACAGGAACAGGAACAGAAACTACTTATTATTGAAAAATTGTTCTTGTTATGCATATCTAATAGATGACAACATTAATAATAATAAGCCAGTTGTCTCAGGGGGTATCAAACCAGGATGACGATGTTCAGGTAAGTTAACTCTCTAATGACTGTAGGTGAATTAGCTCAGGTGGGGATATCCAAACACTTCCTGTTCTCTCTCTCTCTCTCTCTCTCTCTCTCTCTCTCTCTGACAATACAGTGGCACCCTTGGTGCAGTCAGACTACAGTACAGATTTCACTAAAGCTGGTCGGCACTTTGGTGCATGCTGGTCACATGCTCCATGCTTCACCCTTTTCTGTAATCCATTATTGACTCATTCCGTTCCCTCCTGAGGATGCGTTTATCTAATTTAGAAAGACTCTGAGGCTGTGGCTGCAGCTGCATGAGAGAGCCGCAGCATGTGGGAAACTTGGGTTCAGCCCCTGGTACACAGGGAAGAGAGGGAGGAAAGGAGAGACGGAGGGAGGGAGGAAAGGAGAGAGGGAGGGAGGGAGGGAGGGAAGAGGGAAAGAAGGAAAACCAGAGATATTTAGATTTAAAGATGTTATTCAGAATTTTGAAATCTTCAAAAGCCCTGAAAAATAAAAAATTAGTAAATTGGGGGAAATCTGACATGAAATAACATGGAGCTTTTCATAATCTTTCCTTACACCTTTGGAATGGCAATCGTACCCTCTTTGTACACATGTTCTTTAACTGTGTATTATGCTGCCCATGCGAGCAAACACAGGTCTTTCTGTACATCTTTAGTCCAGGTAAAAATCTGGACCCTGTGTTCTCAGGATTTTTAACCACCCAAGATAAAGCATGAAAGTTGTTCTGTGCCTTTGAAATGACTGTGCCTGCTGGATGCTTCTAATGCGAGAGATGCGGGTTAACCTTCAAGGAATCACTTTTGCTTTCCCTCATTTGCAAGATTAGTCTAGCTTCTCCCTATAAACCCATGAACTGTCAATCATGCGTGAGCGGAAGGGGACGGCAGCTCGCTGGTAGAGAAGGAAAGAGACAAGCAAGCACAGGCAAGCTTAGTAACTGTGGACAAAACACACACAGATACACATCACACACACCACTCACCACACATAAAACATATACACCATGCACATTGTACACACACCACACACACCACTCACCACACATAAAACATATACACCATGCACATTGTACACACACCACACACACTACTCACCACACATAAAACATATACACCATGCACATTGTACACACACCACACACACCACACACACACACACATACACACCACATGCATCATTCATACATCACACACACCATTCACACACCACACACATTACCACACACACCACACATATACACCACACACACACAACCACACTCCACCACAGGCCACACATGCATCACACATACACACCTCACACATGTCACATACACACACACACATGCACACACACAGCTTTCTTAACAATACATTTCATAACCTGGAATCCTCACATGTAATAAGCTTCATGTATACCCACTTCCAACGAGGGAATGAGTTTTACCTGCTTGAAAACCCTATGGTAACATCCTACCTTCATTCAAACATGTTCTAGGATACAACTGGGCTTGGGAGGCAAAGGGCCAATTTTGCCTTAATGAGTTTGAGGATATACAACTTAAGGCAGATGAGTCTCCTGAGTGGAATTTAGGAGAAGGCACTTACTTATCGTATGACTCTGTGTAATGGGCATGCATGTGTTTAAAATCAGAGAGCTGGCACAGGAAAAGGCATGCATAGTGAGCACAGGCTTACATAGCTCATTTGTCAACCAAAACAGATAATAGTAACATCCTGTGCTTTGTTTCTTAACAGTCAACTTCCCCATTCCTCGACCCTATAGAAGGAAGCCCCAAACAATCGGCGCTCTCTGGTGCATCCTAGCTCAGACAGCCTGCTGCTCCTTTGCAGCGTGTCCTCTATCATCTCTTTCCAACTTCTCCCTGCTTTGATTTTTCTGTGTGTTCCCTCAATTCTTTGAGTAAGACACCAAGATTTTGAAAACATCATGTCCAGAAGGGGAATATCGGCAACAAAAGAAGACGACAGCCATCAGTAGCCATGTTTCAAGGACACAACAAGTTCCTTCTGTGTCTAGGTGACAGCAGGGTTCTAAGCAAAGACAATAGCAGGGGTATGAAGGACACTTAGATGCTTGAGCTAAAAACAACTGACTTCTTGTGGGGCTTGTGGTGAGGGTCACAAAAAATGTTGATTCTGGTAGGTCTAAGGGAATAATTTAAGGGCTTCTCACCAGTGAGAGATTTATCATTTAGAAAGCCCTGAGCAAAAATAAAATCAAATAAACAGGGAAGAAATGAGATAGAGGCCGAAGGCCTGGAAAACCTTGGCGAGGAGATTGTCTCTGAACAAAGGCACAGAGTGGAGAATGAAAAGAGAACTCAAGGAGGCTTAGAGCAGAGAATCAGGCGATTGGGTGTGGCAAAGGATAAGAGGCTAAATCGACTTAGCTGATTCCAGGTCTTCAGCCCAAGGTCAAGGATGAGCAACAGAGCAAAAGTTGTCTAGCTTGGAGGTTGAGTGTTAAATAGTCTTGTTTCACTCCGGCTGTTTGGGTTTTTGTTTGTTTCAGGACAGAGTGTATCTATTTACCCAGGACTAGACTCTGCCTTGTAATAGGCCCGCTTTTGCCCCCTGCATGCTGAGGCAGGTGACGCCACAGCCAGCTGTGTCTAAATAGACGCGTTAGCTACTTGAGAGTAGAACTGTCTAAGCATACCCAAGTAGAGAGGGCCACAGCAGCACTTTATGGTAGGCGACACAGGGCAAGGGCGTGTCCACAGACTCCATTTCTTTATTGGAAACCCTTGCAAAAGAACGTCCCCAAACTTATTTCTTCTTCTGAGGACCAGGGGCAAAACTGTCAGTGTGGCAAAACTTACAATGGATACAGTTAGCAGGGCTAATTTTCTGACACTTGATATGTGCAAAATGAAAGCTAATTACAACCAAATGAGAAGTGGGGGCTCAAAAAGATAGTCTCCCAAAGTTGGAGCGCAGTGGCAGGGTATCTGATGTGGGATCTCTGGGAAGAACAGGTGTGTGGCCTTAGCCTGAGGTCATACAGCAGAGCCTTGTTCACGCCGCTCTGCTTGCCCAGGAATCACGCGCTGTACAGAGAACATAGCTTCTGCACTTCCTGGTGTTTAGTGTTGACATAAATTGTAAGTACACAATACATCATCAGCCTGGGAATGTCAAGGATGTTCGAAGGGAAAAAACACTGCAATTATAAGTCTAATTGGCAGGGTAAACAGACACAGATCTCTGGAGGGTGTTCTGTCTCGTCGCCTTAGGTAGCTAACTTGTTACAGGCACTAAGAGGCAATTATTCGATTCAATAAATTATTCCCACTCCAACTTGTAGATGACTTTGCATAAAATCTGCTTATTTTTAAGTTGGCCAGGAAATTCTACCTTATGGTTCTAATCGGCAGCAGCTGTTAGAATTGCCCCGTCAGCCTGCTGGCTCTGAAATTGTAAGAGCTCTTCGCATCACTACCAGGGTTAAAAAGTAAGAGCTACCGAGGTGACCACACATTGAACCTGGCAAGCGAGATCTGATCGACAGGTCAACCATAGACCTGACTTTTTCATACTTCCAGGGAAAGGTAGTCAGGTGTCTGGGTGCATGAGTTTAAGTCTTTGACTACTTATTCTCTTAATTACCTTTTTATGAATGCTGGAAGTTTACTTTTAAAAATAGAAATGGTGCCCTTTAAAGGAGGTTTGCAAACTGCTCAGAATACGGAAAGCACGGGTAGACAATTAATACAATATTTCTTTCCCCACCCACAGAACGTGGGGATGCCAGCTATGAAACTTCCACTCAGTTACCATCGTCTTTCTCATTCGCTGAAGCTATTCATCCAATCCAACTTCATTCTCAAAGATTAGGGCAGAACTGTTTCTCCTTCGCTGTAGAAGCAGAACTGGATTTGGATTTGGCTCCCAAACAGTCCTTTTCATCCAACAAGTTGAGAACAGGGCATGTCTATCCCCAAATCATGAAACCTGGGTTTAACAAGGACATCTCCCACACTGCATCAGCAAATCAGACATAACAGGTACCTGTTCTATGAACTGCCTTTTGTAGCTTTTTAGCTCATATAATGAATGAGCGAAAACATCCAAATGTAATCCAAGAGAGTAAATATAAGAACTTTAATCAGCAGTTGAATGGAATTTAAAATTCTCTCTTACTCTGCTAACAGTACCCAGGGCAAAGTACCCTGCATTCATCACTTCAAACTGTAGTTGTGTGGCCACCAAGGCCAAATACTCATTATGATTACATCTGTCATTTTTAAATGCATGTGATAATTCTTCTCCAGCCTCCTGGCGTTCTCTTCTTTGTGACTTGTCAGTATATACATGTAAGGGAAGTGCTCCCTCTTTTTTCCCTAGGCGCTAGGCTTCTTTGACTGAGTGAATCCCACAGAAGTGGCCTCATTGCATCTTCTGAATACAGCACTTAAGAGGACAGGCAGCAGCTCTCTGCATGGAATTCTCATTCTAGGCTCCCACTCAAATTCTATTCCTTCCGGGATAACTCTGAGATGCGTGGATGGGCCAGGTGGAGGGGATAGGGCCAACAGTGCCAGCTCTCTCAGGACAGGAACGACAATCAGCCACATGAATGAATCATGTCACATGTTATATCTCTGCTCATCCTCCCTTTTCCTGCAGCCAGAACCAATAGCACACTGAGCAGAAGAGACTCTCCACTGAACCTCTCTAGACTAGGCACATTGAAAGTAAAATGTTGTTTCTGAATACTAGCTACACTTCAGAGTGGCTTTTACAGAAACAGATAACTGAAGCACTGATTATACTGTCCTGGAGAGTCTCTCTCTTATGTTCCTTTGGAACTAAATTTACTGAAAAAAACTATGATTGCAGCTTTGGTTGAATTTTGCAGGATCTAATTTTAAATTCCCCCCCCAAACCATTCCTTAATCATCTTCTTTATGCCAAGTTATCTGTTTGATTCAATTTTCACTGAGACCACTTGGACAAAGCTTCCACTGGCTTGTTTGTTTTGTTTTAAATTTAAAATGGATTTAGACATCTGCTCCATTCATTGGGTTTGCTTGTTTGGAATAAGGATAAAGTAAGCAGAATTTCTAGGCTTTGAGACCCTGAACTAGAGACGCTCAAACCGCCTCTTCAAAACTGTATCTTTCTTCATTGTTTTACTGTGTGTGGAGAGGTTTAGTGGGTGGTATGCATGCAGGTCAGAGGTCAATTTGTGAAAGTTGGCTCTGTCCTTCAACAAGTAGGTCTCTGGGTATTGAACATGCTTCTTTAGACTTGGCAGCAGCAGTCTTGAACCTTGTGAGCCATCTTGCTCTCTATCTACCTGACTTTGTATATCTGTCCTTAGCACGGAGACCAGGGTGCGGTTAGTATACACAGAAAGACCTTAATTAACTTACATGGGGTTCTCTTCCAAAGAGAACGAGTTGTCTTGGTGTTTGGGAGTGTTATTTCCAGCATATTCACCAACAGTCACTTATGCTCAGGTCAACATTTCTTGGATTGTTTTTTTTGGCTTAATAGCTCAGGCCCATTTTATAGTTTCCCATTTTGACTAAGCAATTCCTAAGCGAAATGCTAAGTCTGCCTAAATAATTTCCATGCTTATCTTAAATTAAAACTTACGCTAATTAAGAGCTTTAAAATAAACAATAAGAGGGAAGAACACGTGCTTGCTCAGCTTAAAATACCCTGGAGGTTTCTAATGGTAGGAAATAACTCAAGCAAAAGTAAGCAGACTATCTGCAGCTTCCCTTTCCCCCCCCCTTCCTTCCTTCCACACACTTTTGCAATGAATGTACAAAAATAATAACAGGCAGCCCTCCTCCGTGTTCTAGCCAGACTGTTAGAGCCTTGTACCAGTGTTTTTCTCATCGAGACTGCTTATTTCCACAACACTCTCATGAGGTGAAGGCTATGATTGCTTCTGGTTTGCTGGTAAGAAACAAAGTCAGAACAAGGAAAGTTTAAATAACTTTTAGCAGCTGATTAAAGCTAGTGAGCTGTGGAAGCCGGATTGAAGCAGAAGTGTCTGTGTCATCAGTGAAAGCAGCTGAACGAGACAAGAGTACACATCTTATCCAACGAAAACAAGAACCTGCAGATCCCCGGAAGGCACCGTGTTCCTCCAAGAAAAGGTGCAGTCATATAGTTCAAAGTCAATTCAAGTAAAGCAAAAATGAGCATAGTAACTCTTCATACACGCTGATAAGTTACAGATGAGAAGAGAGATGGAAAATCTCTATTATCATATCACATATTGTGAATACCATACTTGAAAGAATTTAAGTTATACACTTACAAATCACATGCACGTATGTGTGTAATATACATATAAGTAAATAAATGGTGACATACAGAGTTATGTATGAGTGTATAGGAAATGTGTCAGACTTCTATATATTCATCACATGCACTACATATGTAAGGGCAATGTGCTGATTTGTTTTGAGTTTGCTTGACACAATATAGATATATAAATGCATGGTGACAATACAGAGTTCTATATGAGTATATGACAAATAGGTCAGACATCTTATATTCATTATGTGCACGACAAATGTAAGGATAATATGCACTGGGGATTTTTTGTTTTCTGTTTGTTTGTTTTGACATGACACAGATGGAATTTTCTGGGAAGAAGTGACCGGAATTGAAGGATTGCCTCCTTCAGAATCCCTGTAGATGAGTCTGTGGAGCCTAGTTTTGATGTGGGAGGCCTCAGCCCACTTTGGCTCAGCTGTGCTAGGACAGATGGTTCTGGGTTCTGTAAGAAAGCAAGCTGAGTGAGCATAGGAAGTATTCCAGTAAGCAGCCCTCCTTCATGGCCTCTGCTTTGGTTCATGCTTCTACATTCCTGCCTTGATTTTCTGATCTAATTTCCCTTCAATATGGTCAAAACAAATCCTTCCTTCCCTAAGTTGCTTCCAGTCATGGTACTTATTACAACTATGGAAAACAAACATGGCCAGGTAATCTAACTAAAAAGAGCCTAAATGTGCCATTAAATTATTTTGTTTCAAATACCCTTTGTTCACCTCTTCAGACCCCCTGGGCTTTGCTTCTCTTTATAGCCACTGCAGTAGGTACACAGCAAAGTCCTCCTTAGGTACCTACAAGTTTCCTCCAGGTACAACCTAACATGCTGCTGTTGCTTCCTGTTGCCTCCTATGCTTGGGGTCTGAGGCCAGCAATACTCACAATTAACTGTAGGGAAGCAAAGGCTGTGCAGAGTAGCCTGAGCAATGGGGTCTGGCAGATGAGACTATTGTCCAAGTCTGCTCAGTTGCTTAGACAGCAAAACCAGAGGTGAACATCCTATGGTTTCTCACAAGTTCACATTATGAAAGGGACAATCATCCAATCATCCTCTGGACAAAACCTGATGGTGTCCCTATTCCACATCTCAGACCCTGGCCTTTTTTGCTGCAAACACAGACTCAAATTAACTACTGATAAATATTCTCCTCAGGTTCTTTTTTGGAAGGCACTAAGCTAAGTCAGGCAATATTTAACTTATATTTCCTTTTTCTAATTATTTGTTTTATTGATATAACAGTAAAAAAAAGATCAAAACTTCCACATGTGATGTTATAGATTTCATTGCCTGTCAAGGGTCATTGTTTGCGTTTATGGTTTTTGGAAAATGAAAGAACTGTCTGTAGTAAAAACAGGCTTTCAGGCTGGAAAACCTTTATTGCAGGCCAGGAATGGTCTGCTGATTCAAGTCAATAAAATAGTGATTTATGTCTATATGTCTGGAAAACAAATTGAAATCATTTCACAACATATCCCTTGTTCAGGAGAAGTCATGTGGTATAATATACAAGTCCTGGTGGAGATGTGATGTCTCTTAAAGGGCATGTGCCTTTATTAAATGTCTATGGTGTCTCTGCACTATGAACGGGTGACACAGACTAACACCATATGTAAAGAAAGGAAGATGATGAGAGACTACGCAGTGATGTGTGCGACCACACTGTCCATTGGCAATGTCTCTTGCAGATTCAAGTCCAAACTTTTTCTCTTGTTCTACCTAGCAAGACAATTTTGGCATTTCTTAGTAGCTGTTTATAATTTGAGGTGGGAAGATGGAAGAGAGGGTTCAAATGGCATAAGGACCAGAGATGAACATTCTGTGGTTTCTGAGAAGTTCACATCACTAAGGGGATAGTCATCCTCAGGACAAAAATTCATGGAGTTTCTCCAATTCCATGTCTGAGACCCTGAACTTTTTCTCTTCAGTCATGATCTCAAATTAGTGACTGATAGTCACGGTCTGTCTCTCATACCCTAGGGCAGTGGCTCTCCACTTTCCTAAAGCTGTGACCCTTTAATCCAGGTTCTCATGTCGTGGTGACCCCAACCAGAAGATTATTCCATTGCTACTTCATAACTGTAATTTTGCTATTTTTATGAATCACAATGTAAATATCCAATATGCAAGATATCTGATATGCAGCCCCCAAAAGGGATCTTGATTCACAGGTTGAGAACCGCTGCTCTAGGGTAAGGCTTATGATTCAGCATTACAGCACTGCTACGGATAACTGTCTGTTATGAGAAGCCATCCTAGCATTATGGGATATTTACCTACAGACTTGACCTTGACCCAGCAGAGTCGGTTGTGAGTACTGGTTCCACTTTCCCTCAAGTCATGACAACTGAAAGTCTTTGCACACATTGGTAAGAATGGTTTTAGTTTTTGTTTTTTTGGGGTCAGAATTCTCTGACCTTTAAGAACTACTGCCTTCAGGAGGTGCAGATGCTGATATGGTGCTGATTGTGAGGTGAATGCACCTAAATCATAAGGTAGAGAGACCTAGAACTCAACTCTGGACATGTAATTCCAACTCTATAGGTGTCTATTTTAAATGGAATAAAGTAAATATGTAGAAAATGTACTTCCTTTCCTTTGTGACATATTATTTTTTAAAATTGATTGCTTGGGAATTTCATATCATGCACCCAACCCCACTCATTTCCCATCCTTCCATAGCTGCCCTTCACTCTGTAACCTCCCCATGCCTCCAAAAGAAAATAAATATATAACTTAAAATTAAGAAAATCTCACCAACCTCTCTGGGCAATGCCTTGTTCGCATACTGCCACAGCTGTCACAGCTATCGAGCCTCACCTTCTGCCGGGCATGTGCCACTCTGCTCCTCGTCTGCCCCCTCGGCTCCACCACATACTGGGCTCCACCCAGTTCATGGGCACTGGGAGCTGCAGTGTGTCACGTCGCACATACCCGTGTGCCCCAAACACCTTTACATGCAGATGTTGATCACCGAGAGTTGTTGGTCTGGTTCCAGGCCTTTTGTTTCTGCTACACCATCAACACTGCACCTCACTGAAACTTGCCCACTCACAGAGATGCCGCAGCTATGGTTCCACAAGACTGGTCTCTTTACGTGCTCCAGAACCTTGTAGATGGAGTAGATGTCGGAGTGGGTCAATTCAAGGCCCTGGATGTGGGCCTGGATGGCAGTTGAGTTGGTCAGCCTGGCAATCCACCAGGCATGCTCCACCCGACACACCCCTAGCAAGGGGCAGGGTCAGCTCAGCATGGCCCTTGATCCTCAATATGGCTTCAGGCAGCAGCCAAGTCCATGAACATTAGAATGTACACTGTTGGCAACATGGGCCACATCATACAGATTATGGCCTGTTCCTCATAACCATAGCCTCTCCAGTGCCATCTCTCTCAACCGTGCATAAACCTCTCCACTTCCTTTGCACTCCCATCTTTCCAGCCCATACTCGCTCATCATAGTGATGCCTGA
The DNA here is from genome assembly GCF_903992535.2 of Arvicola amphibius. Taxonomy (NCBI): domain Eukaryota; kingdom Metazoa; phylum Chordata; class Mammalia; order Rodentia; family Cricetidae; genus Arvicola; species Arvicola amphibius. The sequence goes on along the minus strand of NC_052049.1, from coordinate 92,253,534 downwards.
GCCTTGTCGTTTTCCCCCTCTTTCCTTCTTTTATCCCTTCCTTCCTTCCTTTCTTTTTTATTTCCTTCCTTCCTCCCCATTTCTCTTTCTTTCTTCATTATTAAGTAGATGGTAAAGAGAAGAAAGGGGCAGACTATATATATATATATATATATATATATATCCATCCATCCCTATCCATCCCAGGGATAGTGGGAAAGAAAAGGATTTTGTATACATGATGAAATTGTGTGGACCCTTCTGCTTTATATGGATATATGTTTTGTTGGCTAAGAATGGTCCCATAGACTCATGTTTTAGTACTTGGTTCCCAGTTATCAGAAGTTTTTGGGAAGGATTGGAAATGTGGCACTATTGGAGGATGTGTGTCACTGGGCGTGGCCTTTACACTATTCCCGCTGTGCTCTCTGCCTCCTGTTTGTGGTGTAAGATGTAAGCTCTGAGATGTCCCTGCTCTCTGCCTTTTCTCCAGCCAGCATGGACTCAAAGCCCCTGGAACTATAAGCCAAATCAAACATTTTGTTTTATAAGTTGCATTGATCATGTTGTTTTATCATAGCAATGGAACAATATCTAAGACACATGCCATATTCACCTCTAACACAGCACTTGGCTAAAGAGTGAGCATTTAATTCCAGATGTCTCATTCAGGAATCTAAGAGCACTTTTCTATGAACCAGCTCACAGTAGGTCTCCTCTGAGCAACAGCCCACTCGGAACCTCAGGTTCTCTTCAAAACTGCCACACCTGACAGGATGAAAACTAGTCTGCTCAAGAGCAGCCAGGCCAAGTTACGGTTGGTCAGCACTGGTAAGAGCAGGTAAGACGGGAAAAGCAGGTTTGTCTCCTTAGGAGGCTGAGTGTAAAATTATGAATGCAGCGAATTGTGACCCCAGCAAGAGTCAGCAGTGCTGCAGCCAAGTGCAAATATTATTGGAAAACTAGGAGTCTAGACAAGATGTACAGAAGAGATACCAGGCAGTGGGATGTGGGGAAACAGAAACTTCTGTGAGGATATAGTCACTTTCAGGCACAGGAATACGAGGTCAATTGTAGGATCCTCAAATTTTTACATGGGAGAGTCTCCCCTGCTTTATCTAGTATGTCTCAAACCTCACCTCAGAGAGGGGAGCCTGACAGCCCACTCCCACTAACTGTGCTCTCCTACATTCTATTTTATTGTTTTCAGGCGACGTATCACATTAGGGTTACCTTTAGCTTTTGTGTGCTTGTCCATTCTTTTGCCTCCCTCCTCTGGATATGCTAAAAGCAAACTCAAAGAAAGCACAATCTGTTACACGTAGTTTATAACCTCAGCGTATTTAGAGGCAGAAATATCAAACACTATTTGAAAATTGCAACCCTGTTTAATTCTTGTTGATCATTAAAATGAGTTGCTATCATCTAATATAATATACATATTCTATTATGAGTTTATGCTGTTTATCTTTCATATTCACTAATCCTTCATTCCAAAGCCAAGATAAAAGAAAAACAAATGATTGTTGTGTTGCCATTACAAATTAGATAAGGCAAGCATTTCCTTGGGTAGAGATTTATGCGCCAGCACCTTTTGAGGTCCTCATCACCTGGGAGATATTATCACATGCCACACAAAAGGCCTAGTTTAAAGCTAGTTCTTTTAAAGCCATTAACGATATTATGCAGAGACCCCACCCTTGTGGCCTCATCTAATCCTAACTATCTTCAAAGTCCCGCTTATAAATTCCATTAACACATTAATTATGGCAAATTTCTGGACCCATATTTAATCCATAACATCATTAATATGCAAAAGAGATGGTTTATCCATTAATCTATACAGACTTCATTTCTGTTAATGGAGTTCATACCTATGGTTTTGTCCACTTGTTTGAAATAGGACCCAACTTCATATGGCCTTATAAACTGAAATATTAATGAATCTGTGTTATGAGTCAGTTTGGGCAAGTGAGGTTCTGGTCATTTAATCAAATGATAATATAGATGTTGCTCTCAAGATATTTTGTAAATATGATTAATATTGAATCTTCTGTCGCTTTCAAAAATCATGCTGAGTTGGTGGAAGGTAAATCTGTATCAAACTTCTTTTTCTAAATAATTCATCTGAGACCATTTTGTGTCAGGGTCTTATTTTCCATTCAGAAAAACAATAGGGGTTTATACAAATAGGCTTCAAACCTGAACATATGGCAAAGATAAGTTTATGCTTCAAGTATTCCTGATTGAAATAGAGCCGTGGTCAGTTTTGGCATTCTTATAGCCCATGGTCACATATAGCACTCTCACAATGATCAAACACACTGGGTGTTTTCACCAAGATCACAGCAGACATAGGCTGGAACCTGACCAGTTCAGAAAGATGATCGTTCTTGGGAATTAGAGTTTGGACATAGATGATTTTCAGTTAGAAATAGAGGTAGAGAGCAATCCAACAGATGATGTTAACTTGAAGATGTAACAATTCAAATGAACTCATGAAACAGGAAGAACGGGTGGAGAACGAAGAGACCAATTGGTAGAAACTAAGAAGCTAGACAGGAAAACTGGGCTGTGGAAGGGAGGCTCAAAACCTCCACGAAGTGCAATGGAGCTGAGCTTCCTGGCAAATAATCTAGAAGTTCTTTTAGTACTCACTGCAGAAAAGGAAGTGGAAAGATTGTAAGATTCAGAGAAACAGGAGTTTGCTGTAAGATTGGGTCTCATAGAAACAGAGAAGCTATACCTCTGAAGTCCCATCAACTTGGCTGCCTAAACAAGATCTGAATAAGTATGAGAAGAATGGATGAGTTCATGTGGGGAAGCTCGGTTTCTAACAGAGCCTCAACTCAAAGAACTACAGGTAGCCAGTGGCACATGAGCTGACTATCCAATACCAAGTGGTCAGTCCTGAAATTATATGCCAACTAGTAACATTATATGGGCCAAGCAGGTTGTATTTTGTATTTAGGATATTTGTATACAAACATGTATGTATATATAAAAGAAATGGGGCCCATAAATTTTAGAGAGAATTTGGGGTACATAAGAGAAGTTAGAGAAAGGGAAAGGGTAGATGATGTAATTATATCTTATTCACATAATCAAACAAAAATTATTTTGAAATCTTCTTTTACCTGAGCTCTTCCTTGTTATTCCTTGTCTCTTATAGCAAATAAGGCTGGCTACCTAGAACATGCTTAGCACAACTGAAGTATGTAAGGGACTACACGCCAGAATGCATATATAACTGCCAACAGACAAGGTTGTCATAGTGATAGTTGTTACTGAAATGGACTCTGGCCTTTGACTCCTGGGCTCATGCTATATACTCCTGAGTCTGTCTAAGTAGTTCAGAATATGGGCATGAAACCCCCAGCCCCGTTGGGTAAGGCTTTGGAAGCAGCAAAACTACTTAGTAATAATCACGGGCTTGCAAATATAATTTTAAATCATTTATTAGGTCTTATTAAAAGGCCTAATTTCTTAAATTTTTCTCTTTGAATTCAGAACTGGTATTTTAAGTTAGTATAATATCTACATATTGTAGGGCAAAGAGGAGAACTTGAGCAGGATACCAATCAATCATTGAGCATGCTGACACTGAACCCAGAGTCAGTAAAAGAAACATACCTTGGATCTGAGAACTGGGCCAAGGAGAGAAACATATTTATCCCTGAACCCAGAACTAAAGACAGGTGCCCTGATTCTGAAACTAGTGTCAAAGAAACACACTTTGTCCCTAGAATCAGAGCCAGTGAAAGAAATATGCCCTTGTCCTAAGATTAGAGTCACAAAGTCAGTGAAGGAAAGACAGTTTGGCCATGAGTCAGAGACATCTCTATCCCTGACCAACTAAACTAACCAATCCCTGAGCAGGGAAAAATTAACCAGTCTTTCTTCGCCCTGGGAAAACTCTCCCTAAGAAGCCCCATATACTCCTCTCTGCTCTCTCATTCAGTTAGGGACCAACATTTATCCCTCCCTAGCAGAGGCAGTCACTCTCCTGGACTCCTCCTTCCCCAATAAATCTCTTTCACAAGAGTCTTGGATGACAATCTTCATTCAGCCGGAGCAGACTAGAAGAACCTGGCTGGGATGTCCCTTAGGGGACTGAACTGAAAAACCTTGCTGAGATGCTCCCATAGGGAGTCTGAGAAAGACAGCAGAATAGAAGAACCTTGCTAAGATGCTCCTTAAGCGGAGCTGAGCAAGGCAGAGCAGAAAAAGTAACAACTTTTCCCGGGAGCCAGAGGAGATCGCTACGTTTCTGCAGGGGCTTCCCCTTTAGGGAAGCGTTAGCAAAAGGAGAAACATCATTGGCCAGAGAAGAAGCAGAGAGCTCTGCTAGGACGTTCCCTTAAGGGAACAGAGCTGAACAGCAGTAGCGGCTCTCCTGGAGAAGAGCAGGATAACTATATCCTGCGGAGAGACCATCCCCCACCGCACCCCAGCTTCAGGTAGCCTGGCTTCCCTAAAGTCAAGACACATTTCCTCCAGGGCTGAGCTGACCTGTTGCCCCTCCAGCCTCCAGAGCTGTCCTATTGCGGCTCTAAGTATAGCCTGGCTTCCCGACAAAGTCAGGCTATCTCTACAACACTACAACTGTAACACATTCCCCTACACATATGGTATCATTTAGTCTATAGAACTTATCTTTGCTTTTATAGATATATGTGTGTTTATGTGTTTGTTCATGTTGCATGTTAGTAGGCAAATACATGTGTGCACATACAAGTGGAGGCCAGAAGTGGGCATCAGGTGTCTTTCTTACTCACATTCCACATTATCATTTTTTAATAAACAAACCTGTATTGTAAAGAACCTGTAAATGAAAAGAACATTATGTTTTTTTTACAGACCCAAAGTCTGTGCATCACGATGATCTCCACTGGTAGAATAGTCAATCTCATGCTGTGAAGACTCGTGGAAGATTTCACTTGTTCACTATCAATTATATTTTTATACTTATATACCACAAAATAGGAAAACTCAATGACAGGATAAAACTAGCCAACTAGTTTTATGTAATGTTTTATTGCTTATATCCATTACCTGAGTTTCATCCTAATGTCTCACCTAACATTTAGCCTTTCTCGTTTTCCTTTCTACAAGTTATATAGTACCTATGTATACATCTGCTTCATATATATGTAAACATATGTATTATATGTTTGTATATGTGATACACATAATATATATATATATACATATATGCATACACACATATAAGGCTAGAACCCAAATAAGAGAGACAACATGCTTTTTGTTCTTTCCTTGTGGTCTTGCTTAGCATTATAAATCCTAAGTACTTCCATTTTTCTGCTAATTTTTAATTTCATTTACTTTTGACTGCAAGAGCATCCCAATTTATACATGAAACAGACTGTCATTAACCATTGCTATAGATTATCTGATCAGACTGTGAACCTCAAGTTTGTTTTTGCATTAATTAAATAAAATCAACCTTGGGTCAGGGGACAGAGCCAGCAACTAATTGATAGAAAGTAATCACAGAAGCCGGGTGGTGGTGGCTCACGCCTTTAATCCCAGCACTCGGGAGGGAGGCAGAGGCAGGCGGATCTCTGTGAGTTCGAGGCCAGCCTGGTCTACAAGAGCTAGTTCCAGGCCAGGCTCTAAAAAAGCTGCAGAGAAACCCTCTCTCGAAAAACCAAAAAAAAAAAAGAAAAAAAAAGAAAAAGAAAGTAATCACAGAGAGTCTGAGAGAGTCTGAAAGATGGATAGAGAGACACACAGGAAGTAGTAGGGCGGGGCTTTGAGTATGGAATCTTTCTTGGTTTGGTGGAGCTGAGGGACACTCTCTGACACACTGGCAAAGAGGGAAGATCAGCTAGTTGCTCCTCAGCCTCTCTGAGCTAGCAGGTTTTCACCCCAGCCTCTGATGCCTGAATCTTTATTGGTAAATAAAACCATAGAGCTTTAATTAAAACCTATATTTGGTGGCAGCAGCAGAAGGCAGATCTGGTGGCATGTAAAAGTCCCACCCAGCTGCTGCTTGAGAAGTGGGCCAGTAGCAGAGGAGCTGCGATACTAGCTGAAGCAGCAGCCAATTCAGGTTCAACCACTGTGCTGGTCAAAACCAACACGCCATCCATGGTGGACAATTAGGTTGGTACCATTTTCTTGTTATAGTAAATAAAATGGCAATAAACATGGGGACAAATATCTCTATAGTAGGTACGGAGGTCTCTAGGCACATGTTAAAAATAGCTGGGTTATATTGCACTTCTAATTTTACTTGATTGTTTTTTTGAGGAATATCCAAATTGATTTCTAGAATGACTGTGTTAATTTGCACTCTCACCAGAAGTAAATAGAGGTTCCTCTTTCCTGTTTCTCCACATCCTCCCCAATACTTTCTGTCAGAATTCTTGATGACAGAGGTGATATCACAAAGTAGTTTTAATTTTCATTTTTCTAGTGGCTAGAGATATTGAACACATTTAAAAATAGTTATTAGATATATGTGATTTTTTTAAAAAATGTATATCCAATTCATTAGCCCATTTATTCATTGGTGATTTTATCTTTGATATTTAATTTCTCAGTTCTTTGTAAGTTCCGGATGCCATCCCCTGTTTGAAGCATAGCTGGTAGAGAATTTTTCCCATTCTGTGGGCTGTGTGCTCTGCAGATAGTTTTCTTCCTTATGTTGAAAGTTTTATTTCATGTACTATTGATAATCAGGGCTGGTTCTTGTGCTACGTGTTTTCCATTTCCATTTGGAAATTTCTTGCCTGCCCCAGTGTCTTGACTAATACTCCTCAAGTCTTGTTCTAGGAGCATCAAAGTTTCTAGGTTAAAATTTAGAATTTTCATCCATTTTGAATGAATCCTTATACAAGATGAAAGATAAATCCAATTTATTCTTCTGCAGGTAGATTTCCCATTTTGTCAATACCATTTGTTGAACTAGATTTCTTTTCAATGTAAGTTTTGTCTCCTGTGTCAAAATTTAAGTGGGTATAGTTTTGTCGCTTTTGTTCTTGGTCCTCTTATCTAGTCCACTGATTTTCCATCACACACACATGCACACACACGCATGCACACACACATGCACACACACACATGCACACACACATGCACACACATATGCACACACACATGCACACACACGCATGCACACACACACACACACGGGGGGTGTCAATTCTGCCATTGCGAAGCTGTCTTGATCATTATAGCTCTGTATTAAAATTTGAGGTCAAGTATTAGAATGCTTCTATTAGTGAACTTTCTCCTTAAGACTTAAGACCGCTTTGGCTGCTTGTGATTTTTTGTTGTTCTGTATGGATTCTTGATTTGTTTTTTCTTTTTTCCTAAACTTGCGAAATATGACATCAGAATTTTTATAGCTGCTGCATCAAGTTTTTGATTAATTTTAGTAGTCTAGTTCTTTTCATATTAGTACTTTTGCCAATTCAGGAGCATAGAAGTTTTTCAATGTTTTCAAGTTTTTACTGCAGAGTTCATTCTCTTTGGTTAGTTATGTTTCATATGCATGATTTTTTGGAGATTTTTTCATAGTCTAATTTCCCTAATTATTTCTTTAAGAATACATTTTCTATATATATGCTCCTGCACTTTTTAAAATATTGATTTCTGTGTCTCAAAACTTAACTGTACATGTTAATTGGGTCCGAGAGTTTTCTAGTAGTCTCCATGGAATCTTTGATGTAAAGAATCTCATCTTTTGCAAATATGGATGAACTGAACTCCTTTCTTTCACATTTTTAACCCTTTTATATCTTTGTCTCATCTGATTGCTGTAACTAAGACTTTGCGCACTCTTTCAAATAAGGGAGCAGTAAGTAAGAACCCTTGTCTCCTTCCTGATTTCAGAGGAAATGATATTGGTTTGTTTTAGGTTGATGTAATCTTGCCTAAAAGCTTGCTGCTTATCACCTTCAATATTTAGAGGTATGCACCACCTGTTTTAGACATCTTTGTGACTTTATCGTGAAGACATTTTAAATTCTGTCAAGAGCCTTTTCAGTATTATCTGAAATGATTATGTGATTTCCGTCCTTCAGTTTATTTATATGGTTTATTGCATTCATTGAATTAGGTGTGCTGAAACAGCTTTGCCTTCCTGGGATGAAGGTCACCTGGTCATAAAATATAATTTTCCTAATGAGTTCCTGATTGTGGTTTTCAATTATTTTGCTGAGAATTTTTGTATCTATGTTCATCAATAAACTAGTCTGCAGCTTTTTTTCTCATTGTCATGAGTTTGACTAGTTTGGTTATCAAAAATACAGGCTTAACAGAACAATTTTCAGAGCATTCCTTCACTCTATGATTTATAGAAGAAGTTAAGAAGAATTGGATGAGATCTTTCCTAAAATTTGATAGAATTCAGCACTCTGTCTCCTTCTGGGCTTTCCCATGAGGCAAAGCTTTTGATTACAGTTTTGATCTCATTACTTCTAATGGTTCTACTTAAGCTATTTATGTCTTCTGGGTTTAATTTTGGTATATGGTATACAATTAGAAATCCTTCTATTGGGGGGTTATCCAGCTTTTGAGAATATAAGATTTTATGGTAATGATGGTCTGTATTTTATTAAATCCTGCTGTAATGACACAGTTTTCAAATCTAATTTTATTAGTTGTGTCTTCTCTATTTTGTCAGATTTGTCAAGAGTTTGTTAATGTTTTATGTTTGCTTTCTTTTTATTTAATCTTCATATCGTTCACATCATGCACCTGGATCCCATTCATTTTTCATGCCTGCATATCTGTCCTCTGCCCTTGCAGTCTCCCCGTTACAAATAAAATTTAAGAGAAAAAAGAAAAGAAAAAATGGGGGATCTCCTTGTGGAAGCTGTAGTGTAACAAAGTGAGTCACACAGTAAACCTTTTTGAACATATTTTTTACTTGCAATCGTTCACTGGCATGGTGGTTTCTGCTACACTATGGATGCCGGACCCTCACTGGGACTTCTCTTGGATATCCTGTTGTTGCCCTGTGTCACGGAGATCCCGAAGCTTTGAGTCTGCAGGACTGGTCCCTTCACCTGCTCCAGCAGATCACAGATGGAGTGGATACTGGGGTAGGCCAAAAAAATTACCCTGGTTCTGGGCCTGGAAAGTTGCAGGGTTGGTCACCCCACCATCTCTCCTACATTGCCTTGGCTAGTTCACCCATTGTGGAGATGGAGGGGGTGAAGTCCTCCAGCTTTCATGGCCTCAAGGTCAGATCTCCCATACTTACATCTTTGGGGTCCAATCTATTGTGTTGCACAGGCATGGCATAGCGACCACTCTCCCCAGTGCTGCAGCAGATGAGGGACAGTGCTGTAAAATTATCCTTCTGTACTGTGTGTAAATTACATTGTGGCTGACTTAATAAAGAATCCAAATGGCCAACAGCTGGACAGGATAAGGGTGTGTGGGAAAACCAGAATAAGGACACGGGGAAGAAGAAGGACAGAATCAGGAGAGTCACCAGAGAGATACAGAGAGGAAACAGGAGAAACAAGATGAAAGAGAGGTAACGCTACATGGCAAAATGTAGATTAGTATAAATTGGTTGTTTTAAGTTGTTAGAGTTAGCTAGTAATAAGCATGAACTAGTAGTTGAGCGTTTATAACGTACATTAAATCTCCATGTTGGTTATGTGGAAACTAGTGGGCAGGAAAGAAAAGTCTGCCTCCAGGGCAGGACTAGCTCTCCTGGTCTTATGACCTAAGGACCAACTCTCCCATCTGCCTCAGGCATTGATAGGTGAGGGAAGGGGAGTATCTCCCCCACCCACGTCACCACAGGAAAGGTCAGTAATGAGTACAGCTCTCCTATGCCAACAAGTTTGGGGATGGCTCACCCACACCTCCACCAAAAGATTGGCTCTGTTGTGCTGCCCAGGTGAGGTGCAGGGCCTGTTCTCTTGCATATTGCAGCTTGTGGCAGGAGGGGGCAGCGCTCCTATCCATTTGTTCTCCCCCAGGCCAGCTCTTCCACCTGCCTCAGGTGTTTATGGGTGGGCATTCTTTCTTGACCCATGTCACTACGTGACAGCTCTTCCATCCTCACAACTTTAAGGCTGACTTCCCGACACTTCCCCCAATGGGGCTGACTCTATCTTGCACATGAGGTGCAAGGTCTGCTGTCCTGAATATTGCAGTTAGAGTGGGAGGAGCAGGTATAATTCTTCTGCCCTTCTGACATCAGGACCAGCTGTGCTTCCTACCTCAGGTGTTGATAGGGAGCATCTCTCCACCATCTATGCTGCCATATGGCAAATGGAAGGCAAACCAGGTCTCCCTTGTTTACATTCCTGGACTGGTTCAGCTGTATCCATGTCAACAGGGTCAGCACTGTTGTGCTGCCCAAATAGATTCCTCACAAGCTAGAGGCAGTAAGGGCAAAGGGGAGGGCATCTTTCCACATCATCCCCACCAGCATACCTTGGCCAAGAGAGGTGGCACCAGCTATGCCACTCTCACACACTCAGGGAGGGCTCACCCATGCCCTTGTCCTCAGGATCAACTCTATTATACTGCCCCAAAGATACAGAGAACCCATTCTCCTGAGTGCTTCAGCTGGTGAGGAGTTGGGCCAGGTCCCTCACCTGACGCAGGTGGTGAGGGGAAAGAGGAGGCATCTATTCCTCCCCTCATGGCAAGCATGACCTTTTCCACACCCTCAATGCCAGCTATCCCTTGCCCCTGCAAACAGGGTCAGCTCTACTGTACTGCCCAGGTAAGATGTCTCACCCTCTCTCCTGAGTTCTTCAGCTGGTAAGGGGCAATAGTAGCTCTCTATAGTGTTATATCCAGTAAGGGGGCAGAAACAATCCTGTACAGTCCTTGGGTGGGATCTGGAGCTAGGGACATTAGTACAGACTGAGGTTGCAACAGAACCATGAGCCCAAACATGAGCCCTGGCTGCAACCCAGGGCCATTCATCCCTTTCACCTCCTCAAATTGGCCTCTGTCCACAGGACAGAACCATGTGTGTGAACTCCCCCACTCCTAGTGTAGCCACCTGAGGTGGAGCCACGTTGGTTGTCTTGGATTCACAAGTCTAGAAGCAACTGGTGGGCCAAGTTTGTCAACCGTAACTTTTTCAAAGAACCAACACTGTGATTGGGTTTGTGCATAGTTTTTTTTTTTTTTTAATCCAAATCTCTTCATTTCTTCCCTTATTGTAATTTCTAGCCATCTATTTGGGGGATTTGTTGTCTTTTGCTTTCCAATGGATTTAAAGTCCTTCATCAGGATTTTTATTTAGTATACCTTTGACTATTTAATATAAGTACTAATAGTTTTGAATTTTCCACAGTGCCTTTGTGTTCAAGAGTTTCTTATAGGTTGCATTCCCGTTGCCATTTGTTTCTAGAAGTTTTCAGTTTCTTCTATGATTTCTTAGCTGGCCCATTGTTCTTTTGAAAGTGAATCATTTTGTTTCCAACTTTTTCTGTACTTTCTCTTATTGTTGATTTCTAGATTTATTGCAGTGTGTTCTTATGTGACACAAGGAATCATCTTAGCTTTTTAAAATATTTGTTGGTACTTGATTTTTGTCCTGTGATATAATAAGTTTTGGAGAGGGGACATGAACTACTGAGAAAAGGGGTATTCTTTGTTTTGGGGGTAGAAATATATCTATATCTATAGAGAGAGAAATAGAGAAATAGATAGATATAAAGGAGTGTGTGTGTGTGTGTGTGTGTGTGTGTGTGTCATGTCCAGTTAAATTTTTAGGTCTGAAGGTTCTTTACTCACTTCTAGGTTGGAAGAATATAAAAGTGGATGTATAAGGACGACACATGTGGGAGTGGAGTATTGAGGTCTCCCAGTCTTGTATCAGGAACTGTGTGGTCTCCGCGATTGTTTTATGACGTCACTGGCTCCCATATTCAGGGCTTATGTTTGCATCGTTCTGTCTTCCAGAGTAACTGCTCTCCTGTTAGTAACCTCTTCTACTTATTATGAAGTCTAACTGCCTGATGTCAGGAGAGTTGCACCTATTTCTTTTATGTTTGATTTGCTAGGTAGTTATTCAACCTTTTGTTACTGAGATTTTGAATATCTTTGCTAGCTAAGTGTGTTTCTTGGCGATAGCACATTTTGAGGTCTTGGTTATTAATCTAGTCCATTAATCTCTATTATTTTGGTTTTGAGTTGGAGCCATTGACATTTCACTTCGTTACAGGGAGGAGTTTTCTGTTTCACATGGACTTGTGACAGGTTCTTCTGTTTGGCTGAGTGGCTGGCGTTACTCTTCCTGCACCTCTTTTGAGAGTTTGTTGACTTTCTGCTTTAGACATGGCTATTTGTTTCCCATGTGTAGTTTATTTATCTGTTGTTTCATGGAGGATACACTTTCTTGTACTCAGATCAAAGAGGCTATCTTTCTTCTTCTTCGTGTGACATACTCCATTAAGGACTTTCTTCCATGCTGAATTGATTGTCATGAATTGCCTTGATTTGTGTTTATCTTGGAAAACCTTTATTTCTTCATCAATGTTGAAAGACAGAATTCTTGGTTCACTGTTATTTGCTTTCAAAGCTTAAGACATTTTATTCCATGTTCTTCTGGCTTCTATGGTTGCCAATGTCAAGGATAGAGGTAATTTTGATGTTTTTGCCTTTGAATGTGAGTGAATGATTTCCTTCTGTTGAGTTTAGTATTATTTCTTTGCTTAGTACTTTTGATAGCCTGGCTATACATCATGAAGCATTTCTGTTGAGAGTTCTGTATGCCTGTTGTGATTTAGTGCCTACCACTTTCTATAAATTTTTGGAGTTTTCCACAATAATTTTATTAAATAATCCATCTTTTCCATTCAATTTTACGTCTTCACCTCTTTTCCTTATTCTATACCACTAATTCTCAGGTTTTGAGAATGTAAGCTTATTTTTAAATGTATTTGACTTTTGAATGTGTCCCAGACTTGGAAATATCACCCATGTTCCTTAATTTTTCCTCCATGCATCTGATTGTATTGTTGTCTCAACTTTGTCCTCCATGCATGAAATTTGTTCCTCTACATCTGTGGTTCTTAGCCTGTGGGTGGAGGGGCCCCTTGGAGTTGCATATCAGATATTTATATTGTAATTAAATATTAAATATTACAATTTACCTTACATACAATGTACAATTACATATAATGTACAATTCAAAACAGTAGGAAAATTACAGTTCTGGAGTAGAAATGGCGTAAGTTTATGGTTGGAGGTCACCACAACATGAGGAACTGTACTAAAGTGTTGCTGCATTAGGAAAGCTGGGAACCACTCTTCTATATGATCTTGTCTGTTAATGCTGGTGTCTATTGTGGATTTAAGTTGAGTGGTCATGTCTATTCCACATACTTCTGCTTTATTGCTATTCAACATTTCAATTTCACCAATAAATTCTTTCTCAAATATTTTGGACTTTTAGCTTCAACCTACCGACTCTTACATCCACTTGAGACTTTTATCAATGTTTTGGAAAGAGTTCCCTAATTCATACATTTTTTTTTGTTTGATCTTCTGCATGGCTATCAATTCCCTTATTTTAAAAAAAAACTGAATTCTTTCTGTCATTTAAGCTGTGCTTATAACTTTGGATTCCTTAGCAAGGTGGCTGGTCATGGTGGTAGTTAAGACATATTTTTGTGTTTCATTATCATGTTTTATGTAGCTCTTGAAGTGGGGTTTCCTTTCAGTTTTGATCTCCCATTTTTCTCAGCCTATTGGGGTATTTTGTTTTCTGTGACTCTTCTTAGAGGGATAACTGCATGGGGCCTAATGAGACTCCATGTTGATTGCCAAATGTCTTTCTCTGGCTGTCTTCCAGGAGAATGAAAGGTTGCACTGCACACTAAACACCACTGAAACCAGATGAAGCCCAGTGTTTGGCCACCTTTTCAAGTCTGTGAGCCTGCTGAAGGCAGGGTACCAAACAGACCCACTAAGTCTTTCTACTATCTGGGCATGTAATTAGAGTTATGTGTTCAACATACATTAGACCACATTAGTATAGATTTGGATGCTGCAGTAACTATTAGTACCTCAGAAATCAAAGCCGTACACCACCACTGACCTTGGAAACTACTGAAATCTTGAAAATCAAAGTTACAGATTTTCAAGAGACCCTAGGAACATGGCAGCACATTCTTGGGCTGTATGCTCACCTCTGAGGCCACTGGGCTGGAGTCTTGGTCTCAGGATGCTATGTGGATTTGCAGAAGCAAGAGGCCTTGCTGCCCGGTGGTCTGTGGTCACACTGAAGTTCAAAGTCCCAATTCCCCAAGCTCTGTTGACCTGCTGGAGCTGGAGGATGGTTTTTCTGCTTCTCTCTGGTCCCTCAGAAGCCACAGGCCTGAGCCCCCATACTCTCTGGTCATTCACCATATTAATTTTTGTTTTAATAAAAATAGACTTTTTTCATACAATGTATTCTGATAACTGCTTCTTTTCAGCCAATCCTCCCAGAGCCTATCTACCTCCCCACCCACCCAAATCTATGCCTTTTCTTCCTCTCTAATTAGCAAACAAAAGGCCTCTAAAAAGATAAAACATAAAAATAAGATAAAATAAAACAAATGAACCTGAATAGGACAAAGCAAGCAAAAGCCAAAAAAGCACATATATTCACACACAAAAATTTATAAAAGCACAAAATATGACACATAAGCAAAAGACCTGTGAGGAAAATACAGTGCCCAGCCAAGGCATTCTGAGACAGAAATCCTGCAAAAATTGCTGCGAGTTTGTGTTGTCATCTGCTGTGCCCGGGTCCTGCCCTTGAGTGTGGTTTGTGTACCCAGTGAGACACCATGGGAGAAAACTAACTTTTCCTTTGTGAGTGGTTGTCTGCTGGAGGTAGCTTCTGGATTAGGGATGGGAGCTCTTATCTACTCCCTGCCCCCTCAAAACTGGGACCCCATCTGGCTTAGACCTATGCAGGCCCTCCCTGTGTGTGCTGTCGCAGTCTCTAGGAGTTCATGTGTGATTCAGTCCTGCTACGTCTGCAAGGCTTTGTTTCCTTGGTGTCCTTCATCCCCACAGACGCTACAGTCTTTCCGCTTCCTTCTCTTCAGAGTTCCCCATTCCCCAAGGAGAGTGATTTGATGAAGACATCCTGTTTAGAACTGAGGGTTCCAAAGTCTCTCCCTCTATGTACATTATCCAGTTGTGAGTTTCTGTATTTGTTCCCATGCTGAACAAGACACTGATCAATACATTTAACAGAAGGTCATTAGCAGTCATTGTCTCACTGGGTTCCTTTAGCAGAAGAGTAGTGTCTGATTTATCCCTAGACCCATGGCCTATCTACTCTGAGGTTCTGAGCAGTCTTGACCATGGGTTCCTTCTTGTGGAGTGGGCACTAAATCCAATCCAATTTTTGTTGGTTAGTATACAACTTCTGTACCACAATTATACCAAAGTATCTTTTGCAAGCTGATCACCACTGCAGGTCAAATGGTGTTACAAGGCTGCTGTTCACTTTTCTCCTTTGTTAGCAAGCAGAGGATCTTCCAGTCCTGTGGACACTGGTCAGTAGAGTGTAGTGTGAAGCGGCGGGGCTGCGTCCCGCCACCCGCCGCCGGCTAGCTTTACCCAAAATAATTACACAGAAACTGTATTCTTTTAAACACTGCCTGGCCCATAGTTTCAGCCTCTTATTGACTAATTCTCACATCTTTCTTTAACCCATATTTAGTTATCTGGGTAGCACCACGAGGTGTGGCTTACCAGGAGAGATCTTAACCTGCGTCCATCTCGGAGAGGAGCAGCATGGAGACTCCTATGGCGACTGCCTGAAGCATCTCTCCAACTCTACTTCCTTGTTCCCACAATTCTGTTCTGTCTACTTCACCTACCTAATTTTCTGTTCTTAAAGGGCCAAGGCAGTTTTCTTTATTAATTAACCAATGAAAGAAACATAGACAGATAACTCTCCTCCATCAGTAGAGGGAAGGCCCTCTATGGCCACCTTGAGCAGATTCGGTGGCATTCAGGGGTCAATTAGAGAACTTATCTCAAAAAATAAAGAAGATAGTAGGCAGAAGCATGGCTCACTGAACACAGGAAAGTCAAGCTGGTACCTAACCATATTTTATGAGACAAGTTCTCTCAGTGAACGCGAATCTCACCAATTCTACTAAACTGGCCAGTAAGAAAATTCTAAGGACCTGCTTGGGTCAGGTTCCTGATGCACATTATCCAGCCTGGCTTTCTACTTGCATGCAGCAGGTCCAAACTTGGGTCCTCGTGCTTGCAAACCAGGCAGTTACAGACTTAACCAAATGATGCACTTGCAAATACTTATAAGAAAGGCAAAACTTGAAGGGAGAATAATTATTGTAAGAAAGTAAAATAAAAAGAAAAAAATCTGAATCTCACAATAAAGTTAGACAATGTTGAAACAAACTGGGGTTAAAATATGCAAATTTTATAATGGGGAGTCTTGTAATTATTTCTCCAAATGGAGAACAGAAATTCTAATGTCACCCCAGAGATGCCATCTGGGAGTCATCACAAACTAGCATTCACCTGCACAGCTTGGGAATGGCTTTTCCAACAGGCACTTAGTGTCTGACTGTCCATTTTTTCGAGATGGATGAATGCAGGCGCTGTAATAAGGCCAAGCCATTCAGTTACGATAATGTCCTATGACAACCAAAATGATCCATAAATTATAATTGAGCCACAGTTGAGCTCAGTCAGCATGTGACAGGAGTTCAAGCCTGTAGTCCGGAATGTAAGAGCCAGAGGTCCTGGGAGGGTTCGGTGAGGAGTGCCACTCCTCTTTCCAGCTTCCTTTGTGGCTTCAATTGATGCCCTGGACCAGACTTGTACAAAATCACCTGCATGTAATGATCCTCATGATGGACACATGTCTCTAAAATTCTAATGGAAAAGGTCAAAGGTGGTCAACAACAAAAATTATCAGCTCATCATTCTTCCTTATCATAGACAAGTCCTTGTTCATTATCTGTGTATTAGGAGTTGCTGCATAGAGGAGAGTAGGCCATGCAGGGTCCTCCCTTCCTCTGCTTTAAGTTTTGTCCTCTTCTCTAAGAGATTATCTAATACTTCTCCACCCAGAGAGTGGCACTTTATCGAGTTTATTTTCTCAAATGCTAAGCTCGTCCAATCTAATAGACATAAAGCACAGTGTCTACCCTGAAGTAATCAAGAAGCAACATCAAATTAGTCAAACAGTTGACTTCAGTAGGTTGTTGGGTCCACTAGTGGGAAGGAAGGGTACAGAAATGCCATTAGGTTTGAAAGACTAAAATAATGTATACTAGCTCTTTACACAGCTGTGTAACAAATAACTCTAAAATTTCATGTTAAAATAAGAATCTAGCACCGTATTGTTTATGTATTTCCCAGGAGAATCATGGCTCCAGAATTCTGACTGAATCTCTTTCAAGACTGCAGTAAGAGGCGAATTGGGCCTGCAGTCATTTAAACTTTGATTTGAACTAGACAACCGAACCTCATGTTCCCCTCTCATGCCTGGCGAGGGGTTGGTGGATGTTGATGATAATTCTTAATTTCTTCTTGTGGGCCTCTTCACGGTTTCCTCGTCTCCATCACATGGTTACTGACTTCCTTTACAGAAAGTAATCCATCATACCAAAGTAGAGACAGAATCTTACTCTCTGATGAAGCTTGTCAATAACAAATCAGCACTTCTACAATAGTCTATGGGTGACATAAACTAATCGTGCTTCCCCATTCCAAGCTACTTCACAAGGGAATGAAATCACTGAAAATCACTGGAGGCCATTTTAGAGTCTGGACACCACAGTTTGAGTGTTTCTCTCCTACATACATGGGATGTTTTCTTTACTTGCAAAGTTTAGCCACCTTTGCTTCCCTTTCTAGAGCCATCCTGAGAAAACGTGGTAACTGCTTGCTTCTTGAGAGCTTCTGTATTGTGTACCTATTTCTCTACAAAGTCAGGTCATCCACTCTGGAATAGATTAGGCACTCAGCAATACTGGGCAAGTGATAAGTGCAATAATAAATGCTTATCATCATATCTATGAGCATTGTTGGCCTATAACTTTCCAGTTGCCTTCTGCTATAGCAAGATAACTTTCTAGAGTATGAAAAACTTAAGTCGCCCGTATAAATAGTTGAGATGATGCAGGAGTATATAGTATTTATTGACTCCACATGAAACTTGCTGGAAATAATCTTCTGCCTTAAAATATTTGAATTGCAATTTCCCAGAGAGACACATTATTAAGGACTTCAAAAGTTACTCATATTCTCTTTGTAAGATTTTATTGTTACATTTTTCTTAGGTATGTCACAATCTTACCAGACTTTACTGGTTAAGACAAATAAATATCAGACACACAAAAGGAATGAAATAAAGTGGGTAACAGTTTGATACGTTTCATAACCACTGAATTGTAAATTTACTACTTTGACTTTGTTATTCTCCTAAATTCATGAGACGGTCATGTGCTATTTTTCTATCATCTGTAATTTAATGATGATTCATTTTTGTTCAAATTTCTTAATTCAAAATGAATGAAAATTTGAGCAGAGCCTTGTTAACCATTCCACCTCTAATTCTCAGTGGAAAAGCCTGCTCCACAAATGCATGATATAAATCTTTATTCTCTCAAGGGAATGAGAAATACCTGGAGCACTGGGGAACTTTAAAATAATTGACTATTTTTTAAAAAGATAGAGAGAGAGTAAGGGCATGGAGTTGAGTAGGTAGGGAGATAAGGATGATCTGGGGAGTGCTGGGGATGGGAAAACATGATCAGAATAAATCATTAAAATGGTAAGAAAAGGCCAAAAAGGAAAGAAAACTGGCAAAGTAAAAATTGAATAAAGCTAGTTTGGGGTAGCACCTCAGCCAATTCTGCATAGTTATCATCAAGAAATCTGACAGCAAATGTTGGAGAGGTTGTGGAGAAAGAGGAACCCTTATTTGTTGATGGTGGTGGTGCAAATTAATATCAATAGGTATAAGTTTAAAATTCCTCAAAAAATTGGAACTAGAACTACCACCCAGCTATTTTACTCTAGAGAACTCCATGCCCTATCAGAGATATCTGCACCCATGGCTGTTGTTGCTTCAATCTTACCTCTACCAACGCTCATAGCAAAGGGGTGGCCCTGTCCTCAGACTGCATCCTCAAACTGCATCCTAAGACTGGTTAGACTGACTGCTCAAGGCTGCCTAGCTCTTGTCTCCTTCCGTCTTATATTCCTGTCTCTGCCCAGCCATATCGCTGCTGTCTCCACCTCCCTAGTGTTGGGCTTAAAGGCACATGATCCCAAGCGCTGGATCACCTTGTGTGTGAATTATTTCTCTTTTAGAGTGGATCAGTTTTATGTAGCCCAGGGTGACCTTAAACTCACAGATATCTGTCTGCCTTTGTCTCCCAGGTGCTGTTATTAAAGGTGTGTGCTACCACCACCTGGTCTCTATGGTTAGCTAGTATAGCTAGCTCTATGTTTTGATCCTCAGGCAAGCTTTATTTGTTAGATCATAAACAAAATATCACCACAAAGGATATAAGTCTAACTGTTTTTATTATTTTAACCCTGCCATTAATTTTCTCATTTTTGTAGTAGATAAATGCATGTAAATATAATTTGACAGCAAAGGTATAAGACCCAGTCTGAAACTCCACAGCTTCAGAACAGCTGCTCTGCTGGTCCAGAAGTTTATCAGGATGACTAGACTTTGGGTCTAGAAAAATCTCACTGTGTAATATTTTCTTATTTGAAAGTTCATTCTAATAATTTTGTTGAGAAGAAAAGAGAAGTTTGCTGTAAAATAGATATAACTGGAAATCGTTATAGTAAGCAATATAAAGTGGACTCAAGGAGACAGTGATGGATGGGTGAATAGACAGACAGACAGATGATAGAGAGGTAATTGACTGTAGTTTGGCCCAGAACTGGAGAGAAAAGCATTATTTTGTTATTATTAAATCTGCCCATTTCTCAAATAGGTGCTATTGGTGCCTGATTGTCACCAAGTGGAGTCCAAGGTTACTAAATCATTGTTTTGCCTCCTGCCACAGGATGGGGATGGTAGGGGATTTATTATTCCCTTGGGATGTGCAGTCCTAACCAATGGTAAACACAGGAAGGGAAGGTACTGCCTCATCTACTAGAATAGAGCTCCTGTAACCCCCAGTATCCTTGGACCTTCTATGGGGATTTTCTCTTCAGGTGCGAGTGGGCAGGAACATTTCTTATAGCAGCTTCATATAGACAGTAATAACAAAAGAAGTAAAGCTTCTTTGGGAAATATTGGCTATCAAACAGAGGAAGTAAGAATTCCTGCCCTCGAACTCGGGCACTCAGAACAAAACCAAGAACAATAAAAGCATATACCTTTCTACTCTATAGATGCTAGCTCCGTTTTTTACTCAGTCCCTCACAACAGCCATACTGCAAAAATGTGATCAGCATAATCCTTAGGGCTAAACTATGCCTCCTGGCCTTAGGCACACTGGTGAGGTGATAAAGGCATTCAGTGTTGGTTCTAGATGCACCTGGTTTACAGTCAAGCTGTTCCCTATTTTCTCAAATACTTGATTAACATCAGCTGTGGGGTAGCTGCCTAGACATGCTAGAACATGCATGCTGGGCTCTTGGCTCCTCATTCGGATGCTTCAGGACAATTGACTGTTACTACTCCTGTCTGCTCTAACCCATGTCTTTGAGGAAAGTAGCCCCATTGTCCCTCCTCTTGCTCTGAGTCTCTCTACCTCTGCTACTATTTCTCCTGTACCCTTTACCTTCCTTCCCTCCAAACCTCAGGCTCTCCACGAATTCTTATACAGCAACCACTATCACCGCTGCCTGTAGCCTCTGCTTTTTATCCGGCCATTTATCTGAGCTAACGAAGCACAGAGAAAACAGACTATATAAACTGGTAAAGGAAAGCAAAACCAGACGCAGTAAAACCAAGTACACAGATTAATTCCCCAAAGGTATTTTCTAGTTTTAGGAAGTCCTTGAAGCCGAAGGCTCACAGATCATGCTCTACAAAGATGCAGAAGGAGAGAATACAAATTTCAAATTATTCTACATATAATCTTTATTAGTATCAAAAGGTGAATTCCAACTTCCACACCCTCTGTACAGTCATCACGTGTAGCCTTCTGTTTTCAAAATTTATACCCCAAGACTGGACCTATACTGAGACCCATGTAGGGTGCAATAAGCTAAATTAGCCCAGGGTCTAGCAGGCACTTTTCTGAAAGGCAGTTACCATTAAGGAGCCCCTTGGTTCCAGCTGCATCCCTGTATTTATGAGCAAGTGAGCCTTTCAGCACTTGGAAGATGTACTGTTTCCAATTTTAGAAATATAGTTATTTGGCATCTACCCTTTACCCAGAACTGATTGAAAGCTTCATTTTCTTTTTATTTCAATGTGCTCTATTGCTCTTGGTGTGAAGGAATGACAGATGATGACACCCTTACAGTGGGGGAGCATGTCTGCAGAGCTGGGAAATTTTCCGGGAACAATGTGTGCATGTACACATGTACAAACATATACATGTACACACCAGCATATGCAGCTTCACAGATGATACAGGTCTGGATGAGGAGAGACCTTACAAAGTTTGGTTTAAGTATCTAAAAATATTTTTCCAGATTCTTCCTCTCTAAAAGCAATTGCTCTTTTCCTGGACCATTTTTTTCTTTGCCTCATGATATTCATTTTTAAAAGAAAGCAGTCCAAAAAGTGATCTATTGTACTCTTACTATAATTTTTTATTCTTATCTGTTGTAAACACATGTTTTTTTTAGCCCCAGGATTAACTCCAGAGATAGGCCACGGTAGATGTGTGTTGTGTGACTGTGGGGCGATAGGAACAAATGTCTATGACAGACAAAACGCTGATGACAAAACAGCGAAATAATCCCACCAAAGCCCAGAGACTTTACTGGAGCTGTTTACAGAGAAGTGGCTGAGGTGTTATTTGCAGGGATGTGGCTGACTCAAAAGTAATTGTACCACTGAGGAGCCCACAGCAGCATGAGTGACAGCTGATGAAGGCTGCATCCCTGAAGCCCTCTGCATTACTTGGAAGGGGTTAGAAAGATTGGAAGTCTCCTTTTCTCATCAGTCCTTACAGCATATGTAGCTTTCAGGAGTGTGTATGGATAGGGAGTACTTATGAATCTTGTGTTTCAGGAACTTCCTGAGACTTGCAAGTTGTTTATTTCCTGAGCTTATTAATTTTTTTTAACTTCCCAAGTCTTAATGAGCTTCCCTCTGTCATGGAATGTCTTGATTCAGAGACAATGATACACAATACCTAAACCAGAAGTCATTCTTGCCAACATTACTATGGGCAGAGAATTTCCAGTCTTACAAACTCCTGTATTGCTGTAGTATTGCTTTTAGTCTCATTTGTTAAAATCATGTTACCACATTCCTCTATTTGCTGGAATATTTTATATTGCTGTGAATAGACACCGTGAGCAAGTCAAGTTGTAGAAGAAAACATTTGATTTGGGGCTCATGGTTCCAGAAAGTAGTAGATTCCATTTCTATCATGTCAGGGAACATAGCGGCAGGCAAGCAAACATAGTTCTGAAGCAGTGCTGAGAGTTGATATGTTTAGACAAAAACCACAAGGCAAAGGGAGAGGGAAGGAAGCTACCTGGGAAGGCCCTGGACCTAAAATCTCACTGCCCACCTGCAGTGGCAGACTTCTTGTCCATTCCCAAACAGTTCCACCAACTGTGGGACAAGCGTTGAAATATATGAGCCTCCATGGCTCTTCTCATTCAAACTGCTACACCCTCCATTTCTCCACAGCACATTGCACGATTGAAGCTGATCTTTCTCAGGAAGAATAAGGGACTAACTTAATTACCCACTGATGGGCAGACCTATAGGTACTCAAGGAATGATTTCCTCCATTCCAGAAGTGGAAACCACTTATCACCACCATGAACATGAACTGGTGGATTTGTGATGAAGGGTAGAAGATTCTACCTTGTTCACCTTATAGGTAAGGAAGTGGGGGACCCATACACCAGGGCACCTAATCACTGGGATTCCACAAATGATTAGGGCCAAGCCTGAGTCATGCTACAGCTGTTAGCTGATGGTGGTTCATCAATCCAGTCCTTGTCTCGCCTTCCCTCCAAAAAAAAAAAAAAAAAAAAAAAAAAAAAAAAAAAAAAAAAAAAAAAATTGGAGTAAGCAGATAAATTGAAAAAACAAAGGAAACTTTTCTTGTCATGCAGCAGTAATAATTCAAATGGAAAAAGCTCAGAAAAGAAAACAGAAAATCAATGCTTAAGCATGACAATCCAAAATAAAGAGCAGAGCTTCTGAACTTTGGGTGACACAGAGGTGCTAACAGAGTGGTTGCAAGTATTGCATCTCTGAACTCACAAAAGCCTTGGCATGCCAAGCCAGGGACTTGGAGAAAGGTTAGGTTTCCAGTTAAGCTACACTCTAAGCTCTTGGCAGGCATTCAGGATGCCTACTGAGAGCTTTTCTTTGAAACACAAGTCAGAAGGGAGTAGGTCATCAGTGAGAGTATCAGGGGCAGTGCATTTCAAAAGCAGGCCTTGGAGGAACCTCTCTAGTAAGTCATGAAGGTATGTCTTGGAGGCGGCTGACTCTGGCAAATTTCAAAGGCAAGTCTGTGAAGGTCCTTTCCTCAATGAGTCTTGAAGCAACAGGCACAATCTTTCCTCCCCCGTGGTCCCATGAGTCCTACTTTGGAATCTTTCATCTTTCCAGGGTCCTGAGCAGAGCCAAGAGCTTACTAAGAACCAGACTGCTATAACCTGGTTCTGTAACAGCTCAGCTGGTCCCTGATTGGGTGGGTGTGAGTATACAAATGACGAGAGTAATGACCAATCAGAAGAGACTGTTAGACCTGCCAAAGCCAGAAAAGATTCTCAATCAGGGATGTTGTTCTATCCTCCCACCCCAGTTTCCCTCAATGTTGTAGCAGAAGCAGGAAAGGTGAGGAAGGGTACTGAGGAAAAGCCTGCAGGATTCAGTTTTTCTTGTTCTTTCTCAGTCACATAGCAGCCTGGGAATTTTTATGTGAGTCCTGGCTGCTAGGGGTTTCCAATCTCTAACTGCAGATGCAGGCTCTAATAGAAACCCTGCTAACCTATCGATGAATGTTTCCTCCTTCTCTGAGAGAGGGGAGCTCTGCCAGCATGGAACACGTATGGGGTAGAGCCTTGAATCAAACCTCCAGATAGTTAACACACTAATAGCAAAAGAGTGCTGTCCTCGTCAGTCAGAATTAGCAGGAGTGGGAGGAAGGAGAGAGACAACACGGAAAGGCTTCCTGTCAGGTGTCCATTTTCAGCTAGATCTAACCACTGCAGGAAGCAGAACGCTCAGGGGATTTTGCCTCAGCTGTAATTTAGAAGTCACTGCTACCTCTTTTCGAGGCTCAGACTCACCTAATGTCATTTTTGCTATTAAGTCCCTGTTGGAAAATGTCTGTAGCTCTTGGTTTGCAGCAGGACCGGAGATTTCTAAGGGCTCGTCTGCTAATGAGATTCATACTCAGCCCTCCTACTGTGGATACGAGCAGACAGCTAGCAGGCTTGCACATTAGACACATCCCTTTGAAGTTCCCTTTTGAAAGAAGGTGGCTTCATTTGATCACATCCAATCTGGAAGAACTCGAGAAAGAAGGTAATACAAAATTAAGTTTCCTTTCTGGTTGTTATAAATAGCAATATGCATGATATTTTTATTTAAACCACAAGTAAAATTCTGGCATGCATCACGCCCCATTCTGCCGTTTTGCATGGATGGGCATAACCCAGATGGGAAGTGTGGGGTCACTATCCTGTTGATACTTCACAGGCTTCCAAAAGCCCTCTGAATCATGTTCAAATCCCTTGGAAAGAATTGACTCTGGGGATGAGCCCCCAAGTCCCTGGTTGTCTGCTCTGCTAGTTTTCACAGATGTTCTACACAAATATCAAACCACCAGCCAAGATGGGCGCATTTTAAAGTCTGGCTTTGCTGTCAGCTCAGTCAACACATTGAACTGTACACACGAAGCACCTTTTCCTACTTAAGAA
Organism: Arvicola amphibius; assembly: GCF_903992535.2. Lineage (NCBI taxonomy): Eukaryota > Metazoa > Chordata > Mammalia > Rodentia > Cricetidae > Arvicola > Arvicola amphibius. The sequence goes on along the minus strand of NC_052049.1, from coordinate 92,228,508 downwards.
GATTTCTGTGACTTCAGGGCATCTCAGTGTTATTAAAGGAAATCCAGATGTCAATATATTTTAAATATTAATTTTGATAAAGAAATGAAACCCCTGGGCTGGTTCTGTTCAGTACTAGATACCGGCAATGCTGCCTACTCCACGATCCTGATTTGTGCAGGACCCTGAGATGGGCTGGTGTTCACCATCCCACCCGCATGGACGGTACCACCTTCCCCTGACTCTGCATGGCTGCTTCTCAGCAATGCAGCCCAGGTCAAAGGCTCTTTCTGCAGTCATCTCTTTTCTCCCACCCCAGCTAACTGCAACTCTGGAAGACCAAAGGGGGAAACATTTCTCAGTTCCCGTTCCTGCAAGCAACTGCCTGACTCTTAAATCAGAGTGACAAGCAGAGGGAAAAAAAGACATCTTTATCATCCTCAAGGTTTGCAAAGTTTTGTTAGCACATCATAACTCCACACTCCTCCATTAAAATGATGCCCTCTCTTGCCCCAGCAGACCTGAATGCCACAGTGTACTGTCTGCATTGCTTTCTGCAGAGGTCAAAGGTCACTAGAGCCTCTTCTCTGTGTAAGAAGAGGAAGGGGAGCACCTTTGGGAGAACACCTGTATGTGGAATACAACAGAGGCTGTGTCTCCCAGGTCCTGGAGCCTGAGTCTTTTCCTGGGTAAGTTTCGTAGATGTGAAAATGTGTCCAGAGGGTGGGCACATGCCGAGGTTTCTAGGTTCTTGCATCCAACAAGGAAGAACTGGACCAGGGACACATGAGTGTTGACAGAAATAGAGACAGATCATTAAGCAAGGGAACAACACTCTCAGGTTGGAAGTGGGGTAGTGACTGGACAGGTCACTGTAACGAAACCTGTAACGCCCTGTTCTCCCCCAGCATCAGGACCCTTTATGGGTCATTCGCACATCACCTGCCTTAGCTCACGTTCAGCAAGCTAGCAGCTTTTTTGGAGCATGCTATTTTACATGACACCTTGGTGGGAAAGGGTTTTCAGTGTTCCTCTGCAGACTGGTTCTTTCATATGTGACTCTTGATGCCTCTTTCCTGTGCCCTACTCTCCTGGCCCGCTACCCACACGGAGAGGATACCGGCTGTGGGCCAAGAAGCACACTGGAAGTAGAGGGAATAGGAACTAACACGATTGCTTTTGTTCCAGTTAGCCTGGCAAGCTAGGGAGTTTCTTCACTTTGAAGATAATTTTATAACATTTCTTGAAAAACAGAGTCCATGTTTGAGACGTCACCCTTAATTGATTGGTATTTAATCCCGACTGTCTTTCTCCGTGGTAAGGTTTTTTGTTTTTTAACTGTCTAGCTCTTTTACTGGAACCCAGCTAGAAGCCTCGAAGATGAGTGGCACTTTCTAAAACCTTTTATAGTTCTCTTCCATTCCCTTTGTTCTCCTAGAAAAGCGTCTTCGGGACAGAAAATAACCTTGCCGGTACCCAGTCTCTTCCTGTGAAGTCAGACACAACCACCTGGCTGTATTTCTCTGGTGGGTGGTTGACTTACAGCTTGTCCTATAACTAAGAAAGGCGAATCTTACTCCCAACCGCTTGCAGCATAGGATTTTTTGAAGGTTTTGATGTGCAAATGGCATATTTGAGAGAAAGGAGCAAATAAATTTACAAAGTCTTAACAAGTAATACGGGGCATTTGCTCCTTTTCAACTAACCATTGATTCTGTACAGACACCTGTTCCCAAATCTGAGAAAACGATGACATTCCTTTTTGTTTGTTTGTTTTTGTTTTGTTTTTCAAGAGAGGATTTCTCTGTGTAACATCCCTAGCTGTCCTGAAACAATCTCTTGTAGACCAGGTTGCCCTCAATCTCACAGAGATTTGCCTACCTTCACCTCCCGAGTGCTGGGATTAAAGACTTGCGCCACCACCACCTAGCTGACATTCCTGTTCACAGGATAGGATTGTTCAGGATGAAGGTTATATTCGCTGGAGAATGGTAGAAGGCCTACTGTATTTCATACTGGGCAGATATCCTAATTTCACCTCACAAAGGCATGCTCAGCAAGATAAATAAAGGGGGACCTTCCAAGACCCTGTGAGCAAATAAAGTATGTCCTTTCATGTTGGGACCGGATTTTGTCTGCTCTCCACTTCAAAGTCATTTTCCACTATTCTCTGCTTTGCCCTGAGCTCCAAGAAGCTGAGCTATGAGGACTGCATGCGGGACCTCCTAGCCTTGTAGGAGACATTTACATGGTGGGTTATTCCAGTAAGAGATGAACAGTGAGGGCTTGGGGAATGGTTGGAATGGCTTTACTCCCAGGTTACAGGATGGTTCTACACATTCCTCTACGAAAGCCAAGGTTTCTTTCTGGTCTTCCTCACCAGCTCTAGCCTCAGCTTTTAGGCATTGCCAGGACTGTTCTTGGGGCTTCACCTTACCTTGTCCACTTTCTCTAATCCTAATCGTCCAAGTTTATTATTTTTTCAGTAAACCCTACACAATTGCACATTCTTTAGTGTGTCAATGCCATGATGAGATGTTCCTTAAATGTAGGGGCTGTACCTACAAAAGGTAGGGGGCACTGGAAAGACAGACCTGGACAATACTGACTTCATACCAAATCTCATCACAGCATAAGATAAATATCACAATACTATATTAATATTACTATAATGACCAATCTTTTTCATTTGATGTTAAAAGTCTTTGCATTTTATTTTTAAATTATGTGTAACTGTGTGTGCCTGTGTGGCGGTATGTGCACATGAGTACAGGTGCCCAAAGAGGAAATTGTTACAGATAGTTGTGAGCCCTTTGGCCTCAGTCCTCTGCAAGAGCAGTAAGCATCTTTAACAACTGAGCCATCTTTCCAGCACCTCAACTTTACTCTTATTCAAGTGTGATACACACTTATTTCCCAAGGGTTTGCATGTGCTCATTAGTTCATTTTTAGACTTTCAAATTACATTTTTTTTTTTTGGAATGAGTTAGGAGTTTGGTCAATGTTCCAGGCTGTTATCCCCCACCCAAACTCAGCCACCTTTGACATCAGGCACACCTCTGTGACGTCTTACTTCACACACCCTTTCTAGACATCTCCACTTCATCACATCCAGCTTTTCCTTCTGGGGTCATTACTTATCCTAGTAATTCATCTCATCACCAAAATCCAAGTATCTGTTGAATTCTTTAAATATATGCAAATGCTTGAGTGCTCAATAAAAATGGCTTTTAAATAAAGCCTTTCCCCAAATTGCATTGTGCTCCTTGTATCTAAGCCCCTGGGATTATTCCTTGGGGGTCACCTTCTACTTCACATCGCACTGCCCTTTAGGTCCATGTTTATTCCTGTCACCGGATTCAGAGTTTCATAGGACTGGAAATATATCTGGGTCTCTGCCTCATTTTCCTTAACAATAACATGTCTCCGAAGTAGACAGAACGAATCTCATGACCTCATCGTGACAGCCCCATCTCAGCCATCCAGTGTGCTGAGCACTTTATCTGATGAGGAAGAATGCTGGGACAGACTAAGGTCTTTCTCAGAAATTAGCAAGGAGTGGATTCTAACAAGCATGAGTCACTTTCACTTAAGGCTGACGTTAAATTCCGAGAAAGGGCCTCTTCAGGGGACCTGAAGAGAAGCTGACCTCTCAGATGCCCCGGTCACAGAGAAGTTCAACATCTCCACCTTCTCAGACCTGTTCTTTCCCAGGTACTTGACTCACTAGCCAGGACAACTGCCACACTGAAAGTCTGTCTAACCTAAGGATGAGCCTGGACACCCAGCCCGCGCTGTGCTGAGTCAGATGCTCAAAATATGACTGGCCAGCGAGACAGAAATAGATGATATTTACTGGCTCTGCTTCCTTTCGTCCTAGGGGCTGACTCCAATTGGTACAGGGGGAGGGGGGGAAATGAAGTGACTAGAAGGAAGATATGTATGTGATTATCTTCAAGGTACATATGAATACATTTTTAAGTTGTCATTCACAACCTCCACTTCCTGTCCTCACCCCCACAACCATGGAGTTGAATCTTGGAGTTGGCATTTCTCTTTAATAGTAGAAATGAGATTAAAAATCATTACAAGAATGAGAAAATATACCAATTAATAATTTATCATCATCATTATTAGTGTTGTTATTTTTATTATCTTTTTTCAGATATTCCTGCTCTTTTCTCTATTAGAAACAAGCATGAATTGAAACACACTGGCTTTGATTTATGTTAGAAATAAAGAAAAAATGATCCGGTTTTCCTTCAATACTGGACTTGGAAGAAGTTACAGCCAATTATTTTTCAGCCTTTTTGCAAGTGCAACACAGACCTCTTTAACCCTCAAGCTTCAATTCATGTTCATATCCCTTTGGTTTTTCTCGTTGTCTTTGTTTTTGCATATTTTCTGTGTTTCTTAAGATTTTCAAAATGTCGTGTGAAAAAAAGGGAGAGTCACAATGAAAATTCAATAATCATTTCATTTGAGTTCTATAACCCACACCATTAAATCATATCATTAAAGTCATAATTCCATCATCAGCATATCAGCTTGAGAGCTGGAGAGCATGGGAAGGGTTGAAAAGAAGGTAACTGGGAGGGACTAGGTAGAGGCAAAGGAGAGAGAAAAGGATGTGATTCTATTTCAATTAAAAACATATTAAAATACAATAAAACTTTTTTAAAACACAAAGTGAACAACACTTAAAGCCTCCAATCTCAGGTCGAGAAGCAAGGGGAACATATTTTATGTCTTCATATGCATAGACTAGGTAGAGAAGGGGAATACCCATCCACAACTGTTTCACTACATCAAAGCCCACTTCTGCTCTCCAAAATGATTATGCCTCTATTTTCTCCCAAGCTTGGCTCATCCCCTATGTCCTGGAAACAATCTTTCTAGGAAGACCATAGGTGCACACATCAATGTGTATATCAAAGGATGCTTGAATAGGCTCTAGGAATACGGAAACTAATTTATATTTTTATATTAATTCAAATTTTCTACATGAAATCTGATGGTTCTGTCTTGATGTGTTATTTAGAGCTGAGCTGTGCTGTGCTATCCTCCTTGAGCAAAGAGAATAGCAACCTATAGTCTCCTGGGCAAGAAGGTGCTCAGTGTGTCCTAAAAAAAAGCAGAAAGAAAAATGGACATAAGAAGACGACAAGCGTCAACACTAGGCAAATTTTCTTAGTCCCCGAGGCACTGCAAGGGTCATGCTTCCTTTCTAAGTGTAAGGAAAAGCAATTAGTTGTTTTTTAACAAGAAAACAGCACCTTTCATAGCCAAAAAATCTCTGTACTACACTTGGATTCAGAACCTGGGAGGATGCCCGAAAGCTAATTTTTCTCATGGCACCATGCAGAGAGTAGAATCACTATATATAAACATGCACAAATATTTTCTAATATTTATGATTGTGGCATATTCATTATGTGTTTAAGCGTGTTAATAGTTTAAAAATTAATAAGCCTGGATTAGCAGACTCACTAAGTATCTGTGCATGGAGTTCATAGAGCATCCAAATGAGGTAAAATACATTAGAAAAGCCCCCGAGGCTATGACAAAATCACCTGCCTGCATCACCAGGACAGCCTAAAATTAGATCTGAGGAAATAACTATAATCTACAGAGATTTTTATAGCATCTTTATGTTGAAATAATTAAAGATTCATGAGGTTTCAAATTTAGTATTGGCAGTTCCCATGTACCCTTCATCCACTTTTCCTCATAACAATCCCATCATGGCCAGAGTTCATGTCAAAACAAGAACCTTAGCATTGGGACAACACATTGGTATTAAAACATAGTACTTGGGCATATTTGGGAGGCATGGAGTTACATTTCAGTACCGGTGGAAGATGTGTAGTAATCACTTTGGGTCATAGGCACATCCACCACCCCAGGCACAGAGGTCATTGATTTATATTTAGAACACTCAATATTGATTCTACTAGTTATTCTGATAGCTTCAACTAATTGATTGCATCATTTATAGTTAACCTATTGTGATATGGAACTGTAAAAATCGTTTCCTATCAAACTCTCTATCCATGAGCTCTTTTGTGTCTGTAAGCATCCTCGTTGTAAAGATAAAAATGGCTTCATTTCCACAAAGATATTTTCTGTGTTATTGCTAAATGTATTTTAAAAAAACATGTGTGTGTCTATCTATGCATGTGTGTGTTTTCTGTGGGCATGTGCACATGAGTACAGGTTCCCATGGAGAACAGCTATCCCTCTGGAGCTGGAGTCACAGTTAGTTGTGAGCTGGTAGCCAAGAGTCCTCTGCAAGAGTAGTTTATTCTGTAAGCCTGTGAGTCATCTAAGCAGTCCTTTGTAAGCTATATCTTTCATTATGGCAAAAGTAAGTTATTTTTTTCTCAATGAACTAAACCTTGCAAGAAAAATATCTCTTTTTGTGCCTCTAATTATACTTTAAATATGTTGAAATCTATGAATTTACTTAATACAGTATTCAAAAATATTTAGCAAATCATGGGTATATATTTACACGGTTTATGAATTTTGTTGTATGTTTAAGCATTTAAAATACAGTCAGATGGGGGAAGGATAGAGAAGGAGAGCAAGGAGATATTTTGATTGAGGGAGCCATCATGGAGCTAGCAAGAAACCTGGCACTAGAGAAATTCCTGGAAATTTACAAGGATGAACCCCCCCCCCCCCAGCTAAAACCCTAAGTAATAGAGAAGAGAGCGCCTGAAGTGGCCTTGCCCCGCAGTCAGATTGATGACTATCTTAAATGACACCATAGAACTTTCATCCAGCAGCTGGTGGAAGCAGATGCGGAGATCCACAGCAGAACATTAGGCTAAACTCCCAAAGTCCAGTGAAAGAGAGGGAGGAGCAATATGAGCAAAGAGGTCAAGATCAGGATGAGGATACTCACTGAAACAGCTTACCTGAGCTAATGGGAACTCACCTACTCTGGCCTGAAAGCAGGGGAACCAGCATAGGACCACACTAGGTCCTCTGAATGTGGGTGACAGTTGTATGGCTGGGGAAGACTGTGGGGCCACTGGCAGTGAGACCAGAATTTATCTCTACTGCTTTTACTGGCTTTTTGGAACCCATTCTCTTTGGATGAATTTCCTTGCTTAGTCTAGATATAGTAGGGAGGTCATTGGTCCTGCCTCAAAGCAATATGCTAGACTTTGTTGACTTCCCATGGGAAATCTTACCCTCTCTGAGGAGTGGATGAGGGGGTGTAGGGAAAGTGAAGGGAGCAGAAAAAAGGAAGGGAGTGGGAACTGGGATTGGTATATCAAATGAGGAAAGATAGTTTTGTAAAATAAATAAATATTTTTTAAAAAATGAAATCAACCACTTTATCTAAGACATTCAATAAAACCAAGACATTAGAGTGTTAAAATCTTTGATTTGGTTCAATCACCTTGAAAGCAGAAGACTAAATTTATCAGTATGATTTCAAATTTTATTTTTTATTTCTATTTACTGTAATATAAAAAATAATAATGATGTTTTATTTATTTTAATATATAATTTTATTAATTCCTTGGGTTATATTGACTGTTACAAAACAAATCACAGTGTCCTTCAAATCTGCTAAATTATGGGTTGTATATTTAATTAACTGATCTTTGATTGTTTTGTGGTATTTGGTTGTTGGATTCACTGAGGATCTTTCAAAGCCAGATAAGTGCTTACAAAGGCCTCTGTTAACAATAAATCTTCATTTCAATGGATTTTTAAAGAACATGCCTTCAAACACAACAAAGAGGAAGGAAAACATTGCTTTTCTCTCCATGACCTACATGCCCAAACTCATTACTGTCTCCACTTTATTCAACATTTGAATAATTCCATTATCGTGTTTGAAAATGTTGACATGGTTTATTTATATCTTATTGTTATGAGAGAACTAATCTAGGATTTTGTAGCAGAGAGATGAGTCTGTGAAACCTTCTTTTTCTTTGGGTCCATCAACTTGATTCAACCTCCATAATTCTCTTTCTCTCTCAGCCTTCCTGTTTTTAATAAATGCCTTTCTTCCCAGAGATTTTGTTTTCTCACAGCACCCCAAATATGTACACCCCTGACTATAGAGAAGAAAATAAACATCCAATATGTACTACATAGGAACAATACTCCCTCATCTGCATCAATTATTGTATGAATGTCATATTAAACAAGTATTTACTATTACAGTCAATTATCTTGAGCTTGTTTTTATTTTAAAGCCATCCTTTAATCCATTTTAATGAATGATACTTGTACTTATGCATTTAGATGATAAAACTGGAACAACTTTTTGCATGTGTGTTTCTAATACTCAGGAGCTTCCCGATATAATCCTTGTACGCTGGTAAAAACAAGCATTTTTCACATAGGTTGATTTTTCTCAGGACACAGGAAACAAGGGTCAAGGAGTCTTTCTTCTATTCAGTGATCTACATTTCCATTTCTATTTGAAATTTTTAAAATTTTTTTGAGACTTTTATAATGTATTTATATGATTATAGGAGATATATATATATATATATATATATATATATATATATATATATACACACATACCTGATGCTTAGAATTGCTTACATGTACATGGGTTTAGGGCTGGTCACCTGGAGTTTAGATAGCCTAACAGGAGGCCTGTCCATGGAGGAAACCAGATTCTCCCTCACAGTGCAGCCCTTGACTCCCTGTCACTATTGAGTTAGAGTTGGGGCCATATGAGACTTCACCCATCTACTTTGGCATGGTAACTAGAGTTCTAACTATGCAGGCCTAGTTTAGGTGTCTATATCGTTGAGATTTAATGTGTGCAGCTTAGTTGTCATGTGTGGCTCTTAGCTCAGTGTACCCTGAGCTAAGGCTCAGGTCTATGAGTTACATTGTAGATTTATCAGTTGGGTATGAACATACCATGGTCATTTTTCTGTATGCATTTTGACTTGTAGATCTCTGTAATAGTCACCATATTCTGCAAAAAGAAGAGTCTTTGACGGGGGAAGGAAACTATGTTTATCTATTTGTATAAAAGGGTTTAAGGTACAGATTGAAATTTTATGGGCTATGAAAATAACAGCAGTAAGTTCCCCCCTAGGATACATGACCTCACCAACCATGAATAATCGGGTAGGCTTGTAAGAACAGATGTGAAGAACAGTGAAAAATGTGCTACATGAGCACAATGAAATTTGATTCATCTGCAATGAAAAATGGAATCATGACATTTTCAGGTACGTGGATGGAATTGGGAAATAGTATATTATGCAGGAAAACCCAAACCTGGAAAGACATATGTCATATGTTCTCTTTTATTTCTAAATCGTAGCTCTGAATTTTTAGATATAGTATGTATTTTCTGATTTTAATATTTTATTAGTATTGTGTGTATGTATGTAAATAAGTATGTGTTATGCATGTGTGCAGGTCCACAACAATCATATAGTGTCAGAGGACAACTGTATACAAGTAAACAGTCTTGTCAGCACACTTCTGCACCTGCTGAGTCATCTTACTGAACCCCATACACCACTTTGCTGACAAATAATATTATCAAATATTATCAAGTATGAGTTCCAGACTGCTCCCTGTGTGTAATAAGAATGGTATGCGCTTTCCATAGGATGTTCACCAACTGAAGTGAAGAGACATCCCGCTCCTGCAGAGATGAGTTTTCATTTGGCCAAGTTGCACAGTCTCCTCGTGTAAATGGCACTCTTGGAAGTGGGACATAAACAGCGGGTTATTTCATGCAATACTTTTGAGAGCTGATATTTTTCATGGGAATCTAAAAATAACTCTTTTATTTTTCCCAATGAAATCATTTCTAACTGATTTCTAATCAGCCGACGTACCAACATTTCAAACTTACTTAGACTGAGGTTACAGAACTTTCTCTCATTGCTTTTGTTGATAATTTAGATTCACACCTGATCTGCTATAAATTAATCATGAAGTGTACCCACTTCCAGACATTCATGCAAATGCAGTTGTTTCTGCAATATGATTCTCTTGTGCAAATTGTTTTATTTAGCAATATGCTCTGGGGTTTCTATGATATCAGGCTTAAAGATTTGAAATCTTACGTTTTAAAGTAAGGACTACTTCTAACCAACTATGGCTATTATAAAGAATTTTCAAACTTACAAAAACACCCATTTTCTCCTATATTTTAACTAGTTAGAAGGAAAATACCAGCAAAAATGTTTATCATACGCAAAAGTGGTATAATTAATCTTCAACAGGATGTCAAGGAAAAACAACAGCTCAAATTAAGAACACAGGCTGTATGACTTTTTGCACAGCAGCTACTCACAAGACCAGAGCAGGATTGCAGTATTTCATGGCACAGAGCATAGGAAGTCATATGACCTTGAGTTGTGGCGTTGTACTTCTTCCATTTTGGTTAACTGTCGTTGAGAGTGTGGTACAAGAGATGGAGAACATTGCAGTTTCTACCTGCTGCTGATGCTTGAGCAGTCATCTGGACATCTGCTCTAATTCCTCCGATCCCTTTTACAAGTCTGTGGTTGTCAAAGATTGGGGGATAAAGAAGAAATTATCTTACTATTACAGTCCAGATATTGAGCTTGTTTTCATTTTAAAGCCATCCTTTAATCCATTTAATGAATGATACTTGCACTTAAGCATTTAGATGAAGAAAGAGGAAAAGGGTCAAAATATGGAAAAGTGTCTGTGATGATCCAATTATTCAATATCAGATTGTATTATTTGCCTGAATTTTATATAGGAACAGAGAATGAGCAAAGAGGAATTAATGGATGGACTTCCCCAGTTTTCTTCACAGTAGAGGTGTTCCCTAAAAGTTTCCTCCTAGGCTGAAAGAATTTGAGATAGAAAATTCACAAAGGATGCAAAATCCCAACTTCTCTACTTTATTTATTTAAGGTAACATTGAATTTCTTCCTGTAAAAGATGAGAAAATTAGCATTCTCATATTTTTTCCCACAACATCCTTACTATGTGATGGCTATTCATTACATCATTACATCCCACAAGTCCAAAGGAAAATGGCTTAAATTCTTCTTGGCACTACTTCACCATAATTTCTTAATTTCTGAGTTATTATTATCATTATTTTACTGCATAGACTTTATTGACGGACGGGATAGGCATGGTGTGCTAAGTCCTTGCAGATGGCAGATTTCCTCATGGACACAGCTCCTGCTGCTTCTTGGTTTGACTGTGCACACTTAGTTTCTGCTTGATGAATTTGGGTGCACTCTTGTCTTGGGAGACCTCAGGCAGCTCCACGTCACATGGCTAGGCTAATAGCACATGAAGCTGCACCTTCCTGATTATGTCCTGCGGTGTTTGGAGGAGGAGCTTTCAGCACCGGCTTGCTTGCTTGCCTGCTAACATTCTTTGTTACCTGTGTCCATTGTTTAAGCCCACAGGATGGAAGAGCAAAGAGCCACTGCTCTGTTCTTTAACCTCTAATTTACATCTATAAATTTAATAATAAAATAAAATGTAAAATCATTTTTAACAAAGACACATGAGCTCAATTTTGCTTTTGTTTTGTTTACCTAGGGCAACTGTAAGGAGTGTAGGAAGCCATGAGAGAGTGAAATCCTAAGTGAGTGAATTACTAAGTGAAGGATTATTGTTGACAGGGCCATTGCCACAGTGAGAACTCCAAAGCCTCAGACTCATGCAAAATTCATTCATAAAACCATTACCCAAATGGCCCAAACTCAAGAGAAATGGCAAAACTTTCCTTGGAAGTTCAAGTATGCTATGGACAATTAGTCTTATATAGTCCAAAGACTATCAACTACAGTTCCCTTCTCTCTGATGTTTACAGCCAGAGACTACATACACCTCCCATTAAGACTAGCTAACCCCTCCCTTCTGCTCAACCTAATAGACACCACAATGTCCCAGGTTGTGGCAGGTTAGAAAACTCACACCTGATGCTAACTTTGCTGAATATGTGCTTTTATATCCATTCTTTATTACTTTGCTGCCCCTGGTCAGAGTTCTAGGATCCAAGACATTCATGTCGCAGAAGCTCATAATTAACCAGTCTCTTACATAGACTTAACAATATAGAGCCACAAAAGCCAAACTAATGATGCTTCTAAACATATGTGAGCAAAAGAACTTTCTGCAATGGAAGGGTCCTCTATCTATGGTTCTTGAACCATTAAAAGCATAGTTAGTATGAACAGGAAGTTAAACTTTTATTTCCTTTGGCCTTATCTCAATTAATTTAATATAATATAGCCCAAATCATATGTGATTGCTTGCTACTGTTGATACAGCTCAACTCTAGAGAAGAATATGAAAAAATTAACTTTATGATCTTGGTCACAGATGTCTTGATCAGGATACAACACAACACAGAACATAGAAGAAAACATTGATAACTTATATTATTACTATGTCACAATTATTAATATCTTTTAAGTAAAGATACTGTTAAATGAGGAGAAAAGAAAACAGAATGAGAAGAGACATTCATGCCACCTTTAAGATGTTCTTACAAGCAGAGATAGATAGATAGATAGATAGATAGATAGATAGATAGATAGATAGATAGATAGATAGATAGATAGATAGATAGATGGATGGATGGATGGATGGATGGATGGATGGGTGGGTGGGTGGGTGGGTGGGTGGGTGGGTGGGTGGGTGGGTGGATGGACATATAGACAGATAGACAGATGGATGGATAGATATTTTTCTATAACTGGAAAGAAATCATAATTACACAAGATGGGCAAACAACTGAGCAAGCTCTTGTCTGTGAAGATTATTCCCCTGACAAATCAACACATGAAAAGGTATTGAGATTCATTAGCTAGCAAGAAAATGAAAACTAAAGAGAACACATTCCAGGGTGCCTAAAGTTAAAATAACTAAATTTTTAAATGTTGGTAATGTTACCGAAGAGCTTGAACCCTGGCACACTGGTGGTGGAAATGTAAATTGGTTGAGGACTTGTGTATGAGGAGAAAGGCCCTGGATTCAATCCCAAGTATCCAAGAAGTTTAAGTTGATGCAAGAACTTCTGCAAACAGTCTGACACGCTCTACTGGAACAAACATTATTTGTGAAGTAGCATGTCCAGTGCTGGATATATCTCACTTCATATATAAAGAGAGGCACACAAGAATTTCCACAGGATCACATGTATAATCCCTAAGACTAAAAGCATTTTGAATGCCAAAACTAGAATAATGAAAAAGTAAATTGTATATATTCATTCAACGGAATTTTATTCACCAATATACATATTGGAATTGTACTTACATATAACAACATAGATAGAGATCACAGAAACAATATTTAGCAACATGAACTCTGTCCTGTGAACCCTATTCCCTAAGTTGTCAGGGTGTTATCACAACAGCAAAGAAGTAGCAAATAGGACTTCCCTCCAGCACTGGGGAGAGATGCCAGTGGTCCGTGTCATTGCCTTGTGGCAGCGTATGGACTCCTCATCGCTTTCCTGTGGTTCTCGAACAGATCACACCCATGAGTTTTCCAAGCATGCTACTGCCACATGTGAAATCTAGTGTAGCAAGGCCCTTCCATAAATGTTTTATTTTTAAGGTATGTGTTTTTCCAGGTTTTAGATACAAAAAAGAAAGAGAGGGGGGAGAGGGAGAGAAGAGAAGAAAAAATTTTCTGAACTCTATAGTCAAACTGGAATGAGCATAAACAAGAAGCTTTATCATCTTCTACCCCACAGGCACATTTCTATGTTCCATGCAGAAACTTGGTATGCACCTGGCAGACCTGCTTTGTAGATTACAATATGCATTTTGGGAAGATTTCAAATAAACCCCATACTTTTTCCTTAAAACTTTTTTTTGAAATTGTTTAGGATACTATGGCAATTTTGTGTAAAGAAACCTAAACAAAACAGGAGCAAAAGCAGCATCAAAACATTCCAAATGATCTATAAGCTTTGGCTTCCAGCCTTCTATGCAATGCTCAATGTCACAGGTAAAAGAGAATGCAATGAAGTCAATGACTATTTCCACAAAACCTTGAAGCCATTTGTCTTTAAAAGTTTTAAAATAGAAAAAACCACGGCATTTTAAAATATCCAAAGAGAACTTTGAGATTAGATTCCTTTGAGACAGCACTAGAATTAGAACAATTTAGAAAATAATTACTTGACAAAGAAGCTCTGATGACAGGCTCACTCATGAAGTCAGGATGACTTATGAAAAGTTTGAAGGGACAAGGAAATGCAGCAATACTTTAAGAACTGTGACATTGGTCTTCAAAGAGTTAATGATAGGTCCTTAGCATCCTGAGGAGGAGAAGCCATATGCAGATGAAGCAGTACAATTTATACCACAAAGCTGGTTTCTCAACAGAACATTCTATGTGAGGACAAAACACCACTTAATGCATAATTTCATTTCAGAAAACTGAGAAATATTCACACCTTTTACAACATGCAAAAAATAAGCCCTAGGTCTTTGCACACAGGGACTTGGGCCATGGAAAACCTTAGCCCATTGTTTGTCCCTAAACCCCTTGGATGTCCTGGTCGTGTTTCCTGCCTCCCACATGTCATGGATACCCTGGACCTGCTGTCTGTCCCTACATCCCATGGATGCCCTGGGCCTGTTGCCTGCCTCCCATATCCTATGGGTGTCCTGGGCCCTGGTGTCTGCCTTTCACACCCTATGGATGCTGTGGGCCTGTTTCCTGCCTCTCACACCCCATGGATGCCCTGGGCCTGTTGCCTGCCTCCCACATACCATGGATGCTCTGGTCATGTTGCCCGCCTCCCATACCCTATGGAAGCCCTAGTCCTATTACCTGCCTCTCACACCCCATGGATGCCCTGGGCCTATTGTCTGCTCCCAAATCCTCCATACACAGCCCCAAAGCTCCTCATTTTTCTCCAGCCCTAAGCATTGACCCCCAGATCAATGCTAGATCCCTGCCTGCCCCTCAACATCTTCTTTATAGTTCCTTTCTTGTTCAATCCTGAATGCATTTTTTATTCTTGTCTTCTAGAACATGTGGGTAACTGCTGTGTGACAAACACAATATTCTACTGTAATCATTTACCCTACTAAATGGATAAATGGCTAGCAAGTTAATATTTAAAAAGGTTTCAATGAATAAATGGCATGTCAACTCATAGTATAACATATACACACAATAATTCTAAGCATAGTTCATAAAATGTGAAGAATAAGTTGATAAAATAGATTGCTAAAGCATATGTATAATTCATTTACAGCTATAAAAGAAGTAAGACTTTATAGAAGTAACACCATTAAAATACATTTTCATGTAAGGGCAATTAAAACATTTTCCACTTTTATGATTTTTTTCCAATGTGCATGGCTCCTCTATAACTAAAAAGGTTAATGGGATGTACCTGCCTCTACAGTGAGTTTCAACTGGAGCATCCTACAATACATGGGCACCCTGTAGTACACAGGCACTCTGCAGTACACGGGAGGGAGAGAATGGGTTTCCCAGCACTTCTAAATAAGTCATAAGGTAATATAAATCATTTAATTTGTAGATAACTGAATGAAGTTAAAGATCTTAAATCATTGCAGGGAAGCTTAAGGAAAGAGGATAATGGAGCTGGACACAGACGCCTAGTAAGAGTTTTTCCTTTTGCCTCATGGTGGTACAAAAGGTACTGTGTACAAAGTACAAACTGCTCATTGAACATTGAATTTGGATGTATGTGTTTTTCAAGTTAAATCTCTCTGTTTTGTTGTCTCTTCCTCTTCTCTCCATTGTGTGTGTGTATGTGTGTCTGTCTGTCTGTCTGTTTCACTTCCTCCTTCCCTCCCTCTCCCACTCCTACCTGCTTGCTATGTAGCTAAAACTGGCCTCAAATTCATAAGAATCTTCCTTAAACAATATTCCATGAGCAGGCTTGCATTAACACATCTGGTAATCACAGTTTCATCCTGAACATTGATTGACTAGTAGATGTATTCAATAAATTATGTATCATGAGATATTCTAGACTTTAATTATAATAGATGTTGAGTGACCTGATCTTGTCCAACAGTTGGCCAGAACGTCTTTGCTCATGCTGAACTCTGATATTTGGTATGTTAACTGTACTTTTTATTTACAATGTTTATTTTTAAAAATTCCTTTTAATAGTATATATACATCATTCCACCCTCCGCTTTGCCCCCTCAAACTCTTCATATAATACCCCCACTCTCTCTCAAAATATTTTCTTTGCTTATTATTGGTATATACATGCAAACACAAGCTATTGTGTCCACGTAGTGCAAATATATGTGAATGAGTATGTGTGTGTATGTACAAACTGCTAAGCTCATTTAGGGTTCCCTGTATTGCATACATGTTTAGCACTGACTACTGATACTGGTTGACCTATCAGAGGCCTCACCCTGGAGAATGATTTTTCCTCTCATGGTATCCATCAATTGTCTCCTCGCCTATGCCTGGGATTTCCCCATCTTCACTGGCATGTTGACTAGTGGTATAATATTACACTATCAGAAGCACTGGTCTTACTGTCTGTCTTTGCGTTTATTGGGATGTTACCACATCTGAGGGAAGATCCTGTGCTGCCACAAGGCAGTCGTGGGCACCTGCATCATGAAAGGCTGCAGGCAGTAGGTAGCTACTAAGCCACCCATGCATCCTGGGTTGCAATTCTGTTTGCTGGTGCCGGGATGCACAGAGAATGGTGTTTAATTTGCAGCGTAGGAAGGTAAGGGCGGCTATGGCTGTCTGAGCTTCTCCAGACACTCTGAGGAAAGGACAAGGCCTATAAGACTGTTGAGATAAAGCTGCTCCTCCCAGGGGCAAAGGGACACGTGGGCTCTTCCGGGATACGGAGAGTATGGGCGTTAAGCTGAAGTGAGATTGTCTGTAAGTCCCGTCACTAGATCCAGATGGAGGGATCCCCAAACCCACAGAAAGACGTGAGTAGGAGATGCATAATAACACGTTTGTGAGGGCAGAAAATGGGTCTCAACCATTCAATCAAGGAAACTTTAGAGAGGGGGATTTTGTTGGAGAATCAGCCCAAGGGTCTCAGAGGCATTGTTTTTCTTTACTGTAGAAGTCACAGAACCCCAAAGCACAAGTGCACTGTGCCTGAAAGAGTTACCCTCAGCCTCTCTGACCTGCTTTCCCCATGGCCTCCTCATATGGGAATCATAACACAAGAGCAAATGGGGAAACAAAAGGCTGTGCTCCCTGATAGGAGGAGCAAGTCCCAAATGGAAGATGCAAGAAGGAATTACACCAAACTAATTCTGTCTTCTCAAAGCTCTTGACGAACTAGAGATCATGACTTCTGGGTTGAGGGTGTTTGCTTTCTCAAGCCAATGTTGCACTATTTCCTGAGACCAAGGAGAACATCATCTGTCTGCAGGAAAAAGATTAGCACAAGCAAAGGTTATCATCAGGATAAGTTAAAAGAAGTGTCAGTTTTGACTATAATCTATGCATTAAGGTTGTTCAGTATGTCAACTGTGTGAGGACAGGTTTTTTGGTTGTTGTTGCTGCTGTTGTTTACCTTGACACCTGCGATAGTTTGAATGTAATTGGCCCCCATAATCTCACAGGGAATAGTACTATTAGATGCGGCTTTGTTGGAGTGAATATGGACTTTTTGGAGGAAGTGTGTCACTTTGAGGGAGGGCTTTGAGATTTCTATGCTCAGTAAATCATCCAGTGTCTCAGTTAAGTTCCTGTTGCCTGCAAAATGTAGGACTCTGAGCTACTGCTCCAGCACCATGTCTGCCTGCATGCTGCCAGACTCCCTGCCGTGATGATAATGGCCTGAACCTCTGAAACTGTAAGCAAGTCACCCCAATTAAATGTTATCTTTATATGAGTTGCAGTGTTCATGCTGTCTTTCCTAGAAGTAGAAACCCTAATTAAGAGAGCACCCCAGAAAGTCTAAATGAAGTCATACAGGTAAACGTGTTCAGTTTCATCTTTGTTTCCAGTGTGAATCAAACTTTATTAAACCCTTTATAATCCTACAGTTTTTCATTCTCCTTGGGTAAGAATATTCAGATCACTACACATAAATTAAGGAAGGAAACTCACAAGCACGGTCTCGCCCCCTCGCTTTACTAATAGGGAAGTGGATGACACAGAGTTTGAAAGAGTTGCCCTCAACACCACTGCTGACTAATAGCAACTCCTGAGACCCCACATTTCCTTGTCAGAGCAGCTCCAACGTTTGCAGCCCTGCTGGAACAACACCCCAAGTCTGAAAGGGTTCTGAAAATAGCACAGAAGTAGGCAGGTTTTTTTTTAACAATGCTAATCAGAAGTTACAGTCTTCTCTACATGAATGTCAGAGAGTTTCTCACAAAGCAAGAGTGTAGGAAGTTAATTACCTCCTCTCGAATTCCTTAGTCATCATCCTTGTAGCCTGAGGCAGTTTGAAATACAACTGTATTTGGTACTGTGAATTCAGGAGACTTCAGATGTTTGTTGCCAGGAAGCTCGTCCACTCATTCAGGGTCTTCTGTTCTGACAAAGCTCAGCATTTAGAGCCTATCCTTGTGTTTTGTTAAATGGACCTAAGACTATACAGAATGTTTTAATTGAATTAATAATTACTGATATCTGCTTAAAATTAACATGGAAATACGAATTTATGGGTTAAAGTGGATTTCTAGGGTGAAACTGAGTAGACTTTCAAAAACAAAAGAACGGCTCATCTGTCTTAATAATGTACGTCCTCCAGTAACCCGTGGCAGCACAGTTAAATGGTTTCTTTGGGTAAGGCCTGTGGCAACAAAAAATTCTGCGAAGATGAAAATCTATTAACCTGGCAGTGTGATGTCACCTCTTCTCAGTATCTTTTAAAGAGATGGCCCAACACCCTACATATAAACCTTTGACTGGAAATGGGTTGGGGCCAGGGGACTGACTGTCTCACCCAGGCAAGGTAATAAGATACACAGAGGGGCAGAAAGTGAAGAAGGACAAGAAGTAAATTCACTGGCTTCTGAAGCTTTGTAAGCTGAAGCATCAAGTTTGATTCTTTGGACCTTAGGTTGTGACAGAGTTGGCAGCCCAGCAGCAAGACAGATGTGGGAGGCCCACAGTCCCTGCCCTCTGAGCACGAAAGGCAACAACCTAAGAGTGGTTCTTGCAACACATAGCAAATAGTTAAGGGAGGAAAACCTGTGTCTGTAATGCACCAGACAGACGGCAAAACAAAGCTTACTCATAGGGCCTTCATCCACCCTCTGACACCTACTGAGGAAGCTTACTTCCCATATTAGCTGGCTAAATCTGTCATAAAAAAACACCACCACAGACTGGGTACTTTAAGACATAAGCATCTTTTGGTACATCCTTCAGGAAGATGGAAACCTGAGGTCAGGGTTCTGATGAGGCCTTATCATTTCTTGCAAGTGACTTCTCTTCAGCTTGGCATTTCTTAGTCTCTCTCTCTGTGCATGTGTGTGGGTAAATTGTCAATAGTTCCTCCACATAAAGGGGTGCCTGTCTCATGGTCATTGTCCTTTACTCTTGACTTTTTCTAAACCTAATTACTTTCCAAATATTCCATCTCAAAATTGTTGGGACGGGACAAATGTGTGAATTTTACAAATATACAAACATTTAGCTTGTAATGGTTTGAATGAGAATGCCCCCCCCAAAGGCTCGTATAGTTGCATGCTTGGTCCTCAGCCATTGGAAGCCGTGGGAGGTCTGGCCGTGTTGGAGAAGATAAATAACTAGGGATGGGCTTTGAGGTTTCAAAAGCCCATGAAATTGCAGTGGACTCTCTCTACATTCTGCTGATCAGATGTAAGCTTTCAGGGCTGTTCCAGTGCTGTGCTAGTCAGACTGCCATGACGGTCACAGACCGTGACTTGCCCTGGAACTGTCAACCCCCACAAGCCCTTTCTTCTGAAAAGTCTTCCGTTCTGGTGTGTCTTCAGAGCAATAGGAAAGAAACAAAGACAAAGTAACAAAGTTGATACCAAGTAGCAAGTACAAAGTTGGTAAGGGGAGTTGACTGTGGTTGTGACAGGCCTGACTATGCTGGGTTTTGGAAGAATATAGAAGTCTTTGTTACTTTGAACCAGAAAAGCGGTTAGATGCTATCTATAAGTGAGGCTTAATAGGCCACTTTGTACGAACGTGGAAGGCAGTAGTGCTGAGAGCAACATGAGCCATGGATGCCCAGCTCAAGAGGTTTCAGTGTGGAACTTAAGCAACCAGGCTATAAACCATTCTATTGACAGTTAGACAAAAATTGTGTTTGCTTTTTTGCCCGGGCCCTAAGAACCTGCCAGCAGCTAAACTGAAAAGTTTTGGATGAGTTTCATTGGCAGAGGATATCTCAATACAGACTATCATTGACTCTTTGGTGTAGTTATTATTGGTGGTAACTATTATGTAGATCTACAATAAAAAAGAGCAAGTGGGATAAAAAAATACAAAATGTTCAGCTTTTGGGAAAAAGATAAGCAAGGAAATTTAATGATGGAGCCAAGGTTTGTGCTGAGAGAGACACATGGGGAAAAAGCAGCTTTAAAAAATTTTCTGTTCCTAAAGAGCAGAGTCAAATCAAAGTACATACAACTGTAAGTCAAGAAGGGGTCCAGATTCCATCCCAAGCAGGCAATGGACAATGGTGTCATTGACCAGAAGATTCTGGCTTTTGAGTCATAAAGGATACAAAAGTAAAGGGGTTACGGAATGTTCTGTGATTAAGGAAAGCTTTTTGAGGCCCTGCATGTGGTTGTGGAGTCTCTGCTTGGAAGCTGGGGCTGGTCATTGTGTCAAGCAGTAAAAGTGAAGCCAGATCTGTATTGGAGGCTCCAAGACATTGGAGATGTCAGAACAACAACATATATGCCAAGGAGAGCTAGACAGGAAGTGGAACCAGCCCAAGAAAAAGAGAAGAGCGCTGCATCCAGAAAGCTGGAGTGACTGACATCAGCAGACCAGTGTAAGCATTTCAGTACCGTCAGACATAGAGCTACAGGATTCGGAGTGTGTTCTGCCAGGTTTCTATCTTGCCGTGGCCCAGTATTTCCTTACTGTGCTCCTATTTCTATCTTTCACAATGATAATGTATATATTATGTCATTGTGTATTGAAAGTGTGTAACTTCCTTTTTATTTTATAAGGTGGAGGGTTTCAATTAAAAGATTTCCTTGAATTATAGAAGAGACTTCAGACTTTAGACTTTTAAACACTATTAAGGCTGAAAATCGATGGAGCCTTGCTTTGTTCTAAGACTGAGAACCCAAAAGAAGTTCTTGGACCTTCCAAGGAACTTACAATGAGACAATGAGGAAAACTTGAGAATCCAAGACTCGAAGAAATGAAAAAGAAAAAAAACTGTGTTGAGAAAAATGCAACAGCCTGTAGAAAATCTGAGAAATAGAGTAGGCAGGAGTTTGAAAACTGATCCTCCAGTTTGCCTCATAAAAAATTGGTTGGGGCTATTGTTTGTCTCTGATTTCATTCTTTTATTCATAAATTTTCTTTTTTTTTGTAATCCAGATTTGGGATGGGGTTATTACTAAATCAAAACTTAATAACAAAACCAACCAGTGTTTCCATTGATATTTCTAAAAAACTCAATATCTCTTCAATTATAATCTGTGTATATTTTATTTATTGAGAATTTCATATATAATCACTACCTTTACATCATTTCTTCCCCCTCACTCCCTCCAACTCTCCCCATCCCATCTCAAATTCATAACTATATTGCTACATACATAAATTTATATGCACAATCTGCTGAGTCACTTAGTATTGCTCATATGTACTCCAGTCCTCTGAAGTAACAGCAAGTGCTCCTGACCACTGTCAAGTAGTTTTACTAAAAGGACAGAGCTGTGTGGCTCTATCCTGTGGCTTAGAGACTCAGGTATTAAGTTGTATTGGTTTGGGTTTCTACTGCTGTGAAGAGACACCACGACCATGGCAAACATTATAAAGGAAAACATTTAGCTGAGGTGGTGGCTTACAGTTTCAGGGTTTCAAGTCCATTACCATCATGGTGGAACATGACAGCGTACAGCAAACATGGTAATGGAGAAGTAGGTGAGAGTCCTATATCTTGCAGGCAACAGGAAGAACTGAGACACTGAGTGGTATCTTGAGCCTATATGGGACCTCAAAGCCCACTTCCATGCTAACACACTTCCTCCAACAAGACCACACCTACTTTACAAGGTCACACCTCCTAATAGTACCACTCCCTTTGGGATTATGAGGACCAATTACTTTCAAATCACCAAATCAGTTAACATGATAGGAAAAGATCCAACAGCCCTGAAAAAATATGTTTAAAAGTAACATTGTATGAACTGAACAGATTGTGCTTATGGATTTGTGTGTGTGTGTGTGTGTGTGTGTGTGTGTGTGTATGTGTGTGTAACAAAAATTAAAGAAAAGGAAGCCATGAATTTGAAAGAGGGAAAGGGGATGGTATACAGGAAGGTTTGGAGGGAGGAAAGAAGACTCTTGAATGGAATCATAAGGGCTTTGAGCCACTTAAACTTTCCAGCTTACAACCTGCATTTCCTGATTTATTAGCATCAGTATAGAATGTAAGGGCACCAGAAGTTAGTGTTCCTTGCACAGTGTTAGCAAGAATCCAATTAGTTCTTTTATAAACAAAAGTCTCTTATTCAAATGCCAACAAATGAAACTAAGAATTGTTTATTTAAAAAAACAAATAGGTCAGTAAAAATTAGGATTTTTTGATGTTTCAGGTAGTCTTTGTCTAACGCTCCTTTCCACTGTCCCATTAAAAGCAGGCGTGATGGAGGAGAGTTATCTGTCTATGTTACTTTCATTGGTTAATTAATAAAGAAACTGCCTTGGCCCTTTAAGAGACAGAAAATTAGGTAGGCAGAGTAAACAGAACAGCATGCTGGGTAGAAGGCAGTGGGAAAGACACTTCAGACAGTCGCCATAGTGAGTTGCCTTGCCTCTCCTCTCCGAGATGGATGCAGGTTAAGATCTCTCCTCCATCACAGGCGCCTAGCTTATAATGAGTGAGAAGCAGTCAGTGGGGGAGAAGTCAGATTCCCTGAAGCCTCCTTCTCAAAGCCTTGTCACATTGCACTAGGAGACCTTAGGCTTGGAGTCTCCGTTCACAGCATTGGTTCTTGATGAGTCACAGCTCATAGGATGCACTTGGGAGGGAATTCGGTGGATACTGGATTTGCCCAGGTTCACTTTCCATATGCTTACATGCCCCAATCCAAAAGGGGGGAAGAAGGCAGAAGAACCATTAACATGACACAAAGAGCAACAGAACAATTACCTCTTTAGTACCTGAAGAATCAAGCAATGATTCCCTGAGCTAAGTATCCCGTTGTTTAGGCAGGACATGCAACGACCACATCTTAGGCCAAGCACCTTGTAGGCAGCCACTCTCTGGTCAAACCTCCTATCATACCCTTTAAGGAAAGGAACAGACATAGGCCTGAACTCACTGACTTTGGGTCAAAGTGAAATGGATCCTCTCTGTGGGCCATCTTAATACCCAGAACACCAAGTAACCACAACCTAGATCAAGATATCTTGTTATACCACACCTTAAGTCAGACCTCCTATCAATAACCATGAAGAAGCAAGAATAGGCCTGAACTCTATGATCTTTAGTCAAGGTGGAACAGACCCAATTCTGTGGGCTCCCACATGTGAGGCTACCAATATTGTCCTGGAGCATTTCTGAGATCGGTGATGATAATTTAATATCACAGTAGCGTGGGTGTCAATACCAGTAACAGCAAATGAGCCAATCTAGTAACTAAAAGGAAAACTTTAGTAATGTGCTCTCAGTAGAGAAACTGGAAGAGTTTACACATTCTTCATGCTGCAGTTAAAGATCTCTAGAGTTAGCTGTATGTTGAGGTAAAAACCTGGGAGGTAGTTAATGCTGAGGAAGGCAAGTAAGGGGTCTGCAGCTGCGCACGAGTCAGCCTAACTGTCCTCATAAAAGAAATGAAATAAGCTGGGTGGTGGTGGTGCATGTTTTTAATCCCAGCACTTGGGAGTTCGAAGTCAGCCTGGTCTACCGAGTGAGATCCAGGACAGCCAGGGATACACAGAGAAACCTTGTATGGAGAAAAAAATAAAACCCGACAGTGCAGTCAGTTGTTGCACTGTTGCTGTTGGTCGTAGCTGCTCCCACAAAGTCGCCTGCAGGAACATCTTCTGGGGCCGTTGCATTTCATGTGCTCTTACATCCAGGGACAATAGAATAAATTATAATGATGGCTTCTAAAATTTCCCGACATATTCCAAGAAGGAGTTCACTCCCACCCCCACCACCCATCACAGCCTGCACTCTTCGGAAAGGGAACTCTGTGTTGTTTAGTTTTGCTTCTACTTGACACATTCATTTTATTGATTAATGTTCAATGTGGGAGGGGGCTCTCAGCTCACTGTGAGTGGTGCCACCTCTGGGCTGATGGCCCTGGGTGCTGTAAGAAAGCAGGCTGAGCAAGCCAGGAAGAGTGAAGCAGTAAAGGGCATTCACTTTTTCGTGGACTCCGCACCAGATCCTACCTCCAGGTTCCTGCTTTGGTTTCCTTCACTGGACTGTGACCCAGGAGGAGAAAGCCTAGTAAACCTTTTCCATCCTAAAATGCTTCTTGGTCATCTTAGTGTTGTAGTGCAGCAATGTAAAGGCTAAACTAAGGCTAAGTATGAAAAACCATGGCCACATCTTGGTAGCTGTAGTAACAACTAGTTCCATATACATGGCGAAGACAAGGGACCTTAGTGACATGCCTCAGACACAAACCCAGAGCTCTCAACAAAGGCTGGAAGACTCACTAGCTCAAACCAGGCAAGGAAATTTCTAATCATCCCCTGGCCATTGAGCTACTGCAGCAGAAACTCCTGTGGCCATGACTGACAAAAATAAATTTTTGTAGCAAATAATTTCGACTTTATTTATTCTCAATTAGCTTTTATAATTAACATATTAAGTGATAGGGTTCATCATGTACCCTCATTTATGTCATATTATTAACGGACTTTGATGGGCAATTTCCAGAGTTATAAACAGAAAACACCATACAGCACAGAACACCCTGAGGAAAAGATACACAGCTTCACAAAATAGCAGATTGTACCAATTTGTTTGGCCTATTTAAAAAGATTATTATAATGAATTCAAAGAAGTAAAAATATCCAAAGGAAAAATTAGTAAAAAAGAGTTTCTGAGAAAATATCCATGCTTTTAAAGTAAACTATTGCAAACATATTCAAAATACTAAAATAAACCATGCCTGGACAATGAGAACCAGAAGAAGTAAAAGAGTCCAAGACGAGGCACAGGAATCAGGGTAACATTCAGTCACACACTCAGGAGACCCCCAAAAGATATCAAACTGAAAGCTATAATATATAAGCAGAGGACCTGGTGCAGACCCGTGCAGGCCCTGTGCTTCATCTGGCCTCTGGCTCGGGTCTTGCTTCCCACTTTTCCATCTTCCCTTGGTTCTTACACTCTTTCTGCTTCTCTGCCAGGGGTTTTCACTGAGATCGAGGGGGGCAAAATTTGGGAAAGTGATAGTACATTTACAAGCTGTGTGTTTCTATCTATCTCTCCTCTCTATCTCTCTCCGCGCTCTCGTCCTATATTATCTAACTAAGCGAACTCACCTAATTCCCTACCTCTCCCGATTACCCTCTCTCTCTCTCTCTCTCTCTCTCTCTCTCTCTCTCTCTCTCTCTCTCTCTCTCTCTCTCTGTGTAATGTCTGGCTGTGGGTCTCTGTATTTGTTCCCATCTGCTACAGGAGGGAGCTTCTCTGATGATGGCTGAACAAGACACTGATGTATGAATATAATAGAACATCACTGGGAGTCATTTGATCACTACACTTTTCAGACCAGTAGTAGCATTTGGTTTGATTTTAGGGCCCTCTGATTCTTGGTCCCCCAAGCAGTGCCAGGTATGGGTTCCCCTTCGAGGAGTGAACCTTAAGTCAAATCAGACATTGGCTGGAAACTCCCAGAAGCTTTGTGTCACTATTGCTCTAGCATATTTTACAGGCTGGACAGATTGCAGGTCAAAGGCTTTGTGGCTGGGTTAGTATTTGCATTTGTCTTTTGGTCGTATACAGAGTATTCCACTCCAGAGACACTAGAGTGCATGGGTAAACGTTTTATTTAGGCACCAGTTCGACCTCTCCGTGTTCAATGAATTATGTGAGAATTGTTTCAGCAATGTGACCTTGCAGTCAGTTTGTGGAAGCAACCTATTGTCTTGCCAACAGCCTGGGTTGTTTAGAGATTTCCACGGAGCTTCTATGGCCAACAACTCCATTGGTTGTAACCTGGTCCCACTACTGGACGCTTTGTTTGGTGACATGAGATGGCCAGTTTGAAGTCCATCTCCCTCATTTTTTGGCTACATAATTAGGATTGCCTTCACATATTTGAGGAAGTCTTCACTGCAGTAGGCTTCTATGCTGCCCCTTAAATTCTCCTCAGTTCCAGCTGTCTCTCCATGAATTCCCTTCCTCAACTCTAGCTCCATTTTCCCTCCCTACCAGATCCTCCCATTTATGCCCCACCCCTCCCTGTCCCTAGTCCATCCATAAAATCTGTTCTATTTCCCACTCCCAAGGAGATCCATGTGTCCCCCTAGTCATTTTATCTACACCTAACCTCTCTGGGTCTATAGATGTCAGTTGTGTTATCCCTTATTTAACAGCTAATATCCATATGTAAGAGAATATATACTATGTTTATCTTTCTGTGGATTACCTAACTCAAGATGTTATTTTCTAGTTCCATTTATTTGCCTGAAAATCCTTTGACAAATTTTTAACAGCTGAGTAATATCCCATTGTTTAATGTACATTTTCTTTATCTATTCTTCTGCAGAGGAACATCTAGATATTTCCAATTTCTGAATATTATGAATAAAGCAGCAATGAACATGGTTAAGCAAGTGTAGATTGATGGGTTTGTGTCTTAACTTAATATATTTTATTTGGTTATGTTTCATTGTTATATCTTATAAGCCTGTTCTTTTATAATGAAAGACAGAAAAGAGGTGGATCGGGTGGGAAAGGAGTTGGGGAAGAACAGGGAGGAGTAGAGAGAAGGGAAACTAAAATCAGGATATACTGTATGAGAGGCGTTTACCAACTCTAGGAGTTTACTGGTGGAGTCTTTAGGGTCTTTTATGTATTGAATTATATCACCTACAAGTTAGGTATATTTTGAATTTTCTTCCTATTTGTATCCCAGTTCTTTCTCTTGTCAAATTACTCTAAGACTCCAAGAACTGCACTGAACAGAACTGGTGAAAGTGGACATCCTTCTCCAGTTTTGCTTGTGGTAGAAATGCTTTTATTTAGTTGATGTTATATGTTTGTCATACATAGATTTTACTGTTGGAACATGTTCCCTTAATCACTAGCTCCTTCAAAACTTCTATCATAAAGAAAAGTTGGGTCTTGTCAAAAAAAAACCTGTACTATAACTACTAAGATGTTCACATGGTTTCTGCTCTTAAATCCATATGTAATTAATTGAATCTATTGATTCACATATGCTGGACAATCCCTTAACCTCTAGAGTGAAGCCAAATCGATGATGATGAATGACTTATTTTTATATTCTTGAATTTGGGTTGCAAGAAAATTTTCACCTGTTTTCATCAGGGAAATGATTGGTCTATAACGTATTTGTTGTGTCCTTTTCTGATTTTGGCATCAGGGGGACACTGACTTTATAAGGGGTTAGAGAGAGTTATTTCCTGCTTTGTTTAATGGAATGATTAGAGATGTGTTGGCATTCGTTAGTCCTTAAAGATCTGGTGGAATTTTTCCATAAATCCTTCTAGAGTTTGGCCCTTTTCCATTGTGGAATATTTTGTTACTACCTCTATATTGTTATAAATCTGTTTACATTAAGTATATCATCCTCATTTAACTTTTTAAGGTCACATTCATCTAGAAATTCAACCATATATGAAAAACATTTCATATTATTCCAATTTGACAGAGTATATGATTTTTTCTATTTAGTTAACTGATGTCTTCACTCTTACTTGTCTGTTGAGTTGGTCTATGGAAGATGGGTGGCTGAGCCCTGCGGGCTGTGACACCTAAGCACTCTGCTATCTGGAAAGATAGAAGCAGCAGGTGGAGGAGACTGGTTATTATCCCTCATCATTCAAGAATTGCAGCAGAATGTTTAGGGATAACAAATGCCCTCTTTTCTCTCCCAAGCGCAGGCCAAGGTAGTCAAGCTAATCAGGATGCTCTGGCTCTCGGATGTGGCTTGCTCCTTTGCAAATGGTGCTTAGGTCTCAGCCAACAATTATTGTTTGGACCAAATAGGAAGCAGGGAGCCATTTCCAACCTTAGATCTTTCTGAATCTGAAAGGGGTCCTGTCAAACGGCATGTGCAAGCTCCCAAAGTCTGCTCTATGATTCAACCTGCAGTTACCAGTCTGGAGGGATTTGCAGCTCAGTGCAGGGCCAGGTGTGGAGTTCAGGAGGTTTGGAAGCCCATTAAAATCACTGCATTAAATAGGAAGGATGCCATTGCTCCCATGAGACTTTCTGCACCTGTGAACTGCAAACTGCACTATCAAGAAGTGTGATCTGGTTCTAGATGAAGTTTAGATTTCTCCCTTGTTGACTGAATGAAGCTTTCACTGCTTGGTCTGACATAATCTCTTCTGGTAGGAGAGTGACAGACATTCAGGGAATCAGTACCCAAAGGAGCCTTTTCATCAGCTGTAAGCAACTGAGTGATTGAGAAGGAGGACGTTTTAGTCTGAGCTCAGCTGGAGTTTATAGCTTCTCCGGATCCCGTGGATGCTTTTAGAAGCTGTGCCCTTGTATGCTGGCAAAGTTAACCATCACAGAGATTTTAAGGAAAGCTTAAGACAAAACAAAGAAGGCTTAGAAATTTACAAAAATTGTGCTAAGACTTTTAGTCTGGACAATGTTAAGTTGGTAAAACATCTATAAACTTTATATTTCTAGAAGATGTGTACCCCAGAGGATAATAAACATGTGAAGACACCAGTGTTAATTAGAATCACTGTTCTTTTTCTAGGCTTTTATACATTAATGTAGCATTTATTCTTGAAGGAAAATTTAGAATCTTTAAAGTTTATCAGTTGAGACAACAATACCATGAAGCACAGACTTATGACCTCATGCACAAATTTATCTCACTTAGCCATAATTCTATTTAACCAGAGCCTAAAATGGCCATTCAAAGACTTCAACTCAAATACTTAAGTGAGCACCTAATTGTAGAGGCCTAACAAAATTAAGAGGGAACACAAGCAATTGTCTTAACATTAAACCTTTTATAATAGTTATATCCTTTATAACTTCCCACAACTGAAAACTTTCACAATTTGCCTAGTTTCTGTAAAATTTCCATAAGATAAAAAAACACATCCTGGAAATCAGAAAGCACATACATGTTATCAATACTCTAGTATGTATTTCAACGCTGAATTATTTTCTGTCATGCGACGGACTGCATATACGTGATGTAATATCATCAGTGCTAAATGGACAGAGCCAGGTGGATCGCTAAGGCTCACTAGCAGCATGCTTAGCCTGGTTAGTAATCTCTAAGCCAATGAGAAAAAGCACCAAGGAGCCAGCCATTAAAAATGACACCAAAGGTTTACCTCTAGCCTTCATAGTTATGTGCATACATATCCTGGCATACTTAAACATACATATGCAGTGACATTAATCTGCACACATGATGAGAGCCTTTTGGGATCCAGCCCCAAGGCATTCTCGGGGTTCAGAGAAGAAGCTGCAGCCAGCAGAAGGCTCAGGATCTGAGGGCAAAATGAATCTCCCACTCTGTCGTTCTTCTCATCAGTTTCTTTGTCTGCCCATGCTGCAAAGTTTCCAGTTTATATACACACACAACCAGCAATTCTCTGGTAACAGCAAGGTTACAAGGCTTGAATTTCTCAGGGTCATAAAGTAGATAAGAGCCACACAAAATGACACTGTCAACTTTCTTTTATGGCTCCAGGGAGGCGTGGCTAGAGAAATGCCCAGGCAATGCTAAGAGGTAGAAAGGTGATTTAGGGAGCTTTGAATTCTAAGAAGGGATAAGGGAAATTCATGTGCAATACTACATTCTTAGCTGTAATTTATTAGACTAGAGGCTTGCGATAGAACGATGTAAAAAGAAGGGAGGAAACACAGTGATCAGCCCTCTCTCTGCCACTGGAGATGTGGTGCCTGGGAACGCATCGGTGTCACCATGGTGATCAGCGTAAACTGCTGAAGAAGACGTGTGCAGCTCAATCCATGTTAGCATTTTCGATTATGTAGCTGGCTAAAGGGAACCTCTCAGATCTATGAACTGCTGCTGTCACCCTAAGCATTAGAACAAGGGGAATTTATAGTTATATAGTACAAAATCTGGGGCCTGACGAATTCCACCTGCTCATGCCAAACAGAGGTGTTTGTTTCCAAGCGACTAGTGTGAAAGTATTAATCTTTTCCGGAGCTGATTAAATGATTAATGACATCCTCCTGCTATCTCTCAGGGTTAAAACATAACACTAATGTACGGTATCAATAAAACAGGGTGAGCGTAGGTGCAGGGTATTAATAACCATTTTTAGAGTTAGAGCAGGGTTAACTAAGGTTACTTTCCCAAGTCAGCTGTGGATGAATTGGGAACACCCTGTCTCCTGATCAGGAAGGACTGTGAATCAAGTAAGTTCAGATATGCTAGGCCCCTATCTTTGAAAGTCCAAAGTGTGATCTATTTGGAAGACTCCTGTCCTGATCAAATGTCCTGCCAATAAAAGCAGGGAGCTGGCTTCTAAGTTTTTCTCAGTAAATGGAGTGAAGATTTGACTGGGAGCAAAGGTTTTTGACTGTGTGACTAATTTTCTCACCAGGGTCCCACAGTGTGGGAAGAAGTCACCCAATATACCAGTATATGGGAAAGATTGTGCCCAATAACTTAATACACTGCTGAATCTTTTGAGATAGTCCCACTTAGAGAAGGGGGGGGGGTTGCTGTGGCTTCACAAGAGATTTACTGTAAGAACAACCATTATTCAAAAGGTAGAACTCCTAGCATCTTGCATCTGGGCTTATCTCCATCAGAATGTATTTATTCTGGAGGGATGACCTTATGATTTATCAGCTGAAATCTCACTAGACAATCCTGTGGACCACAGCAGATACACACACACACACACACACACACACACACACACACACACACACACACACACACACACGTACAACAGAGAGAGATCTAAAAACAAACAGTATAAATTTAAAAAAACACAAAGTACCTCTTCCTTTGTTAATAGACAAAAAGAAATTTAAAAGTAAGATGATAAAAGTGAAGTCAACACACACGCACACACATGATCCTCAGCAACACTAACAGCTCATTTCTCTTCACAAACCATAAAGGCTAGAAGAGAGCGAAATAGGATGCTTAGTGTGGTATACAAGAAGTCAGTGGTGTTTACCTGCAGATTTAACAAACGCCAGTAAACACATGCTTCTTTCTTCTTTTCTCATTGTAACGTCATGCTCCTTGATCTTTCTTTCTGGAAGGAGTCTTAGGACTGATTTGATTTCATCTTATAGGACTGCTGAGGTCTTCCTTTTCTTCTTGTGTCACTTTAAGCTATTTGTTGTTTTGGAAGTTCCTCAAAAAAATCTAACATATGTTTAGAGCTCACAATCCCATGACAACATTTATAACCAAGACAACTGAAAGCATACACACACACAATAATAATAATAAAAAAAAATTTGTATTTGAGTGTTATGTAACATTTCACGTGGAGACACTAACAAAATATATTCACTCCAATAGGACACCCCAAACCTTCCACCTTCCAGGAGATAAATGGCTGCATGTATACTTCCTCACTCTCTTCAGCTATTATATTATTTCCACCTCCTCCTCTATACCATTTCCTGAGCCCAGAAGGGGCCAACATAGATATCCAACTAGTTTTTCCCACTTAGAGTTGAACAATGGGCTACCTTCCAACAGTAAGAGTCATTAATGAGGGGCGTGTGATTGCCAACCTGATGGAATGTGAAGTCACCATTAAATTGCTCTCCGGGCATGTACAGAAGGGCTCTTCCAAATAAGGCGGGTTGAGGCGGGAAGATGTATCTTCAGTATGAGCAGTGCCTTGTCATGGGCCGTGTTCCAGAGCAAATACAAACGGAAAAGGGAAAAGTGACCTCAGCATGAGCTCTTGTTATTCTCTGCCTCGCGGCCATGGATTCTGTATGACAGACCAGCCATCTCCTGCCCCAGCCACCGTTCTTCTGTTGCCATGATGAACTGGATCCCCTGGAACTATAAGCTGAAGTAAACCTTCTCTTCCTTCCACGGCTTTTGTCAGGAATTGCATTGCATGTGTTGACTAACATCATAAAGGAACCTCTGAGATGGCACCAAAATGTGCTGATGTCACATCAAAGAACAATAGATATTTCTTATTGACATAGTTTGATCAAGATTAAACCCAAATTTGAAACCTCCACATCTCTTTGTGTTCCATCTGTCTGCTGTGTGTCTGTCTGTTATGTATGTCTGACCTGTCTGTCCATGATGTCTGTGTCTTCAGTCTATATCCAATCTGGGTCTGTGCCTGTGTGTGCCCATCTGGGCCTCTTTCTAATAGAAAGATTTGCTCTGTATTTACTGCACAATGTAGAAACATGGTGTGGGAAAGGAATAAGGGATTCTTACAGAAGTCTTATCAGCGTTTTCCAGGGAGAAGTTACTTTGCTGATCGAGACAGAATTCAAACCTGCAAGAAGGTATTGTTGACCTATGTACTGGTTCCAAAATTCACTGGGCATTCATTTTGTTTAAGTGCGGGAGCCCACAGTAACTCTATTCCATCTTGACTTAAGTTTAAGCTTATTCTTGCTTCTCGAGGCCAAATAACAGGATGTTCGGCAAAAGGCATGGTACTAGATGCTTTGAGAATTAAGGAGGTGATTATGTTTGTTTGTTCCTTGAACAATGGTAAGAGGTCTTTTGCCCTCCCCCTTTTAAAAGGGTGAAAAGAAATAAAGTCGAGGCTTTTGAAGTATTTACTGAAAGCCTCCTGAGTCCACCTTCTGTCTGTTGTCTCTTTCTCTCTTTTTTTCTTAATCCTCACTCCCCTATTCAGACACTGTTCAACTAGTCAGCTGACCCTGACATTTAAGGGAACTTTAAAAAATCTGATTCTTTTCAGAAAACAATTACCCCAATACGCATGTACACATAAATATTATTCTGAGTCAGGGCATAAGAAGGGCATCGCAAGGTTAAGCTATGCATCTAAGTTAGGTGTACAACTGTTTGCATGGGAAACCAAGGCACAGTAGGGCTGGTTTCATTGCTCTCCTAAAGGCAGGTTAAACCTAAAGAGGCTGAGAACACAGTAAGACAGTAGGTTAAGTATGCAGCCTTCCATGATTTCAAGGCACATTATTAACTTGACTACAAGGTCCTGTGAAAGTTTAGTTTCTTTGGAGTCAAGAGATATTTTCAGAAAAATGTATCACTGCAGCGCAACATCAAGACACATTATAGTCAGCAGTGAATCCCTACAGTAAGCACTCCTCATGGCAAAGCAGAAGTCTCCCTCTATTAATGAAACTGATAGCAGCAAGGCATGGAAATAAACATGATTGTGGTAGAAAGCAATTAGATGGACATATCACATCTATTTATCAAAATCACAGTGCCCTCCCAATAATGCCTATAACCTTTCACTCCCCAGATACAGCTAATTTGTATTGGCTTCTATTTCCAGGGAGGGGTTCATTACCATGGAGTGAGCTTTATGTCCAGTCAGAAACTAGTTAATTGCACAGATAACAGTCGTGCCATTGTTGAACTGCTAAGTACACCTTGCAAGGCATCGTGACAGTGTGGTATGCAGTGACCACTTCTCAGCAGCACGGTTGGTTACAATGCTCTCAAGCAGCTGCATGGCACCTTCTAGAACTATGAAAGGGAGCTTATAACTCAGTTCCTGCTCAATGTCTCCATTTTTCTCCATAGCAAAGTGTGTGGTGTTTTCATGTGAAGGAGTCTGCATCTTTTTCTGGCATATAAACAGCACTGGCAAAAAAAAGCCCTTAAGTTTCTTGAGGCTCAGGGGTCTTCCGTGTCAACAGCTCATGGAGACAGCCCACCTTTGGCACAGGAACTTTTACCTCTGAACCCTCCATTTTCGAGGAATGTCTTCTCGCCCTCTCTCACGGGTTCTTTTCTTAAACGCCTTACATTGCTCTATCAATGTTGGCTTTTTGAAAATATGCTCTTAAAAATCTGTAAGACACTTAAGTATGATACGAACTCATTTTATAGACAGTTGAGAGGATCCAACTGTTTTCTGCTCTAAAGAAAATACCAGTTAGTCTTAGATGGCAAAATAATAAATAAATAAATAAATAAATAAATAAATAAATAAATAAATGAAATGCTAATAAATATAGCATGTAGCAATCTCATTACTGTGTTTTATCCAAAGAGCACTGTTGGGTACAGCAACATATTTGGAGAACGCTATCCCATCTTGACCTCTATAATGCAGTTAGTTTCCATGAACTACTCAGTCTCTTCTTGCTAGAGTACTAACCCTACCACTACAGGACGACTGTGCAGCTTCCAGCCTAGTGAGCTTGCTAGGGATGGCCTGCAGCCTGACAGCAGCCCAAAGGGAAACAGGATTGTGTTCTAGACTCTCAACCTCCCAGTTGATCCAGATGCCATTTCCTGACAGGTGCCAGGCCAGTACTGTGGCTCTGAAGTTTACACTAACTTATATTCCTGACTGCTGAAAATTCACCCAACTGGGTGAGTTACCTTCACCCCAGTATACTTTAGTGCAAGAAAGAAGGACAGACTTAATCATTTTGGGTGCACTATTTTATCGGTTATGACTTCTGTGACCTGTTGTTCAAGCTTCTTAGCTTTGTAGAAGCTCACTAGCACAGCACTTAGCTTTCAGTTATGTTTTTTTCCGAGAGAGAGAGAGAGAGAGAGAGAGAGAGACAGAGAGACAGAGAGACAGAGACAGAGACAGAGACAGAGACAGAGACAGAGACAGAGACAGAAAGAGACGGAGAGACGGAGAGACGGAGGGAGGGAGGGAGGGAGGGAGGGAGGGAGGGAGGGAGGGAGGGAGGGAGGGAGGGAGGGAGGGAGGGAGGGAGGGAAGAAGGAACAAAGGAAAGAAAGAAGGAAGGAAGGAAGGAAGGAAGGAAGGAAGGAAGGAAGGAAGGAAGGAAGGAAGGAAAAATTAATTCTAGGGACATTTGCCTTTCAGGAACCCAGCCCTCTTTGCTGCTTTGTCATTCTCTCAAGTCTTCTTGATTGCTTTTGCAGGTTACAGCCCAATGCACATGCCAGTCAATGGCTTCTCTCACCTCATCATATTACTTATGCTCCTTGTTCCTGG
This sequence comes from Arvicola amphibius, assembly GCF_903992535.2. Classification (NCBI taxonomy): domain Eukaryota; kingdom Metazoa; phylum Chordata; class Mammalia; order Rodentia; family Cricetidae; genus Arvicola; species Arvicola amphibius. The sequence goes on along the minus strand of NC_052049.1, from coordinate 92,193,096 downwards.
GACAAAACACTTGACAATGACAACTTACGGAAGAGTTTATTTTGGCTCGCAGTTTGAAGGCACAATTCACCACAGCAGGAAAGGCATTATGTCAAGAAGATGGGAAAATTAGCCATGTTGCCTCCACTGTCAAGAAACAAAAAGAATCTTTATTATGTCGATCTCATGTTCTACTTTCTGTTCAGTCCACGTTTAGGGGGGTCTTCTCACTTTAATTAACCCAATATAGAAAGTCTCTTGCAGACACAGCAGAGGAAATTCCCCCAGCACCATTCTCGGTTTAGACTCTCCTTTGAAGGGGATTTGGACTTCCATAAGATGGAGCCTTTAGTGGGTAGAATCTTACCTTCTAAGTACCTTTCCTATTGTTCCAGAGCAACAGGCAGGGTGTCTCACCAAACATGCTAAATGCATCTAACAACCGCCTCTGCTCTCGAAGCACCTACCTTGTCTCTACAACTTGATGTTTTGCTTTTCCTACCAAACCAGACATTTTCCATGTATTTTTGTCCTGTTTTTTGTGCTGTATTACTGTAAATCTAGGTGCGAGCAATAAGCAGTAACTGAGATAGAGCATGGCTATGACTCTGACTTGTGCTTTCCTCTGCCAAAAATAAGTGAGTCCATTACTTTTGAATTCAGCCTCATTCAAATTCTCAGTATGAGCAGAGTGCAGTCAGAGCCTTTGCCTGAAGGTAATATAAGTGGCCTGTAGCCCAGTTCTCTGCAGAGCCCTTCTTCCTATATGAAACCTCATGAGATGAGCCTATTTTCTGTTCGTGTGGGGTGTTTTGGTTTTCTGAGCTTCTACAAAAATGGCCTGTTAGTCCCTACACTCAGAATTGAAGTGACATCAATAATACCATCTTGTCCCTACTATATTTTATGTTTTCTTAGACCATTCTTAGCCCTCTAAACCCACAACAGTCATGTCTCCCTTGGCAACACATTTTGAGATGGCCATGGCCTTGACTATAGTCCAGATGTATTAACCAAAATGATTAATGTTTATAGAAACTTAAACTAAGATAACTGAAGAAGGTATACGCAAAAGCTAATCACCATGGCTGGCACAGAAACTTCTTCTGTCCCGTCCCCCATGAGTTCTTGATCCTCCTCCATTGTCTGTGATACTCAAGGTGCCCCCAACGGCCTTGTGATAACTGTGTTCCAGATGAGCCAGTCCACAAAGGGCTGATTTCCCAGATGGCTTCAGGTCATGCAGCCTTTGTCTCAAGGAGGGATGGGTGGTTACGTTGTTCAATCTCTCTACTTCCACAGAACAGAAACTGAGCCTTTATGAATTAGGAAACAAAGAACCCCCTGCAGGGTATGGTGAGCTCTGATTGTGTCTAGGTTGGTTTTCTGGGATGGTCTCCATTTGCATGAAGAGAGGATTCCTTACTTGTATGTGGGTGCCACACTTACCTGTGAATATACAGATAAGATTCAGAATGTCATAAGAAATGATTCCTGTTTACCAATGTGGCAGTAGCAGATTTTTTTCTCCATGGCCTCACAAGCCTGGGAAGCTAGCTAGGTAACCAGCTCCAAGCCTGATTTATGTCCTGTTGAATGGGCCTTAAGTACAACAGAAGCTGATGGTTGCCAATGGCATTTGAGTGCCATTTATTGCACCTTTACTGATATATTATGATGCTGATAACTGTCACAGATAAGTCTTAAACCTGAGTGTTTCATTCCTGCCCTCCCTTTACAGCTTCCTTGGTGTTTTTTGGAACCATGGATCCTAAACCACAGGAAAGAAACTTTCAAGCCAGATCAAGCTTGAATAATGGGTTCTAAGTGTAGCATGTTTTCAGCAATAGGGGCCTGCCTTTGATCCCTGACAGGCCACCAAGGGCTCCATTATTAATCTATATTCCCTTGGAGGTCACTTGAACTGCACTGACTAGCCATCTGAAGCCTACTACTGGGTTTCTATTACTCAATGATTCTTGTAGAGAGTACAGTCAGCCCAACTGACTGAACTTACTTTCTTTAACATACACATACATGTGCACACACAGACATGTGCACACAGAGAGAGAGAGAGAGAGAGAGAGAGAGAGAGAGAGAGAGAGAGAGAGAGAGAGAGAGAGGGAGGGAGAGAGAGAGAGAAATTTTAGGTAAATATAAAATAATACAATTACTTAAGGCTTTAGCAAACAACCTTTGTGTGTAATTTTTCCCTCAAAACTCCTACTGTAGGCTGAGTGGTGGTGCATGCCTTTAATCCCAGCGCTCTGGAGGCAGAGGCAGGTGGACCTTTGTGAGTTCGAGGCCAGCCTGGTCTACAAAAGCTAGTTCCAGGACAGGCTCCAAAGCTACAGAGAAATCCTGTGTCAAAAAACAAAAACAAAACAAACAAACAAACAAAAAAAACAACCTCTTACTGTATGACCTCCCTCTGCCTTGCCCACTTGGAGCCTTTTCCCTGTTCAGTTTCCCCTTCAAAACACCTGTGTTACGCCAGTCCTCTCCCAACCTCCCCTCACCACGGGTTCCCTTTATACTTTCCTGCTTTCTGGGGTTACTTCATGTTGTATGCTGTCTGCTAGATCAGCATTGATGGAGGTGACAAAGAAAGAAAAACAGGCATCTCTGACAGCAAATTGTCCTTTAATTAGAACAATGAAGAACATCAGTCTCTCGGGAGAACTGGGGATTGTCCACACATGGTGCAGGGGCTTGGGAGTTTTCCAGGGCAGGAAAGGGGACTTTGGGGAATGGAAGATTCAGTCTGCAGTTTCCCTGCAGTCTGGGCGTGGCAGATTGCACCACCAGCGGTTGGCATGCCGAGCTTCCAGCCAGAAACTGCCACAGGTGTTATCATGAAGTAGCTTTGCTGTTTGGAGTTTCTCGGCCCACCTGAAGCTTTTACGTTATACGCCCTTCCCTCACACCTGGGGATGTGGCGCTGGGAACCACAGGTGAGGGAGAACAGGCCACATTTGCCCTTCTGGGTCTGGATTACATCACTCGGTATAATCTTTCCTACTTCTGTCCTTTTGGGCTGCAAATTCCACTACTACTGAGTTTTTCTTTACAGAGTAACAGTATCCCTCTACATGTGACTGTGTTTCCTCTCTTGCAGCTTTCAGTATTTTTGCTCATGCTTTATATTTAGTGTTTTGAGCATGATGTACATGATACACCTTGGGTTTTCTTACTTTGGGTCTTGTCTAGTTGAGGTCCTGTGTAGTTCTTTTATCTACATGGGAATATCTTCATTTGGAGAAGCTTTTTTTTTTTTTGCTATGATTCTGTTCAGGATCAGATCGATACCATTGTTTTTAGACCAGGCTCCTTTTTCTACACCTTTAGTTCAAGGATTTGGTCTTTTGACAATGCCTTGCATTTTCTGAATGTTCCCATCCTGTACCTTAAATTTTTCACCTTCTTTGCTCTATTTTTCCAGATCCTCTACTTTATCTCTGAGTCCTACTATTCTATTTCCTGCTTGACTAATCTTACTCATAAGCCTTTCCGCCTGAGCTTTCTAAATGGTAAACCAAGGTTTGCAATTTTATCTTCATTTCACCTCTCTTCACTGCTCTTCCTCTCTCTATATTTAACTCAGTTTTTGAATCCTAAATTGTCTTCATTATTTCATTCAGATGTTTATTTGTAGTTTCTTGGACATCATTCAAGTGTTTCTTGTTATCATCTTGGAATTCACTGAGGTATTTGTTCATTTCTTAAAGTTTATGATTGTTCTTTTCAATTCTGTGTCGTGAGGATCAGCTAGGTATTGATATTGCCACACGGATGCTCCATGGCCACACATTTAAGCCTGTGTTTCATGCATCAGTATCCATTTTAGGGGCCATGCAATTAGCTCTCCCCAACTCATTTTGATCCTTCTGGTCCCAGTTCAGGTGCCAGTTATGTTGTATGATGTTTCCTGGTGAAACAAGAACATGTACTAATGGTCGACAAAGGAAGGAATCCCCACAAGTGTGCTTTAGTGACCCACTGAGTTTGTTGGAGTTAGCTTTGTGGATATCATTGAGAGCTTACTTACCCTTGAGCATGGAAGACTCTAAGGCAGCTGCATCCCTGAAAAGCCCAGCCCAGCCTGAGCGAGAGATCCTAAATGCACGTGCCTGACTTCACTACATGCACAGGCTGCTCGGTGATGGCTGATCTGGGAGTTTATCACCTTGGTGAGGGTCTTTGGAATTCTTACCAGGTTCAGGAACTTCCTGTGCCTTGTAATTTTTATTTATTCACTACACCTTGTGAGTCTCCTGTAGTCAGATGCTTCTCTCTCACCTGCCCAAACACCCAGCAGTAGCTTCCCAATTAATTGACTTCAAGGCTTAATATAAGGTATAAGTTATAAAAGCTTAGCCAATAGCTCACTCAGGCTTGTTACTGACTAGTTCTCACATATGGCATTAAACCACAATCCTGATTTACACTCTTCCACGTAGCAGCACCCTTAGTAGCATGACATGTTCATCTCCTGTTCCCTCTGTATCTGGCTGGTGACTCCTGACTCCGCCCTTCTTCTTCCCATCATCCTTAGTTTGGTTGCCCTGCCTATGCTTCCTGCCTGGCTACTAGCCTATTAGCGTTTTATTAAAACAATTCAAGTGACAAATCTTTATAGTGTACAGAAGTCTCCCTCTAGGAGCTAATAGCAATACAACAGTGAAGATTCCTGTAAGTGATCTTATAATAGAAAGGAGGTAACTATTGTCTATACTTCCATAAAGGTATAGATGGATAAGCAAATATGATTTAACCCATGAAAAGAGAATAAAATGCTAACATGCTATAGCATAGATAATGCTCAAAAGCATTTTACTGCATCATATATGTCAAATATCAAAGGGTATGTATGATTTCATTTATATGAAATATACAGCAAAAAAGTAGTTCCTAGAGATTGAAAAGAGATTAGCATTGTCCTAGAGGTGGGAGTTGTAAAGGAAGACAAATTAGGCTATATGTTCAAGGTGATGAAAATATTTTAGCATTCAATGGTGGCAATGCTTACAGTTTTATGAATATGTTAAGACAATCAATTTGTGTACTTTATGTTTGATGGCATATGAATTCTACATTATATGAGCAATAACAGAGGCAAGATAGAGAGGAGATACCTACAGAGACAATAGACTCCAGGGCAAAGAATTTCCTTAGAGTTCAACTACCTCAAAGTGAGTGACAACCTTGAGATGTTGAACTCCTTCTCTGAATTCCTCTATTTTCCATAAAGAATAAAGTCCAAGACAGCACCCAGAAGTGAAGCAAAAGGAGAAAGTTGAGGAGGATCAGGGAAAGAAAAGGTGAATAGCACCCTTGGGAAAATGACTGGACTTTGACAAGAACCGACTTAAAGTTTCTGACCATAAATTTAAAGTGAGATGAGGCATATTGATTTTATGGTTTTTCTTAGTCACATCTGACCAATTGAGTCCAGTGCAGAGTAGGTGGATACTTAACCAGGGTCGGCAGCTTCAGAGCGAGTGAAACAGACTCTCGAGGCTGTGTCAAAAGGTAGTTATGATGATAAATAATGGAATCCTAGTGAGATAACTGGAGGAGCAAGGATGTGAGGAGGTTAATGTGCAGGGAATGTGGTGGTGTTAATGGGCTGTTACTGGAAGGTTGGAAAATCACTGGAGTGGGAGGTGAAGGGAGACTGAGCTGGGAAGTTAGGAAGTGGGGATGGTCTGAAATTTGATGGCGACATTGAAAGTGTGCAGCTATTACTAATGGCAATGTCCAAGGATTGTCTCAGAAGATGAATGGCTAATCTGAGTAGCTGCGGAGAATTGATTTAAAGTATCTCAGGACTATTAAGTGTTTCTGCTTAAAAACAATGTGTGCTTGAAGAGGAAAGGGGTTCACGGGTGTTAGTTTTTCTCTAGCATGAGAAAGCGATGTCTACTTAGAGATCACCATAAGCGACTGCAGGTCCTAAGTCAAGGGCCTTGGGGATCAGTAGTAAGAGAGGTTAAGATGCCCATGGAATCCAAAACATACCAGCCCTTGCTTATATGATGAAATTCTAACAATTGAACGAGGGCCCAAGACTGGCCCAAGAGGGCCCAAGAGGGCCCAAGACTGTTGGGGAAGACAACCCAGGCAGAGTGTGGTGCACTGGAGCAGCTCAGAGTGTGGTGCACTGGAGCAGCTCAGAGTGTGGTGCACTGGAGCAGGTCAATGTTTTCTTTAGCATCTGTTTGGTTTAACGATGCATTTTCAGAGTCAATGTATTGGCCTCACTGAAGTGGTTTGATCTCTAATACTCAGATGATGAAGCTGAAGAACAATGACAATATTCAGTTCAGGGGAGTTGTAGACCTGATGTGGCCTGAACATTTCACAACTAGTTCAATTACAAAGATGCAGCTTCTACCTCAGGAACTGCTGGGGAATCCAAGAGATAGATTGATTTCCGCAGTTTTGAAGGCTTAATGGATTAAAGCTAAGAACAAGTGGGAATGGACAGGAAACAGAAACACATTTTGAAGAATTCTTATGTCCAGTCATCCTAGAGTTGCGGCAGGTTCCCCCAGGCTTGTACTTGTCTGATCACATGACCATACAGCATTATTAATTTTTGTTTTACAGTCTGAGCCTGAGCCCCAATTTTCTTACCTGAATAACACTGTTACTGAGTTCAGGCAACAAGCTGGGCACTTGTTCAAAAGCTTAAAGATACACTCTTATGTTTTGAAAAGTGATTAGAAAAAGAAGAGTGCTCCATTACTTTGCATTATCAGTGAGGAATTTTGGTGTTTTCCTTGCAAATCAAATGTCCTGCTTCCTAAGTGAAGTGTAATTATACTTCCTCACGCAAAATGTTGATTTGTTAGACCTTTATTTCTTTAGCCATCTGTCATCTTCTACAGTGGCTAGTTTGAGATGAGATGGTCTCAGAAAGAAATGGAAGGGCCTTTGTACTATAATTGATTTCTTGTCTGGAGATTTTCAGTAAACATTGGCAAGGCAGTGGTATATGCTCAGACCTCATGAAGGCAGGGAATGCAGCTATACAGTCATCCAAATTCTTGTCTTTGATCTTTGGGTAATTAGAAAAAAACTTCTATTATCATATATTCATTCTGGGAGATGCTGTTTTTAATGGTGCCTGGCAATCCCAGAGAGATTTAATGCGGATAAATCGTACACATTCCACACTGACACTGCACTTGGCATTGCTCTGGACTTACAAGGCCAATGTTTTAATAGTGGTTTTTTTTTGTTGCTTTTGCAAGCTTAAAATGAGGTGGGAAATGGAACTTTTTGCTCATCAAAATGAACCACTATCTAGTCAAGTAGGACGCACTCTAACAATTAACCAAAGCGATGCTCATTTTCCACAGTCTGCTCAATCAGACAAGCAAGCCTTTGCTAGAAATTGGCTTCATTGCTTTCCAGTCATTCTTGGAAAGGGTTGGCTTCTAAATACACATTTGTGTTCAGTTAATAATATATTGATCCCCTAAATGAAACCATGTTTCCTCGTCTCTTGCCAAGGAGACAGGAGATAACGCCTGCATTAGCAAATGGTGTTATGCCAATATCTCCCATCCAGTAGTTGGTCTTTGAAAATGGTCTTCTTTCAAAGAATTGAAATTTTCACATGTATCTCATTTGTAGTCAAGGCCAGTGTTTTGCCAAGTTCTTGAATTAGCCATCACTTTATGAGGCAATTGATCTAAGACCACCATACAAAATAATAAAAAAGCGTAATATGATATAATTTAAGACAGCTTTTGCTTCTCTCTCTCTGTCTGTCTCTCTCTGTCTCTCTGTCTGTCTCTCTCTCTTTCTCTCTTTCTCTGCCTCCCTCTTTCCCTCCCTCCACCTACTTCTTCTTTCCCACTTCTCCTCATCCATTCTTCTATATGACTGCTTTAGAGCTTCCTTGGCTGAGGAGTTCACTAGAGCTAAAAGGAAAGCATGTCTCTCGAGAAGATAACATTGTATTTCAGAAGCCTAGCAAAGAAATTTCAGCTTTTGGTGGGTGAGGAAATAGAAGGGAAATTGTTGATGGATGAGGGTGAGCAACAGACTCTTTAAGACTTGGGGGTCTTTTCCCATGAGGCCCCTCTGCAAGCATTACTGAGCCTCACCCAAGCATGCCATGGATGATGTTGGATCTAATGGAGTCATGTGGCTTTGTTTTGTTTTTTCAAGATTACGAAGGAACTCGATACCCTTCCAAAGGTGTCTCTACATTTACTGCTGGAGCAAAAGAAATGGCAGTTGAACAATGTCTACAGTTGAGATTTCAATGCTTGAAAATATTATGAAGGACCCTCCAAGTCAGAATTAAAATAATAAAGGGTAAAGATGAAACACATGGTCTCTTTTGCACCTATGTTTGTGGATTAGATTCATTCCTATGTACTGCCATCACACAAGGCTTGGTAATTTGCAAAACTATTCATCTTAATTGGTTCCTTAAGATAAGCTTTATATATATATATATATATATATATATATATATATATATATATATGTGCATCATCAGTCTTACTTTATAGTTTGGAGAATTAAAATTAAAATTCGGAGAAGTTAACTAACTTTCTAAGAAACACAGCTAGAAGCAGGCAAAGGTAAGACATGAAATCAGCCCCACCTCGGTTTATATTTTATGCTTATCTCAATACCACTTTGACTGTCTAACAAAGAAGTCAGTTGCATTCTCCAACTGCTATTGAAAAGACAACTGGAGTTATTTGAATATGCCTAATTTTATAATTTAATTAACAATGAAACTTAAAAACTCAGAACTTGATCCTAGTTCTCTGGGTCCCTGTGAGATATGATTACTAGGGTTCTTTTCCCCACCTGACCACAGACCTGGGCTCTTCCTTAGATGCTAAACATTCATTCCTTCTCCAAAAAAGCTGCCAGAATTCAAACCACTAAGGCTGTCCCACTAATATCCAGTGGAACACTGGCCTCAGGTTCCTGCTTCTGTATGCCTCAAATAAAATTATAGTGTTCTGATTCTTCACCATGGAGGGCTAATTTACAAGGAATAAGTTTGTGGAATCTTCAAATAGGCATTTATTATAGTGTCTTACAGCCTGGGAACATATCCTCTTAGCCTGATGTTTTCATCTTTAATATTGCTTCTCAGCGTGAGAATGGCCTCAGATAGACTACGAAGTGCCAATAGCTTCACTCCATTCCTTTTCTATTACTGCCCCCTTGGCTTTACTTCCAACATTATCCACCCTAGGAACATATTAACAAACTCCCCTATTCCATACTCTCCTCTTTCTCTAGTGAACAGCAACCTTGAAGGAATCTCTTGTCACCCCATCCCTTTGTCTACACAAGGATGAGTGAACACAGCTGCACGAAATCTCACAGCTCAAGACCTAAGCTCCAAGTATGCCTCCTGAGCCTTCTCTAAGATGTCATGCTTTTAGTGCCCAGACCAACATTTTTGTACATTAAAAAATCATTATTTTAACATACAATCATACTTAAACATCCCACACCTTAGTAAAACTCTCAACTACTTCTCCCAAATAGAACTGTGAAATTCTCCTAAGCACAGGAAATCTTCCAATGCTGTAGCCTGTACACTGTTCCTTCCTCCCATTCTCTGAAATCCTCTTTTCCCTCTGCTCATCATGAGATCTATATAGAAAGGGCATTCTTCTCCCAGGGATGCACACAATCCTTTCTGTTATAAAAGGATTAGGTCCAGTCCCCTTCTGTTTTGTAAAACCAATTCAGCCAGTCAATTCAGGAGAGGGAGTCCTGTAAATGGGAGATTGAGGTCTCTAGGCATTCTATGTCAACATCTATAGCTTCTCTCAACACAGAGTAATGTTCTTTTTGAGACAGAAGAGAGGCAGTTCCCAGCCCTGAGAGATGCTCACCCCCAGGAGGATACTGAGTGTGAGGGTGCTTACCGGCTCCCTGTTTATTCTAGTTAGACCAGCATCCAGCTCCATCCTATCTAGGAAGCCTTGGAAGTCATGGTAAAGGAGCCAGGTTACCAGTCTGATGAGGACACAATATCTGTTGGAGTCCTTTAGAGCTGTAGTGTGTGCACAAGGAGTGAACCCCGAGGAGCATGCCCACCAGGTATCATTGTGGGGATTAGGTACTCTGTAGTGGTTGTGAGGGGATAAGTTGAATTGCAAAGAAAAGCCTTGGCAGCGGAAATTTTACCTATGCAAAGTCTCTGTCCTGTTACTTGTTCCAAGATTAGAGAGTGTGGTAAATGCCAGCGACATTCATCAGACTTAGCTGCTTCTTGCATAAGGCCCTGGACAGCAATTCCCTCATAATAAGGGGGAGCCGCGTCATAACAGAGCCAACAAGAGTTGGTTAGGGCCGGCTGTGAGGAGTTTAGAACCATGTAAGTAGTCAGAACCTCCAGGAGGAGATGCTGTTCTGGTGCCGAAGGCTTGGTAATAGCTAAAGTATCTGGGGCCAGTGTTTTAGGGGAAAGTGTGGTTAGAGCCTGTTGTTGGGGCACCAGTCTCTTTGTGGATGGAGGAGTAGGATTTGGGTCCAGTGCCTTACTAGAGCCTATTATTGCTGGTTTTACTGATTCTTTCTTAAGCCGAATTACAAGGGTGGGCAGAACATGTCCCCATATTTATAGTATATTACACTCCAGCGTAGACCTGATGACCATCATGTCTCCCATTTTCCCTGATCAGTGAAAGTAATTTTTATCTGGTCTAAGTCACCTGTCCTGTAGGGCCTGTCAGGCGGAGGGGGACCATACCAGATTGTTCTTACATATTTAAAAGTGACTAAGTCTGGTCTACTTACAGACCATCACCATTCCCCCTTAGAGGTGACAGTCCCAACTTTTGCAAAAAGAGGATTCCAGGCCTCCACACTGCTTCCCATTCCTGTTGTGACCTGGGCACATGTAAAAACCATACCTCCTGGCCTCCACCTGGCCTGTTGCTCTATAGACATGGTTCAGGTCATGAAAGCAGAAATATAGGTTAGACCACAAGGTGTTCAATGGGGCCACACAGGTAGTCTGGTACAGTTTTGTATGACTCTCCATCCTCGAGAACCCAAATCAGCTTAAAGGGTATGTGGGGTTGACTTCTTTAGCAGGAGCAGAGGGAACCAGCATCAACATCAACAGGATCAGAAAAGACACTTGAGCTGGACTTTTAGGGGTTTGGTGGGGTGTTTGGTTGCCTCCCAGTTCTTGACGATAGTCCTCTTGTAGGGTAAAGGGATCCATCAGGAGGGCATGTGAATAATGAACCCAAGAGGCAATGCTGTCTACCTTAAAGGCGATTGGTGTTGTCAAGACAGCCATGTAGGGCCCCTTTCATCTCGGCCTCAGAGATTTGGGGTGATACCTTTGGATAAAAACCCAATTTTCAGGTCTGAATCTGTGAAGCATTGGAACAAAGGCAGCTTCATAAGTTATCCTAAGCTTAGGCCATATGGTTTTATGAATTGATTGGAACCACTGAATTAAACTGAACAAGCACTGATCATCTAAGTCAGCAATCAGGTCATTTTGTAAGCTAGAAATCATGGGGTGGGGAGAGTGCCCATACATAATTTTAAAAGGAGTCAGACCCATTTAATTCTGACTCTAAGAAGGGCAAAGGGAAGGAGAGCTGCCCAGTCAGTGCCAGTATCCAAGACCAATTTAGTCGAGGTCTCTTTTAGGGTCTGGTCCTATTCATCCTTTCTACCTGCCCTGAGCTCTGGGGTCTATATGCATTATGACGTTTCCAGTTAGTCCCCAGTGCAGTGGCAAGTCCCTGACTTACCAGAGAGACAAACGCAGGGCCATCGCCTGACCTTATCATGACTGGGAACACATACCTAGGCAAGATTTCTTCAATCAGATTCTTTACCAGCACTGTGGCAGTTTAGTGCTTGGTGGGGAACTCTTCAGTACATCCCAGAAAAGTATCTTTAAACACTAAGTGATATTTGTATCCAAATTTTCCAGGTTTTATTTCAGTAAAGTCTACTTCCCAGTATGTACCTGGTAGAGTTCCCTGCTGATGGACCCCTGGGTTGGAGGGGATACTCACCAGCTGGCATGCCTGGCATTGTGCCACTATCTGTTCAAAAGCCTGGTTACCATCTTGAATTTTGACCTGAGCCCTTCTGAATAGGTCCCACATTCTACGTGTCCCCAGGTGTGAGGAGCGGTGAATTTTTTAAGTATCTCATATCCCAGCCTTTAGGGCAGGATGACTTGCCCATCGGCTTTTCCACCATTCCTCCATTTGCTGGACCATGGGGAGAGTGTGTATCCAGGCTAGATCTTCAGGTGTGGACTTGGGGATTTGTGGCAGACCCCTGGCTCCTGGGTCAGTTAAAGTCACCCTAGCCCTGGGGGCTGAAGCCACCTCTTTTGCTGTCTCATCAGCCAGGTTGTTTCCCAGTTGTATGGTTTCAGAGCCTTTTTGGTGTCCGGGGCAGTGTATTATTGACAACTTTGTGGGCCCCCACAATGCTTGTAGGAGATCCAGAATCTCCTGTTTCTTTTTAAAAGTTTTTTTGTCTGCTGTCAGCAACTTCCTTTCCTGGTAGATAGCTCTGTGGATGTGGGCTGTGGCAAAGGCATACCTGATGTCTGTGTAGATGTCTAACTTTTGGTCTTTCCCCATCTGTAAGGCCTCTCTAAGGGCTATTAACTCTGCCTTTTGTGCCGAGGTCCCCTGTGGTAGGGGTTCAGCCCATATTGCCTCTGTAGTCATTGTCACTGTGGGCCCCGTATAACTTTGTCTCTTCTGCCCATAACTGCTGCCATATGTGAACCAGGTGACCTCCGCATCTAGAATAGGAATGTCATTCAGGTCAGGTCTGATGCTGTGGACCTGAGCCAGTATCCCAGAAAAAATTGTAGTGGGACCTCTAAGTCCAAATCTGGCAGTAGGGTGGCTGAGTTTATGGCAGTTGGAACATGGAAGGCTATTCAGGTGGGGTTAAGCAGTAGCACCTGGTAGCAGATCATTCGGGCATTGCTCAGCCACCTCTCTGGGGTTGCTCCAGCACTCCTTACAAAGCATGGAGTGTCATAATAGTCAAATTTTGGCCCAGCATCAATTTGTCTGCATCCTTTACCAACAGGGACACTGACGCATGGGGGCCACCAGATGCTACAGCATCCAGTTTTTTGACGAATAGGCTACTGGTTGCCTCCAATACCCCATAGTTTGTGTGAACACTCCCTTTGCTATCCTTTTGCTCTTGTCTACAAACAGGGTTTACTCACATCTGGCAGTACAGGGCCAGGGTTTCCAGGAGCTTCTGTTTTAGAGTTTTGAACACCCTTTGTCTATTCTTTATCCAGCTAAAGTCCTCACCTCCTTTTGTGGCCTCATATAAGGGTTTGATAAGCTCAACAAACCCAGGGATCCATAGGTGGCAGAATCCTGCCATCCCCAGAAATTCTCTAACTTGTTTGGCCGACTTGGGGTTTGGGATCTTTATCACAATCTCTTTACGGGCCTCAGACAACCATCTCTGCCTTTCCTTAAGAACATAGCCCAAATAGGTTACCTGTAGTTGACAGATCTGAGCCTTCTTTGCTGATGCTCGGTATCCTAGTTCTCCAAGGGGTGCGGCAGATGCTCAGTCTCTCCATGCAACTTTCTCAATCCTCTGCAGCAATCAACAGGTCATCCACATATTGTAATAGACTCATCTCTGGGTTTTGGAGTCAATATTCCCCCATGTCTTCATGCAGGGCCTCATCAAAGGTGGTGGGGGAGTTTTTGAAGGCTTGAGGCAGGCGGGTGCAAGTCAGGTGCCTGCTGATTCTAATCTCTGGGTCCTACCATTCGAAGGCAAAGTCAGTCTGGCTCCTAGTGGATAATGGCAGACTGAAGAATGCATATTTGAGATCTAGTACAGTGTACCATTGCCGGTCAGGAGGCAAGGTACTCAACAGTGTATAAGGATTAGGGACAATAGAGTGCATGTTCATTACTTTTTTGTTGATTTCCCTTAAGTCCTGCACTGGACAGTGGTCATTAACATGAGGCTTTTTAACTGGCAACAGGGACTTGTTTCAGGCAGACTGAATAGGTTCTAGGACCCAAAGCCTCAATACCCTCCAAATGTTGTGTGTGGGGGGGGAGGGGGGTGATGCCTCTTTTGCTTCCAGTGGCATGGGATACTAGCGGACCTTAATGGGATTCACTCCTGCTCTGATCTCAATGAAGACCGGGGCTCTGTGAAGGGCCAGCCACATGCTTCCCTGTCTGCCCAAGCCAGAGGGTAGCATTGGAGCCAGTTCTCTTTATCTGGCTCTGGTGTTGTTGGTTCCTGGTAGAGTCCATATTCCTCAGCCAAGTCACTAGTGACCAAGACCCTGACTGGCCCTCCATTCTAATGGACCAGTTTGGCTCCTTTCTCAGAAAAATTAATTTGAGCTTTCATTGTGGATAAGAGGTCTCAGCACAGCAGAGAGTAGGGGCATTTAGGTATTACTAGGAATGAATGGGTTACCCATCCCATTCCCAAGTCCACTGTTGTTCAGGTAGGGTAGTCCATGAGTAAAATTTGGTCCCTGGAGCCCCTTGGACCCAGGTAATTTTGGTGGACATGGGCCCCTCTGGTTTAATAAGACTGAGTTTTCTGCTCCTGTATCTACCATAAAGTCAAGAGGTTTCCCCTCCTCCTCTAGGGTCACCCTAGGATCAGGGAGGGATTCTGAACCCCCAGTCTCCCCTAGTTGCTGTCTTCTGCCAAGGCCACGGGAAGCACTCAGGCCAAGTGGCCCCATTTGGGTCACTGTCTCCTTTCAGCATCTTGAGATGGTTGGGCCGTCCGGCACCTGTACCAGTCAGGATTTCTTTCAGGTCTTGTCTGTGTTGCTCTTGTTGCTGTTCCGGGATCTGGGCCAAGTTCCTTTTCTGCTTTCTATCTCATTTCTCTCTCCTATACCCTCTCCCTCTCCCTTCTTTCTTCCTTCTGTTCCTCCATCTCCCTCTTATTGTAAACTTTTTCTGTCGCTACCACTAATTCTCTGATAGTTTTTTTCTCGTAGCCTTTCTAAAGATTGTAATTTTTTTCTAATGTCAGGAGCAACCTAATTTATGTAGGTAAACATCACCATTTGGGTGGATTCCTCTGTTTGCAAGCTCTATGGAGTGTGTCGCTCGAAGGCCACAAGGAGGCGTTCTAGGTATGCTGCTGGACTTCCGTCTGCCCCCTGCCTAATGTCATAAACTTTAGCCATATTAGTCAGCTTGCATGCAGCTGCGAATAGAGCCTGGCAACATACCTGGAGCCTCTCCTTACCTTGTGCTGTGTTGTAATCCCATTCCAGTGTGGTGGCAGGAAAATAGGCATTAATGAGAACAGGATCTGTTATAGGAGCTCCCATCGGCCCCGGAACCAATTTCCGGGCCACCTCAAGGATCCACTCTTCAGTGGTGAAAAATATTTTCAACAAGTGGATGCAATCATCCCAGATGGGCTAGTGGGTCAAGAGGACAGTTTCTAACAGGTTAATAAGATCTTGCTGTTTTTTAGAAAAAGGAGCATTCTGAGTTTGCCAATTGTATAAATCATAGTTGCAAAGAGCCAATAGTGAAAAGGCTGATTTCTATCCTTGCCTGTGGGCCCTGTTGGCCTGAGAGGCAGGGCAACCGAGGTTTCTAGCTGTGGTACCACCACTACCAACCCTACTGCCCTTCAGAGGCTTTTAGTAGCTTTGCTGGCCCTTGGTTGGCCTCAGACTGGGGCTCAGGCATTGGGGGAGGGACAGGAGCTGCACATGGTGGAGGCTGAGTAGTATAGGTAGGAGGACAAACTTCAGACTCTTCAGACTCCTTGGAGAACTAGTGCCTTGGGGGTCTTCCTTTGGCTTCACCAGGGTCACCTGTGTAGGGGCAAAGGGCTGAGATGGAGGGGGAAAGGGTTTAATCCAAGGAAGGAGGCCCTGCAGCCTGTCCACCAACTCTCTTCAAGTTATGATGTATGGGATTTGGTCCAGATGCCCCAACCTGGGATGAAAACCCCACTCTTCCACACAGCCTATGGTGTCCAGATCAAAAGTTCCCTCTGATCCCAGCACTCGGGAGGCAGAGGCAGGCGGATCTCTGTGAGTTCGAGGCCAGCCTGGTCTACAAGAGCTAGTTCCAGGATAGGCTCCAAAACCACAGAGAAACCTTATCTCAAAACCAAAAAAAAAAAAAAAAAAAAAAAACAAAACAAAACAAAAAAAAAGGTTCCCTCTGGAGGCCAGTCCATATCGAAAGAGGGCCATTAGAACAAAAGATTACGAATTTTCCTTTCTTAATGTCTACACTGCTTTTATGGGCGGTGTCCCTGACTTCCCACCAATGTGCCAGCTTCAAATCTAAGGGGGTTGTGGAAACATTTGCCATTCTTTAGTCCCTCAGTTGGCAGTCGAACAATTGGCACATACACAATGAGACAGGGACTGTCACACAGACTACAGTTAGACAGAGGATTCTAAACAGATGATCGAAGTATATGGTCCTGGAATGTGAGTCCCCAGTGAAGAGGACTCAATGATTCTGAACACCATACAGATGGGGAGGGAGGTCTCTAACAGCATTTCCTCAGGCTACAGATCAGAATTACTGATGTGTAGGAGGAGGGCCTGCTTGTTCATCCTGGCTGCCTGGCTAGCTTAGCCCTGAAATAACCACACAGAAACTGTACTAATTAAATCGTTGCTTGGCCCATTAGCTCTAGCTTCTTTTTGGCTAACTCTTACATCTTAATTTAACCCATGTCCATTAATCTGTGCATCACCATGAGGTTGTGGCCTACATGCAAAGTTTTAGCACGTCTCTAATGGCTCCATGGAGTTTCCCTGACTCTGCCTTCTTCCTCCCAGCATTCAGTACAGTTCTCCCTACCTACCTAAGTTCTGCCCTATCAACAGGCTAAGGCAGTTTCTTCATTCATTAACCAATAAAAGTAACACATAGACAAAAAGACTTCCCATACCACTGATGGAAGGAAGTCCACTGACTTCCCAGATGAGAGCCTAGGATGAGAGCCAGGTCTGCCTTGCAGGCATGTCTGCTAAGGCAGGAATGTGACAGAGAGCTGTATGCGGCTGCTTCTGAAATCAAAGCTTACAGACAAACAAAAGACAGAAACAACACGGTAACTCACCCCTCCATTCGGGGTCTTGAGGTCTCAGGGGTCTGTGGGGATTCCAGAAAGAGTCTCCCAGTGCCTGAGTCGCAGAGACCCAAAGAAGATCACCAGAGACACAAACTTGCCAAAATGCAAAAGCAAGGTTTAATCCTGTAGTACAAATCACCATAGGGCCTCGTCTTGTACACTGCCACAGTAGGGGTCAAAGAAGGTGCCCTACTGTTCTTAGGCAGGATTTATAAAGACAAAAGGTCACAAATCTATTGTTATGAGCATAAGGGATATGGGTACTCTCTGATTGGCTCCAGTCTAGGGAATTTTCCACTGGGCTGATATCAACCTCAAGTAGTTGGGCTCCAGTCTGGGGAACTTTCTGTCCTGCTGATATCCACCTAGGGACCTAGCACAAGATGGAGTTGGTTTTGTCCCTTCACTCTAAGCCCTACTCCCTGCCACAGCTGTCTGGGTTTCCTCTCAGCTCAATGGCCTGTTCTCCATGCCCTACTTCCTGCGACAGTTGCCTAGGTTCTCTTTAGAGCACCTTTCTTATGTCTGTGTCTTGGTGCCATTGCTCTTTTCTGATACTTTGATTGGTATAATGTTTTTAATTCTCAGATCTTTAATTAATTGTTATTACTTTTTGAGCCCCACAATGGTCGTTCATCTTTGTTGAGCTGAAAGAGCTGTTCCTATTGAGTTCTGTGTCAGAGTCGCCATTGCATGTTTGAGCCAGAAATCTGCAGCCTATCCTGCTTCCCGTCCTCCTCCCATCTCCTCTAGATACGGAATCCTCTCTGTTCTGCTTCCAAAACCTTGATTCTACTTTTGCATCTCTATTTTCACTGACATCTTTCATCTGAATTTTGTGACTACATTAACAGCTCTCTCTTCCCCTCTCTACATCAGTCCTGTATAATGCTATTTCAAAGCAGCATCCATAGTCTGACAGCATACATAAAATAATCTGACCCTGTCTTATGATTCCTCTCAAAGATTCCTCATTCTAACATAAATGAAAGATCCTTTTAAGGCCCCCAAGCTGGCAGTGGTCAAACACTGGCTCTGGTTCAGTCCCTCTCACACATTTTCAAGTCTCTTCTATTTGCACTGAACTTTGGAATCCCCATATAAATATGCCTTTTTCTCATCATGCCCTCTGCAAGTTTCCTTTCTTCTGATAGAAACTTTTTTCTTCCAAATTAATCTTTGGCTTTCATTTTTCAAAGTCCTCAGAAAAGATCTTCATGACACCTGTCACATATGGTTTAAATCTTAAGTAAACTCTATGTGCTTATGTCTTCATGGCTTGTTCTCCAACCTTTGATGCTGGTGAAACCTTTAGAAGGAAGATGGGGTTCAAAAGAAAGAAGTTGGGCCCTTGGATCATATCCTTAACACACCAATTCCTCCTTCTCAGTTTGTTTCTCAGCCTTCAAAGAAGTGGGCAACCTTCTCAACCATATGCCCCTGCCATGATATACCATGAAACCACAGATAAAAGTGACTCGCCAAATCACTGTGGACTAGAAACCCCCGAAAGAATTCTTTCCTCTAAGCAAGTTGATTTTCTCAGGCATTCTGGAACACTATTGAAAATATGACTAGCACACCATATATTGTACTCAGACCCTCACCATATTAACTTCTCTCTTTGAACTTATCAAGATCTATAGTTTGTCAGTAATTTGTTCAATAACAGTGTGTTGTCCATTTTCACAGTAGTGCACATACTCCGTGGAAACAGTGAACAAAGAAAGGTTGATTATTCTTGTCTCCAGCACTGAACACCATGAAGGACACATTGAAATGCTTTGACTAATATGCATCTCTGAGAGATCAAGGCTCCAACTCAATAGGCAGCAGACCAGCAGTCTTTAGTTGCTTCCTATTTCCTTGAGAAAGACCGTGGCCTAAAACAGTTTAGGAGAAAAGAGTTTGTTTGGTTTAATGCATCCTGGTCTCAGCTAATTACTGAGGAAAGCCAAGGCAGGAACTCAATTGGGGCAGCAACCTAGAGGCAGGAATTGAAGCAGAGGCCATGGAGAAATGTCGATTGGCTTGTTGATCTACCTTTTAGACTTTGAAGTTTCCAATTCCCACAATCCAATGACCCAGTTACTTAAAATGAATCTCCTTCAGATAAAAAATATTCTAGTACATATAATAATAAATATTCCAGTGGTTAAGTTACTCCAGAGAACCTACTTGAGAAAATTTGTGTGCTTAATATTCATAAAAATACACTTCTAGGGCCTGTGAGAAAACTCAGCAGGTAAAAGCACTTATAAGTCTGGAACCCGAGTTTAATCCCGGAATTTACCTTCAAGTTGTCCTCCAACCTCTACAATTAGACCCTGAGATACATGTTTGTGGTTCCTTCCCACGAATAAATGAATACATGTAAAAGTGGCAGGATTGGAGAGACAGTTTGGTGGTTGTACAGATACACATTGTTCTTTAGGCTAGGCCTGTTCTCTAGTCCCAGAACCCATGTCAGAAATCTCACAACTGCCTGTAGCACCAGCTTCAGGGGCATCTAGTGTCTCTGACCTCCGGTCTACGTAGGCATCTACATTCACACACACATAGCCACATACACAAGCATGTACATGTAATTAAAAAGTAATAAATAAATGAATGTACTAGTTAGGGTTACTATAGTTGGCCAAAAGCAAGTTGAGAAGGAAAGGGTTTAGTTTGATGTAGTGAGTATCTGCGGGCCTGCTTTTCGCCCAGCTCGGCTCCCGCATGGTTAGCTTTACACGCGAAATAACAACACACAAATTGTATTCTTTTAAATACTGCCTGGCCCATTATTTCCAGCCTCTTACTCACATCTTGATTAACCCATATCTAATAATCTGTGCAGCACCACAAAGTGGTGCCTTACCAGGTAGATTCTAGCGTACGTCCATCTTGGGCTGGAGCTTCATTGCATCTGGCATCTCTCTGAGGAGAGGCACGGCAGTCTGCCTAACTTAAGAGAGGCATGGCATCTTACTGATCCTTCTACCTCACTTCCTCTTCCTGTTCTTTCTACTCCACCCACCTAAGGGGCGGTCTATCAAATGGGCCAGGCAGTTTCTTTATTAGCCAATGAAATCAACTCAAACAGAAGACTCTGTAGTGAGTATCTGCGGGCCTGCTTTTCGCCCAGCTCGGCTCCCGCATGGTTAGCTTTACACGCGAAATAACAACACACAAATTGTATTCTTTTAAATACTGCCTGGCCCATTATTTCCAGCCTCTTACTCACATCTTGATTAACCCATATCTAATAATCTGTGCAGCACCACAAAGTGGTGCCTTACCAGGTAGATTCTAGCGTACGTCCATCTTGGGCTGGAGCTTCATTGCATCTGGCATCTCTCTGAGGAGAGGCACGGCAGTCTGCCTAACTTAAGAGAGGCATGGCATCTTACTGATCCTTCTACCTCACTTCCTCTTCCTGTTCTTTCTACTCCACCCACCTAAGGGGCGGTCTATCAAATGGGCCAGGCAGTTTCTTTATTAGCCAATGAAATCAACTCAAACAGAAGACTCTCCTACATCATTTCCCCTTTTTCTGTTTAAACAATAAAAAGAAGGCTTTAACTTTAACATAGCAAAATTACATATAACAAAACAGTTATCAAGCAAGAATTATAGTTACAATATTTATATCTACTTTATCTTTTATCATAACTAAGGAAAACTATATCTATCCATTCTTCAACTCCATCAAAGACTCCAGAAGGATATATTACCTAGGTGAACAAGAAGTAAGCTACTTCCAAAACTCTAGAAATGACAGAGACATCTCACTGCCTGGACAGTCACCCAAAGTTCTTTTGTACTGTTGGGGCATCCATCTTCAGCCTACAGGCCCATAGTTTCCAGCAGACATTTCCATGATCAGGAAATTTCAAAGGTAGTTCAGTCACTATCTGCTGTGTCCTTCAGAATGTCTCGCAGACTCTTTCTTGAATTAGGAACCCCAAAGAATCATCTCACATTTAGGCAAGTTCAGCAGTCCTCTCTCGTTGGGTTCTTTGTGTCCAGTTTCTGCCAACAGTTCAGGCAAGAGCAGTTTCTTGCCCAAGTGGCTATCAAACTCCATAAGGATCCTCTTCGATGCCCATCTTCCTCTTGAAGTAGATTGGTGCTGCCAGGAGCTGATGTGTCTCATTGTCATGAAAAGCCTTAAGTTATTAAAACATCTAAAATGCGATATTCTGTAGTCTTTGAAAGATATGAAGAATGCCTATGTAACTTAAATAAATCTCTATATAGCTAGAAAATCTAACTAACATAACTACAAGTTTTACTAATATTGATAACTATCCATTAACAACCTATATACATTACATTTTTAAATGAACTACACAATCACAATACATTAATCAGTATCAGAAATACATATACATATAACAAAATTGACCTTAAATTTAAATCACTAAAGCCAAATCCATATCAATGCAAATTACTCATCTCCATATTATATCCCGCTTTAAATGTAAAAGAACATTTATAAACAATATTTGGGAAAATGGGCGCAGTTATTTCTCTCCAAACTGCTTCCTGCTGAATGGGGACGCTGTTAATTAGGTCTTTCATGGTGTAACCTGTGTGCCAGGTTCATCTCAGTCATCAGTTGGGTGAAGTAATTTTCTGAAGGTGTTCACAGCAACCTTTCAGGAGGCCGTGGTCTATCATACCATATTGGGATAGAAGCAATCCACACGGTCTCATTTTCTGTAAAAACAAAAGAAACTCCTTTCCAAAGCATCATATCCTTAGATCTAAATTCTGAAGTCAAGGTATTTTCAAAATATCTATCTTGGATTAGTTCAGCAGCATTTGTAAACAAATATCTTTTAGCAGCTATTGCTTCTTCCTCAGCATTCAAACAATTCAAAGAGAGTATAATAGTATACAGTATCAAGATTCTCCGTATATTTTCCATCTTTGTACGGCTTTATTTTAACCTCTATTTCGTTTATTTTTATTTTTTTATTTTTTGATAAGTTCTTTGTATATCTTTGTCCTGGAATAACTCTGCAGACCAGGCTGTCCTTGAACTCTCAGAGATCCGTCAGCCTCTGCCTTCCAAGTTCTGGGATTAAAGGTGTGTACTACCACACCTTGAACTCACAGAGATCTGTCTGTCTCTGCCTCCCAGGCATTTGGATTAAAGGTGTGTGCTACCACACCTTGAAGTAACAGAGGTCAATCTACCTTGCCTCCCAAGTGTTGGGATTAAAGGTGTGTACCACCATAACAAACTACTTCCTTTTTTCTTTTTCTTTTTTACTTTTAAGAACTTTAACTAGCCTGCATATACTTTTAATACATTGTAAACCATTTAGACATTTTCTTCAACTTTGAATCTTTCTTTTACTGTATATCTCTCTTTTTGTGACCACATAAGTCTTTAATTTACCCACCAAAATCGGTAGAACTAAAGCCGTAACTTTGGCGGCTGGATCCAGCCCATGCCTTAGCTTTCTAGCCTCGTGGTGGAGGTACTGGCGGTAGCCATGTTTATCGCCACAACTCTATGGCATTTCTAGGTCCCTGCCAGCAAGCAAGCTGCAACAGTGTCAAACAACAGTCAGGACCGCCTGCTTGAAAGAGTCAGAGTTTGTCCTGGAAGGACGGCTCAGAAATCTGGCATTTTAAAACAGCACAACTTTTTTCCTGCTACAGCTGAAAACCGAAAAGCACATGTTCAGACCCGCGAAATTGCTGCTACCAAGAAGCCATGCTTTACTCTATTCTTTCCCAAGCTTTCTCAAGCTTTCTGTGGATTCAGTTATCCACCCTGGGCGCCATTCTGTAGTGTGGAGCTGCGGGCAGGCCTGCTTTTCATCCTGCCCAGCTCCCAGCCACCGGCTAGTTTATGCCCCGAAATAACAACACACAAACTGTATTCTTTTAAATACTACCTGGCCCATTATTTTCAGCCTCTTACTCACATCTTGATTAACCCATATCTAATAATCTGTGCAGCACCACAAAGTGGTGCCTTACCAGGTAGATTCTAGCGTACGTCCATCTTGGGCTGGAGCTTCATTGCATCTGGCATCTCTCTGAGGAGAGGCACGGCAGTCTGCCTAACTTAAGAGAGGCATGGCATCTTACTGATCCTTCTACCTCACTTCCTCTTCCTGTTCTTTCTACTCCACCCACCTAAGGGGCGGTCTATCAAATGGGCCAGGCAGTTTCTTTATTAGCCAATGAAATCAACTCAAACAAAAGACTCTCCTACATCAGTTTGACTATATTTCCATATCATCAAAGAAATCAGGGCCAGAACCCAGGGCAGGAACCTGGATGGAGGCAAGAGCTGGTGCAGAGACCACAGAGCAGTGTAACTTTCTGACTTGCTCATCTTTGTTTTCTCGGCCTGATTTCTAATAGAACCCCAGACCACCATTCAGGGGTGACACCACCCACAGTGAGGTGGCTCCTCTCATATTGATCACAAATTATGAAAATGCCCTAAAGGCATGCCTATAGGCCAGTCCTATGGAGGCATTTTCTAAATTGAAGTTCCCGCCTCTCAGATTACTCTAGCTTGTGTCAAGTTGACATAAAAACTAGCCAGAACACTAAATAAAAAAACAAAACCCAAAACAAACAAGTAATACAAAACAAGAAATAACAACAAAACAGTCATGAAAGTGATATGATGAGAAGGTATCTGGTTATAAACCACACTGAATATACTTATTCTTCTGCAGGAAGAACTACTGGTATAAACAGATACTAGGTTGGATTTGTCAGTGCATTAATGTGTACTCTCAGGTAGGAAAATTAAATTTAAACTATGTTTTGCTGAATATGCCCTATACTCAAAATGCTGTGCCCAATGGTTCAAGAAAATAAAAGTGAACAGAAGATGCTGTAGGAGCCCATTTGTTTGTTGCTTACTGCAGCTACCTAGTATCCCTCTGACTTTGCCTTCTTTCTCCCAACATTCAGTTTAGTTTTCCCACCTAACTTTACTATGCCCAATCACAAACCAAAGGAGATTTTTTTATTCATTAATCAACAAAAGCAACAACACATATACAGAAGGACTTCCCACACCATTTCTTCTTTTCTGTTTAAATAAAAAAATGGTTTCAACTTTAACATAGTAAAATTATATATAACAAAACAGGTATCAAGCAAGAATTACAATTACAACACTTACATTTACTTTTTTATCATAATTAAGGAAAACTATAATTATAATTATCTATTCTTCAACTTCAGCAAAGACTCCAGAAGGATATAATATTACCTGAGTAAACAGGAAGTGCATTGTAGGCAACTTCCAAAACTCTAGAATTGAGAGACATCTTGCTGCCTGAACAGTCACCCAAAGTTCTTCTGTATTGTTGGAGTATCCATCTTCAGCCTACAGGCCCATAGTATCCAGCAGATTTTTCCAGGAATCAGGAAATTTCAAATACAGTTCCACCTATATTGGCAATTTGTCAGTCACTTTCTTCTGTGTCCTGCCGAAGTCTGGCAAACTCTTTCATAAAGCAGGAACCCTGAAGAACTGTTTCACCTTCTTTAGGTAACTTCAGCAATTATTTTACTGTGGGTCCTGCATGTCTGGTTCCTACAGTGTGCCATCAAGCAGTCCAGGCAAGAGCAGTTTCTTGTCCAAATGGCTAGCAAACTTCATAAGGAGCCTCTTTGATGCCCATCATCCTCTTGAAGTAGACTAGTGATGCCAGGAGCAGATATGTCTCATTGTCATGAAAAGTTTTAAGTCTTAAACATTTTAAATGCCATATTCTGAAGGTCTCTGAAAAATTTGAAGATTACCTATCTAACTAAAACATATCTCTCTATATATCTAGAAAACCTAACTAACATGACTACAAGCTTAACTATTATAGATTATTATCTATCAACCTCTATTTCTTAATTATACATTACATTTTTTAATGACCTGTACAAACACAATACCTTTATCTCACAAAATTAACCTTAAATTTGTATCAATAAACAAAGATCCATACCAATGCAAATCTCTATAGCATATCCCTCTTTAAATGTAAACAAACATTCATAAATAATCATTTAGGGAATTTGGATAAAGTTCTCTTCAAACTCCTGCTTTTTGTTGGGCGAAGTACTTTTGTAGGTGTTTGTGGGAGTCTTGGTTCATCAAACAACATTAGCCTGGAAGCATACCACAGGTTCTCATCTTCTGTGGAAACAAAAGCAGAACCTCTTTTGCAAATCAACATATCCTTAGACTCAAATTATGAAGTTAAGATACCTTTATGTTGGCTTATCTTAGCAGTCCATACAATGAAATGTCTCTCATTACATAGCTCCTTAACAGTCAAACACTTCAAAGAAAGAATGATAATATAGATAATCCAGGCTCTCTGCATATATTCCATATTTACATGGCTTATTTTTCTTACTCTATTACTTTTTCTACAAGTTTATTATTTATTTTATTGATGGAGGAAACTTTGTTAACCATTAATCTTTAAGAGTGGAATCTAGTCAAGGCATGGCTTTCTGGAGCACAAAAACAAACCAAAAAAATAACTGGTGCACAGACCAAGTCCCCCCCCCCCTCTCTCTCTCTCTCTCTCTCTCTCTTTCTCTCTCTCTCTCTCTCTCTGTCTGTCTGTCTCTGTCTCTCTCTGTCTGTCTCTCTTCCTTTCTCTCTCTCTCTGTGGTACTCCTGTGATACAGCTGAGCTTGAACTTCTCATTTGAACTTCTCATTCCTGTTTCATGATCTTTCCCCTTATAATAAATAAAAATGTAATTGTTTCATCCTTTAGCTAGCCTGATTATTTCCCATATTGAGCTGATTTCTACATTTTATTATGTTTACTCCTTTAATCTATGTCTGTCTATACTCTTTTATATTACATTCACTGTCTCTTTACTCTTTTTCTTCTCTCTCCCAAGCCTACGTACATTTTAAAAACACACTGTGACTCATTTAGAGAAATAAACGCGGGGCTGTTTGGTATTAGCCTTCAGTCCTCCAAGTCTATCTTATGTGTCTGTCTTCATTTCTCTTAATCTAACTTTTCCTCAGCTTTAATGTACCCTCCCAAGGTACCCCAACTGATTTCTTTCAGAGTGGGCAAGGTCTCTTCTGCTTGCCAGCAGTTTCCCTTCTTAGCCTTTCTTGTCCTGATACTGCTTGAAAAAAATGCTGATTTATACTAACCTGTATACTTTGGGAAGCAGTGATTTTAAAGTAAAAATTAGAGATGCATTATGTTTGGGGAAAATTAAGCTTTTGTTTCCACAGGAAAAGAAAAGTATATGGGTTTTATTCATTTATATCCAATGGGTTACAAATAATTGTCAACTTTTTAGGAAATTGGGTGCAAATTATTATTGGCTAACATATATATTTCTGCTTTGTTTTAAATGTTACATCTATGCAATGTTCTTGGCTGCTGGAAGAAATAAAAAAAGACTTTGATTGAAATTGGCACGTTATCTGGAAAATGAGAGGGAAAACAAGAAAATGGTGATGGAGGTTTTTATGTTGTTTGGAAAACAGGAGCAGACAGGAGGCTGGGATAGTAAAGAGAAGGAAAGGAAAAGAGGAGTTTGTCTAAAACTGTCTGGCTAAACCAGAGGAACAAAGACAGAGAAAGCCAGACTTGAAAATTGTAAAAGGTTTATGGAATCCGTAGAAGGTATGTGAAAAGTTGAAAAAGGCCAGAGGATGTGAAGCATGTTTGCTGTGGTTTCTTGTGCCTGCAGATACTAAATTTAAAAAGAAAACATAAAATAAACTAAATGTTTGACCACGCTATATTAATTCCATTTGGTTTACTTCATTAATAAATTTGGTGAGTCTTCACTGCAGAATATTTATGTTAACAATGGGATCATGTTATTTAAAGGTGAAAGAAGGACTGAGGATCTAAATATAAGTTAATAATTAATCATCATATGTACCCTCTAAGTTACAGGGTTCTATATGATCAGTCTCCTATAAAATGACAAGCTAAAGCTCTTAGCTATTCAGACTTTCATAGAGAAGTTCAAATATGCTTCTTAAAAACTTCAACATTGTATCTATATGGTCAGTAGATGAAAACTGCAGTCTCATCGGTCCTATGATGGTTAATAACAGGACAAAATGCATATATTATGAGTTTCTATAAATTCTGAGGGTCTAAAAATATAAAGGTCTGAGGACATCAATACAGGTTATAAGGATCTAAAGGCATAAAGGCTTGGATTATATGGATCTGAGAGGATATTCTGAAAAACATAAAATTTATAAGAAATAATGGCTAAAGATATGTGTGTGTGTGTGTGTGTGTGTGTGTGTGTGTGTATGTATGTATGTATTACAAGATTTCATTCCCCTTCTACAATATTATTATACTAGAATTTCAAAAGTTCAGAGTTTAGCATTAATAGAGTTCTGACAAGCTAATAGAGCAATGATTGCTTACTCTTTGGGTCACAAGATCAAGATTTTAAATAGCTTTTGGTTGTCTTCTGAATATTGACTTACATGTGGTTAACCCAAATCTATAGTTTTTGCTAGGACTCAGGATGTGAGTCTACTCCTGCTGTTTCACAGATACCTGTTACCTGCTTTTTCTGCAATATGCATTTCAGTATAGATTAATAATGTTAATATATTTAAAACTTTTATTTTTTTATAAAATGGAGATACATGCAAATCAGAAAATTGAGAGAATTATAAAACTTGGATTCACTTCTCACAAGTTAAAAGGATTATGATATTTTTCTCTCTCCTTGGACTTGAGTTTTGGGACTCTTCCCCTTCCTTAATTATTGATTATTTATTGAGACTATGAGTTTACAATTTTCAAATGAGTTCATAAATTTTAACTTCTGTTACTAGTTTGTATCTGTCTTAACAGGTTTCCGCTTGGCTGACAAACACAACCAAGCATTAGTTGCTGATAACAACCTGCTCCAAATGACTATGAGTCCTGAACTTTCTGAAAACTGATATGGACCAAGCCAACCAATGTGATTGCTGTCTTTTTAGCTTGTCAATGAACCAGACGCTTCTAAATTCCTTCATTGCCTTTGACTAACATTCTAGCCTTCCAGGGCCCTGAGAACAATGTCCTAATGTCATCAGGAAGTAATAACAGAAATGAATACATCATTCCTGATCTCCCACCCACCCACCAGAATGTTAGATAGTAAGGAAATTTCTCTGATATTCATCAAAGGGATTTTGGCCATTTGTACCTTTAATAAGTGATAATTACTGTCTGGGTACCATTAAGCTAATGATCCAAAAACCCCAATATCAGCTTCTGGAACAAATTCATCTTAGGGATTAGAGATGTTGTACTTGCTACTCAGGGGCACATGGGAGTCTTAAGACTCAATTAAAAATAAAATAAAAAGGGGGAGTTGAGGTTATACCCACAGTCACCATATATGTATTTTATTTTAAAATTTACATTTTTTTAAAATGTGAATGTCTGTAAGCAATCTTCCATGAATAGATTTTAGCATAAAAGCACCACCACCACATAATTTGTGCAGGTCTAATGAAAAGATCCATCTACTGGTTTAGTTTATAAAAGGGTCCTAACCTTGTTTTGGTATTGGGAGAGGGTATGTTTGTACTTTTTAACAGAATGAAAATAAAGCCCGTTGTTTGCCAGAACAACGGCAAACAACCGTTTGTGCAGGAGAGAGATACTGGTCCTGATGCTGAAGATGATAATTCAGAGAAGCCAGATTGAGACCTATTAGGCCTACTTTCCTGATTCACCAATTTTATATCCTGCTGTGTGGAAAGGAAAGGTGATTGTGGTTACAGCCAACGATACACATCTTTTAGATTGACTTGCCACATAAGAGTTCCAGATTGTTCAAAAATTTTCCTGTGTTGGCAGACTCTTGGGACCAATGACCGTCTGCTGGAATTTGGTATCCCAGTACAAAATTTCCACAGACTTATCCTTGGAAACTTGATGCTGCCATAGGAACAGTGACAGGAGAACCCAGTTCTTCAAAACCTATTTGCCCCCTGAAAGGAACTGTTGCGGTTTGTGTCAAAATGTTCTGTGTTCTTTTGGTGGGAAAGATAAAAGTCTCCAAGTAAGGTTTTGTTTTTAATGTATCATGTCCTGATTGTATTTTTGTGAATTGTATTTTTCATGTGAATGACCATACCCAAATATTAGTGTTAAAACTAGCTTTTATCTTTTTTCTTTATTATTATTATTATTATTAAAAATTTCCGCCTCCTCCCCACCTCCCATTTCCCTCCCCTTCCCTTAACTCCCCTCCCCCTCCCTTTCCAGTCCAAGGAGAAGTCAGGGTTCCCTGCCCTGCGGGAAGTCCAAGGTCCAACCCACACCATCAAGGACCAGGAAGGTGCGCCTCTAAACAGACTAGGCTCCCCAAAAGCCAGTACATGCGGTAGGATCAAAACCCAGTGCCATTGTTCTTGGCTTCTCAGTCAGCCTTCATTGTCCACCACGTTCAGAGAATCCGGTTTGATCCCATGTTTTTTCAGTCCAGGTCACGCTGGCCTTGGTGAGCTCCCATTAGACCAGCCCTGCAGTCTCAGTGGGTGGGCGCACTCCTCGTGGTCCTGACTTCCTTGCTCATGTTCTCCCTCCTTCAGCTCCTCATTTGGGCCTTGGGAGCTCAGTCCTGGATGTCAACCTGTAGAAGAATGAAAATAGATCCATATCTATTACCATGCACAAAACTCAAGTCCAAATGGGTTAAAGACCTCAATATTAATCTGAACACACTGAACCTGATAGAAGAGAAAGTGGTAAGTACTCTACAACACATGGGCACAGGAGACCACTTCCTATGTACAACCCCAGCAGCACAGGCATTAAGGGCAACATTGAATAAATGGGACCTCCTGAAACTGAGAAGCTTCTGTAAAGCAAAGGACACTGTCATTAAGACAAAAGGGCTACCTACTGACTGGGAGAAGATCTTCACCAACCCCACAACAGACAAAGGTCTGATCTCCAAAATATATAAAGAACTCAAGAAACTAGACTTTAAAATGCTAACTAACCCAATTAAAAAATGGGGCACTTAACTGAACAGAGAATTCTCAACAGAAGAAGTTCAAATGGCCAAAAGACACTTAAGGTCATGCTCAATCTCCTTAGCAATCAGGAAAATGCAAATCAAAACAACCTTGAGATACCATCTTAC
Organism: Arvicola amphibius; assembly: GCF_903992535.2. Classification (NCBI taxonomy): domain Eukaryota; kingdom Metazoa; phylum Chordata; class Mammalia; order Rodentia; family Cricetidae; genus Arvicola; species Arvicola amphibius. The sequence goes on along the minus strand of NC_052049.1, from coordinate 92,162,842 downwards.
ACCTGTCAGAATGGCTAAAATAAAATAAAAATAAAAATAAAAAAAAAAAAAAACAAAAAAAAACAGTAATGATAGCCTTTGCTGGAGAGGGTGTGGAGTAACAGGAACACTCATCCACTGCTGGTGGGAGTGCAAACTTGTGCAACAAGCTTCTTTTGTAAAGTTGCCTGTGCATGTAAATGATGTGTGGTTTGATGACAAAGGGTTGCAAATAATTGGAGAAATCAAGAGAGCTTTAAGTTGACAAAAATGCATTGCTGGATTAGTTATAGCAGGAATTTCTGCCCTTGTTGTGATTCTGACTACTACTGCAGTTGCTTCAGCGGCTTTGTCTCAGTCTATTCAAAATGCAGGGCTTGTTAATCAATTATCTAAGAATGTTTCGATGACATTGGGGACACAAGAAGATATAGATTTAAAAATGGGAAATAAGTTGAATGACTTGTATGATGTAGTACAATTTTAGAGAGACAAGCTCTAGATCCTAAAATCCAGAGTACAGTTGAAGTGTCATGCTAATTACGAATGGATTTGTGTTACATCTTCTGTGTATAATGAAAGTCTTATCGTTTGGAAGAGTTAAAGCACATCTTGAAGGAATCTGGAATGATTCTAATGAATCTTTAGATTTGACTAAATTACATCAAGATATTTTGGAATTGAAAAAGGCTAAATTGGATTTTAATGCAGCAAAAGCAGCTGAAGATATTTTGGAAAAATTTAAGGAGGCTGTCCCATCATGGTCAGCATTTATCTCATTTCTTAGTAGTATTGCAGTTGCTGGAGCTTGTGTTCTTTTGGGCATGATTTGTTTGCCTATAGTTTTCACGATGATTAGGAACTCACTGTGGAAAGTGGACTTGGAACTTCATGGCGTAAAACTCCGCACACTTCCCTAAAAACTTGATACCAGAGACTGCCAGTCAAAAACGGGTAATTTTTCTTTGCTTCTTTTTACCTAAGACAGGAACTGGGTCTTTTAGATTTATCTTCCCGTAATGGGTAAGACTAGAGTGTGGTAAGGAACCCCCGAGGCAGATGCAGTCTTCTGAGGGACTCTGAGGGGTCTTTAAAAATAAAATAAAAATAAGGGAATGTGTGGGAGCTCACATATGACTCAGTTTCCAACTGGAGGCATTTCTGAAGTCATTTGAGTTCAAGCTTGCCTGTTTTGCTTTTTCCAGTAACCTTTAGGGCTGTAAGAAAGTTCTGATTAAACCCCTGGAAAAGAGCATTTTTGCCCAGTTGAAAGGGCACATTTTTCTATTAAGATTTGGGCTGGTGTATGCCAGCTAGAGGCACTCCTTGTTAGAGATTCAAAGCTGCATAGTTGAATAAGATAATAAACCTGCATGAACTTCTTCCCAAGAACTGTGCAGAGAGATGGTTAGTTTACAGTACTGATCTTTGTTCTGTCTTTTGCCTGTAGTATATATGCTGCATGAGAAATAAACTCAGGGCTGTAGTTGGAGAACACTCATTCATTCCTGGCCACTCGGACCCAAAATAATCACACAGAAACTATATTATTTACAATACTGTTTGGGCAATAGCTTATGCATCTTTCTGGCTAATTCTTATATCTTAAATTAACACATTTTATTAAACTGTATATTACCACATGGCTGTGGTTTACCAGCAAGGTTCCAGAAGGTCTGTCTCTGGCAGAGGCTACATTGTTTCTCACTAATCTTGCCTTCTTTCTCTCAGCATTCAGTTTAGTTTTCCCACCTAGCTTTACTCTATTAAGCCATTGGCCAAAAGCAGCTTATTTATTCATTAACCAATTAAAGGAACATATATACAGGAGAACTTCCCACACTTTTCCCCCTTTTCTGTTTAAATAAAATTTTAACTTTAACATAATAAAATTACATATAACAAAACAGGTATCAAGCAAGAATTACAGTTGCAATATTTATACCTACTTTATCTTTTATCATAACTAAGAAAAACTATAACTATCTCTTCTTCAACTCCATCAAACACTCCAGAAGGAAATAGTATTATCAAAGTAAACAGGAAGTGCATTGTAAGCAACTTCCAAAATCCAGAATTGACAGAGACTTTCACCCACAGTTTTTCTGTAACATTGCAAGCACCCATCTTCAGCCTACAGGCCTAAAGTATTCCACAGACTTTTCCATGAAGCAGAAAATTTCAAAGACTGTTCCACCTATATTGGCAGTTTGTCATTCACTTTCTTCTGTGTCCCGCAGAATGTATGACAGACTCTTTCATTAAGCAGGAACCCCAAAGGACTGTTCTACCTTCTTTAGGTAGCTCCAGCAGTCATTTTCTGTGGGTCCTGCATATCCAGTTCATACAGCATAACATCAAGCAGTCCAGACAAGAGCAGTTTCTTGCCCAAATGGCTAACCAACTTCATAAGGAGCCTCTTCAGTGCTCATCTTCCTCTTGAAGCAATTGGTGATGCCAAGAGCACATGAGTCTCATTGTCACTAAAAGAACTAAGCTTAAAACATTTTAAATTCCATAACTAACATGACTACAAGCTTGACTATTATAGATGATTATCTATAAACTTATATTTCTTAATTATATATTATATTCTTTTGGTTTTTCGAGACAGGGTTTCTCTGTAGCTTTGGAGCCTGTCCTGGAACTAGCTCTTGTAGACCAGGCTGGCCTTGAGCTCACAAGAGATCTGCCTGTCTCTGCCTCCCATGTGCTGGGATTAAAGGCATGTGCCACCACCACCTGGCTATACATTACAACTTTAAATGAGCTGCACAATCACAAGACCTTAATCAAGAGCAGAAATATACCTACAATAAAATTGACCTTAAATTTGTATTAATAGATCAAGATCCACACCAATGCAAAGTATTGATCTCTATATCATGTCCCCCTTTAAATGTAAACAACACATTTATAAACAATCATTTAGAATTTGGGCATAGTTCTCTCCAAACTGCTTCCTGATTTTTGCTGGGTGAAGTAATTTTTTGGAGGTGTCCACAGCAACCTTTCAGGGGTTCTTGCTGCATCAGGCCACATTTGTCTGGAAGAAATCCAAAGGTTCTCATCTTCTGTGAAAACAAAAGAAGAACCTCTTTTCCAAAGCAACAAATTCTTAGATCCAAATTCTGAAGTCTATATATATATATATATATATATATATATATATATATATATATATATATATCTTGGTTTAGCTTAGCAGTCCTCAGAATCAAACATCTCTCTGCAGTCAAAAAATTCAAAGAAAACACAATAGTATATATAATTCAGAATCTCTATGTACCATGTTTATATGGCTTATTTTTCTTGCTCTGTTACTTCTTTTACAAGTTCAATATTTATTTTATTATCTTTACTCCTTTAAATATGACTGTCTGTACTCTTTTATATTATATTTGCTGTCTCTCTATTCTTTTTTTTTCTCTCTCCCAACCTACGTACATTTTTTATACACACTGTGTCTCATTTAGATGTCTTTTATGTCTGAATCTGTCCTATTGTATATCTGAAATCCTTTTCTGACCAGAAGCATTCCCCTTTTTAAACAACACTAAGCAGCCAAGGCTAGGTCCAACATGGTCCCTCCTGCTTGCTCTACGTAGTCCAACATGGTGGATATAAGTGCCCCCTTTTCAGGCACACAGCAGGTCTATGTTGCCATTAAGCGAGTTATAGCACTCTGCTCACAGACCCCATTTAAATGCTTGGCCTCCCGAAAGAGCCAGAGTTCAGGCTGGCAGCACAACCTAGGAAGTCACTAATCAGAAACAGGCAGGGATGTTTTTGTTTTTGTTTTTGTTTGCTACCACTGAATCAGGAAGACTTCTCTTAAAGGAATCATGCCTCTGCTTGCTCCTAGCAAACAGAGCCCACCCAAGAAACTGCTGCTACAAAAGGGCATGCTTAACTCTGTTCTTTTATCTAGAATTCCTTTTTAAACTTTCTTGGGTTTTAAGTGGATATAGTTGACCATGTTGGTGTGCCAATTTGTAATTGGAGGCTACTAGTTCATTTCCCAGCCACCCTGACTAGTAATAATTACACAGAAACTATATTATTTAAATCACTGCTTGGCAAATCACTTAAGTGTATTGCTAGATATCTCTTATATCTTTGGTTAACACATTTCTATTAATCTGTGTATCACCATGGGGCTGTGACTTACTGGCAGTGTTCCAGCACATCTGTCTGTGGCAGCAACTATGTGACCTCTCCTGACCTGGCCGTTTTTTCCCCAGCATTCAGTTTAGTTTTCTCATCTAGCTCTATTCTGCTAAGCCACTGGCTGAAATAGATTTATTCATTAACCAATAGTTGCCTTCAGTCCTCCCAGTCTATCCTTTATTTCTGTCTTCATTTCTCTTAAGCTAACATTTCCTCAGCCTCAGCGCTCCTTCCCAGGGTTTCCCCAGCTTATTTCTGCCAGAGTGGGCTCTGACACTATAGCCAAATATCTCTGGTGAACAAAAAAAGCAAACATTTTCTCTAAGATACTTGCAAACTAAATTTTAAAGGATAGTAAAATCTTATCCACCAGGATCAAGTTGACATCATCCCACAGATGCTTCAACATACAAAGTCAATACACATAGTACAATGGTGTAGGAGGTCCTTATGTCTATGTATTGCTTTCATTGGTTGAATAAAGAAACTGCCTTAGCCTTTTTATAGGGCAGCACTTAGATAGGCAGAATAGACAGAACTGAATGCTGGGAAGAAGGACAGAGTCAGAGAGAGCTGCTATGGAGCTTCCAGGTCAGACATGCTGAATCTTTCCCAGTAAGCCACTACCTCGTGGTGACACACAAATTTAATAGAAATGGGTTAAATCAAGATGTGAGAGTTAACTAAAAGACTCCCATACAACAAAGGAAACCATCGTTTAAATGGCAAGGCAATCTAGAAACTGGGAAAAATATTTAGCAGCTATACGTGTCAGAAAGTTAGTATCTATGATACACAAAGAACTCAAAGAGATAAACTGCAAGAAACAAAGAGCCCACTTTCAAATGGGGTATGAAACTAAGAAGAGTTCTCCAAAGGTGATATACAAATGGCTGAGGAACACTTTTTTAAATGTTCAATATCCTTAGACCTCATGGAAATGCAAATTAGAACTACTTTGAGTTTTCATTTTACCTGAGTCAGAATAGTTAAGATAAAGAAGAAAGAAAGAAAGAAAGAAAGAAAGAAAGAAAGAAAGAAAGAAAGAAAGAAAGAAAGAAAGAAAGAAGACAGAAAGAAGACAGAAAAATTCTGGGGAGGATGTGTAGAGATGGGAACATTCATCATTCATTGTTCATTGCCTGGTACTGGGAGTGCAAACTGGTATGGTGCCTATGGAAATCAATGTGGAGGTTCCTCCAAAAGCGAGGGATGTATCTATCATATGCACCAGATAAACCTCTCTTAGGCATGTAAAAAAGGTATCCTACTATGGAATCAGCTGAGCAATGAATAATAAAAATGTGGTGTAATTATACAATGGAACATTATTCATTATTCAGCAGTAAGAAAAAAAGGAATTATGAAACTCATAGGTAAGTGGGTGAGTCTGGAAACAATCATTGTGGATGAGGTGATTCAGACTCAGAAAAACAAAACCACATGTTTTCTCTCAGTTGTGAATGTATTTTTCATTTGGAGTGGAATGTTTTCATATGGTTTTTCTTTTTTCAGAAAGTCTTTTGTGTTAGTTATCCTCAGTATTCCCTCTTCTACACTGGACCCCATTTCCAAGCACATTTAACCCTTCCTATTCCATCATTCCCTTTAGATGTTAAGTCCCACTCCACAGTATGAACACATACCTGGCAATGTTATGGGGCCAAGAACCTGTAGGCTAGTCATGCTGTGGGCCCTATGAGAGAACTTATTCTGTTAAATGGGCATGGTATTAAAATGACTTATAATGACTTATCAGGCTTATTGTTATACTCATAGAACAATGTATCTCTTAACCCTAATCAAAGACATTCATATTTGTATTATATGTTGATTAACACAGAGACCCACAACTGGTTAGCATGTACAGACTAAGAGATTGAGGAATGTTGAGTCCTAAATAGGAGCCTTCTTGTAAGGAAGAGGTGGTAAAGAGAATATAAGAGCCACAAGTGGTCAGTGACTCTAAGGAATGCCTTCCGGACACAACAGACACCACACATGTGAACTCTGAGCAGCTGTGACAAGCACAAGCCCCGCGCAAGCTCAAGCTGGACAACTCCCACTGTGAAGGAGTGAAGCATACATGAAATCCTCCTAGAGAAGCTGTGGGTCATCGACAGCTCTCATGAAATGCGGAGTTAGTTTTCTTTGAGTGTGTACCCATGGGATGATGACCGAGCTTCAGTGAAAAGCCATACACCTAAGAGTGTATGGGCAGCACAAACTAGTCTGGACAGATGGCTCAGAGGTTTAGAGTACTTGCTGCTCTTGCAAAGGACTCATGCGCAGCTTCCAGCAGCAATGTGATGGCTCACGACAATCTGTAACTCCAGTTTCTGAAGATCCAGTGCCCTGTCTGACCTCCATGGGCACCAGGCACATATGTGGTACATATACATACATGCTGCTAAAACATCGTATGCATAAAATAAATCTTTAAAAATGTTTTAAGTTGTACTTGATGGCTTAAAAGAAGAGGACACAAAGTTGAATGGTTGGTTTTTTACTCTTTTGCTCTTTGGGGGCCCGCCACCCAGCTCCCAAGTAAGTTGCACAGAGGCTTATTCGTTCTTATAAATGCCCAGCCTTAGCTTGGCTTGTTTCTTGCCAGTTTTTCTTAAATTATCCCAACTGCATTTTGCCTCGGGCCTTTTTCTTTTCTTACTTTAGCATATCTTACTTTCACTCTTGCCCTGCGGCTGGCTGGGTGGCTGGTGGGTGTTCCCTGACATCCTCCTCCCCTTGTTCTCTCTTGCTCCTTCTTCCCCTTCAAATTTCTCCTTCTGTTTATCCTCTCTGCCTGCCAGCCCTGTCTATCCTTTCTCCTGCCTTGCTATTGACTGTTCAGCTCTTTATTGGACCATCAGGTGTTTTAGACAGGCAAAGGAACACAGCTTCACAGAGTTAAACAAATGTAGCATAAACACAAGCCACACATCTTTGCATCATTAGAACCAATGTTCCATGGCATAAACACATGTAGCACACCTTGAAATAATATTCCACAGCAGTGCATGGGCATGAATGTGGGAAGGTTGGGCGAGGGGGTGAGCATAATGAAAATACAGCTTGCACAATTCTCAAATGATAACACACTTTCAAGGGCGCATGAAAAAGTAAGCAGTGTTCTTATTCTCTCATGGCAATCACTTTAGCAACACCATGAAGTGTCATAAACTCTGATTAGAACATGGAGAAAACATCAGCAAGACAAAGAGAAGTTCTCAAATATAAAGGAGAACGTTTTTGTGGGGGAGAATTAAAAGGACTTTGTGAAGTTGTTTTTAAAGGAGTCTATGAAAAAAGAATGAAATTTTGAGAAGCAAAAGGGGAGAGATGGCAGAGGTTATTTCAAGAGCAATGGTGATAACAACGAGAAGAGGAAGGGAGAGACAGGGAGGGAGAGAGGGGGAAGGGGAGAGGGAGGAGGTAGAGAAGGAGTGGAATAGATGGAGGAACAGATAGTGGGAATCACATGCCATAGGAAGCGTTGATGAGAAGGGTCAAAGCCATAGTAATTGCAAATTATTTACTTAGCCAGTGGACATTGTTGAGGGTTGCCCATGTGCAGGTTTGGCTAGACTATAAAGCATATGCAAAGCAGAGGGAGAAGAGAGAAGCATGAGGAAGGCCCCTGGTGAAAGCAATGGATTAAGGGAAAGAAACTAGAGACAACTTTCCAATGCTTCATCTGAGGGGCAAGCAGCTCAGTTGTGGGATGGGTCACCTTGCTCCATAACATCTAAGATTCACTCTGGCTGTTATTCCACACTGTTAAATGTCCAATGTCCTTATCAAGAGGTTTGTTGATCCATGGGAGCTAAGTCACATGACTGCTGGTTTTTACTTCCTGCAGTTCTTGTGTTCTGGGTTTCACACAGTATCACATCTCTTCCTGTCCCTCCATGCCCTCCAGCCATTTTTCCACTTCTCCTCCAGAATGGGGCTCCTACAATTTTGCGTTCATTCCGGAATCATTAATTTCCCTTTAGTGGCATATTAGTTCGCATTAGTATTGCTCCTGCAAAGGCGAAAAGCTTTGTTTTATGTCCCTCTTAGGCTGCCGCCCTTATTCTGCATTCTTGCTCATGGAAAAGTAAAGAAACACTGTCTTCATTCAGTAAATCTACTTCTTCATATTACATTCCTGCAATTTAAAAAGCATTTATCAAAATAAAGAATGCAGTCAGCCTAGTGGCTTAGTGAGTTTAAGCTGTCAGACTGTGCCCTGAGGTCCTCAGCATCTGACATAAGAAGTGGATGTTTGGGAATTTAGAGAAGACAAGCTAGTGAGGTTGTACTTACTTGCCTGCTATTGATCCACAAACAAATCAGAAGGGTACAGTGAGGTCTGTCTTCCATGTGGAGAGTAGCCCCAGTCACTCACTCTGCCCAATGCCCCTTGTTCTAAAGTCTTTTTTGATCTTATTTTTTTAGGAGTGTCTTTGTCTCTCCTAGAAAGCATATTCAAAGAGGATTAGTGTCAACACAGGGCATGGAGAGAAGAGGGAAGTAGCCTGAGGATCAGAGCTGGGCAAGCCCACATTTCTACATAAGGTCAGGGATGAAGAATAAGAGGCTGTTCCTATCCAGAAGGATGAAGAAATGGGTTGAGTTCTGCTGCCGGGTCTCCCTGAGGTGCCTGAGGAGCAGCCCAGGCCTCTCTCTGCAGAGGTGGAGGTACCCTAGTGTTCACCAAAAACAGAAGACCTGGCTCCCTGCACCTCACCTCTCACCTCTCCGTCTCCCGCTTGCCTCCCCTTGACACAGCACCTTTTGGCTCCTCTAACCTTCCCACTAATTTTATAATAAATAGAACATGAAAATGCACTTAGTTTCTGATAAGTGCTCTGTGTTTTATAATCAATACCTTAAACATCACAGAGTGATCTGGGGCATACATCGACAAGGTTTGAAAGCAGGGTCCCAAAGAAGTGTCTGCCCTCTTTCTCAGCAGCACTGTTCACAATGAGGAACGTGGAAGCCACCCCAATGCCCACCATGGCTGAATGGGTGGGCAATGAGTAGCTTATACACAGATATCATCAACCTTTGGCAAGGACAAAAGGACAGCTGGCTCATGGTCCCACCTGGCTGAACCTTGATGACTTCATCCTAACTGAAATGACACCACCCCAAAAGGACAAACATTGCTGTCTGATCTCAAGCACACAGGACATTTAGGTTAGATAAATTGCGAGAGACTGTGAGAGCGGTGGTTGCCAAGAGCTGGGAGAAGAGAGAACAGGAAGCTACTTTTATAGGTATAGGTTTACAAGTTGGGAAGAGTTATGAGGTAAATTCTGGGACAACCACACACTATTATCGATGTATTTAATACCACTAAACTGCATCATTAAAAACATCCAGTGTGACAAATTTTGTGTGGTGTCAATTTAATCAGGAAGTTAAAATTCCCTAGCCTGGCTTCCATTTCTTGACTGAATATCGCACACACACACACACACACAAACACACACACACACACTCATGCACACAAACACACACACACACACACTCATGCACACAAACACACACACACACATTCACAATACCGTTGCTCTAGTGCACACTGATCAGGCAGTTTCAATAGAACTTTGAACTGTCTAAATGACCTTGTTGACTGATGTCTACTTGTTATTTTTCTGCTTTTCCCCACTCACAGCAAGGTATCAAGAATCTATTATTGCTGTTTGTCCCTCCGTGGTCAGTGATGAGTAACAAAAATTTGCCTCACAGGGTTGGTGAAGATCTTTTCCCAGTCAGTAGGCTGCCTTTGTGTCTTAGTGACAATGTCCTTTGCTTTACAGAAGCTGCTCAACTTCAGGAGGTCCCATTTATTCAATGTTGCCCTTAATGTCTGTGCAGCTGGGGTTATGCGCAGGAAACGATTCCCTGTGCCCATGTGTTGTAGAGTACTTCCCACTTTCTCCTCTATCAAGCTCAATGTGTTCAGATTAATATTGAGGTCTTTAATCCATTTGGACTTGAGTTTTGTGCATGGTGATAGATATGGATCTACTTTCATTCTTCTACAGGTTGACATCCAGTTATGCCAGCACCATTTGTTGAAGATGCCCTCTTTCTTCCATTGTGTACTTTTGGCTCCTTTATCAAAAATCAGGTGTTCGTAGGTTTGTGGTTTAAGATCCGGGTCTTCTATACGATTCCATTGGTCAACTTCTCTGTTTTTATGCCAATACCAAGCTGTTTTCAATACTGTAGCTTTGTAATAGAGTTTGAAGTCAGGGATGGTAATGCCTCCAGAAGTACCTTTATTGTATAAGATTTTTTTGGCTATCCTGGGTTTCTTGTTTTTCCATATAAAGTTGATTATTGTCCTCTCAATCTCTGTGAAGAATTTTAATGGGACCTTGATTGGGATTGCATTGAATCTATAGATTGCTTTCGGTAGAATTGCCATTTTTACTATGTTGATCCTCCCAATCCACGAGCAGGGGAGATCCTTCCATTTTCTGGTATCCTCTTCAATTTCTTTCTTCAAAGACTTAAAGTTCTTGTCAAATAAATCCTTCACTTCCTTGGTTAGAGATACTCCCAGATATCTTATGCTATTTGTGGCTATTGTGAAAGGTGATACTTCTCTGATTTCCCTCTCTGCTTCCTTATCCTTTGTGTATAGGAGGGCGACTGATTTTTTGGAGTTGATCTTGTAACCTGCCACGTTACTGAAGGAGTTTATCAGCTGTAGGAGTTCTCTGAATGTGGCCAACAGCGGGGGCTGACTGAGAAGCAAAGGACATTGGCGCTGGGCTCTGATTCTTCTGCATGGACGGGCTTTGTGGGAGCCTTCTCAGCTTGGTCGATCACCTTCCTGGACCTGGGGCGAGTTGGGAGGACCTTGGACTTAGCATAGAGTGGGGAACCCTGATGGCTCCTTGGCCTTGAGAGGGAGGGTGGGGAGGTATGGGTGGAGGGAAGGGGAGGGAAGGGGGAGAAGGAGGGGAGGGAAGGGGGAGGAGGAGCGGAGGGAGGGGGTAGGAGGAGGGAAGGAGATGGAAATTTTTAAATATAAAAAAAATAAACCATGAGGAAAAAAAATTTGCCTCACAGAAGACTTCAATAAATATGTATTGAGAACAAATACATATGAAAACGAGACAGATTTTTCCTAATTTCTGTAAAAAATAAATTGATATATCAGCTGAGTCCTTTTTGACTCTATCAGCTTTAGTGATGTCTTGAGGTGATAGAGGCTACCTGGTTAAATCCCTGGAAGCCTCCAGAGCATACCATTGCCGCCCCTCCCCCACTATTATCTAGTCTCCTCTAGTCCATACCTGGTTAAATCCCTGGAAGCCTCTGAGCATACCATTGCCCGCCCCATCTTCTAGTCTCCTCTAGCCCACTTCCCTGTGGCTACATTTGCAGTTTTCTCCCAGAAGTTTCCTTCTCTCTAGCCCCCAGCAGCTTACTACATCAGACCCTGATTGATGTCACACACACATACACACACAAACACACACACACACACACACACACAAGGACCCCTCTGGCTTCCTCCTCGTCTTCAGAGGGAGCAGTGGATAAATTTAATTTCTCCACTGATACTAATTACACATCTCATAGAAGACAAAATACCCACAATTTGTTTTGGTTTAAGCTGCATTTTTATAACTGATTGCTTTAAATGGGTGTTAAATTTAGGACTGTGTTCTCAGTTACAGAGAACAGTGACATGTAGGCATAGCTCTTCCCATATGAATCAAATCTTACAATCCAAAGGAAAATGGAAACACACAGCTACCTGGCTCTCATCCTAAGGGCACGGGCTCCAAGGAAGGGTAAGTTCTCTCTTCTTCCCTCCCTCTGTCCCTCCCTCCTCCATCAGTTCCATCTGTCTTTCCCTCCCTCTCTCCTTCCCTGCCTCCCTCCCTTCCTCCCTCTCTCTCTCTTTTTCTCTGTGCCTCTCTCTCTCTCTCTCTTTCTCTTCAGGGAGGGGTGTGTGTGTGTGTGTGTGTGTGTGTGTGCAAGCACTGCCTTTCTGGCCGTGATCCGAAGGCACTTCGTTTTTAGGAATCAGGCTTGAGAGTCACCTTTAGACAAGGTCGGAGGCCCGAGCTTCTTTGCGGGACATGCCAACTGGACGGTGCTGGCAGACGCTTGTGAAGGGAGAGGAAGACACAGTAGAAGAGAGAAAGGGGACATGCGTGACCATCAGCCCTCCCAGCGCTTTGCAGAGTCTGGCCACAGACTTTCCGAACCTAGAGGCTCAGCAGGTAGCTGCTGGGGCCCAGTCCTGCAAGAAAGGTGGCTGGCATCCTCGCCCGGATAGAGGCACAGAAAGCTAGCCTGGAAAGTCTTTACTTGCATAACCGTTATAATCCGTCCTCATTGCCTCTTTAAATGAGAGCTGACATTTTAAGCAGAGAATTTTGTTAATCAAACCAAATTTGCATGAGGAAGGAAAGCGGGTCAAGTGCTGGTCAAGTCCCAGGTCTTACCTAAGCAGGATGACGTGGGCCGTCGCCCCCTGGTGGACAGAGAGCTGCTCCTTTCACTCCCAGGCTTCATCTGATGCAGAGATGAAAATTCGCTGCAGGAGCTCAACTAAACTGAGTTGCTGTTTGAAGTTCGCTACCTTGACAGCATCCTTAACGTGGTTCTTCCTTTTCCTTTCTCTTCTTTAATGTTCTCTTCTCTTTTCTTTCTACTTTTAGGCGAGAAGCCCTGCTAGGAATTAAACTCAGAGCCCCGAACACATGCTAGGCAAGCATCCTATCACGTGCTTATAATCGATTACATAACAAGCTATCTATAATCCTAGCCCAATAATTTGTCTTGATTCACCGAATATATCTAATGTCTCATTACAGTGGAGAGTGACAGGTACAACATGCTTTTTTAGGACTGGTTATAAAAGTCCGAAGTCCTGTTTGAGGAAGGAAGTAAGCAGGGCTGACAAGAGTAGAGAAAGACAACCCTCTTTGCCTAGACGAACCACATCCTGCAGTGTCTGACCCGAGCACACGCAGTGGCACATCGGCAACCCTCGGGGGTTGGTGGGGGTTTGTATCAGTGTTCTTTGCTGTAAATACCCCTCTTCAAGCCGTCAGTCATACGCTCCACCCTTTGAAGTTTGAGCGAGAATTTTCCTCTCCAGGTTATGCCTTCCAGTCTCCTCCAGTTTTTTTTTTTTTTTTTTTTTTTTTTTTTTTTTTTTTTTTTTTTTTTTTTTTTTGGCTCTTTCCTAGGTTTTCTAGTAAAGAAGCTCAAATAAGTCTGGAATAAGCCTCAGAAAGAAAAAAAGTGATCTTGAGGTGTATGGAGAGCAGAATCTGAACACACAGATACACACTGGTATACCACAGTTATGCACACATAGGTGCACACTGGTATGCCTCGGGTGTGCACACATGGATACACACTTGTACACCACAGTTGTGCACACACAGATGCACACTGATACACCGCCAGTGAAAAGCCCCATTCCATTAGTGGTATGTAATGTTTCCTGAGTCATGGATACTTTTACAACCGGATGTGTTCTGGATTTCAAGCTTTAATTGAAAAAGACAGATATGCATGCCTGCGTACTGACATTTAGAGCTGGAACATTCTGCAGCTTCTCTATGTTTCATTAGAAGGATGGTCAAACTTTATTAACAATTAGCATGTGTCAAGCAAGTTGCTGTGCACACTACATACCACATGACTGTGTTAGTTCAGTTTGTTAAGTTCTGTTGTTATTATTATGTGCTATGATTTCCATTTTATGGAAAAAAGAACTAAGGTTGAAGATGCAACTGTCTTCCTAAGGAATCCAGGGTGGTTGAACTTAGGCATCCTGACTCTGCAGCCCAGCTGCTACTGCTGTCATGACCTGGTAATAATAATGCATAATAATAGCAACAGAACATAAGACACTGAATTAACATATTTATGTGGTTTGCAGTGTGTGTACCAACTTGCTTGATACATGCCAATTGTTCAATAATGTTTAACCATTATCTCACGAAACTCAAAGAAACTGTGGCATATTCCATCTCTAAATGTCAGTTTAGGCAGCGTGTATCTCTTAATAATGTCTTAATAATTTTTGAAGGTGAGATGGAGGCTTATTTATATCTTTTGAAAGAAAGATGTGTGATCTCTTTTGAAAAATTTTAGCATGGTTCTACATAGGCTAATGAATTATATTATAACATTATGTAGTTTTAAAGTAAATAGAGACTTGAATGGTTACACAGCTGATCCCATTTTCTAGATAAAACAACACAGATGAACTATGAAAACTTAGCTGTCACTACCATCTGGATGTGGTCAATGCAGCCTAAAACCTTTTCGTTAAAGACTGATTTTATCAAGGCATCCAAATTCCTTTTTAGCTGTCTTCTTTTTCTCCCCATTCTTTCTTATCCTTTTTTATCTGTATCATCCTCCTCTGTTTAATCTGCCTTTATCTTCCACCATTTCATCAGATTCTCAAAAGTCTATAAAAGAAAAGGCCAAGAGGCTGTCTCCATGAGAAGCAACCTCCCATAAGAACTGCTCAGAGGGCTCGATCCCAAAGCCAGAGTCCTCTGTCAGAGGCGCAGTGCGCTCCAGTCTTCCCATGCTGTACTTGATATGGAGGTGTAGTTTACCTTCTATTTCTCTCTGTACCACTGGATCAAAAACGTCTTGAAGCCAAGAGCATGGCCACGCCTCTGAGAGACCATGACAAGATAATGTTTCATGGGGAAAGCAGAGAAGGCACAAAGGCATTGAAATGTAGAGAATGAAATATGAATGCGCTGGGCTTTGAAATCTCCAGAGGCCCTGGAAAGGGTGTTGTGTATCCTTGATGCTTCCTCCTCTCCTGGAGACAGCTGAGCAGACCATGTCTAGGACCTGAAATGGAAGACATGGCCTGTGAGGAAAAAAATTCAAAGTTCTTTCTTATCTTGGGGACAGGACTCCAAAAATCCAAAAGGGCATGAAACTCAATGGCACAGTCCTGGATATAGGTGTGACAGTGGCTTTTCCATAAAGAAGGACAAAGGACTGGCTCCTAGATGGAGCCTCATCCTTGACTAGAAGTGAAATCCTAGAACAGAGCCTAGCCAGAGATAAAGAGACCAGACCAAGCAGGACCTTGTCTCTGGACATAAGGGATGATGACAGCCTAGTTCCAAAAACTGGAAACTTTAAGAGTTGAACTCAGGTTTGGCATTACATCTTCTCTTCTCCCCAAGCACCATTATCTCAGTTGTGGCTTTTAAAGTCATTCTTTTTAACTTTTCCCCTCACTGCACCTTCACTGAGCCTGTGACAGGTGGCCACACATTGACCAGAGCAATAATTGTCCAAACAGAGCAAGTATTATGGGCCTGGGCTTCAATAACACAGCAAGGATAATCGAAAAGAGGTCCCTGGGGACATTCCTGTGTCTAGACAGAGTATTTGTAGATTTGGGGGGGTGTTTTAAGGAGTCTCTGACCCATAAGAAGTGAATGATGCCACTTTATGGCCTCTAAATTCTCCCCTCTTAGATAAAACTGCCAGGGATCACTCTAGAAGGAAGAGTCTTTGGAATCTACTTCTGGACTTGGGGTGTTCACAAAGAGATTTCCCTTCTGTCAGAGACCTGCCACAGACTCCAGTCCCTTAGAGAGGGCTCTCTGAAGTGACTGCAAATTCAAAGCTGTCACCAGAGGATGCTGGATTTCTAAAGCTACAGATGCCTGAGAATTCTAAAGGGCCTAAATAATTCACTCACCAGAGCGAGCCCCCCGACGTGCACAGAATGTCTGACCCAGCGGTGTTCCTTTCCCATCTCCGCCACAGGAGCCTAGGGAGAGTCTGGGTAATACACTGACTCGGGATCATTAGGAGACAGGGGCTATTCACTTTCTTCGGATCAGGTTTTGATCTTGACAGAAGGCAGAAGCAACCTGCCTTGTTTTATCTTTAAACCATCTGGAGCCCAGCTTCGCAGTCACTGCTGAGACTAGGCAAGGAGTTTGTCTTTTTGACCAAATGAACTCACATCCCAGAACAAAGGACTACCATCACAATTCTGCTGTTCGGCACCAGAGAATTTACAGAGTGTTGTTTGAGGTCCAGGGGTTAATTAAACACTAAGAGTTCTCCGCGAGTAGCAGTGATTTATTTTCTGTGGTTCTTCGATCTAGTCTAGCTTATAGCAAATTGCACATGTTGCCCAAGAGAAGCAAAAGCAGAGGCAGGGAAGGCTGGATACTACTATTACCTTTCTCTCCATCCTCCTATCCCTACCCAAATGACATTGTGGCTGTGGAACCAAATGACTCTGCAGCTATAGAACACTGTAGCCTTGTGGGAAAGGGAGTCAAAGTGGAGACAGAATGTTGCCTGTGGATCTGAAGAGAAATGATCCCAGAAGAGGCCGGGCAAGCCCCAGAGACAGGCAGTGCTGGTGTTCTGCCTGGCAGCCACCCTCCCCTCTGTTACCACACAAACTTGGGATTTGGAAATGTTAAGAAAAAAATATACTTTCCAACTGTTTTTAGAAGATGATCACAAAGTGCATGGTCTCTCTCTCTCTCTCTCTCTCTCTCTCTCTCTCTCTCTCTCTCTCTCTCTCACACACACACACACACACACACACACACACACACACAAACACACCATATCCTAAAGATGCCAACTCTGCAAATCTTCACACTTATTTGCTTTCACCTTTCTTCCTTCATTCCTACTGAAGCTGAAATAGGATGCTGGAGGAGCAGCCACCAGAACACACGTGTGGAAACGAACCCTATACTAGTACAGGCTGAACAGAATTGTAAGAGTTACTGGGGTGTTGATGGCATCCTGTGCCCCAAACCAGAACCTCCTCCAAGTCTCTTCTCTCTAGAAACATCCCAGGACTGCGGTCCTTTCTCTGATATATTACTGACTATAGGTGCTGGCTCAGTGCTGGAGATACTCCGATTTCTCTGATTTCTCATCAGAGTTCCTTTTCCTACTGAAGAAGCCAGTCACCACACATGCTCCGCAGCCTAGTTGGATTTAATGGCCTCCCTATTTCCTCTGCTAGAGAAGATGGCCAGACTTAAGCCATGACAGGTGCAGAATTGAAAGTTGGTTGAACCATGTGTTTGTGGACTCGTGAATTTGAGTGCACAAGCCAACTTGATGCTTTTAAACCAAGGGACAAGGACGATTTCTTATCATTTCTGAGCCTAAATTACATCATCTTTAAAATAGGGTTGATGGCCATCTATGTAACTTGTAAGGATTGGGAGAAATAAATGCTAGGGCTGATGGCAGATCTCCCTCTCTCCCAGGTCTTCAGAGGTGAGGAAGACAGCAAATTCTTTCTTTGCCTTCCAGGCAGGAACTTCTCTGCTGTATTTATTCTGTTTAATCGGCCAGTATATAAACAAAGGTCATATGTGTTCTCTGCAGTCACTGCTTGATGGATGGCTAGAACACCAATCACCTTCTGCTCTCTTCCTTAGTAAAACTGATGGTTTTCATCCAGGGTCCAATGCAATGTTTGAGTTTTATTTCCTAAGGCTGCATTAAAATGCCCCAACAAACGCAACTTAAAGGGAAAAGGGATTATGTTGGCTTACAGTTCCAGGGCAGACACAGTTTGCTGTGATGGAGAAGTGACCAAAGTACGAGGCCGGCTGATTGCATCACTCCGCACCATCAGCGCCAAATCGAAAAAGCACAGGAAGTGCAGCCAAGGTCTAAAACCTCAAAGCCCAACCCAGTGACTTACTTCTTCCAATGAGCCTCCTCCTCAAAAAAAGTCTCATACCCTCGCAAACAGCACAAGAAGTGGGCATCAAGTGTTCAACGACATGAGGCTGTGAGGGCCATTTCACATCCTGATCACGTCAGCAGTATCAGCAAAGGTGAGGGGCCCACCTCAGTTGCAGAAAAATAAGATAAAAACTGAATCCACAGGCACTGGAAGGTTATATAAAAGATGCACAAAAGCATAGAGAATCGAGACCAGCAAAGGCAGCCACATGGAAGTGTCCCTTTGAAATGGACTTTGGAAAACGGGTAAAACTTGAATGCATGAAAAATGGCGGAAAGGCAGTCCAGCAAGGAGGTAAATCAAGAGGGGGATGTCAGAGAGGGAAACTGCAGCATGGCCATTCTGTGGGATCAAAAGCTGGATTTTAGCTAATCCGATTGAAGACGAGTGTCTGTGTTAAATCAGGGCTGGGCATAGGTTTTGCAGGTGCACCGAGGGCAGGTGGGGATGAAAAGAGGAGGGATTGGAGAGAGAGTACTGGGAGAGACTCCTGGAATTAGGGAACTTTTGAGGGATGGTATAGAAATCTAGTGCTGTAGAAACTGCCTTGACTCTATGACGGTGACCCTAACAGAGTCTCCTAGTTCCAGGGGATACAGAGCCCAAACTGGCCATCTTCTACACCAGGCAAGGTTGTTAGCAGTGGGACTGGGACACCAACCCAGCCATGAAACCTTTGACCTACAATCTGTCCCACCTGCAAGATGTGCTGAGATAATGGTGGTACAGAACCAATGACTGGTCCAACTTGAGAACTTGAAGTCCATGCTGCCATGAGAGGGAGCCCACATTGACACTGCCTGGATGGCTAGGAACCAGAGACAGGGCAGTCTAGAGACACAGGATAGAACCAAACATGACTGGCAAAAAAAATCAATGAAATGATTCCTAATGATATTCTGCTATAATTCTAGATCAGTTCCTAGCCTAATCATCAGCAGAGGAGGTTCATGCAGCTACTGATGGGAGCGGTTGCAGAGACCCACAGCCAAACACAAGGCAGAACCAGGGAACCCAGTAAAAGAGGAGAAAGAAGGATTGTAAGAACTGAGGGGTAAAGGACACCACGAGAATTTGGCCCACAGGGTTAACTAAGCAGGGCTCTTAAGGGCTCACAGAGACTAAAGCAACAAACATGGATTCTTTATGGGTCTCCATATACCTTATGGTTGTGTAGCTTAGTGCTCTGTGGAATTCTCAACAGTGGAAGAGGGGGTGTCTCTTTTATTTATGCTTGGAACCCATGTCCTTCAACAGGGTTGCGTTGACAACCAGCCTTAATGTGAAGGTTTGTGCCTAGTCCTGTTATAACTAGCTAGGCTCTGTTCAGTGGACATCCCTGAGAGACCTGCTCTTCCTGTTTTCTGTTTTGTTTTGTTTTTCTTCAAGGAGGAGGAGTAGATCTGGGAGAGAGGAGGTAAGGGAAGGGGCTGGGGAAAGTGGAGGGAGCAGAAACTGCAGGGGGCCTGTCATGTGTGAGAAAAGAATAAAAAAAAAAGAGATAGCTAGGCTTTCATTCTTTGTGTTTCTCATTCTCTGTAACCAAAGGTCAGGAAGAGGGCCTTCTGGGAAAATAGACAGTCGAAGAGAGGTTGGAAAAGCAGCTTGTGGCATCGAACTGTGAGAACTTGCTAGATTTTCTATGAAGACCATTGTATCCTAGTACACGGGTCATTAATATCCATACAATCACTTGTGTGTGTGTGTGTGTGTGTGTGTGTTTGTAAAGTATGTACACAGATGGTATACATGATATTATTATTGCATATATGTGCTAAATATACACACACACACACACACACACACACAATTTTATACACACAATCCAGAAACTTACACAGTTAAACATTTAACTGGGTTTATATGTATTTGTCTCTCATTATCAAGGTTAGATGAAATTTTGAATTTCTTTATTTGACTACTATTTTAAATATGTTTTATCATTAGAAAAATGAATAAAATTTTCAATATAAAGGAGAGCTAAAATTCATAAGCTCTGACTATTCCTCACTTTTTCTTAATTTTGTAGTATTAAATAATATAGTCTTATTACAGGAAATAAAAGTTTGAAATAAACAATTCTGCAAAACAAAAGTGGCACTTGGTTCTCTTTAATGATGATATCAGGGAACACACAGAAATAGAAATAACACTAGCTAAAGAAGAATTTACCTATAGTATGAAGATTATATAGTGAAATCTCTTTGGCTGCATTTTACAAACAGATCCACTGAATTTTTAAAAATCCCAACTTAGCAGCTCCCAAAGGTCCCTGCTACCTCCAGAGTAACAAACCAAGAAGGGGCACTGTCAGGTTTATGGCCTCTGTTGTTCCATCTTCACCCTCACCGTTACCCCTGCCCACAGTCAGGCCATCTCTGTCTCCTTGGTGATAGAGCAGAGGTGCATGAGCTGACTGATAGTTGCCTAGCATCCCTGCGCATCTCTGGCAGCACACCCGCATGTTGCTTTACCTGCAGCTTGAAGCCTCACCACTGATCGGAGTCGTTTTGTGGAGTGTTACTCATTGCTCATGAGACTTAGAGACAGGCAAGATAAAAGGGGAACCACACCACACATCCTAATAGGTTTGGATGAAGAATTTAGCACTATTCTAAATAAAGTACTCAGCAGGGTGGTGACAAGGTGGCAGTTTCTATTTGCTACAGGACTCACTGCAGTGAAGCAGTAGAAACAGCAGACCAGCCTGGCCACAGTGGCCTGAAGAAGAGCCGCTGGTGTCACATACACCCATGTATTAGCCACTTCCTATGTCACTGTGACAAACACCTCACTAAAACAATTTAAGGGGGACAGGTTTACCTTGGTTCACGGTTGCAGAGAAATCTCAGTCCGCCACAGTGGAGAGGATGGCAGAGATGTTCCACTCATGACCCTTGGGGTGTGAGGTGCACCAAAGAAGGAGGAGATACAGGCTGACTGAAGGGAAGGAATAACCTACAAAGTCCTGATCCCAGTGATCAACTTCCACTATTAAAACCCTACACCCAAATTCTCAGAAGCCTTCAGAAAAGTTCTACAGTCTGGGGACCAAGCACATCAGACATGAGGTTACGGGGAAACTTCTAGATTCAATTTATAACACGTGTTTGAAAAAGCTAGCTGGCTGATGCTATGAAAAAGAAAAGCCCACACTTATCCCAGTGTGTCGCTCCCTCTCTGCATTCTTCCTGTGGAATAGGATGTAAAATTCTCAGCGACGACTCCAGCATCATGCCCGACAGCTTCACACCATGATGATAATGGACTAACCCTCTGAAACTGTAAGCAAGCCCCCGATTAAATGTCATGATTTATAAGAATAGTTGCCTCGGTGATGGTGTCTCTTTACAGTGATAGAACAGTAACTAAGACACTGGTTGCAGCCTGCTTAGGAAAATAAGGTGCCAATGGTCATGCCAGTTTGTGAGCCCTATGCACTATAAATACTGGGCATGGGGTTTCCACTGGTACAATAGTGGTCCGACTGTTATGGGGGTGACCAGCCACCACCATATTAAATTTGATGCCTGCTCCATGAAAGGGACTATTTTCCTAATACTAAATCCACTAAAAAATAATAATAATAGTGAAGGAGGTTACAGATCCTAGGTGCACCCTCACTACTATTATTTAACTAAATTGATATTGCACCAAATTGCAAATTAAATATTTATATTTATATCTATAGAGAAATTCTATTCCTCTCCATAATCAAAGTAACTTCTTTTTAAAATGAACTTTGGTTTATAAAGAAAGCCATGGCTCTTCAAGATGTTTAGAATGAATGACAGTCTAGTGCTTAGCCCTAAAAAAAAGACATGTATACCTCTATTTCTGAGAATCAGAGTACATTATGGAAAGAAAACATGATACATAAGACAGAGCAATGTGAAATGCTATGTTTATCACATGACATGACCATTACAAACAGTTTCAGAGCTGCTGTGGTTACCTGCATGAGGCCTGCCTAAGATGGATGGGAGAGGAGCTCTTAGCATCCCAGTTCCTCCTGATGAATTATTTGGGATTAATATATTCTGGGGAAGGGATAGTCATTGTGTTCAGTGGTGCCCACAGCGAGCCCACCAGGCTGCAGCAGCTCATAAAAACCAAAACCAATACAACAATGTAAGAAAGAAACCTGAAGGGAGGAGGTGGAGTCACAGGGGTAGGAAGGGAATAAAACAGGGTAGGGATTTGAGTAAGCAGAATGTATTAAATTGTCAAACAAATAGAACCTGTGTGTGTGTGTGTGTGTGTGTGTATGTGTGTGTGTGTGCATTCACATACACTTGTAAATATGAACAAGTTTCTCCTTACTTTCATCAAATGGCCTTATAAACCACTTTGCCTTTATAAAATTTTTCATGTAGAATGTATTTTTCCTCATCTATTCTAAAAGTTATTTTTGATAGGCACATTTTATTTGAATAATTTAAATTATTTGAAAATTTTCTTAATAATTTCATAATATATTCATATTATAGCCATTTTCTACATTTTATTGTTAGATAATAATTGCAAAAAATCCATATGTGAGATTGTTGAGCATGGCTCTAATTATTTCTTTAAGTGTTTTTTTTAAATAATCAGAGCTGGTACAAAGTTGTACACCCTCTGAGGATTGTGTTGTAGAACACGAATCTCTCCACAACACTTGTCAACTCACAGCTATGCCAGGATTTTACTACAATGCTGTTACAGAATAAATTTCTCAAGGTAAGAGCCAAGGTATTATAGGTATTTTAGTTAGAATTTATTTGATAATCTGCAAAACTAATGTAGCTGGCTCTCCAGATTTGTAGGTTCTGTATCAATGGGATCAACTAAAAGTGGACAAGAAATAATTGGAAAAAAAAACTGTACTAAACATTTACTTTTTCCTTTCATTATTGCCTAAATGACAAAGAAACTGCTTGCATAGATTTATATTTTATTAAGTATTATGAGTATGATAGTGATTATTTAAAATGCATAGAAACAAAACCCATAAACAAAAAGTACAGAGTTTATTTTTTGTTGATCGTCTATTCCTGGGCATAGTGTCTGACCTGGAGTATGGTTGATATGCCAAGAGAGATTCAATTGGAGAAAAGTGAATTTTCTTTTGCCAGCAGGTATCAGATAGCTTCTTGGTTAGGAGTGGAATCCTATGTCCACTTCACCTTCTCAGTGCTAGGACCCCATCTGGCTTGAACCTGTGCCGGCCCTGTGCATGCGATCATTGTCTCTGTGAGTTCATGTGGGCATCAGTCCTGTTGTGTCTGGAGTTGTGTCTGGAAGACTCTTTCCTTGGAATCATCCACCGTCTCTGGCTCTGGCTCTTACAATCTTTCCACAGAAAATCTGATCCTTGCTTCATTTTCTCTGGTTTGTTTGTTTGGTTGGTTGGTTGGTTTGGTTGGTTTTTTTTTCTTTCTTTTTTTTTTTTTTTTTTTTTTTTGGAGGGGGAGAGGCATAATTGGATTTTCTTTGCTCTTTTATTTTTTTGTAATATTTTTTGATGGAGAGAAAAAATATAAAGGTGTGTGGGTGAGGACAAAGGATCTAAGAAGAGGTGGAGGAAAGTAAGATTAAAAGCCTATTTTATTAAAAAATAATTTATTAAAATAATTGAATTAAAATAGTATATTTTATTCAAGTCTTGCATTTGATCATCAGCAAAACTAAATTAGCTGTCTCTCCATATATGTTGGTTCTACATTGATGGGGTCAACTAACAGCTGAAATGCTACATCAGTTTATGTGAGGTGGTGGGACATCTGAGGATCTTGGCATTCACAAGGAGTAATTAAGTCTACTTTATCTCTAAACTAGAGCAGAGTTAAAGATCACGATAGTTTCCTTTACTCGACTTCCCCAAAGCAAAAATTCTCTGTTGAGTCACTCCTTTGATCTGTGTGCGACACTGTAGGGGGTGTGAGTGAAAGTCACTGCTCTGAAGGCTGGCCCATGATGCCATCTGCTTATAAAACAAAGTGTTTCACAAATGCTTCCGGAACACTGGCCAGTCTCACACTGCCTCACTTTCGAGTTCATTAGCAATCAGAATTTGTGCTTCTCTGGAGAGAGAAGGAAACACACTCTGGTAGGCAAGCTGTTGTAATGAGAAAGTTGTGACTTCAAGAGTCATGCTAGAGAAAACACATCCTTCAAAGTGTTACCAGGAATCCAGTCAGTCATCCCTGAAGCCAAGCACATGAACTCTCTGTGGGGTATAAATGTTGCTTGTTAGCTATAGGAAGAATGGTGTCATGTTCACTTTTTTATTTCAGGCATCAAAAATGCAAGGAGTTAAAAGAAGCTGTGGGTTAGCAGGAGTAAAAGTCAAGAACCTGTTAGTAAGTAAGTGAACAAATCTATCATTTCATTTCCAACATTCAGTCCTCAGCTTTCATTAATTCCATGGGTGAGTGTGGCTTTCACATTTCACATCTATGCTACTGCATAGCATAGATGAAGGCAAAAATGGGGCTGGGGATCTGTTGTCCTCCTTTAATAAACATGACAAATGTGAAATCCCTTCTCTCAACCATTTTTCCTTATCAGGGTCTATGCTCTTACTGAAAGTGAAGTATGTTGTGTAATTTTATTCCTTAACGCAATAAGGAGCTGTGGGTTGCAGGTCCCTGCTCCAGCAGTGAGTTAGAAGTGATGGCAGGGTCTCTGTGTTTGTACCTTATGCCCTTACACTGATTCACTTTCTCCTCAAGGGCAAATTTTAAGGACTATTACACATCAGGCTACATTATGGGAAACTTACTGTGCTAGGATTATGTGAACTGTTCATTCCCAGGGGAGATGCAATAAAGTCTTAGATGGATGGAACCTTCTAGAAAGAATAAGAAAAGAGACCTTATTCATGGTGCTCCTTTTAAATGTCCTGCCTCCTCTGTTTATACACCACACATTTTACTGAGGTCAATTCCCATAACAATCCTTTGGTTTGTTTTTATTTTGTCTTTTTAAAAATTAAATCTGCACGTTGTAGCACAGAGCATCCTGGATCTCAGCCTAGCTTCAGATCATGGTAATCCTCCTGTCTCAGCCTCTCAAGTGCTGAAATTACAGGTCTGAGTCACCAAACCCAGTTTCTTAATGGAGAAACTGTGGCTGTAGGAAATTAAAAAGCAGCTCTAAGTAGCTATAGTCATAGTAAGAGTAACTCTGTGAAGTTTGAATATCTACAGTGTTTTATCATCTGTTCATATTCTGGATTTCAGAGTTGTAGGGAAAATTATTCTGTACTCAAGGAAGAAAAAAGATATGGTTGGGGAAAATAATAATGCTACAGAGATTTGCACTGGTATGGATCTTGGTTTACTGATACAAATTTAAGGTCAATTTTGTTATACTATGTATATTTCTGATCTTGATTAAGGTATTATGATTGGGAAGCTCATTTAAAAATGAAATGTATAATTAAGAAATATAAGTAAATAGAGTGTCATCATCCATGATAGTCAAGCTTGTAGTCATGTTAGTTAGATTTTTTAGATGCACAGAGATGTATTTCAGATAGATAGGTATTCTTCAAACCTTTCAAAGACTACAGAATATGGCATTTAAATGCTTTAGGAACTTAGGACTTTTCATGACAATAAGACACATCTGATCCTGCCTGTACCAATCTATTTCAAGAGGAAGATGGGCATCAAAGAGGCTCCTCGTGGTGTTGGTTAGCCATTTGGGCAAGAAACTGCTCTTGCCTGAACTGCTTGATGAACTAGACATGCAGGATCCACAGAGAAATGACTGCTGAACTTACCTAAAGGTGAGATGGTCCTTCGGGTTTCCTGCTACATGAAAGAGTCTGCTAGACATTCTATAGAATACAGAAGAAAGTGACTGACAAACTGCCAATATAGGTAGAACTGTCTTTGAAATTTCCCGCTTCATGGAAAAGTCTACTGGATACTATGGGCCTATAGGCTGAAGATGGATGCTCCAACAATACAGAAGAAATTTGGGTGCCTGTCCAGGCAGCAAGATGTCTCTGTCATTTCTAGAGTTTTGAAAGTTGCTTACAAAGCACTTCCTGTTTACTTAGGTAATATTACATCCTGATGGAGTTTTTGATGGAGTTGAAGAATTTATAGTTATAGTTTTCCTTAGTTATAATAAAAGATAAAGTAGATATAAATATTGTAACTGTAATTCTTGCTTGATAATTGTTTTATGTAATTTTGCTATGTTAAAGTTAAACCTTTCCTTTTTTATTTAAACAGAAAATGGGAGGTGATATGAGATTTCCCTCTGTATGCTGTGATTACCATTAATGAATAAAGAAATTGCTTTAGACCTATAGCAGGGCAGAATTTAGGTAGGGGAAACTAAGCTGAATGCTGGGAGAAAGAAGGGTGGAGTCAGAGAGAAGTCATGGAGCCACCACCCGAGGTAGACGTGCTGAAACTTTGTTGGCAGGTCACTACCTCATGGTGATGCACAAATTAGTGGAGATGGGTTAAATTAAGATGTAAGAGTTAGCCAATAAGAAGCTAGAGTTATGGGCCAAGCTGTGATTTAAAAAATACAGTTTCTGAGTGGTTATTTCAGTTCTGGGCAGCTGGGAGGAACAAGCAGACTTCCTTAACACATAATAATTCACCTAAATATAGCCTTATGTCAGAGGGGGTAGGGTGATTAAACTATTTATTCCAGCTTCTCTATAGCCAGGAATAGGCATCAAAGCCCAGGGTCTCAAACTGAATCCATAGAAGCAGTGTCTGAAATATGGATATGTCTAAGAGAGTGAAGAAGTGAACTAGGGCAGGAAAAGCCAAGCATAGATGTAGACTATGATCCCTATCTGACAGATAACAGCAGATTCCACACATGTGTGGAGTCATTTTGGATGCATAGGATTCACAAGAGCCTCTGCAGTAGGTACCATCAAGAGCGCGTATAGGCCATCCTCACTGAGCTGCGTTGAAATCTCTGGCCTGATGGATCATGGGCAATACCATGAGTTTTGTCTTCCCTTAGTTTACAGACATGACTTTCTCAGGCATGTATCTAAACCTGAGTGTTCTCTCAGTGTCCTGTCCTGAATTCTGCTTCCAGGGCTATACATTTGGTAAGACCTTAGCCCACCTGTACCCAGGGATTGCTTTGTCAAATCAGCACTTGGCTCTGGAATGTTGTCCCCAGAGTTTTGTGTCTCTGTACTGATGGGAGCAAAAAGATTAAAGCCTCTTGGAGGGAAAAAAAAAACTTTTCAAGATGCAGCACATCTGGTTCCCCCAACCTACAACTTCCCCAAGTCCTCCTTCTGAAGTTGGATTAAGGAATTTTTTACATTCCAATCCTGGTTTTCAATATATTCCTCAGGAGCTTTAACACATAAAAAGCTTTCACTAATACTCAAAGAATGCAGTCTTGCAGTAGAGTTCTAATTTATCACATGAGGAAACTTTGGGCTCAAGAAATTTAATTTAGCTGCTCAAGATACATAGCCAGAGTCTAACACCCAGGGTTTCTAACTCTTGGTCCAAAGCCTTCCCTTCATCCCTGAGGAAATTCAGCCCTGAAACAGAATTTTCCTTTTTTAAATGCAAAAAAAAAAAATTGATGTCAAAAGTCAAAGAAGGACAATGACATTTAGCATCCTCGGGTACAATGCAGTGCCTGGATGTCTAGGGCAGGCAAACTGCATCCTGTTAGAGATGAGTGATCTCTGTCAGTCTAAACCACTGACTGGGTAGAACGAGATCTTACAGTTTAACAACAAAGAAATGTATTTGCCCTTCAGTCTTAGGGTTTTTATTGCTGTGATAAAATACCATAACCAAAAGCAACTTAGGGACTAAAGAGTTTATTTCAGCTCAGAATTCCACAACATAGTCCATCACTGAGGAAATTGGCATGGTACTTCAATAAAGAAAGGAACCTGGAGACAGGAGCTGATCCAGAGGCTGTGGATGCAAAGACTGCTTACTGATTTGATCAGCCTGCTGTCATGTACTTCTTTAGGGCCTTCTATCTGTCAGTAGTCCCACCCCCATAGGCTGGCCACTCCCACATCAATCCTTAATTTTAAAAAATGCCCTACAGGCTTACCTACAGCTTGATTATATAGTCATTTTTCTCTACTGAGGCTCCCTTCTCTCAGATGACTCTAGCTTGTGTCACGCTGACATAAAACAAGCCAGCTCTCACACCTTCTCACTCAGTCCATCTCAGTAAAGAGAGAGCAACTATTTTATAAGGAAGTCATTAATATGGACAAGTATCTGCCCATTTAGTAAAAGTTCTCAACAGTGAAACAAAAGCCTGGTGATACAGCCCAGAAACTACAGAATAAAACAACTGATAACTTTTAAAAAAGCAGTAAAAACTATGGCTGCTATTGATGTATTCACTTTCAGGATTAAACTGGCTTCAGCTTTCATTCGGTTTTAGTTTCTAGGTCAAAGACTATTTCCCTCTTTTTTCTTTACTGAAAGTTAGTGTGTGTGTGTGTGTGTGTGTGTGTGTGTGTGTGTGTGTGTGTGGTTTGTCAGGAAGGTATGTTACAGACTTAAGACATGAACCCTATTCTTCACAGAATGCCTCAGGGTTTATCTACAGTCTTATCTTTGTAGTTACTAGTTATGTTATGTTTTAAATTTCTAAACTTTTAGCCCTTTCATTGAACAATTAAATAGGGTATTGTGCATTACCATTTCCTATCTGTGCTGTCCCCTTAAGACAGTATTACGCTTGGTGGTACTAAAGCTCTCTGCCTTCTTAACTCACAGTTCACTACAGAGAAGTAAAGCAAGTTTTTCTCTGTTCCATTCATTTCTTCCATGAATGCTTATGAAGAAAATCCTGTGCACTAGGAATGGTAATGAGATCAGGGCATTCAGAAAGTGTCTAGGCAGATCCTGCTCAGCCTCTCATGTGTCCTGTGCATCAAAAGGGACATTAAACCAACAGGGTTGTCACTGAGGCCCATCACTCATTCTGGTCACATGTGTTAAGAGGAAAATTGTCTCACAGAACAGAGACAATAGCAAATC
This sequence comes from Arvicola amphibius, assembly GCF_903992535.2. Lineage (NCBI taxonomy): Eukaryota > Metazoa > Chordata > Mammalia > Rodentia > Cricetidae > Arvicola > Arvicola amphibius. The sequence continues at coordinate 92,133,922 of NC_052049.1, read as the reverse complement.
AACATCCTCAGTGTCTGGGAACAGCATGGAGGCCATGCGGCATGGGCTGGTACCTGGAGGTCAGCTGGCTACTTAACAGGAGCTAGAGCCACCTGAGAAGAAGAAACTCAATTGAAAAAAATGTTTCTATCAGATTGACTATAGGCAAATCTGTAGGGAGTTTTCTTGATTAATGCTTGATAAGAGAAGGGGGATGGGAGATGAAACTGCAAAGCACAAGACTGAGCAAGTCATTACACACGCATAAAGCTGAGCAAGCCATTAAAACAAGCCAGTAGGTATTATTCCTCCACGGTCTCGGCTTCAGTTTCTCCCTTTAGGTTCCTACCTTAGCCTCTCTTGATGGTGGACTTTAAGGTGTATGCCAAATAAACCTTTCCTTCTCGGGTTGGTTTTGTTCAGGTGTTTATCATGCAGTAGACAGAAAGCTAGAACAAGAACTGAACTTTAGCTCTGGTTTTGCAAAATCAGTTTTGTGAAAACTAAGTAACTAAGGCCTTTGGAGCTTTGGTGTCTTGGGTTGATTAAATGCATTCCAGATAGTCCCAGATGCACCAGAATGCTTAGGTGTGTCTTTAAGAAAAGAAAGGTCAGCACAGACATGTGTATTCATTTGACCAAAAGTGAATTTGAATTCTTCACTTCTCTTTCAGAAAGCATCAGATAGGGAAGAAATTAAGAACACTTACAGAAATCTTCAACAGAGTTTTACAAAGGATGAAGTTACTGCCTCCAGCTGACCCCAACTGCACCTGAATCCCATGAAAAAGCAAATACTACTGCATATGCATGCTAGCAAGTTATACCCACACTGTTTTCAGACTTCATAGCAGATACATATTGCACAATATTGATTGTCTGTTTTTGGCAAATGATTACAATAACTGCACATACATACACACATGCATACACACACATACGTACAAAAATACATGCATACATTGATCTGAGCCAGGGAAAGGAAGAGTACAAAATTTAAGATTATAGTTAAGTAATAGCTTAGGTTATAAAAGATGAGCACATGAGAAATCCAAGGCAAGTGAAGTTTGTTGTTCTCTTAAAAGCATGCTAAACAAACAGGTTGGGTGCACATCAGATGTCAGTCTTACGTGATCTCAAGGTAGTTATTAATTTGGTTGTGATATCAAGCATAGTCCAGTCTCTTAGAATGTAAGAGATGTCTCATAAAATGCACCCCCATTTTGCATCTGAGATGTTTCTGAAGATGTGGAGAGATGGATGAGTCAAACTCTAATTTTCCTCCAGTTCTTGAACTCTGCAGCAAAATGCAAGGTAACACTTTCTTTAGTTTCTAACAAGAAGGAAAGGCTGAAATTAGGTAACTAAATTGCAGGGAGTGGAGAGATGTAGTTCCACTTAGTGAGAGTTTAATGTGAGGTGGAATTGTTCTCACAGGATGTTTTAAAACACATCCTGCCAACTCAACGGCAAAGTCTTGGGAAACGACTAAGAAAATGAAGGAAGGGAGCAGATAAATAAATGGACTTTTTCTTTTAGTAACATCTGTCATTGCCTAGAACTTGAGCCATACCCAAAAATAAACCTCCCCTTGCATCGTATGCAGAATCATAAAAAAGTAAAATAAAATCATGGCAAAATAGATTTGTATGCTTTTCAGAGCAATGAATTTACAAATAACCTCTACTCCCATAGTACAGCTTCAGGAAATCAAACATGTTTGCTCTTTGTACAGCTCACCTGCATGCTAAGGAGACCTGGGAGTGAGGCGTATGTCAACATAAGGGGAGGGCTGAGTGACAAAGTAATTGAATAGAAAGAAAACATTTTTGGGAGCAAAGTTGTAACAGCTGCAATAAGGCAGGAGCTAAATTGTGCGGGATCCCTCAGCTCAGGAGACCCAAGTGAGGAAGAAAATAGGCAGCAGGTGTAGCATCAACTTCCGCTATGTTCAAGTCCAAGGACTAAGGAGAAGTCTCCAGGCCATGGAGGAGAATGAGCGAAGCTAGCTGGGACTCAGGAAAACCAGGTTCCTTTGCAGGCTCTGGGGCTTTGGGTTATCAAGGCAGCACACCAAGAGAGCCAGAGAGTCAGGGCAGGGCCACGGCATAAGATTCCCGTGCTGTTCTACTCTTTTCAAAGTCAGTGTTCTTCCTAGGAAGTCTGTTCTCTGTGCCTGGATTCAGCCCATTAGTTTCACAGGAGAATCAAGAACTGGCTCCAAGGAAGGAATATTAAAGGTAGCTGTCCAAAAATAAAGCCTCGAGTGCAGACAGCTGTGAAATAAAGCAGAGGCCTGAAGGGCTCTGACTGTAAGCAAATCCATTGCAATGTGCAAAACTCGGTTAGCTTAGAGGATGTTGGTGTGATGTTACACCATAATCGCATTGAATTCGAGTTTCCACAAACATCAAGGTGGTTAGGCTGTTAACGTGTAGGCTGAAATTCAAACCTATGACTCCCCGGGTTATAATATCTCAGACACCTTACCCGTAAGCTTTATTTCATAGTGCTATGCTAACTTCTAGACTTTTCTATTTGTGAAATGGTCAGCCTTGAATTGGGATGAGATTTCACTAAACCTTCACAGAGATATATGAAGCACAGTAGGATTTGTGGGTGAGCTGAAACAAATGTTCAAGACAGACACTTTACAGGGACATGGGGCTTTCTTCCTGTCCTTGGCTCAGTGACAGTGTGTTGGAGTAGCCCGCACTGAAGCAGCAGAGAGAGATGTTGTGGGTGGAGGGATCATATCGGCTCAGGAAACCTAAGACCAAGTTCTCAGCACAAAGGAGATTTATTTTCTCCAGAGGGACAGAGGGCAGGGAATAAGACACAAAGACAGGAGATAGAGGGCGAGGGAGAAGAGGAAGAGAACAAGGGAGAGGGGGTGGAGTATTTGTCCCAGAGGGACAGAAAACTGCTTTTGAATAGAGAGGAGACAGACATGAGTGACTCCGTGGTCCAGAGAGAAAATGGCAGTTTATAAAGGTAAAAAGGGGAAACCCTGCATCAGGATGAGGTGTTTAATTTTAATTGGGCATGTTAATTAGGTAAGCCAAAGGGGACTTCTGAGTGCTGGATTCAATACTTTGGTAGCTGTCCCTTGGTAGTTAGCTTCAGGAGGAGGAAGTGGTAAAATAAGGGAATAGACCTTTGTGGCTAGCTTTAGGAAAGTAGTCTAACAGCTTCTAACAAGGCCAAGGAAATGGGGGAGAAGGGCAAGGCCTGCCAGAGCCATGTTTGCCATGCTCAGGCTGGTTAGAGTCCCTCTGGTGGGACCACGGATCAATGACTTAGCCAAGCTTCCGTTCTGGCCACAACCTCGATGGGACTGGGAAAAGTTGCGTGCATTGAAGACATCTGGAAATACAGCAGAACAGAGCTTTAACAGGAAAATGACAGCTTGAAAGCCCATTGGAAACGTGATGGCTTGAAAGCCCATGAAAATGCTATTTACGTGTGCTAGGTTTACCATTTGGCAGATTGTCTGTGGAAACTTACCTTTCCCATACCAGGAAAGTTCAGAGATTTCTCCTGACAAGTACCTCACCAACTAGAAAGTAGTTGTGAACCTGGGTTTTTATCAGGCCACAGGAGGGCACATTCTAGTCTGATGCCTTCTTAATGGAGTGGGATCTTGAGCACATGAGAAATGAGTATCATTCACAGGGGTTATGCTAATACAGCCAGAGGAACTGGCTACGTGAAGACTCATCGTCATAGTCAGGGAAGTCCTGACCTACCCATCCATGACTCTTCTGAGGCAAACGGCTCCAGAAAGAACAATATGTTCTATGCAGAGCACACAGTGTAGGGAGGAGAGGAAAAGGAAGTCAACACGCTTATTAATCACTGACTGTATGACACTGGGCCAGTTAACTCACAAAATTTTCATCCCACCCTGAGGAATGGGTTTTATAGTTTCCATTTTATAGATCTCCTTTTATAGCCAAGGATCAGAATTGAGAGACATTTCCGTTAGAAGGCATGGAGCCAAGATTTAAAACAAGTGGGACTCATGTAAAAACCCCTGATTTCCTCCACATCATGCTGCCTCATCTATCACGTGTGCATTTGCGTGTGACAGATTAGAAATGCTTTCTCACTTCTGACGTCACGGAGTCTGAAGTCTAGGGTCAGTGGCTGGATGTGGGCTTTGACCTAGGGGTTGTTGTCAGTAACCAGGGGTAAAAGGAAAGCCTGGGTAGGGAAGGAGGACACAGCCGCTTCCCCTGTAGTCAGAATTCTAGTCCCTCTGTGAAGAAGAAACATGAACTGTCCTTAGCAGCCGTCTCTCTTTTGTGTTTTGTGCCACACAGCTTATGTAAACAGTAGCTGCCCAACACAGTTCACAGTTTATTACAGACTTTACTTCAGAGAGGATGGCATCCATTCTCCCACAGGGCAAAGCATTTTCTCTCCAGACAATGGTGATCACTTACTTGGTAGGCCAAAAACAACATACTAACTTCTGGCTAGTTAGAGACCATTTTCTTCTGAGAAGCTTTGGGAAAACAGTTACACTGAACTTCGGGACTCAGCATAGGAACACCAGCATGGAAAATACCCTGAATTGGTAGAATCCGACTCTTATGCTCTTATGGAGTATTTCCTTACCCCAACCTGTCATCATTTGTCCACACTGTATTATTTTGAACAATAAATCAAAATAGAAAAATGAGTCAGCAATCCACATGGGTGAAGTAACAATTGTTCTCTGAAAGCCTTCAACCAGTTAATGTTAGCTTCTGCTACTATGGCAAAACTTCAAAGGCCCAACACACGGGAAAGTCTGTCTCATTCACAGCCAAATGAAGATCAGGTAAGGCTTTGTCACACAGTGACTTGTGACTTCAAGTGCATCCTATTTTGTGGTCCCTAATTGTGAATCTCTCTGAACCACACCCATTTAGTTCCAAGGGAGGAATGTAGGAGAGTATTGGAAAGGCACACTTCTAACTCACCTTGCAGCTTTAATGTGCCTTTTGTTTCATATGCCCAGCATACTTGCAAAAGACACCAGAAGGGATGCATATGGCTCGATTGATACCATGTATTGCTCTTAGTCTTGATACAGGAAAGACACACAATCCCTGACCAATGGTTTCATCAAGATCTTGCATGTAAGCGAAGCTTGGGATGAATAGCAATGTTCATTCCTTTTCTGCAGATCTGGACATCATTCCTCTCGTTCTGACAATCTATGAGCGAAAATGGCCAGCTGCCTTTATCTTACCGAATGCACATTGTTGAAGCAAGAAAAAGATAAGAAAGAATCAGGGGTTTCATCAAATTTTGAAGGTATGACACCACTATCTATCACAGCTAAGGTGACTGAGAAGATGCTGGGAGCACTCCTTTGCAGGCATGGAAGTAGCCTCTAACATGGACTGATTTTGCTCTCTGTAGGAAGCCCATTGTCCATCAACCTGAAGGTCCTTCAGGGACAAGCCTCATTGTCCATTTTCTTCTTTTCAAACTCTAAAATAGTTTATGGAGCATCCCTTTGAGGCTGTATTGAAGACTGTCCAACTAATGGAAGTTTGGAAGGCCATTATCAATCTAAAACTCCCACAGACAGAAGTTTTGGTAGCTGATTGTGCAGTGAGCCCTTTGTATCTACAGGTTCTGCCTTGGTAGGTTCAATCAAGTGCAGACTGTGTACTCTAAGCTAGCTGTTGTTGATTGTGTACTGACTGGTACCTGCCCTTATTCCTAGACAACTACTTACACAGAAGTTACCTTGTGTTAGATGTTGCAAGCAACCTAGACATGGTGGAAGCATACAGTGAGGTGTGTATAAGTTATATACAAATACATTCCTGTTTTCTGCAAGAGGTGTGAACATGGTTGAAGTTTTGAAGTTGGATACAGCACACACAGAGACGATTGAAGGCTCTCAGGCAACATGGTTTCCTCAGAAATTTAGCAAACATCTCTCAACTTATTTCTGTGCCCCTGAAAGTCTTTCCTAGAAGCCAACCTTCAGAGCATAACAACCTTCCCCAATTCAAGCAGAAATGAATTCCCTGAAACTCAAGCTGCCACTGATAAACCTTCACCCAGAGAAGATAGAGAAGGTAACACAGGTTGAGTTCATGTGTCTTCTGGGATTTCCTGTCTTCAATGTAGTAGCCCTGTCCTGCGACCCCCTGTGGGATGCTCCTGCCCTGAGCAATTTTATCTCATTCAGGTAACTTCAAAATGTAATCTCTTGCTCCTCTACTTTCTTATTCCAGGAAAACCTCCATATTTCTAATATTTTTTGATGAAGGAGGGTCATCTGTCTATGTGTCACTTTCATTGGTTAATAAAGAACCTGCCTAGGCCCTTTAATATGACAGAAAATTAGGCAGGCGGAGTAGACAGAACAGAATTGTGGGAGAAAGAAAGCAGAGTCAAGCAGACGCCTCAGGCAGTCGCCATGACTCTCCTCTCCGAGACAGACACCATGGAGCCAGTTGTCAGGTCAGACATGCTTAATCTTTCCCCGTAAGCCACCACCTCGTGGTGCTACACACATTATTAGAAATCGGTTAATCAAGATGTGAGAACTAACCAATAAGAGGCTAGAGCTAATGGGCCAAGCAGTGTTTAAAAGAATACAGTTTCCGTGTAATTATTTCGGGGCATAAGCTAGCCAGGTGGCTGGAATCTGGGAGGTAGGAACACAGCCTGCCTCTCCTTCTACAATTTTTCATTATGTCTGTTAACTAGATATGATATCAATATACACAAACATACACATACAGATAGATAGATAGATAGATAGATAGATAGATAGATAGATAGATAGATAGATAGGTAGGTAGATAGATAGATAGATAGATAGATAGATAGATAGATAGATAGATAGATATCATTGTTCTTCACGGAATTTGTCTTAAAACCTTGGTCATTTTGCTCATGGCAACCAATGGCAGTCAATGCTGATTGTCAATATACATGACCCTAATACTTTTTAACCACTTTCTAGAGCCTGGATATATGGCCTACCCACCCTCTCACTTATCACAGGTGGCCCACCCTCTACTTATCACATGTAACAGACTTTGTACTAATTTTGTTTCTGTGCACAACAAGAATCATGGTCTGCTCTGACTCTGAGTAAGTGCTCTTTCTAGTAGCCATCTAATTACTCAGTCCCTTACACCTTATTTAGGAATTCTCATGCCAAAATTCCTCATCACTACACCAATTTCCTATTTATTAGTGCAGTCAGAGAACTAGCAATGATTTTCTTTTTCATTTACATGAGTCTTATACCAGTCTAAAGATGCATTCCAATTTGCTGGCTGAGAGAGCTTGCGTTATTCCATTCCATATCTCCATGACTGTGTGTCCTCATGATTGTTCTGCCTTCTCACAAACAGCATTCAGGAGGAGCTAGTATGCAAGAGAGACAGCAGTTACTGGAAAGAAAGCATGTGCATCCTTTGTGCTCAGATTGCATTGGACAGACATCTCAACGACAGGAGGGTGGGATGCAGGAGGCACATGTATATCAGCGTGGTAGGGATCACTCTTTTTGGGGAAAATTGAGACAGGCTTCAGTCTATAGCAGGCTATCAGAATAGTTCTATTCCTATAGCCCAGACTACTAATCTCTTCTCATGTCCTATGATAAAGAGCACTCTTTTTCTCATTTCACAGTTGCTATCACTATCCCCATCTCTCAGAGGGCACCTTAACCAATCATACTCGTGGAGCAAGGACATACACTACCTATGCCTACACTTAGATATTAGCTTATATATCCTTTTTATGTTAGAATGTGGTTAGCATCATAGGGTCAGGGATCAGAAAAGCATCTACATTTAGATGAAGCCCTGGGAACATATAATGTGTCCATAACCTTTGACCCTGGTTTGTTAGCATTGCTTGGAAGCCTCCAACCTTCTGCACTGAACTGCGACCTCTATAGGAAGATACTGTCTCCCTAGAAAGTTTTCTGCATGAGTGTGTGACCCAAACGCTGCTTTAACAAGCAGGTCCGGTTTCCCCCCTGGTGATAACAGTTCCTTTGTTCAGAACTAAACTCTATGTACATGACAAGCATCATTTTGTGGGGTTTACATGGAAAAAAGCCTGCATAATATTCCCAGGATTCAGTATGCTTAGGAGGTATTATGTCATTTCATAGTTCCTTGACAGAAAGCGGCTTGTCCCAGTTTAGCTTACTAGGGATTTGGTGGCACTGAAAGTGATTACTGCTGAGTCCTAAACCACAAAACAAATGGCTATAATATGACATAACCTTTAAAATGGGAAGATTCACGTCCTCTTGTTCCTGTTGCCTTGGCCAGGTTTGGAGAAGAGCTGATTATCCAGTATACGGAGGTTTGCTGCTTTATCAGAATATGTGACCATGCCTGTTTGCGCACATCTACTCTCTGAAAGCACATGTTCTTGGGTCCTTTAAGAGCATTTGTACTAGATAGCTTTTGTATCCTTGGATTCTACACCTACTATACCATAGCCTCCCCTTGTTGTACCATAAAGCCATGCTCAAAAGACTCACTGCAGTAGGGTCTCTCGTTGCCATAGCCAGCTCCCCAATATGACATGAGATTTATTATTAATTACAAAAACTCAGCCTATAGCTTAGCCTTGCCTCTAACTAGCTCTTATAGCATAAATTAACACTTTTTATTTCATTTTTATATTCCAACCACAGTTATCCCTCTCACCCTTCCTCCCTTACCCCCACACACCCATAGTCCACCCTCCATCCACCCCTCCCAATGGGTAAGGGCTCCTGTGGGGAGTCAACAAAGTCCAACACATTAAGTTGGTCCAAGTCCCTTCCTGGTGAATAAGGCTGAGCATGACATCCCACCATGGGGATGGGCTCCAACATGGGCTCATGCACCAGGGTTAGATCCTGGTCCTACTGCCTGGGGTCCCTCAAGTATTCCAAGCTTCCTCACTGTCTGCCATATATGTAGGGCCTAGTTTGGTACTTAAACAATACCGTAGATGATTGGTAGGCACACTGAAGTCCAACTGCCATTGACTTAAAGGGTCCCTCTGCATAGGGTCCACAAACCAGCAGCAAAAGCATCATTTGGAAATGTGTTAGAAATGTAAATTCTTAGGTACTATCTGAAATTACCTGTCACAAGTGAGAATCTTTATCAATTTTGATGGTATCCATAGTTTTCTTCTCCTGTGGAAACAAGAGCAAAACCCCTTCCCCAATGTAGCACATCTCCTGGTATCCATTGTGAGGTTAGAACATGCTTGAAATATACTGGCTGATTTAATTCAGAAGTTTTTTCTATTATCCAATGTCTTTCTGCTGCTGTTGTTCTTTTCTCATTAGCATTAAGAAAATTCAAGGCTAATAAAGCATTATGCAATCTATTTCTAGGGGCATTTTCCATCCCTTTCTGTTTGTTTAACATATCCTTTATAGTTTGATTTTTTTTGCCTGACCTGTAGGATTGTTTGGCATATATGTAATGTGCTTTATATTATAATAAGCAAAAAAAAACGGTTTCATTTTCTTAGACACATGTGCTGGACCATTGTCCATCTTTATTTGTGCAGGTATACCCATGATGGCCTAACTTCTAACAAATGTGTGATTACTGAATAAGCCTTTTCTGAATCTAAGGCAGTTGCCCATTGAAAACCTGAATAAGTGTAAATGGTATGATGTACATATTTTAATTTTCTAAATTCTATAAATTGGAACACCTCCATATGCCCGATCTCATTCCCTTGAGTACCTTTTGGGTGACTCCCTGCTGGTAATGGAGTTTGGTAATAGAAAGAACAAGTAAGATATCTCTTTATAATCTCCTTAGCTTGTTGCTATGTAATAGAAAACTCTTTTTTTAAACCTTGCTATTGACATGATGTTTCTTATAAGATTCTGAGGCCTTCAGCACACTTCCAATCAATAATAGATCAATCTCTACATTACCTTGTGCTAGAGGAACTAGAAGATCCATATGGGATCAGATATGTGTTATGTATATGGGACAAAGTCTATTCCTGATTATATCTTGAACATATATGAATAATAAGTCAATTTTGTATTATCTGTTATAAATTCAGCTGTTTCAATATTCAAGACAACTCTTTCTGCATATTGTGAATCTATATTGTGGTTCTTTAAAATCCCTCATTACCACGAGAAAAGCATATAATTTTGCCTTTTGGACAGAATTGTAAGGGCTTTTTTCCACCTTACTTAATTCTTCTGATTTGTAACCTACATTTCCTTATTTATTTGTATCTGTATAATATGTATTGGCTCCAGTTATTGGTACATCACATACAATTCAGGGAAGAATCCAAGTAGTTTTCTTTATAAGGTGGTGTAGAACAATTCTATATTCTGTCAGTTATGTTTTAAATAAATGCTGATTGGCCACTAGCCAGGCAGGAAGTATAGGTGGGACAGCCAGACAGGAAGTAGAATGGGTCAATGAGAACTGGAGAATTTTGGGAAGGAGGAAGCCCATTCCTCCCCATTCCTGTTTATACACGGAAGAAGCAAGATATGACCTACCCCACTGAAAAAGGTACCAAGCCATGTGGCTAACATAGATAAAAATAATGGGCTAATGGGCCAATCAGTTTATCATAAATGTAAACTCTTTGTGTGATTTCTTCGGGATTTACTGGCTGTGGTAAATGGCCAGAACAGAAACCCCAACAAGCAGGCCCATGTGTTACAAATGGTGCCAACATGTGGACCACTGCATCCACATAAAGCCTGAGACAGCTTGGGAAGTAATTCTAGAACAAAATAACAGCTTTATGCATGATTTCTTGGTAGCAGCAATTTCTTGTGTCTGTTCTGCTTGCTACAGGCAAGCAAGCACTCTCATCTAAGAAAGGCTTCCTGACTCAGATTTAGCTGTAAAACCTTGCAGCTCTTTTAAGAGGTCCTGCCAAGAAACACTTAAATGATATTGATGAAAAGCTGACAGCATTCTTTTTGGTTTTCAGCCATAGCAAGAAAAAAATCATGCTGTTTTAAAATGACAGCTTTCTGGGCTGTCTTGTCAGTGCAAACTCTGACTCTTTCAGGCAGGGGGTCCGACTACGGAGCATTTAAGTGTGGTTTGTGACACACTGTTGCAGCTTGCTTGCTGGCAGGGACCTTGAAAGGCCATAGAGTTGTGGCAATAAACACCTCTCTGGCCAGTACCTCTGCCATGGGACTGAAATCTCAGAAAGCTAAGGAATGAGCTGGATGCAGCCATCAAAGCCACGGCTTTTATCCTCTCCATATTGCTTAGCAAATAAAAGACTCATGTCATCAGAAAAAGATATACAGGAAAGAGAGATTCAAAGACAAAGAAAACCTCTAACTGTTTTACACTGTGTTAAAAATATATGCAGGCTTGGGAGAGAAAGGAAAAAGGTTAAAGTCCTTAAAATAAAAAATAAAGAGAGTGGTTGGTTGTGGTGGCACACACCTTTAATCCTAAATCTTGGGAGGCAGAGGCAGAGAGACCTCTGTGAGTTCAAGGTGTGGTGGCACACACCTTTAATCCCAAAGCTTGGGAGGCAGAGGAAGACAGAACTTTGTGAATTCAAGGATAGCCTTGTCTACGGAGTGAGTTCCAGGACAAAGATACATAGAGAAAACCTGTTTCAAAAAGTAATGATAAAAATAAAAGAAATAGAAATTAAAGTAAAACCACACAAAGATGGAAAATGCACAGAGAATCTGGATATTGTATGTTATTACACTCTCTTTGAATTGTTTGAATACTGAGGAAGGAGCAACAGCTGCTAAAAATATTTGTTAATAAATGCAGCTAAATTAATTCAAGATAGGTATTTTGAAATACCTTGACTTCAAAATTGAAGTCAAAAGGTATGTTACTTTGGAGAAGAGATTTTGCTTTTATTTCCACAGGAAATGAGAGGCTGTGGATTCATTCTGAGTTAAGAAAAATCAGGTTTGATCAAGGAAGACCACCTGAGAAATCTCTGGTAGGAACAGATGGCCCAGAAGTCTGAGTTCTACATCCAGAACAGATTCAAGACTGCTGACTGAGATGATCAAGATTCACAGGATACTCCAGTCAGGAGTTGATCATAATTAAAAATTTTCTTTAGGTCCCCATAAGATTATCAGTGCCCCCAACCAACAGGAAGTAGCCTGGAATACTAAGCCCACATTCCCAAAAAATGGGCTATGAATATTTTCCTTTGTTTAAAAAGAGGGGGAAGTGGTGTGGGACAGTTCTGTATTCTGTCAATTATGTTTTAAATAAATGCTGATTGGCTAGTAGCCAGGCAGGAAGTATAGGCAGGACAACCAGAAAGGGAGTAGAGGAAGGTAAATGAGAACAGGAGAATTCTGGGAAGGAGGAAGCCCATTCCTCCCCATTCCTGTCCAGACACTGAAGAAGCAAGATGTGACCTGCCCCACTGAAATAGGTACCAAGCCATGTGGCTAACATAGATAAAAAAAAATAATGGGCTAATATAAGTTATGAGAGCTAATAAGAAGCCTGAGCTAATGGGCCAATCAGTTTATCATAAATGTAAACTCTCTGTGTGATTTCTTTGGGATTTACTGGCTATGGGAATTGGGCAGGACAGAAATCCCAACAAGCAGACCCACATGTTATAATAAGGTTAATTCTATCACTTTTGGGATAATTGCTATTAATTTATCCCAAAAGATTAGCACAAGCTCATCACCAAGGTTCATTGTTTTCCCATATATTTTTTTAATTTCATCAGCAGTAAAAAGGAACTATAATCTCTGCTGGGTTTATACCTGCTAGTTGATGAAGTCTCAATTTTGCTTTTAAAATTAATTTAGAGACTTTTTCCACATAAGTTTTTTTTTTGCTTGGTTTATGTGGTAAAAAGATCCATTCTAAGATAATATTTTCCCTCTGCATTAAAATTCCTGTAGGAGAAATTATGGAAGCCAATATGACTAGAATACAATTAAGATTTGGATTCACTCTATCTATATGTGCCTGCTGTAATTTCTCTTCAATGACCATCAATTCTTTTTCTGATTCAGCTGTTAATCTCTGGGGGTATTTAAGTCTCTATCACCATCTAAGGTTTGTCTAAATGAACTATTAGGTCAGGTGTTATCTAACAGCTAGTTGTAGATTGGAACTATTTTTTAACAATCTTTGAATGTCATTAAGAGTCCTCAATCGATCTCTCCTAAATTGTGCCTTTTGTGTTCTAATTTTCTGTAAACCTATTTTGTAACCTAGGTAATTGACAGAATCTCCACTTTGTATTTTTTCAGGAGTAATTTGCAATCCCCATTTAGGCATTTATTTTTTACTTCTTCAAACATTCTTTCTAAAGTATCTGTATTTGAGTATGATAACAAAATATCATTCATGTAATGGTAAATTATAGACTTAGGAAATTGCTTGTGTATTATTTCCAATGGCTGATTTATACAGTATTGCCATATGGTGGGACTACTGAGCATTCCTTGTGGGAGAATAATTGACTGGTATCTCCTAGTAGGCTGAGAATTATTGTAAGTAGGCACTGTGAAAGCATTTTTTTTCTTGATCCTTTTCTTGTAAAGGTATAGTGAAGAAACAATCCTTTAAATCATCCTTTTGCCAATGGAGAAGGCAGAAGAATTCCAGACTTTAGAGGGCTCATAGGTTGGATAACCTTGTTGACAGCTCTTAGATCTGTCACTATTCTTTATTTTCCAGATTTCTTTTTAACAATCATTCCATGGACTGGTTGATTCTTCAATATGGTGAACATCTAATTGCTCCTGTAGCAGCTGTTTGAAAGCCTACAGTTTGTCTTCCATTAGAGACCATTGTTTAACTCATATGGGTTTCTCAATTAATCATTTTAAAGGCAAGGCTGTTAGTACCTCTGAAGGTTTACTACTTGATATGTGTTCTTATATAGCCTGAATGGCTGGTGACCTTTCTTTATAATATTTTATAATATCCTTTTCAGAAACATGAGTTTGGGGGACTACAGGAACTGCAATAGGTCATAGACCCATAAATTCACTGCAATATTAGTTACATATGGTCTCAGCCTTCCTTCCTATCCATAGGGCCCTATGCATTCAACCCACCTCATGCTTTGTTTTACTTGAGATTGGGTTCCAATTTCTAGGAATTGAATATCTGCCTTTTGAAGAGGTAACTCTGGATGCTAAGATTCTAGAGTAATGATAGTCACATCCACACCTGTGTCTAGTAATCCTTCAATTACAATGTAATTTAAATGTACTTTTAGCTTTGGTCTTTGATTATTTATAGAATTCTGCCAAAATATACATTTCCTACTTCCTACTGGAGTTTTTGACTCATCCTCCAGGTCTATTCCATCATCCAGAATAGTACAATTTTTTTACAGAAGGCACTGGATTGTTTAATTTTCCTGGTAAGACATGTTCTCTGCAGTGACTGGGAATGACTGGGCCTTGTTTGACATCAGGACCTGTGAGAGGCTCCCCAAGGAGTTTCCTAATGATATGGGGTTGCTTTGTCTGTCTCTTGTCCACTTACACTTATTAGTTCAATGTCAGCCTTTGTGATGCCTCGTACATATTCCAGAATGCTGAGTCCTCCTATTCTTGCCATTCCTAGAGGAGACATTATTCTTAGAAATTCCTTGTCTACAGTCCCTTCTTAGATGTCCTATTCTTCCACAATGAAAACATTTGGCATTTGGGTGTCTTCTCAGACCATTGGAAATTGCTTCTACTACCCTAGCTTCAGTACTATAGTCAAATGTTTCAACATTCATTGTATGCAAGAACCATTCATCTATGGGTGCTGATCTAACCTTTACAGGCCCAAGGATCTTCTTACATTCTATGTTGGCATTTCCAAAAGCCAAGGATTCAACTAGTACATGTCTAACTTCAGGGTCTGTCACTCCTAATTGTACAGCCTTAGTTAATCTTTGTAAGAAGTCAGTAAAGAGTTCTCTCTGGCCATGTTTAACCCTAATATAGAACTCAGTCCTCTTTTCTGGTTCCTGAATCTTGTCCCAAGCATTTAAAGCTGCTGTGCTACATAGGTGAATGTAGCCCATAAGAAAACATTGCTTGTTTTATTTCTTTTAGATTGTTTATACATATTGGTTCCCATGCATGTTCATTGACTCTCTTCGGGTACTTTGTGCCAGATGGTCTTTCTGAGGAAATTACCAGATATGCAGTTGAAACTCTGTGTAAGTCATCCCAGAGTCTAGTGTGTACTGATGGGACTAAGTCCTGTCCTTGTACCTTCTGTCCCTACTCATCAATCTCAATAAATTTCTCAATCTTTTCAAATCTTTTTACTACTGCCTTTTTTAAAGTCTGAATCTCCTGCCCAGTGTTCTGTTCTAAGGTATAAAACTTTTCAGTAAAGATAATGTCTCATCCTTGGACATATCATAACTTCAACAGATTTTGATAGTTAGATTAACAGCACAAATTCTTTCAGATAATTTTGTCAAATTGATGGTATCCCTGTTTGCAGTATTGAACCATTTTTAATGAGATAATATTGAAAATAAAGCTAATCCCTAGAATCAAATAAAGAGAAGGAAAATAGTATAATCTTTCACAATACCTTCCATAATATAAGCAAAATAATTATTGAACTCCTGGATGCTGTCAGTCATTTTTTGTAGTTTTTCAGATCTTACCTGTCTTAAAGTGATTACAATGAATTGGACTAGGTATAATAATCATTATCGGCCAGCAGGTGTCATAGTTGCAGCCACATGGCTGAGAGATGCTACCAGCAGTGAACAGCATGTGTTGCTTACTTAGGTACTGAAAAACATGCTTTGTTTAACACATTAAGAGCAGTTATTAAGGTGGTCAAATGATTCTGAGAGTTGGGGCCCAGGGGAAGAAAAAGAAAAGTTTTCCATCTGTATACATTGCAGACTGTATATTCCTCAGGAATCACAGGCAGCAGTGTGTGGGCTGTAATGCACAGAGAAACAGATTGTGGGTCACAAACTGGGGAGCATTGAGCAACAGCCTGCTGCATCTGAGGGCCAACTAGAGTGGCAGACAGAAGAGTCAGTGCCCAATGCACCATGCATTGGTGGACTGATCCCCAAGTGTGGACTGGTCCCCACATTTAGGTGCCAGATGATAGTGGAAGTTACAAAATAATCCCACACTAGTTCAGAACTACGTATAATAAAGTGTTATTTATTTAGGGGAGACTTACAGATCACTGTCCTAGAGCACAGTCCTCTGCATGAATGGGGAACAGGAACAGAGTCTAGCAGCCAGAAGCAAGAGAGTGAGTGCAGGCTTTACAGCTGCATTTATAGTATAAGAGACCACGCCCAGTGAATTAGTATCTTAAAGACTATTGGCTAAATGAGCGGAAGGAGCTCCCACAGCAAACTTATACCAAATTATAGTTAGGGAGGAAAAATAAGTTCTGGTGATCTGTACAGTGCAGTTACTGCAGGTAATTACATTGTTTTACATATTTCATAATAACTAGAAAAAATGTATCTTATGGTTCTCCAGACACATGTAACCATTAAGATAGGTATAATTATGAAGGGATTAGAACTGTAATTGTTACCAGAGTCTAGGGTGAATAGTTCTACAGTAGCCATCTGCAGGAGAAGAGTGAGAGAAACTGGCAGATGCTTATTCCAAGAAGCTATAAGCATCAGAAGACAACAGGCCAATCATGCAGTCCCAATTCAAGGCTCAAATCCTAACCTCCCTGAAGTGTCACTAGAGTCTGTATCCAAAGGAGCAAGAACCTGAAGTCTGATGTCTGAGGCAGCAGCAAGAAAATAACCTGCTCCAGGAAGGATCCACAATGGGGCTAGGTGTCCTCTTCTGCACCTCTGCTCAGCCTTGGCCTATGTGATGATGATGCCTACAGTCCAGCCAGTCTTCTGGAGACACACCCAGCAGTGTGCTTTACTATTGGGTGCCCCTCAGTCCAGTCACACTGACAATCAAAATTAAACATCACAGAGAAGTCTGAATGTTGTAAGCAAAGAGACAAATGTTTGGGGTGATGCTTCTGCTAAACTCTCTGACTTGAAAAATCATACAATGTATACACATATTTCATTAATGTGCCAAATAAATTAAAGTTTAAAATATATAAATGAATGTTCACTGAGGTTTCTGTCCTGCCTAGTCCTGCAGCCTTTCAGTCCCAAAGAAACACAGAGAGGTCTACATTAATCACAAACTGATTGGCCAAGTAGCTCAGGCTTCTTATTAACTCTTATAACTTATATTAGCCCATAATTTTTGTCTGTGTTAGCCATGTGACTTGGTACCTTTTTGGTGAGGCAGTCACATCTTGCATGCTCTGCATCTGGGTCACGACTACAGACCCAAACTTCACTCTCCCCAGAATTCTCGTTGCTCTGCTCTACTTCCTGCCTGGTCACTCCACCTATACTTCCTGCCTGGCTATTGGCCAATCACCATCTATTTAAAATGCAAGTGACATGATACAGACCATTGTCCCACAGCAAGTGGATAAGTATTTAAAGTTGAATACAAGGGAAACAATTCCATAATAGGAAAATTCTAAAGATTCTTTGACTCTTTCTCCTTTCTCCCTTCCCTTCTCTTCTCTTCTCTCCTCTCCTCTTCTCTTCTTTTTTATTTTCGACAGGGTGTTAATTGGAAGTTAATGGATTTGTTCAGATCAATAGCTTTAAATATTAATATACTATCATTTCTGTAACTTAGATCATAAAACTCTAAGGTTTCTTTTTTAAAATTTGGTACAGTGCAAGAAAAAGGAAAGCTTGGTAGGAAATGCATTTGTAATTTGAAGGGCCTGAGGTCATGGCATAAACAAAAATTCACATTTCACACTATGATATATAATTTAGAGATAGATTACATCTTCACACAGGGTTAGGTATTGATGGAGAAAAAGGAAATGAATTGAACATATAGCCTCAATCCAGAAAGAAATCTTTTAAAATTTTGATGGATTTCCTAATGGTAAAATACATATATATTCAAATATATGGAATTATCTATGTGTGTACGCGATTGGACAAAAAGATGCTTGAAATGCCTTTGAAATCTTATCTTTTTTTTTTAAAGAAAATACATGCCTATTTGAAAGTGAGAACATCTTTTGATTTTAATGGGCAATTATTTGTTTCTAGTGAGAAAAATAAATTTTAAATTCCTCATTGGCTCTGTGTGTTTTCTCTGTCAATTAATTATGAATATTTTTACATATTTTAGCTGATGTACTTTACATATTTCAATTGGCATTTTGAGATATTTTCTAATGATTATAATGTATTTCCACTATTAACCCTATGCTTGCAGCCAGTAATCAGAAACATTTGCTATGTTCTAGGCTAAACTGCCACTTCCTTTAACCAAGTCCCAGTCTGTGAAATGCCTTTTCTTCCCTTTTCTCATCTCCCAGTTAGTTCGTGTCTGCTTCAATCCATTTTGCTAACTCCCTGCACCATTTTCTTCTTCACCTATGCAAGCTCCATCAGTTTCTTGGTTATCTGTTACACATGAGGACATCCACGCACAGGCATCTATAGAGCATCAGTATAGCTTGTCTGAATACGGGCTTGTAAAACATTATCCAAATTTTAGATTCTGAGACCCCCCCCAGCTTTATTATCAGGGTAATTATAACCAGTTAGATAAATGATTCTCAAAATGGGTCCCTAGATCATTTGTAAGGGGGGTAAATTAAGAAAGAATGATACACATGTCTTAACTACTTAAAAATGTCTTAGAAAAAATTGTTGGAGTTACAAAACTCGATGTGACTGTTATAGTTTGAATGTGCACCATTCCTCACAGGCTCATATGCTTGAGCACCTAGGACCCCAGCTGGTAGCATTGCTTGGGATGTCAGTGAGCCTTTAGATAGGGGAAGCATATACGGAGAAAGTGGGTTACTGAGGATATAGAGCAGCCTTGCTTCCAGCTAAGCTTATAACTTTATAGCTTACATGTTCTCTCTCTCTCTCTCTCTCTCTCTCTCTCTCTCTCTCTCTCTCTCTCTCTCTCTCTCTCTCTCTCTCTCTCTCTCTCTCTCTCTCTCTCTCTCTCTCTTCTCTCTCTCTTCTCTCTCTCTCTCCTCTCTCTCTCTCTCTCTCTCTCTCTCTCTCTCTCTCTCACACACACACACACACACACACACACACACACTCACAGTTCTAGCTGTTATGCCTTCCCTGTCTTACTACATAGAAATTCCTAAAACCTGAAACACTATAAGAAGACTATGAAAACCTTATTAGGAAAATATATTTTGGCCTGTCAGTCAAACATTGGTGTGTTACAAAACTGCATTGTACAACTGGGGCTCATGTTTGAATGTCAATTGATTTTTTTTCTATTTTGCAACAAAGACAAAGAAAACAAGGCCTCTGTGGAAACCTTGTGATTAAAAGTTTTTTTGAAAAGAATTATAAATAAATATTTTAGCCATATGACAATGTTAAAACAATTGTCTGCTTATTATTCTGTCTTGAATGGAACTCGCAAGTTACTTCATTTTCTTAAGGACATGCATTAATAAAATCATATTATGCTCAAAAATAAAAGTTTGTTTTTACTAGTCTACAATAGGAATTGGTTGTAGCAGTTTTGGCTAAATGACAGGAATATCATACTATTTCAATGAAATCACATATGAAAGTCTAGAAGAACACACTTAAAATATCCTTTTTAAAAAACACCATGCTAACATAAAATACTGAATTGGCAATAATGCACTCAAATGATTTCTTTATATTTTCCAAGTTATTCAAAAGGGAGTTGAATTTTAAAAACTTGTCTATGTGAAAAAATATGGGAGTGTTTATGAGTGTTTGTTACACTTTCATGAAATGTAGAAGTAAATGAATATACTAATTAGAAGACATTCTTTTGTTGTGGTCAAATATTTTCACTCTTTAAAATCTGAGAAAAGTCTAATCATCATATTACTTAAAATACTGTTTTATAAAACAGGAATATAACAGAATTGGAGATGTTTGAGTAAATATGGTTGGGAATATATGCACATCAACTGTGGCTGCAACACAAAGTAGGACAAACTTGCCAGTGGAGTCTCCATCACTCTGGTAGCAATCAGACTGAAACTAACCAAGCCAGTACTAAACAAACCAAACTAACTTTAACCTACTCCCATGGTGAAGACTGAGCAGTCACTACCCTGCTGCCAACACGCTCCCAGCTCTCTTCCTGCCTGATATACAATTACAGCTAGTGAGTCCTGCGACAGTTAAATGATTTTAGTGTCGTCTGGGGTATATTCTTCCAAGATTTGAGGGAGCGATTCAGTACTATTATTTCAACAATAAACATATTTTATAATAAAACACTGACAATCTTGATTTCCTACACCATGATGCAGCAACTGCTTACTTAGAAAATAAATGTCTAAGCACCACCTCAGTAGCACCATCATTTACTGCAGGAAAAGGAAGAGAAATTACAACAGGCTATTGTCACTAAGACTCTGTGATCAGTTTAACTGTCTCAGCAGATTAACCAGATACTGTGCACTTGCTACTATGATTCACAGCAAGTTTTACATCATGAATAACATGCACCTTATCCAAAAATGTTTAAATAAAGCTATGAAGCTTGACGTCCACAAAGCCACGTGACATCATGAAGGGTCAATCAGAAAAACCCACAACATGAGCTACATTGAAAAAAGAAAACCTTTTTTGGATTCTTCTCTATGTCCATGCTTTCAAACAAATAATTTGTAATTGTTTACAGAGGACTAAGGCGATAGCACTGAGAAAATAGTGCTGTGTGCTACCATGTTTTCTATGTGGTCCATTTGTGTTTCAGAACAGATTGCCACAGACTGGGTCATTTGCAATAGACAGAACTTTATCTGGAATATAACTTTGGAGAGTGAGGACTTCAAAAGCATGCTGCTGAAATCTGGTGAGGACTCCGAAGTCGCTACATCAAATGATGCAAAGCGGGAGGACAGGCAAGGGTGAGAGGAGGGCACAGTGGAGGCCACCTTTATAACAAACCTGCTCTCTCAATAACTAACTCATGGTACAGTAATTAATTCAAAGCCAGAGTCCTCCCAATATAATCACCTCTTGTGAAGCCCATGCCCAAACACTTGCACTGGAAGTTACATTGATAGCACACGAATTTGGGGAACAAATTCAACCAGTAACAAGAATTGACTCAAAGAACATATTACATTGGTATTAAATGAACTAAACATTTCCTATAATTTAAAGGTAGAAATAATTTTCTATATAAATCTTGAAAAAATATCCTTATAGTATACACATGATGGTGTATAATCAAATTTAAATGGTATTGTTATTAGTCCCATTTAGACTAAAGGCTATGTTCCCAGACCACAACAGATTCTTAAAATGGTGACTAGTATCTAACTTTATGTATTCTTTTGCTTATACATATACATCATGATGAAACTTATTTAATCAATCAGACAGAGTACAAGATTACCAGTAGCTAATAAGAAAATAAAATAATTACAATAATATAGTGTGATAAACTTATGAACATATGGATATATCTCAACTTCTTACTCTATGATACTCTCTCATTTTGCACTGATGAATTGGGGAAATGTGGTGACTGACAGATCCATGGTGACAAATATTAGGTCACTAGGTATTGTGCCTCCATGAGAATTGGGGACCACTGAGATCTCTACCATGTTGCTAACAGGCAGGTAGCATATGCTGAAATGGGTATAACAGACAGAAGAATGGTTCATGTCCCAGGTTGAGTAGAAGATATAATACATGATTTTTGTAGAGTATTTTTTAAATCATGTACTTTAAAACTTCTAGATTATTTATTTTTAGGATTGTTCATTTCATTTTTCATATTATAGTTGGCCACTGGTAATTGAAACCACATACACACACACATACACACACACAAAACAAGCCCACAAACAAGGAAAAATTACTGCTAATACAAAAGTGTAAGAAGGTGGAGATCAAATACTTAAAAAAACTTCTCCTAGCCGGGCGGTGGTGGTGCACGCCTTTAATCCCAGCACTCGGGAGGCAGAGGCAGGCGGATCTCTGAGTTCGAGGCCAGCCTGGTCTACAAGAGCTAGTTCCAGGACAGGCTCTAGGAACTACAGGGAAACCTTGTCTCGAAAAACCAAAAAAAAAAAAAAAAAAAAAAAAACCAAAAAAAAAAAAAACTTCTCCTGATAATGTTAATTAATTATTTTTCAATTCACATGTAAAAACATAAAGTACATAAAATACTCCCCCCTAGTGTTACTTTTAGATGAAATAACAAATTTTTCACTGATCTTTAAGACTCACAATATTCACAAAAGCAGTTTGCTCAGCTGCCCAGGTTATCGTCCTGGACTCCGGACTCCGCTGTGCATATGGAGGGGTGGAGCTAGAGGAAGATCGCTCACTGAAAAGAACTGAACAGAAAGTCCCGCCTACCTTCTCTTTCAGAGGCCTTTGGCTGAGAACCCCTCTCCATTGCCACAGTTCTGGAATTCACTATTGTGAACGCTCGTTAAACATGTCTTAACTTCTCATTGCATAGCCAGTAGGTCTTGATTCTGACCCAAAAGCAAAGCTCCATCTGCCGCCTTTGAACTGCATCCTGTCTCGGTGATTTCATGGTATTAGCAATAACTTTCCTGCTTGTAAACCAGCAGGTGTTTGTTGAGAAAACTTAATGTGGGATGCATTAAAAAATATAGGTTATAACATCCATATCCACAAAGTCAAAAAATAAATATTTGTTTTTCAAAATTGCAAAATATTTTACAGATTCTACTAAAAGCATATTCTAAAGAGTTATAAAAATTACATGTCTGAAAGAATATTTTAATGCTTATCGATTTATTATAAGAAAGCTTAAAATTTAGTTTAAATAGCGCATTTGCAGTTGCTGAAGAGAACTATGACAAAGTGATCAATTAAACAATTTTGAAGCATATGAAATATGCTATGCTAAATTATGGAAACCATAACAATATGAATCTGAGGGGAAAAGCAGATTAAACTTCCATTGCCATTCTTAAACTATTTGCTTGCTTGTTTGTTTGTTTGTTTATTTGTTTGTTTGAGATAGGGTTTCTCAATATAACCCTGGCTGTCCTTAAACTCACTCCATTGACCTGGCTGACCTCAAACTCAGAGTTCTACCTGTCTCTGCCTTCCAAGTGCAGTGATTTTAAGTATGAGCCACTACACCTGACTTGAAAGATTTCAAAATTATGTTACTAGTATAGGAGTTTTCCCAGCACACATGTCTGTACATCATGAGGTGTCTTTGGAATCCAGAAAAGTGTTGTAGGTGGAACAGGGGGCTGTGTCCTGCCGCCTGACTGGCTTACACCCAGGCTGGCAGGCTGTTGGTTGTCCGAGCCACCCAGCTAGTTTATGCCCAAAATAATCATGCTGAGATCTGTATTAATTAAATTGCTGCCTGGCCCATTAGCTCTAGCCTCTTATTGACTAACTCTCACATCTTGATTCAACCCATTTCTAATAATCTGTATGTCACCATGAGGCTGTGGTTTGCCAGGAAAGATTCAGCATGTCTGACCTGGCAGCTGCATGGAAGGTGGCTCTCTGCCTGCCTTCTTCCTCCCAGAATTCTGTTCTGTCTACTCCACCCACCTAAGTGCTGCCCTATCAAAAGGCGAAGGCAGCTTCTTTATTCAACCAATGAAATCAACACAAATGCAGAAGGACCTCCTACACCAGAAAAGGATATCAGATCCTATGGAACTGGAGTCACAGGCTGTTATGAGTTATCATGTGGGTGCTGAGAATTGAACCAGACCTTCTGGAAGGACAGCTGGTGATCTTAATTACTGAGCCATCTCTCCAACTACTTTTTAATTTTTTTAATAAATGATAAAAGATATCTAAGTATTTTGGTGTTTCTTTTTCTCTGAATTTATCACAATAGTAACAGTAATTATAGTGGAAAGTATCAATATTTGCAAAATGCTAGAAATGGTGAAATTTTATGCAATTTAAAATTTATGTTAAAAATGTAGGTTGCTAAGTTAGACTATGTGAGATGCAGCACAGGATTTGTAAAGCCATTTTCACAAGATTGGAAAAGTACTGACATGCACAAGCACACACACCCACAGTGAGAGTCAGGAATGCACATTCTGCCAGGGGGACAACCATGTAGTTCAAGACAGGGACTGAAATGCTACTGTGCCTTCATCTTGCTGAAAACAGTAGACACTGTGTTTAGCTATGTGGTTACATGACTAAAATCTATCTTAGCTTTTTAAATTTTGTACATGGCTGAACTAAAACATTTGGATACACAATCTCTGCCAATTGTTTGTCAAAATCAGGGTATTGATCAGAAAAGAATGGGAGGATATAGGACAACTAGGGGAAATGAGAATTCTTAAACACAGTTTTGAGCCTCCTCTGCCTATTGACACTGAACTGCCCCCTTCTCACTATTTCTGCATTATAACTAAAGTTAGGGTTCAACATGACCCTGGAGATCACCACAAATACAAGGAGAACTTATCCCCTGAATCTGAAGGTTGGATTAGGCTACATAAAAAACACATATTTGTCAAAAGTCACTACCTGTGTGATTGAGTTCTGTGCATTGAATTATAGATAGCTTTCACTTTTAACAGATATTTAATACTGTTCACTGATAATGCATGCTAAATTATTTAGAGTAAAGTATGCCAGATCTGCAATGCACTTTGAAATTCATTTTTAAAATAGATTAAAGAGAGAAAAGGCTTGGAAAGTAAATGTGCAATAAAACACAATAAATATTAATGGTAAATCTAAGTAATCAGTGTATACACATTAGCCATAAAATTATTTCATAGTTCCTTTATAAGTGAAGTGCTCTATAATGAACTTCTAAAATTTTAATGACTGCTAATTTTATAGATAAGAATAAGAAGTATTTATCTTTTCCAGAGGTGCTTATATAAAGAGGAAGAAAATCAATTTCAGATATAAAGTTGAAGGTAATTTTAATCTACACAATTAAGAATACGAGGCTCAAATTCCTGGAAGGCAAAACGGAAGATCAAAATCTGCCACTGAATGAGCAATGGCAAAAGTTGAGTGGAAACACAAAATGCAATATTCTTACCAAAAAAGACACAAAGAAGACAGAAATGAGGCAAGGAGAGAATTTCTCTCTGAGAATCTGGACAGCTACTGACATCTAACTGACTCTCTGTGAAAAGCAACTCTGTTAAGTCCAGATCATAGAGTCCCCCAAAGACCACCAAGGAGTTCACATCCATATGCAAAAACAAAGAACCTTTATTCAAGCTCGACCTTGGGCCCTCCCTGTGCCCAACCAGTGGAACAAGGTCAGAGAGCTGAGCTTAGTTGGGGTGGGATTTTTTTTTTATCCTAGCTGACGTTTGGGTGGGGGATTTATAAGGTTCAGGACCACTGATTAATTGCCATTTGTCTAGGGTGTCCAAAGAGATGGGTGTGTGATGGCCTAAGGAATGCCTGGTGATCCTATCTATGGTTAGAACCTTACTGTTTCCTTTGGAATTCTAGGTATTTTCCCCTTGGATGCTGATTGGTCTGTTCCT
Source organism: Arvicola amphibius (assembly GCF_903992535.2). Lineage (NCBI taxonomy): Eukaryota > Metazoa > Chordata > Mammalia > Rodentia > Cricetidae > Arvicola > Arvicola amphibius. The sequence goes on along the minus strand of NC_052049.1, from coordinate 92,108,393 downwards.
GGGTGGTGCCTGGGCAGTCTCAGTTTATGATCTTTCCTGGAGTCAGGCATTGCCTCAGGGTAAACCAAAACTCAGACCTACTTCATGGCTCTTTTGAGCCTATCAAGGCAGCAGGGTAGCCAAGCTATCCCAAGCCTTACAATGTGATAGGTCAGGAAGTACAGGGTGGTCAGTGGTGGCCTCCAGCAAAGTCCTCCCACAGGTCGGTCGAGGTCCTGCTAGAGGTAGGACAGACCCAGAGAAAGACACATAAGTGTAGCTCTGACACATGACACTGAGACCCAGTAATCACCAGAGAAAATGGCCTCACCACCACTGTACAAAGAGCTACACAGGATAGGATAGCATAGCATAGAGCATGCTGTGAGATGCAGCAGTACCTCACTGGTGCACAGAGGTAACACATGTGGGTGATCCCTCACACCACTCAGAGCCTGAGGCACAGAGTCCAGCATGATAGTATTCCATCCTCCAAACACCAGAGACTTGTAGGTGGCTAGAAGGACATAGAGCAAGGAGTGCTGAGAGGAAAGTGACTTCAGACACAGGCGTTCCTCTGATTTGGAAGAACATGCTGACCTGACTTTGAACTGCTAGCACTAGCAGTTCAAATCTAAACAGAAGTCCATCCAAAGTGAGGGAAAAACCACATCCCAGCAAGGAAAAATAGTTACTGAGGTTACAATACCTTTGATTTCATGTGACTGTTGAGTTTATTTTCTTTAATTTTGTACTTCAATTGAAAAAATTTTTTTCTGTACAATATATTCAGATTACTATTTCTTCCCTCAAGTCCTTTCCAGACCCTCCCCACTCTTCCACCCAGCCAAGTCCATGCTCTTTCTTTCTATCTCTCATTAGAATACATACAGGCATGTAAAATAATAATAATAATAATAATAATAATAATAATAATAATAATGAAAACAGAATAGGACAAAATATACAAACAGAAATAAAAAGCACAAAAAACATATACAGATGCTAAGAAACACACATTCCCATAGGCAGAAAAATCCATAAAAATAAATTCGGAACCCGAAACCTTAATTTTCTGACTGATATATATATATATATATATGATATATATATATATATATAAGTTGTGTTTACCTATAACAAAGTTGATCTTGCAGAAAGACTTCAATCACAGCTGGGAATTAAAGCTGCAAATATAATCATGCTATGTGGTATGCAATTAATAAACTGTCAAATAGTTTGAATGCTTCTCACTAAATGGAAGCAATGAAAGCCAGTATGCTCTTGCATGATAGGGACATCAGTATATTTGCTTCAGGTTACATCTCCTCTGCAGATATGTATATAATATATTCATGAGAGATTTTACCATTCCACCAACTTACAGTGAATAAATACATTGATCTCTTTTCGGAATAAAAATATCATTGGGGATGATACTATTAGGAGAGTCTATTAGGAGAGTCAGCAATAATTCTGTTGAATGAGTAAATGGCAAATTGGGCTTTTCATGCCATTAAATGCCAAGAAAGGATTGGAGTGTTAACTGCAATAATTGATCATAATTATCAAGAAAATAGAGAGGTGATTTTGATTATTATGGATGTAGCATAATATAGGAAAACTCAGGTGATATCCTCACATTACCCATTCTAATGGAGAAACCACTGCGGTGTCATAGATACAGAAAGAACTACTTGGTGCTTACATCTCTATAGAAGAAAGGTTTGGGCATTTCCCTGGTTAAAGAGAACCAGTCAGCTTATGTAGGAGGTAAAAGCCATAGAAGAATGGAATTATACAAATTCAGGCAGTCAATGTAATGGTCTATCCTGTCCCTTTAAGAGACAAGCCCTGCCCACCACCCCCATCCCACCCACCCCCACCCCACCACCCCATCTCACACACACACACACACACACACACACACACACACACACACCACCCTGGTTCCAGCCTGAGCTCCTTCCTTCCTTTCTGTCTCTCTCCCTTCTCCCCACTTCTTCCCTTCCCCCGTTTTCTCTCTCTCTCTCTCTCTCTCTCTCTCTCTCTCTCTCTCTCTCTCTCTCTCTCTCTCTTTCTGTTTATCTTCCTCTTTCTCTCTCTGCTCTTCTCCCTTCTCCCCTTCCCCCTTTCCCTTTCCCCTCTATAACCCACTAAATAAATATTCATCATCTCTGCATGGCATGCTGATAGGTCTCTGTCTCTCACCTGCCTTGTGGCTCCCTGCCTGGGACCAGCTGCCTTCATGGCCTGCTATGATCTCTGGCTAGCTGCCCACTGCTGCCACTTGGAGACCTGCAGCATTTTACCATAACAATCAATGCCTCAAGACCATTCATTTAAAGCTACAGTTTATCTGAAATACTTCCCTTACAATCTCAAATATATATACACATGTAAGTATTATACATATATGCATATATTTAAGTATATAAATATGTATTTACTTATATATTCTAGTTTGAATTCTATTTGGTTCCTCCCTGAGTTCTAATGACAAACATTATCATTTGGTTTATGCTTGTCTACTATCATAAGACCGCGAGAACAGACATGTGAACACAGCCCAGAGAGCACAAACATGGCAGTGAGATTCACCCATGGGGGACTTCTCCTTTGGGAGCCATGTGCTGTGCATTGTTGTCATAGGAAGATAACAATGCATAAAGGGCTGGGTCAGTAAAGGGCACTGAACTTCCTTCAGAAGTTCAGGTCACTTTTCAAGGGGGTAGAGGAGGTCACTGGGTGGTAGAGCTCTTTATTGCCTTGTATCCACGAGACCTTGCTTACATTGCTAGCACGAGAGAGAAAAGCATTTCACCTCTTGATACACAGCAAAGTAATGAGGCCAGTTGTTCCCTTTCCGTATCTCCTCCTCAGTGGGAGAGAAGATTCATCTGAAGAAGATACCACATGGAAAGAGACCAGAATGTTTGAGTGATCACAGTAGTGGTAGTTTTGAAAATTGAGTTTTCTGTGTCTGGGACAACAGCACAGACTGAGAGCATCCTGACACCACCCTTTCTTCTGATGTCATCTAAGCCCATTTCCTACAACTTTTAGCTTCTCTTGTCTCCTGTCAACCTTCTAACAAGACTCCAGATTTTGAGAAATTTAATATCATTGCAAAACATTCATTTTCTAAATTGATCCATCATTAGTGCTCCAAACTTAAAGCAAGAGATCATTACTTTAAAACAGGTGCATCTAATATATTCTTCTCAAATGAATTATTCCACAATTGTGGAAGTATGTAAGGAAGCAGGATATTAGCTTTTCTAACTCATTTAACAGAAGAATGTCTCATCTTTATCCAGATATTTATAAGTTCAAGGGGTGAGAAACTGAATTTGTAATTTTATGTGTATTTACTTACTCGTGAATTAAGTATTTTCATAAATATATTAACCCAATGTATTTGTTGTTCTATAATATATTTATTCATAACTACCTAAGATTGAATATCTATCAATATATCTTCAAATATCCATGATGCTCCAATGCTGTGGGATGTCTTTTTGTATATTGTGAATATGCTTTATTACCATTAATTAATAAAAAAGCTGATTTGGGCAACAGGCAGGCAGAATGGAGCCAAGCAGGAATCCAAGCAGAGACACAGGTGAAGAAGAGCAGGTCAAGAGAGATGTCAGCGAGCAGCCAAAGAAAAAAAGATACACTAGAGAACAGTTAATGCCACGAAGCCACTTGACAAAACACAGATTATTAGAAATAGCTTAATTTAAATGTAAGAACTAGCCAATAATAAGCCTGAGCCATCGGCCAAGCACTTATAATTAATAATAAGCCTCTGAATTTTTATTTTATAAGTGGCTGTGGGGACTGGTGGGTGGGAGAGAAACCAGTCCAGTAGGACCCGGTAAGACAGAAAAAGGCTTTCAGCTATAATCCAAATTCCACCTTGAGCTTACAGATTTGTTACAGCCAGAACACAGGTGTACTAAATACACTGCAAAAAAAATCCTTTCATACTATATTGTATAGCATACATGAAAACAAATTCTGTGTTCGAACTTGAGTTCCATCCCTAAGGTATCTCACATACATGCAAATGTTACAAAATCTGGAATACAAAGTATTTCTGGACCTAAGTGTTTCAGAGAAGGCAAACTCATTTTGCCAGGCTTAGGCTAAATTTTTATGTTTTCCTACCAACCTTTGTTGCAGTCAAGCATACACACATAATTAGTTATAGCCTATGAAATGTGAGTAGGCATGACATAAATTACCTTCAAGCATGACACTTCTGCCTGTTTGACAGGTTCTCAAAGGTAGCCCTGTGAAGTTTGAAGTAACAAGAACAAAACCCAGTTGTTGGTTGCCGGGTGCAAATTACAATTGCTTGTTTTGAACCCCATGTGAATAAGAAGTAGACTCCTTCCATCATTTTGCACCGAGCAGTTTTGTGTTGTGCAATTTGTTTATTTCCACAGCTGGATTTATTATCCTCACTAGGAAATCTCTTCAGTAGAGGGCAAAGCTAATAGATTATGAGCATATGGGTAACAGTTCCACAAAGAGGACTGACGTCTTCCCTCAGGATCTCTGCGTAAGCAAGAGACGAGATATAGGTGGATTTTAATTTTCACCTTCATATTTCCCATATTGAAAAACATATGTTATACACACACATAGACATATATAGAGAGAAGAGAAAGAGGAGAGAGAGAGAGAGAGAGAGAGAGAGAGAGAGAGAGAGAGAGAGAGAGAGAGAGAGAGCGAGCACTGACCTCAGAAATTGGTAGTGTTTGCCTCAGACATCAGCCATGTCCACTCTGTGTTGACACTCAGGGAGGCAGACATACAGAAAGCAATCACTGGACAGTGAATCAGGAATCAGGACAGTCTCAGAGTCCACAGTCATCACCATGTTCCCTCCTGGAAATGTCTCTGAATGCAGGGCACACATGTTTCTCTAGCACAGTGCTTCTCAACCTTCCCAGTGTGGTGACCCTTAATACAGTTCCTCATGTTGTGGTGACCCTCAACCATAAAATTATTTTCATTGCTACTTCATAACTGTAATTTTGTTACTGTTATGAGTCATAATGCAAATATTTTTGGAGATAGAGGTTTGCCAAGGGGCAGTGACCCACAGACTGAGAACCGCTGTTCTAGCAGACAATACAATCTAGTCTTCTCCAACACAGTGAAAATTAGGAGGCATTTTTATCTCCCCATAACTCAAGGCCCCTCTACCTCAACTGGAAAGGCACTTGTATGCTCTGGAGACCGGAGGTCCTCTTCCCAATTAGGTTCATATTTGTAAGGAAAGAAGAAGCACAGAATAAAGTCCCATTGAGACCAAGACATTGTGTGAGCCCTTGCTAGGGTACAATACTTGCAAGTGAATTGGGTCTTGCCTGTCTCCAGGAACTGTTTGATCCATTGAACCAGAATGTCCCACAGAGATCTAGGGATTCAAGCCTGAGGAAGAAAACACACTCTTTGCTGCCCCTGCTTCTGCTTTAATGAGATGCTGATCAGCAGCAATCCTATTGTGCCCTTGTGGGCAATAGTTATTCCCTTCTGCCAGGTGGGCCCCAGGAATTGAACACAGTTTTCCAGGTCTAGTGGCAGTTGACACTAGCTGCTGAGCTACCTCACCAGCCCAAATTTACTTTTTTCTGTATTCATATCCAATCTTTGCATGTTTAGAGCTTAGCTCCTTGCCCAGAGGAAATCAAGACTCAGATATTGTAGATGCTTTCCTGGGCACTCAAATAATTTATAGTAAGTTATCAGAGGCATGATTAGTTATATCAGATGTTTCTGTATGAGAAAGGGACATATTTAAGACAGTAACCAATAACACAGAAGTCAGAAATGTGGAACATGGACTGTACCTCATCATTTCCCTAGGGCTCAGAAAGTGTCATTCAGCATAAATGTACAGAGCAACCATTACAACAGACAATAGAAAAGGGTCAAAGCAGGGGATTTGAAGCTGTTCCTAAGAGTGGGGAAATTTCATCACCTTGAAAGTGGTTTAGAGGTGACTCTGGGAAAATGAAGGCAGTGGCTGACATACTGTTTGAAGTTTTTAAGACCTTTACAAACTCTAAGAAACACATGAGACTAAGATCTAAATGTGGACAAGTCCCTCAGCAAAGAATGGTGGGAGATAAAGAAGACTACTGGGGTACGATATGGCTGAACAGAGCCAAGTTTCACTTCTAAGAGTTGTAAACTTTCAGTGGTAGAGAATATTTGAGAAACTTCGTTCTTCAAGACATCCATTCTGATGAATGGCTTCTCGAGTCCCAGAGACTCACTTTCCTCTAATACATTCATGGTGTGGGAAAATTCTGTATTCTGTCAATTATGTTTTAAATTAACGCTGATTGGCCAGTAGCCAGGCAGGAGGTATAGGTGGGACAACCACACAAGAAGTAGAGGCTGGGAAAGGAGTATTCTGGGAAGAAGGAAGCTCTTCCTGCAGTCCTGTCCAGACACCGAAGAAGCAAGATGAGACCTGCCCCACTGAAAAAGGTACTGAGTCATGTGGCTAACATATACTAGAATAATGGACTGTTATACATTACAAGAGTTAATAAGAAACCTGAACTAATGGGCCAATCAGTTTTATAACTTATGTAGACCTTCTGTGTGATTCTTTGGGACCTAATGACTGTGGGAACCGAGCAGGACAGAAACCCCAACAAGCAGGCCCATCATGTTACACATTCACCTACTAAGGTAAACATCCTGGACATCCCGAGGTCTTGGTTTGGAAGGAACCCTGTGTATTCATCACAGCCTGCACTTAGTGGATATCAGAGAAGACCAGAAACTTATAAATAAATAGACTAGGACAGATTAGCTCTATTTTTTTTTTTTTTTTTTTTTTTTTTTTTTTTTTGGTTTTTTGAGACAGGGTTTCTCTGTAGCTTTGGAGCCTGTCCTGGAACTAGCTCTTGTAGACCAGGCTGGCCTCGAACTCACAGAGATCCGCCTGCCTCTGCCTCCCGAGTGCTGGGATTAAAGGCGTGCGCCACCGCCACCCGGCAGCTCTATTGAACCCCAAAGGAGCCACCTCCTATGGGTTGAGAACCACTGCCTTAGAGACCGTTGCATCTGAGAACCAATATTCTGAGCTTCTATCTGAGCCACTTCTGCACGTCTGTCAAGCCTCCTGTTTGTATTTTTGTTTGCTCCCCTAATTCAGAGTTTGGAGTCTACAGGATCAGAAAACATAAATGATAAATGCATAACTGCGTTCTCATTAAAATGAATTCATTTAACATAGTAAGGGAAGAGAAATGATTTTGAGAAAGAGACAGCATCACTTATCCCCAGAGAAATGAAGTAGGATGAAAACTAAAAAGCCAATTGTCTCTGCCTCTCCACTGTGGCCTGATCTGTCAGTTATGTGAACAAGAGGCACAGGATTCCTAATTGAGTTAACAGTGACACTCTGAATACAAACCTAGATTTGACATGTTTTCTTTTGAAAGGACCTGGCAAGATCAGTCAGTTCATGTGCTATAAGGGTCACAAGTGCAAATTAACTTAGACACGGGTCACAGAAAGTAAATGTGTGGAAGGCCAGATATAGCAATACCAGGGCTTATGAGGAGTATGATCTATGCCTAGTTTAAAGATTGCAAATTTAATTGATTATGTCCTGTTCTCTTGGTTCAATGCAAGAGTGGGTCATTTTCTGCCCAATGCTGGTGGTCTGTGATCTCTGTAACCTGCACTCAGTCCAGGTGACCAGAGTTTCTCAGATCCTGTTGGGCTTCCCGCTCGTATTTCAGGAGCAAAATATGTTTTGCTGAAAAGAACATTTAAATGATATTACATAATTTGCTACACACAGAACAAAGGAAAATGTGTGAGTCTATTGGAAAGAGTGGCACTCTCAGTGGAATTCTCCTACCCCATGGCCTCAGCCTAAGCTAGCCACTCTTCATGCCTGATGAGCCCAAAGATTGGAGCCCTACTGCCCTCACATCCCTGTGCAGCAATTAGCTCATCACACCAGACTGTGAAGTTGGGTGTCAGCCAGTGGGATGTGACACCCTCATGATCTGTGTCAGGGAAAGAAATCATGCACCATTTTGGCAAAAGTGTCTCTTAGCCTTGTGTGAGTTCTCGTGTACCCCTTTTTTGCATGAGGAGAAGTAGCCTGGTAGAATTATTTTCATTTTGTGTGTGTGTGTGTGTGTGTGTGTGTGTGTGTGTGTTGGCACACCTCTGAGATTGTTCATGTCCACCAATGTTAAACTTGCACTCTGCTCCGACGTGTGTCCTGGCCTGACATTCTTGCCTTAGGCTCCTAAGCAGATAGGAGGACAGTGCTGTGCTGCCGGACCACCTTACTGTGCTTCTGGTGTCCTTTCTAGTTATGCATAAGAACTATATAGAATGTGGATTCTCATAATTCTGTTTATCCAGCAAAATGAACACTTTCAATGGAGTTCATTTTTTTCCCCTTGAGTGTTACATAAAATAACATCACATCTTACTGTTAGTGTGTTTTCAAATTTGGTTAGAATAGAGTATTCCATTTCACCTCATTTGCCTCCATACCAGTATCATCTATCTCATTGTTTTAAGAATCAACCTGCTTTTCTGCCTCTGTTCATTCCATTTACTGAAGTTCTGGTATCACCCGTCTAACCTCCGCCTGCTGAAATCCTATTTAATCATTTTTCAAAAACTCAACTTATTCCATGAAGTCTTCCCATATCACCCATTTACTGAGATCGCCAGTCTCCACAGTTATACAGTGTTTGAAAACAGCGTTGTTTTGAATTACAATGGCCTTTATAGGCTGGTGAGGTTGAATGCTTAGTCCCCTGTTAGTAGAACTGTTTGGGAAGGATTTAGACTGTTGGACGTAGTATTTCACTTGCTAGAAGTGGGACTTGAGGTTTCAAAATCCCATGTCAGTCTCTCCCTCCCTCCCTCCCTCCCTCTGTCTCTCTCTCTGTTTCTGTCTCTGTCTCTCTCTGTCTCCCTCCCTCCCTCTCTCTCTCTCTCTCTCTCTCTCTCTCTCTCTCTCTCTCTCTCTCTCTCTCTCTCTCTCTCTCTCTCTCTGTGCCTGTAACTTCCTGGTCAGACTTAAGCTCTCAGATACTGCTCCATCACCATGCCTGTCAGCTGTTGTCATGCTCCCAACTATCATAGTCATGGACGCATCCTCTGAGACTGCAAGCCAACCTCAGTTCAAACCTCCAATTGAATGCTTGCTTCTATAAGTTGCTTTGACCATGTTGTCTCTTCACAACATAAAAGAACAAAAACAAAACTAAAAACAATAGCAACAACAGCAACAACAAAAACAGTAACTAAGAAAAACACCTATTGTATGGAAGCATTGGACTTAGAATTCTCTCTCACACACTGTGCCTGAGCACAAATGATAGGCATATGGAAGATTTAGGATGCTGTTGCTGCTGCTGAAGCTGCCCTCACAGTAGCCCCTGAGGTAGGAAAAATCCTCATTCTGCAGATAAGCTGAACCAAAATTTATAGGGAATAGCTGGCTTTTATCCTTTCTTGCAGTTAATAGGTTATGAACATGATCTTCTGACTGAAGTACCCCTTTAATGGCTAGCACAAGCTTTCTTTCCTCCGCAGCCTCCCTCCCCACAAGTGTACCCTCCCTACAAGTGTGCCTTCACCACACATGTGCCCTCCCCTCAGGTGTGCCCTCCCCTCATGTGTGCCCTCCCCACACGTGTGCCCCCCCCCCCACGTGTGCCTGACCACACTGCGCTGACCTAAAATAAATTGGAAATGTATAAAAGCATTCCAAGCTGAATTTCCTTGAAAATTGAGTCCCGGAATTTATGACAAAAACAACCTACAGTATTTCACATTTTACTTTTTCATTATCAAGCTGATATTCTGTGTTAAATCCCATTTGTTTAAGAAAAACTACAATTACTGTTCATTGTATGAAACAAACTACAGAAGCTGAGCTCAGAAATGCCATGATTATTTTCCTTGTTCCTTCTGTTATTTTCTTGAATAATAATGGAGAACAGCTAAAGATTCAACCATGGCAACCAGTTCATATGCAAAGTTATTAAAATGTGAGAAGAAAATATCTCACTGACCTTGGAGGGGAAAGTCGTGATTAAAATCACATACAGGATTTTTTTAAAAAAGGGCAGAAAGACTTTCCTCTTCCCAAATATAAAGAAGAAAAGCTCAGATACTGTTAAAAATGAACAACCTGAATTATAGTGTCGGTGCTTCTTAACTTTGTGACTTTGGGAAACTTATTGAACCTTGTTGGACATCAATAATAACTTCATTTATAAAGACAGAATCAGTACCAACTATGTCAAAGTATTATTTTAGGACCAACTGATAAAGGTACATAAATTCAAGAGTATTATCAGCATAGCAGATAATCCATCATTTGGCCATCTCCAGGAAGAGGGCTATGGTATAATTTGACTGATACTTAAAACAAACAAACCAAAAGAACCTTCAATTGCCACACAGAGATTACATAAAAAGGATAAAGAGTTAGACTGTGGGTTTCCAGATATGACATTATGCCAGCCTGTGCCTAAATTTCGTGTGTTTACATTTGAAACAACTTTAGAAGATGCAGTCCCCGTACACCGGACTGGGACTGCCTGTGAGAGGATGTGAAGAAGTAAGGACTGAGAATCAGCTCCAGGTCTGCAGACTGAGCAGCTGTGTGTGTCTGCATCCTTTCTGAGTCAGGGAAGCCCGGGCGGGAAAAGTGAAACCATTGAACTAGACCACTTCGTGGGTGGAAACAAAGTTTTATTCAGGCTAAAACTACCAAGGTCATCTACTTGGGAGAGAGAAGGCCAAAATGGAGGAAAATCAAGCAGATTCTATGCCAGCAGGGTCAGTCTTGGAGCTGATATAGGCTGTTTGGATTGTCTGGGAACTAGTTGCCCTTGCTGGAGGTACTTGACCTTTGGTCAGATTAAAGGAGGCTTTTTGGGGGTGGGCTTCAAGGTTTCAAAAACCACCCCCCTCTCTTCCTGCAGCTTCCTGGTCATATGTAAGCTGTCAGCTCCAGCACCATGCCTATCAGCTGCTGCCGTGCTCCCAGCTATGATGACTATATGGTTGCACACTCAGAAACTGCAAGCCAACCTCCAATTGAATGCTTGCTTCTATAAGTTGCCTTGGCCATGTTTTCTCTTCACAGCACACACACATACATACACACACACACACACACACACACACACACACACATAGCATGAAAAACCAAAACAGAATTAATAAACTGCAACCCATTTTCAGGTCCCTGTTTATCCACTGACAATCCTTCTGTTTACCTGACCAAACTCCTATTGAGGACACTGTCACCAACCCCGCCATTTGTATGGGTGGGGCAACTTTGGAACTAACATTAATGTGAAGGTGGACCCTTTGGGTAGTTTGAGATAAACAATAATTACGATTGGGTTGGTCTTCTGATCCCTGGAGATGAGCCCCTGTAGATGTGTGTGTTGTAGAAAGGTTCTGGGTCCTGATAGCCTGGCTGGACACATGCCGAATGCATAATCAGAACCACAGGAAATCCTACTCCACACTCACACAAAATTAATAGTATAATTTTCAAAACCGAAGTTCCCATTTTCCTTTAATTTTGAGGGTTTTCTTATCTATGTCCACACCCAAAATGCTGAGCCAAGTAAAGGATATTGTCTTTCCTGCTCCCATCACATGGGTAACAAGCAACACCCAGAAGACCTTATTAACTGTTCCCTCCCAGAAACCTTACCTGTTTCCTCTACCGTGCAGGCTTCTTTAACAGTAAGAGCTGAGCCAAGCGTTTTGACTAAATCTCAAAGTCTCCCTCTCAATTTTCCCTGAAGGAGTAACAATTGTGATCCACAACTTGGGTCTTCATGGCAGTCTGGCTCCTTCTTCTTGGAGATGGTGACTCCAGGGTGTGAAGTTTCATCACCACCTTTGTTGTGCCAGGAACACTTCCCAGGGTCTTCTCACCCTTTGGAATCATGTTCTCTACAAAACCCACATTGTTCTGTTCAACAAACCTGTTCCAGACTGATTCAGGAACATACCTTCATCATGACCTTGTAGAAGGAAACCATAACCACAATCACAACTCCTCTGTGCCTTTTAGATTATAGTATCACCACCACAACCTGGACCTGAGGGTCCGACACTTCGCCTATCAGGAACTGTCCATGCAGTTGGTACAAATGGCCATAAACAGAAGTGGAATAGGATCACCTCCAACAAGATTTCCCTCAAATTCTGCATTTAAAATTTATCAGAAAAGTAAGTATTTGCTGCTCGCCAACTATTCTAATTTATTGAAGTTTTATGATTCTACCAAAATTGTATTTGATCTTATTGGGCACAAAAGCTGAACAAGCAGAAATAGTCTCAGATCTACTGTGAAAGAAGATATTGCTGCCAACTCTTACTTACAAAGATTTCCCTTTGTGAGGGCACCTGACTTATCCTGGGAGGGGGACTTCCATTAAGGAGGTAAGATGCCAAAGTAGAACAGGACATAGATTTGGGTATTGTTTCCATTCTGAGCCTAGACAGCGGTCTAAATTTGAATAGAACATCTCACATCTGTAAACCTCAAAGTCCTCAAACTCAAAGATGAGCACTTGTTCTCAGACTCTGAATTTTGTCATTCAGGGCCAGACAATTCTTCATTCTGGAGACTGTCCATATATCACAGGGTGATGACAGCAGCTTCAGTATGAGATGCCCTTAATACTCTCACTTTCAGACTTTGAAAAGTAAGACTAGTTCCAGACATTCTGATCCAGATGACTCGGAAAAAAATTTAGAAATTAACCTTTATAAACCAGACTATTCGCAACTTCTACTGGTGTCTACTATACACTTTTGTTTTTCTGTTTTAAACATACAGGTGACCACTGTTATATCAGGACTGATCAAGGAGATGTGAAAATAAAAGAGGAGAACAACCTCCAGGGAAGCAGATGTCCTTCATTCAGAACAGTGAAGGGAGGTGGTTTCCCTGAGGAGTGCAGGCTGTGTCCAGGCACAGGGGGCTGGAGACTATATAGAGAAGAAAAGGGAACTTTTGGGGTGCTGGATTCCATCTGCAGATCTGTCTGTCCATTACCCCCCCCCCCCAAAAAAAACTGTCTCAAAGTCGTGAACATTGACAGAGGTTGGTATATGCATCTTACCAGGAGCTTCCCGGAAACAAGCACAGGCAGGAGCTGGCATGAGTGTCCCAACTCTCCAGTCCGGAACTTATCAGTTCACCTGATGTTATGTTTATTCTGGGACGTTAACTTGACTACATCTGGAATTAACTAAATTCCGAGAACCTGGGCACATGCTGAGTGATTTTTCTTGATTGGATAATTTGAGGTGGGAAGACTTATTTTAAAACTGTGACCACACCTCCTGGTGACAGTCTATTTAAAGAGCGTGGAAGAAGGAAGGCTTTGCTTTTTGCCTGCCATTGTTGAACCGCAGCAAGCAAATCACTCTAATAAATTATTATATATGTCAATATTCATTCTATCAGTTCTGTTCCTCTAGAGAACCCTAATACACACGAAGCTTGGGAATTTTTTAGACTTTCAGCTGCTATATGAGCTTTCAAGTGGATGAATACCTATTAAATTCATGTATAACATAAAAGTGTACATACCTGTTGTTTTCTGAAGATAGATAGCAATCATCAACAACCAAAATGGGCTATGTAGCATCTTCTAGATTTAAATAGTCCAGAGAATGTCCTAAGACAACATTGAATCAATCACCAGCTATTACATAAATTTGTAGCTGAATTCATCCATCAAAAGAAAATGGCATATACATTGTTTTCCACAAGATTGACCAGGATTTGAGCTGTAATATGTATGAGAAATGGTTTAAAACTTTAAGAAAAAGAATAGTATGATGTATTGGACAAGAAATAACTAAATAAAATAGACAAAATAACAAAGTAAATTTTAAGCAATCTTCAAATCAAAAGCTATTCATCTGAATAAATAGCACTTCTTTTTAATACAAAAGTATAATTTTGAATGAAACTGTAAAATAATATGAAAATAAAAGCCCTTATTTGGCCAGTAACAGAACTTCATATAAAAATCACAATAATGATGAGAAACTTTAAACAATATAGTTTCATTATTGGACTGATCAATGAGAACAAAATCAAGAAGGGATATAAAAAGTTTACATAATATAATTGAATTGTGTTAAATGAATTAGCATTAAGTATTTTAAGGATTAAATAATTACTTTATGAAACTTTGAAGTAATTATTTTCTTAAAAAATGTCTATTAAGTAAAAAAGATGCCTTGATACATTCCAAAACTTGAAAACGTCATGCTATTTTATGGTAAGATAGCATGAATGTAATAAACATTTTAAAGAAAAGCACAAGAAAGTCCAAGAAAGCAGTTCACGAAAGGTGCTAAGAAGGAAACCACACTCTTTGGATTGCTCTGGTTGGCTTTTATCAACTTGATACAAACCTAGACATATCTAGGATAAGGGAATCTTAACTGAGAATAGGCCTCCGTAAGACTGTATCGTAGGAAATTCTGTGGAACGTGTTCATGGTTAATTACTGATGTAGGATGGCCTAGCCCACTGTGGCTAGTGCCATCCCTGGGCACACGGCCTAAGGTGTATACCTGAAGTCAAGCCACAGGGATCAAGCCTCCACAGTTTCTTCTTTAGTTTCTGCCCCAGGGTCCTGCCCTTCTTCAGTCCCTGCCCTGACTTCCCTGAAAGTCAGGTGAAATAACCCTTTTCCTTCTTAAGTTGTTTTTGGTCAATTTTTAAAATCACAGCAGCAGAAAGCAGAGGCAGACAGTGATGGCAATGAGAATGGCATATTAAAAATGTGTGCGGCTCAGTGAATCCATTCCAGAAATGCTAGGATCATGGTAAACGCCTATGAAGTTGGGTGAAGAATCTGTCTTAAGTCCCAAATGAAAGCACCATGTTTCATGAGATGGCTACAGTGTCTTGGATTGAGGTCAGGGTACCTGAGGAAAAGAAATCATTGAGAAGGGTATGGAAGGGTTCCCCATCTATGTAGGATCCTAAATTCTGAGAAAAATGTTGTTAGAACACAGAGGACATTCGGATTGCTTCACCCAGCTCCTTGGAAGATCTAATACAGTACACAACTGGCTTCCAAAGGTTTCAAGTTAAAACCAGAGCAGGTGCTTATGCCAGTTTCCTTAGGTGACATTAAGTTATGCAAGATTTGTCTAGATCCTACCACATTGTGATGCCATGACAAGCAGAGAGTGGATTCTTGTGAGTTCTTGATTGAAGCATCACACTTAGAAATTTAGACTACTTCTTTAAAATTTATTTCTATTTATTATTTTTTAAATTAGGTGTACATATGTGTGAGCATGTGTGCATGAGAGCAGGTGTCCTTGGAGGGCGGAAGAGGGTTGGATCCTGTGCAGGTGAGGTAGTTGTGAGCTACCCAATGGGGGTGCTAGGAACTGAACTTGGTTCATCTACAAGAACAGTATGTGCTCTTAAGCTCTGAGCCAACTCTGCAGCCCCCTTAAGGAAAAATTTGGTTCCTTTTTTCCCTTTTATTTTCTAGAATGAAAATGGTTTGGTTAAATTTTGAGATAAGCAAACATTCTTCTTTAAAATTTCTTTGCACTGAAAGACATTAACAAGGAATTTAATTTCTATAATAATAATAATAGGCCAGGTGGTGGTGGCACATGACTTTAATCCCAGCACTTGGGAGGCAGAGTCAGGAGAATCTCTGTGAGTTTGAGGTCAGCCTGGTCTGCAAGAGCTAGTTCCAGGACAAGACCCAAAGTTACAGAGAAGCCCTGTTTGAAAAACCAAATAATAATAATAATAATAATTAATAATAATAATAATAAATAGCTGTCTTAGAGCTGTTTGCTGCTAAACTAAGATGAATATGGGAACGCTTTCATGAGAGACACGGGAGTTGTCACTGGAGCTAAGATGTTGCTCACGATTTGTCACACCCAAGTGCCTGTATTACAGACTTGGTCCCCAGAATATATCATGGGCAGTGGTGTGAAGTTCAAGAGAAGAACCTGTGGGAGGTCCGTAGGTCAGTGGGGACAGTGCTTTTGGTAGATAATAGGTCATCTCCAGACCTTCTATTCTCGTGAAAATGGCATTTTTTGTTTTTGTTTTTGTTTTATTGATTTTTATTGAGCTCTACATTTTTCTCTGCTCACCTCCCTGCCTCTCCCCTCCCCTTCAACATTCCCCCAAGGTCCCCATGCTCCAAATTTACTCAGGAGAGCTTGTCTTTTTCTTCTTCCCAGGTAGATTAGATCCATTTATGTCTCTCTTAGGGTCCTCATTGTTGTCTAGGTTCTCTGGGCTTGCGGTTTGTAGGCTGGTTTTCTTTGCTTTATGCTTAAAAACCACTTATGAGTGAGTACATGTGATAATTGTCTTTCTGGGTCTTGGTTACTTCACTCAAAGTGATGTTTTTTAACTCTATTCATTTTCCTGCAAAATTCAAGATGTCATTTTTTTTCTTCTGTGTAGTACTCCATTGTGTAAATGTACCACATTTTCCTTATTCATTCTTCGACTGAGGAGCATTTTGGTTGTTTCCAGGTTCTGGCTATGACAAACAAAACTGCTATGAACATAGTTGAGCACATGTCATTGTGGCATGATTGAGCATCCTTTGGATATATACCCAAAAGTGGCATTACTAGGTCTTGAGGGAGGTTGTTTCCTAATTTTCTGAGAAATAGCCACTCTGACATCCAAAGGGGTTGGACAAGCTTACATTCGTACCAGAAATGCAGGAATGTTTCCAGTACCCCACAACCTCTCCAGCATAAGTTGTTATCAGTGTTTTTGATCTTGGCCATTCTTACAAGTGTAATATGGAATCTCAGAGTTGTTTTGATTTGCATTTCTCTGATGACTAAGGATGTTGAACATTTCCTTAAGTGTCTTTCAGCTATTTTAGATTCCTCTGTTGAGAGTTCTCTGTTTAGGTCTGCACTCCACTTTTTAATTGGGTTAGTTGTTCTTTTGATGACCAATTTTTTTAGTTCTTTATATATTTTGGAGATCAGACCTCTGTCTGATGTGGGGTTAGTAAGCTTCTGTAATTGCACTTTTAAAGTCCTTATCTCCAAACATAGCCCCACTGTGAGTTGTGAGAGGAGCTGGGGCTTCAGCATGGGGATTATAAGGCACACAATTTATACGCAAAAACCTTCCTAGGCTAAACTTCTGAAAAGGGAACATGCATGGGATTTGGAAGGAGTTATTTTAACCATTGCTATTAGGAGTTTTATCCATGTTGTCATGGTGTTTCACAGAGTTTTGCACAAGCCCTCTAGTCAGGCTGGGGCACTAAAAGTAACAGCGGTTTCTGAGAATTCTCAGCCTACCTTCTGCTTCAGGCTGAAGTCACTAGTGTATACTTCTGGTTTTCTAGCTATGATCTTTTGACTTGCAACACAACGGGACTTCCATTAAACGCTCTTACACAAGGTGTTAAAAGAGTTTGAGTGGCGGTCACAGCAGTGGGATGGGAAGGTGTCATCTTCATGCTCAGAGATCGCAGGAAGCATCAACCCATCCCACCTGCCACCCAAGAGAGCATCTTCTCTATTTGGTTCTTATTGGGTTGTATTCTTAAATACTTTTTCTATTTTTTTAATCTTTAATTATAAGTATGGGGGGGGCTATGTGTGGCTCTGTGCACATGACTATTGGTGTCTGCGAAAGCAGAGGCACTGGATGCCCTGGAACTGGAATTACATTAGGCAGTTGTGATCATTCAACATCGGTCCTGGGAACCCAACTAAGGACTTCTGTAAGCCTCTGAGTCTTCTCCTCAATCCCCTTCTTTTCATTTCTAATCTAGAGATGCTTCAGTTTCTTTCTACTTCGTTTTATATCTATTCCTCACTTCCCCCCTTCTAGCTCCCTCCAGAACTTCTAATGACACCTCCCTCCCAATTTCATGCCCTCCTTTAAGAATCAATCTGTTATTTATTTTGTGATCTACTGAGTCCTACTAGCTTTTCTGCTGGGAGTGGAGACCCTTTTATGCTGGACTCTTTAACTGGTTTAATCCTTTGCTACTTTTATGGAAATCAGCTGATGTGCATTCAAGTGTATAAGCCAGTGCAGTGAAACCAGCAACCAGACCCCTCCACAGGCAAAAGTGTCTATTGGGGAACAAAGTGCCGGGCTGTGTCACATGAATAGAGATCAGCAGCCTGGTGGAAAAGCAAGCACATTCTATCTTATTTTATATGGCAACCAGCAGGATGAGGATTCTTGAGATGATGCAAGCTGTTCAGGATCACTATGAACTAGACACACTTTGCCCATGGTAGCTGGCCATTAGGGATAGAGAGAGAATGGAAGTAGTGGCTCTCTTGACAAACAGATATCTAGTAAGAAGCCAGCCTGGGTTAAACATGGCTCATTATCTTAGGACATCAACAGCAGCAATGTCTACTTAGGGCCTGCTTTCTGGTGACCTAACGGTTTGTTCAGCAACCATGTCCCATCCAGAGGACAATGTTTCTGTCCCTTCTTCTGCAATGTTCCCTGGGTCTTGGAAGGTGGGTGATACCGATGTCTCCTTCATGACAGAGCACTCACCATCACTTGTTCTTAGCACTTTGAACAGTGAATGTATCTGTGTGTTAACCACAACACACTGCAAAAGGAAACTTCTTTGGCCAAGGTTCGGAGCAGCATAAACATATGGGTATGAACATGAGCGTTAAGAAGGCAGTTTGACACAGTTAGGAAATTTGAGACACAAGTTAGGATACAGCAGTGGGTTCTCCTTTGCAGATAAGACTTTAGCATGTTTACCTTACTTGTGGGGCAGGTCTTAAACACAACTGAAGGGTAGCTTATTTCCACATAAATAGTCTTGTCACCGACGCACTGATGGGCACATCTTGCCTGGAAGTTCAGTACTGTATCATGCAAGGTTCCATGCTGGGTCCACTGATGTCCTCACTCACTCAGCAGCCTGCACAGCACCTTCAAGCATTGTGAGAGACAGCCAAAGACAAGGAGAGTTTCCTGGTCAGTGCAAGATGGGTTGCTATGTATCTACAGAGTGAGGTGTCTTTGGTAACGGGATCTAGTTATAGTGGAAAATCAAGAGCAATGGCAAAAGCCTTAGGAATTCTGGTGCCTTCTGTGCCAGTAGCACACAGGGAGAAAACATGCTCCTGGCACTGAGAATTTAACTGGACATAGCATGCCTTAGGGAACAGCATTGTTCACTAATGTATTGTTACAACTCTTTTGTTAATTTGTTTACAGACTAGGGGGATTTCATAAGCCTTCTTCATTTATCCTTAAATGAATTCATCCTTCTCTCCCTTTCTCCATCCCTGCCTAAACATTTAGCTCCTTCTTTACTATTGTATCACATACCCTCTACTATCCCCTCTCACTGTATTTTCTCACTGGGATTACACGGTCATAGGTTCCCAAGAAGCTTCTCTGTGCAGACTTCATTTTGGTTCTGCCATCCTTTGGCCCTTCGTTTCTCCATCCTCACTGCGTCATTTGACCCACTGGAACTCCTCTGCACTAAGTATTTCCCACTTATTTCACTTGTATTCTACCTTCCCCTCTCTTTAAATGCAAACCCCATGACCTATTTCTAGTGTCCTAACTCCCACATGTAACTGCACCTTCACACTGGACACGGAAAACAAAAGATTTGAAACCAGAACTCCTATATGAGAGAGAACACTTCTTTGGGTGCTTGCTGAGCTCACCCAAAACAATTTTTCCATTTCCACTCATTCATCTGCAAATTTCAACTTTATTTACAGCTGAGCATTATTTCACTATGTATATATACCATGTTTTCATTACCCATTCCATCTAGATTGGTTCTATTTCCTGCATATGTGAGCAGAGAGGCAATGGCCTGCATATGAAAAGGTCTCTGTAGTAATGCATATAGTCATATAGCTGAGTCATAGGTTAGGTCTGTCTCTAGTTCTTTGAGAAAAAAAACCCACTGAAAAACTGATTTTCAGAGTGGCTGTGCTGCTTCACACTCTCACCAGCAGCATGTAAGTGGTCTGATATCCTCACGTTCATCTCATCATTTCTCGTTGCTTGTGTTCCTGATGAAGGCCATTCGATCCGGAGTGAGATGAAATCTTAAAATAGCTTTAATATGAAGCTCCCTGATGTCTAAGGATGTGAAACACTTTGTAAAGTATTTACTAGCCCTCTGTATATCTTTGGAGAGCATTCTGTTTCCATTCAGAGCCCATGTTTAATAGGGTGCTTGTTTCCCTGGTGTTTAGGTTTCTTGTTTTGTTTTGGGTTATCATACACACACACACACACACACACATATATATATATATATGAATATACATAGACATATTCTAGATACTAATCTTCGCCATCCAAATATATACCTGGTAGAGGTTTTCTCTTTCTATGAGCTGCCTAGAAAGCACCACAAAATCAGCATACATGTATGTACAGTTTTGAATCATAACTCTTAATAGTAACACTTCCAATTCTTTAATACAAAAGGCATAAATTGGCAGATGGGATGAGAAAACAGAATCAATCTTTTTGCTTCCTCTGAGAAACATACTTGTAATAGGCTTTCTTAGTTAGACTGCCAGCTCCCAAATCATGACACAGAAATATATGGATTATGAGAGCTCAGTCTTAGCTTAGGCTTGTTCCACCAGCTCTTATAATTTAATTTAACCTGTTTCTCTTCATCTATGTTTTGCCTTGGGGCTTTATACCTTTCTTTCATTAGGTATGTCCTACTTTCCTGCTTCCTCCATGTCTGTGTGTCTGTCCTCAGACATCTCCATCTCTCTCTCACTTGTTCTTTCTCATGCCTATGTTCCTCCTACTTATTCTGTCTGCCAGCCATCCCCACCTATGCCTCTTCTGCCTAGCTTCTGGACATTTATTAGACCAGTCAGGGGGCTTGGTCCAGCAAAGTAAAGATGATGTGTGATTCCCCTCTTATGCTGGGAATATATTTTATCACCACTGGTTAACAAAGAAGATACTTTGGCCTATGACAGGGCAGAACAGACCTATGTGGGAAAACTAAACAGAATATAATGAAAAAGAAGGTGGAGTCAAGCAGACACCATATAGCTGCCAAAGGAGAAAGACATTGGAACCTTACTGGTAGACCATAACCTCATGGCAATACACAGATTAATAGATATGGGTTAACTTAATATATACGAGCTAACTAAGAATACATCTAAGCCCATTAGCCAAACAGTATTGTAATTAAAGTAATTTTGTATAATTATTCAAGTCTGGGCCTCTAGGAACAAAAGTGCAATATCTATTTACATAATGACAGGATAATGCACATCTGCACAAAGCCTAAGAAAGCTTTAAGAAAGGGCTTCTAGACCCATAAAAAACAGGAATCAATTGGAGCTTCTTGGTAGCCATATTTTTTTCAGATAGGCTCTGTTTGATGGCTATAAACAGAGGCATAGCTTCTTTAATAGAAGGCTTCCTGGTTCATGCTGGTGGCAAGAATGGTTCTGGCTCTTTTTGGAGGTACTGTTATAGAGACTTAACCAGGGTCTGTTAGCAGAGAGTTAAAAATTGCTTTATGGTGACATAGACCAGCTATGACCCTGGAGCTGGGGTGATGAGCATGGCTCTCAGAGGCAGTGAACACACCTCTGCCTCACTGTACTGGGTGGAGCTGACAGTCAAAGCCATATCATTAATCCTAGGCACACCTACTTAGCATTTCAGAAAAAAAACCTCTCCTGTTCAGAAAATGAGTACAGATACACAATAACACAGATTCAGATGAAAAGGACTCTGCATAGGCCACAGAGTTAAATAAATGTTCATGGCCTTAAGAGAGAGAGAGAGAAAAAAAGTACAGTCAGATTAATGGAATAAAGATAATAAAAATAAATATTAAAAAGTAATAGAGAAAAAATAAGTCACATAAAGATGTAAAATACACAGAGAGTCTGGATTATGTATATTGTTGTATTTTCTATGCGTTTCTTGACTGTAGAGACACATTTGATTCTGGGGTCTGCTAAGCTAGACCAACATATGTATTTTAAAGGTATCTTGACTTCAAAATTTGAATCTAAAAACATGTTACTTTGGAAAAGAGATTCTGCTGTTGTTTCTACAGAAGATGAGAACCTGTGGATTCCTTCCAGGCTAACGTGGTTTGATGGAACAAGAGTCCCCTGAAAGGTCTCTGTAAACCCTAAAAATACTTCACCTGACAAACAGCAGAAAATACTTTGGAGAAAACTATGCCCAATTCCCAAAATGATTATTTATAAATGTTTGTTTTCATTTAAAGTGGTATGATATAGAAATTAATACTTTACATTGGTATGAACTTTGGTTTATTGATACAAACTTTAGGTCAATTTTGTTATATGTTTATCTCTACTCTTGTTTAAGGTATTATGTTTATACAGTGCATTTTAAAATGTAGTGTATAAATTAAAAATACCGATTAATAGATAGTCATTGCTAATAATTAAACTTGTAGTCATGCTAGTTAGGTTTTCTAGATATACACAGATATATTTCAGCTAGATAGAGAATCTTCAAGATTTCAAAGACCTACAGAATATGGCATTTAAGAACTTAGACTTTTCTTGGTAGTGAGACATGTTGGCTTCTAGTAGCACCAATTACTTCAGAGAGGTTGATGGACACTGAAGAAATTAGTTATGACATTTGCCTTCATTTGCTTTCATGTGACAAGGCTAGCCATTTGGGCAAGAAACTGCTTTTTCCTGGACTGCTTGTTGGTATGCTGTATGAACTGGACATGCAGGACCCACAGAAAAGTGACTGCAGAAGTTTCCAAAAGATGGGATGGTCCTTCAGGGTTCCTGTTTCACAGAAAAAACTGCCAGGAATTGTACAGGACACAGAAGAAAGTGGCTGATAAACTGTCAATACAGGCAAAACAGTCTTTTGAATTTTTTGCTTCATGGAAAAGTCTGCCAGATACTATGGGCCTGTGGGCTGAAGATGAATGCCCCAAGATTACAGAAAAACTTTGAGTGACTGTCCAGGCATCAAGATGTATCTGTTCATTCTAGAGTTTGGAAGTTGCTTACAAGGCACTTGGTGTTTACTTAGGTAACACTATTTCCTTCTGTGGTCTTTGATGGAGTTTAAGAGAGATAGTTATAGTTTTCCTTAGTTCTGATAAAAGATAAATTAGATATAAACTTTAGACTTTCCCAAAATATTGTAACTGTCATTCTTGCTTAATACCTATTTTGTTATATATAATTGTACTTTGTTAAACTTAATACCTTCACGTTTATTTATGCAAAAAGGGGAGATGATGTGGGACTCCCCTCTGTACGCTGGAAATACGTTTTATTATCATTGGTTAATAACAAAGCTGCTTTGGCATATGGCAGGGAAGAAGAGAGTTAGGTGGGAAAACTAAACTGAATACAGGGAAAAAGAAGGTGGAGTCAAACACGTGTCATATAGCTACTGAAGGAAGAAGATGCCAGAACCATACTGGTAGGCCACAGCCTCATGGCAATACATAGATTAATAGGTTGGGTTAATTTAAGATGTAAGAACTAGCAAGGAATATGCCTAAGTCATTGGCCAAACAGTGTTGTAATTAATATAGTTTTGTGTGATTATTCAGGTCTGGGCAGCCAGGAACAAAAGTGCAGGCTCTATTTACAAAAACAACAGCACATTTTTACATAGTTAAACAAATGCAGCATAAACAAATATAATGCATTTTTACATAGTTAAGCAAATATAAATATTCTATTTCATAGCACAAACTTCACCATCAAAGTTAGGTACCACCTTTAGGATAAACGGGTAAAAGGGATATCTTAGGTTTCTATTGCTGTGAAGAGAGACATCAAGACCACAGCAGCTCTTATAAATGGAAACATTTTAAATTGGGATTGGCTTACAGTTCAAAGGTTTATTCCATTATCATCATTGTGGGATGCATGGCATTGTGCAGGCAGACATAGTGCTGGAGAAAGAGCTGAGAGTTCTACATCTTGATCCACAGGTAACAATAGGAAACTTTGTGCAATACTGAGTGTAGCTTGAGCATAGAAGACCTCAAAGTTCACCCCCACAGTAACACACTTCTTCCAACAAGGCCATACTTACTCCAACAAGGCCACAACTTCTAATAGTTCCGCTCTTTATGTGGCCCATTTTCTTTCATAACACCACAAGGGTATTTCAAACAAATGGTACTAAGAAACAAAGAGGTGCAATTATTGTAATATATGATAAAATAGACTATCAAAATTAGTCAGAAGAGGTAAGACTCACTGAAGAAACAATACATCAGGAGGATATTACACTACATATATGCACAAGAGCACTTTTTTCAATTAAAGACATACTAGTAGATGTAATACCTCAGATTAACCTCAGGACAGTGATTCTCCAGTCTCATCAATACATCATTCAGACAAAAACTAAACAGAGAAGCAATGGAGTTAAATGATGTGATTAATCACATAAATAACACTACAAATCAAGTGGACCTAGCGCACATCTACAAAACATTCCACCCAAATGCTAAAGAATACACATTCTTCTTAGTAGCCTATGGAAACTTTCTCAAAAATTGATCACACTAGTATATAAACTGATAACATGATCACACTTTGATTGAGGAGAGATTGGATTGGTCTTTGACTTGTAGGGGAGGGGAGATCAGGACAGCAGAGAGAAGGAGGGAAACAGATAGAGGAAGACAAAGAGTGAACATATCAAAAAAATAGCAGTTATAAGGAGAAAGAGTGACTAGGGGAGGGAAGCCCATAAGTTGGATATGGGAGGAGATCAGAAGACCTAGGATGCTTGCATGGATTTGGACTGTGTAACAGGTGTGAGGGGAGCCTGGAGGCCAGCATGGCCTTTGATATGCTGATAAGTGCTATAGGCAGCCATTTGTTCCTTGCCTCTGCATTATGGAATTTGGGAAATTGAGGTTTCTTTTGGCCTGACAATTAGAACAATTAGCACGCAAAGTCTCACCAAATAAAGCAAAATAGAAATGAAATCATTCATTCTATGTAAGCGCCATGGATAAAATCTGGGTATCAACAACAATAGAAATTGCAGAAAGTACACCCACAGAAAATAAGCAACACACTGCTGAATAGTAACTGAAACAAGGCAGAATTTAAGAAGAAATAAAACAGGATTAAATTTAGATGAAAACCCAACATACAAATTCTATGGGGCAAAATGAAGGCAGTGCTAGCAGGAAAGTTCACACTGAAAAGTGTCTACCTCAAAAGTTTGAAAGTTCTCGAATTAGTAAATCAATGATGTGCCTTAAGCCCTTTGTAAAAACAAACAAACTCAGAAACAGTAGACAAGGAGTAATAATCAAAATCAGAGCTGAAATTATTGAAACAGAAACAAACAAAAATAAAAAGAATCAATGACACAAAGAGCTGGTTCTTTGCAAAGACAAAAGAAACAGAAGATCTAAATTAATAAAATTAGGAATGAAAAGGGAGACATTACAACAGATACCACTGAGGCTGAGAGAATCATAAGTGAAGGAACCTTGTAGTCTGCAGAGAACACACCCAGACACCATGTTCTCAGCACACAGGAGATTTATTTCCCTGGAGGGTACCAGTAGGGGCTGCCTCTGGATCCAGCAAAGACCTGGCAGGAGTTCTGTAGGTGTGGTTTTAAGGAGAAAGGGGGAAGTCTGTGCGTGGTGAATTGTTAAGTCCTGACTGGACATTTTAGTCAGTGTAGTCAAATAAGGACTTTTGATTGCTGGACCTTGGTGTTCAACCCCAGGAATGAGTTACGGGAGTGGCCAGATAAGGGAATAGACCTTGGTGGGTAGATTTAGTGATGTCATCTGCTTAGCAAGGGAGAGGAAAGTGGGAAGGGCAAGATTGTTAGTGCCATTTTTCCAGTGCTGGGGCCTGTTAAGAGCCCTTCAATCAGGGATGCATTGAAAATAATATAAATGTTTATTAATGTAAAATTATTTTTAAAAAAATGAATACATCCCATGTGGATATGTGCCATATCCATTATAACAAACTGTTAATTGCAAGTAAAATCTTTTCTAAGTCTTTTGAACCATTCTGTCTAATTATGAAGTATAAGCATTGAGAACTCTTGTTATAACTAGTTGTTAAGAAGTATAAATGGGAACCCAGGACTGGCAACTGATGCCATCTTGAGTGACTCATCCTTACCCTACAGGGTGTGCACTGACACTGAGTGCCAGAATTAATATCAACTGAAGGGTACCCAGCTGGTGCCCAGAGAGTTGGAGAATTAGTTGCTCGTATAGATTTGCTATAAAATGTGTTATGAGTATACATGACCCAGTGACCCTAGCCAGCCCCAGTATGAAAAAAAACAATATTGAAGTCATTTTGAAATCAGGTATTTCATTTTATAAAAGAATTAATTATTTCTATCTTGCTGGCGTTTATCCTTTACATGAATTGTGTGCCAATAAAATCACATAGTTTGAAGGGAAGTTTGCTTTTACATAAGAAACTATTTTGGCAATAAATGAAGAAGAATGGTGGCATATAATCATTCACTAATTCCAAGTGAATTAATAGAGTAGGTGAGTTATTGATAGCTGTTTACATTTCAAAACACAGAGGGAGTCTGGCGTTATCTTTTGTCAGAAACACACAATTCCACCTAGTCAGATATTCAGAAAATGGAGAAAACACAAGGCTATTTCAAATGTCATCACAGAGATCCAATGAACAAAATGAATTCTGGGAAAATGTAGGTTTTCCCTCAACAATAAAGTGTGTACTAAGTATACCTGAAAAGAAAAAAATCTAAAAATGTTGATCTCACAGGACAAGGTAGGTGAGGAGGGCGGGGCAATGGGGTGATCAGAAGAGGTGAGTCTGTGGGTAGCAGAGTCAGTCACACAAAGGAAATGAACTCTGCCTCTCTGATGTACAGTAGGGTGACTAATGAACAGTACGGTGACAACAGCTAATTACCGTTCACTGTATGTGTCAGAGAGCTATAGAAGAGTCTGGATGTGATTACCAAGAGGATGTGATATATTTTTGGGATGATAAGTATGCTAAATATCTGATTTGATCATTACACAGTTTATATATGAATTAAGAGGTCACATCATATCCCATACATAATACAGTTACTGCATGACAACTACATTTAAGATTTTGAAAGAGTAGTTCTTCTATTTATTAATGTATGGATCACATCTAGAATCCAATTAAAATAAACAGAATCTAATCAACAGAAGATTTTTCTATGGCAAATGGATGATTAGATATTTGATGATATTAAAATTATTTCAAGCATAGCAACGGTCTTATGACTTTTGATTCATTGCCATCCCAGCTAATCCACTGGAGTCTCTGCAAGCTGAGGCGAATCTAGGATTTGCGCCAATGTTAAAATAAGGCTGCTTTGAGCTGCTAACTGCTACAGCCGGTCAAAGGGCACATGTGAATTTGTTAAACTCCCTTCTCTAGTCTTACCTTTTTTGAATTATTATAAACCTTTCTATGACTGAAATAAGTTTCGTAAGCGTGCAGATCATGTCACACAAGCTACCAGGGTTTCTGGGATCAGTACATGAAGACACGGAAATGTAATCTCAGATGAATGCTCACCTCTCTGCTAAAGACAATGTTATATTTGAATGCTTGGCTTCCCTCTTCTTAAAGAACAAATGATCCTCTGGAACTGAAAAATAAGTGAAACAACAGCGTCAGAGCTGGCAAAAGAGAGATGGGAGGGGCCACAGCTCCAGGGAAAGGCATCCAGGAGGGAGGGGCCACAGCTCCAGGGAAAGGCATCCAGGAGGGAGGGGCCACAGCTCCAGGGAAAGGCATCCAGGAGGGAGGGGCCACAGCTCCAGGGAAAGGGGCCACAGCCCCCAGGAAGAACTTCCAGGGGTGTGGGCCCATCTCTAGGGAAACCGTCCAGGTGGAAAGAAAATCTCCTAACAAGAGGCTCCTGGTGAGAGACAACAGTTTCTGGGATTGTGTGTGAAAAAAAATGCTCTGATATTCTTCAAGACCTTAAGAGTGAAAATATAGCATTCTATTAATTTTTAAAATCCATATAATGGCATCCTTTGTAAGACAGGAGAAAGAGCAACCATGCTGCTTGACTGAGGTCTGAGTTCCTTGGAAAGGAAAAGTCTGTTTCCTTTGCCAGGAACACAAAGATGATAATCCTTTGCACCATGGCCAAAATAAGAAAAACAGAGAGGAAAAGACCAGTGTCCCACAATCCCTTTGAGGGCATGCTCTCCATAACGTGAAACCCCACTCTGAGTCCTCAGTGAGCAGAGGAATCCTTGGGTGAGTCAAGCAAGTCCTGAGTGAATGTGTGTTGTTGACATGGGCAAGGCCACGCCAAGGCCTTCAAGTTCACAGCCCCAGCAAGTGGTAAAGCCCCAGGTGACACACAAGGGGGATGGCAAAGCTGTCCTCAGGAGCCTATCCTCAAAATTACTGTATGGAAGGTTAACAACTGCATCTCCCTGCACATCCACAGAGACCTCCTACCAAGGCTAGCCAACACTGCCCAGTGCAGTAACTAATAATCATGCTCAGGATCCGGGCTGCAGAAGTAACCAGTTTTATTGAATGTGTGGTATGTATCTCTCTTTCTTTATTTCATCACCACCACTACTCGGGGCTCAAAGACCCAAGCACACTAATGTGGCAGGACCCCATCTTTTATTGACTTCTATTACCTTTCAACAATGCCAAGCTAGTGACTAAGTTTTTATCTAAATTCCACATCTGAGTTATAGACAAGTGGATGGTGAGAGATGTCGCTTTGAGTTTGGTTATATAAGCAGGATTCCAAGATATCTAGGCATGTAGGGTGTCATATGAGAGCAAAAGTCTTCTGCCACCACTGGGAGAAGAAAGGAGAAAGACTGAGGATGGCTACACAGTACTCAGTGCATTGGATGCTTGGGAGCTCAGTCAGGCATCCAGAAGCCAGGCATTTCCAAACTCTTGCTGTCTCTGGCTCTCTCAGTGAAGTGAATCATTTTCGTATGTTCCACAATAGTTTCACAAAAGACTCCAAGCTACATGATTGCATACCAGTGTTTAGCATAACACTATTCATGGTAATTATGCAAGTGTCCATGTGTCCACCAGAGGAAAGCATTTAAAAAAATAGGGTGCATGCAAACATTTGCAGAAACAATGGATCCTGGAGATATTCATAAGTGACTTGAGTCAGTCTCAAAAGAGGACTATCATAGTCTACCATTTGTGGGTTCTATATTTATATAGGTACAAAAATATATTTACAGTTGATACAAAAGTATAAGGGAGAGGCCAGAGAGGTGTCTCAGTGGCTAAAGTGTTTGTTCCCCTTCCAGATGACACAAATTCCATTCCCAGAAGCCATGCCCAGTGGTTCACAACCATCTGTAACTCCAGCTCCAGCTCTGGGAGCGCTGATCCCCTCGTCTAGCTGCCATGGGCACTTGGGGTATACACATACACATAAATAAATAACACTAAATCTTAAAAAAGAAAACAGAAGAGAAAAAAGTCTAGTGAAACCAGGAAAACAGATAGGAGGGGAACCAGGGGAACAGAGAGCAGGGTAGCAGGGAATGAGGAGTGTGTTCAGAATGCATCACATACTTACACAAAATGGACTTTACCTAACCCAGTTCAACTAAAACAAAATCAACATTCTGCTCCCAGGCAAAGGCTCAGGTCTCTCTGCCTCCTTCCAGCCTTGTACCTGCCTGCAGAGGACATCACGGTCTCTGCCTTTTCTGCCTCCTGAATCCATCTGGGTTTTTTATGTTCAGAAAATTTGAACTTGGAGTCGTCCACAGAGACAATTTCAGTGAATTCAAGTTCCAGTTTCTCCTGTACAATGTAGAGGACATATTAAAAAAAACAATGGTGATGTCAACTTGATGATGTAGAAAAACTTGGGCCGGAAAAACTTTGTTGGAAAGAATAAGAAATGTCAAAAAGAGAGTGGGACCATTTCTCTTTCACTCATGCTGACCAGGGTTTATATTAGTTATGTGTGGACTGAGTTTTCTGTCCTGCCCAGTTCCCATCGTCAATAAGTCCCAAAGAAATCACACAGAGGTTTACATTATTTATAAACTGATTGGCATAGTAGCTCAGACTTCTTATTAACTCATATTAGCCCATTAGTTTGTCTATGTTAGCCACGTGTCTTGGTACATTTTTTGGCAAAGCAGTCACATCTTGCTTCCTCTGTAGCTGGGTAAAGACTGTAGACTAGGACTTTCTTCTTACCAGAATTTTTCTGTTCTCATTGACCCACCTCCACTTCCTGTCTAGTTGTCCCGCCTATACTTCCTGCCTGGCTACTGGCCAATCAGCATTTATTTAAAATATAATTGACAAAATATAGACCATTGTCCAACAGCAATTATGAGACTAGAAATTAAAATAAAGAACTGTGTCTTTCACCCACAGCATGTCACCAGATATATATGTGTGTGTGAGTAATGAAAGGAGCATTAAAGCTAATCACTTTTCCAGGTTTGTTTTGCTTTTGTTTTTGTTTTTTTGAGACAGGGTTTCTCTGTAGCTTTGGGGCCTGTCCTAAAAATAGCTCTTGTAGTACAGGCTGGCCTTGAACTCACAGAGATCCACCTGCCTCTGCCTCCTGAGTGCTGGGATTAAAGCACATGTATGTATGTATGTATGTATGTATGTATATACATATATATTCACTATAAAGTAATTAAATTTATTGTTCTTTGATTTTGCTTTGTAACAGAGTACTCCAAACATAATGACATAAAATGATGCTCATTTAATTATTAGTTCATAGTTTCCTTGTGTTCTGATGTGTTTTCTTGGTAGAGCATGGCTGAACGCTCTGCTTAGGAACTCAGAAAGCTGAACCCAAACTTTTGCCCATCCTTATTTCTCACCTGGATGATCTTGAAAATTTGCTTAGAAACACTTCCTTTTGACTGGAAAAGTTCATTCCATGTGCCTGTAAAGCCAAGGTCCCTATTTTCATAGTGTCACATCTCCCAGAAGCCACCTCTTGTTTTTCTTCTTTCTCTCTTCAAACTAGAACTCTGTACTGAATCTCATTCTTCTAATCTTTGATTTCCATTTTAGAAACAAGGATAAAATATTCTTTTTAAATAATTAAAACTGTAAAATTCATTGAAATTAGCCATACTAAAAGTCTATGTATCTCAAGGAATTTAGATACAGTAAGAATAACCATTCTGAGGTTGTGAACCTTCACATCTCTATACTTCATCTCTCACTACAAGTTTTATTTTTGTAATTCCATCACCAAAAAAGAAAAGTGAAAAGGTTAAAACTGGAAAAGCAAGCCGGGTGGTGGTGGCGCAGGCTTTAATCCCAGCACTCAGGAGGCAGAGGCAGGTGGATCTCTGTGAGTTCAAGGCCAGCTTGTACTACAAGAGCTACTTCCAGGATAGGCCCCAAAGCTACAGAGAAACCCTGTTTCAAAACAAAAACAAAAACAAAACAAACCTGGAAAAGCGATTAGCTTTAATGCTCCTTTCATGACTCATGAATTCATTACCTGCATTCAGCCCTCCTCATCATGCAGTATTTATCGTTCCTGATTCTCCTCTCTATGTGACACAGTGTGTCCACATTTCACTAGTTACAAATACACACACACAAATACACACACACACATATATATACATATATCATGCATGTAACAGTCATTATATATATTTTATAGGCACCTTCTGAGATTCTGTGACCTTGCATATTATCATATGTATCTATGACCTTCCATTTTCCTACAAATTTTCTGATTTCAGTTTCCTTTACAGTTGGATAATATTACATTTTACGCATGTGCCAGATTTTCATTGTCTGCCATCTCTTGATAGAGAGCTGGGTTGGTTCCATTTCTTTTCTCTAGTGAATAAAGTAGCAATAAAGATGGGGTGCAGATATTTCTGTGGGGAGTGTAGAGTTCTCTAGATATTTGTCCAGAAGTGAAATGAGGTGGTTCTCCTTTAGTTTTATTTTTGAGGGGGAACATTGAAAAATAGTTGTATTAATTTGAATCCCCACAAGCAGTGACTAAGGGTTCATTTTTCTTCATGTTCTCTTCAAATTTTGCTGTTAGACTTCTTTTTTCATTGGTTGAGTTTTATATATTTTATTTATTTGTATTTTATGTGAATTGTTGTTTTACCTTCATGCCTATTGGAGGTTATCAGATATCCTGGAACTGGAGCAACTGGAGCGACAAACAGGTTTGAGCAGCCATGTGGTTGCTGGGAATCAAACTTAGGTCCTTTCAGAGAGCAGACACTCTCTTAACCACTGAGCCATCTCTCCAGCCCCTGTTATTAGATTTCTTGATGGCAGTCATTCCCACTGAGATAAGTCAATATCTCAAAGCAATTTTAATTTACATCTCCCTGATTACTAAAGATGTTGAACACTTTGTAAAAATATTTTTATTTTCTTTTTTAAAAAGAAAACAAACTACCTTTTCTCATTTTACATACCAATCCCAATTCCTACTCTCTCTCTCCTTCCATTACCTTCACTGCCCCCACCCCCCACCCAGCCACCCAGCCACTCCTCAGAGAGGGTAAGGCACATTGCTTTGAGGAAGGTCCAAGGCCCTCCCTACTATATCTAGGCTGAGCACGATATCCATCCAAAGAATGGGTTCCAAAAAGCCAGTACAAACAATAGGAATAAATCCTGGTCCCACTAAAGTGGCCCCGCAGTCTGCTCCAGTCATACAATTGTCATCCACATATAGAGGGACTAGTTTGGTCCTAATGCTAGTTCCTTCCCTGTTGACTGGAGTTTGTGAGCTCCCATTAACTCAGGTAAACTGTTTCAGTGGCTGTCCCCATCATGGTCTTGACCTTTTTGCTCATATTCTCATTCCTCTGATTCTTCAACTGGACTTTGGGAGCTCAATCCAGTGCTACAATGTGGGTCTCTGCCTTTGCTTCCATTAGTTGCTGGATAAAGGTTCTATGGTGACATTTAAGATAGTCATCAATCTGACTACAGGGTAAGATCAGCTTGGAGCCCCTCTCCACTATTGCTTAAGGTCTTAGCTGGAATCATCTTTGTGGATTCCTGGAAAATTCTCTAGTGGCAGGTTTCCTGCTATTCCCACAATGGCTCCCTCAATCAAGATATCTCTTTCCTTGCTCTCTATCTCTGCCCTTCCCCCATCTTGACTATCCCATTCCCTCAAGATCTTCTTCCCCATCCCTTTCTCTCCTCCTCCTCCTCTTCCACCCTTCTCCACCCACCCCCATTCTTCCAATTTTCTCAGGAGATCTTGTCTATTTTCCCTCCCCAGGGGGATCTCTATATGTTTCTCTTAGGGTTTTCCTTGTTACTTAGCTTCTCCAGAGTTGTGGACTAAAGGCTCCTTATCCTTTGCTTTACAGCTAGTATCCACTTATGAGTGAGTACATACCATGTTCATCTTTCTGAGTCTGGGTTAACTCACTCAGGATGTTTTTTTTCTAGTTCCATTCATTTGCTGGCAAATTTCAAGGTGTCTTTTTTTTCTTCTAAGTAGTACTCCATTGTGTAAATGTACCACATTTTTTTATCCATTCTTCAGTTGAGGGGCATCTAGGTTGTTTTCAGCTTCTGGCTATTCCACATAATGCTGCTATGAACATAGCTGAACAAATATCCTTGTAGTATGATTGGGCATCTTTTGGGTATTTGCCCAAGAATGATATTGCTGGGTCCTGAGGTAGGTTGATTCCCAATTTTCTGAGAAACCACAATACTGATGTCCAGAGTGGTTGTACAAGTTTTCATTCCCACCAGCAATTGAGGAGTGTCCCCCTTACTCCACATCCTCTCCAGCAAAAGCTACCATTGATGTTTTTGATTAACCATTCTGACTGGCCTAAGATAGTATTTTAAAGTTGTTTTGATTTGCATTTCCCTGATGGTTAAGGATGTTGAACATTTCCTTAAGTGTTTTTCAGCAATTTGAGATTCTTCTGCTGAGAATTCTGCTTAGAACTGTACTCCATTTTTTAATTGTATTATTTGGAATTTTGTTGTCTAATTTCTTGAGTTCTTTATAAATTTTGGAGATCAGTCCTCTGATGTGGGGTTGGTGAAGATCTTTTCCTACTCATAGGCTGTTTTTTGTCTTATTGACTGTGTCCTTTGCTTTACAGAAGCTTCTCAGTTTCAGGAGGTTCCATTTATTTATTATTGCTCTCAGTTTCTGTGCTACTGAGGTTATATTTAGGAAGTGATCTTCTGTGCCCATGCATTGAAGGCTACTCCCCACTTTCTCTTCTGTCAGGATCAGTGTGGTCAGATTTATATTGAGGTCTTTAATCAATTTGGACTTGAGTTTTGTGCATGGAGATAGATATTAATTATTTGTATTATTTTACATGTTGACATTAGGTTATGCCAGCACCATTTGATGAAGATGATTTATTTTTTCCTTTGTATAATTTTAGCTTCTTTGTTAACGCGCAAAAGAATCCCACACCAGTTTGGATTCAAAGGGATTTTATTTTAGGGGAAAAACTTACAGAACACCGACAGCCAGGAAAGGAGTCTAGTCGCTGGAGCAAGAGCCAGAAGCAAGAGAGCAAGCAGAGGACTGCCGCTCTTTTTTTAATAGAGAAATAGACCATGCCCCAGTGGGCTGGTATCTCGGCGGCTATTGGCTGAAGGAGCAGAAAGCGCTCCTGCAGCACTTTGTCAAAAATTGGGTGTTCATAGGAATGTGGATTAATATTCAGGTCTTTGATTAGATTCCATTGTTCAACCTGCCTGTTTTTATGCCAGTATCAAGCTGTTTTCATTACTGTAGCTCTGTAATAGAACTTGATGTCTGGGATGTTGATGGCTCTGGAAGTTCCTTTATGGTACAGGATGGTTTTGGCTATCCTATGGTTTTGTCTTTCCATATGAAGTTGAGTATTGATCTTTTAAAGTATTTGAAGAATTGTTTTGTGATTTTGCTATGGGTTACATGAATCTATAGATTACATTTGGTAGGATTGCCATTTTTATTATGTTGATTCTACCTATCTAAGACCTTGGGAGATCTTTTCATTATCTGGTATCTTCTTCAATTTTTTTTTTCTTCAAAGACTTAAAGTTATTGTCTAACAGGTCTTTCACTTATTTGGTTAGTGTTATCTCAAGATATTTTATATTATTTGTGTCTATTGTGAAGAGTGATGTTTCTCTGATTTCTTTCTCAGCTTCTTTATCATTTGTATATAAGAGAATTTTGTGGGTAAGTACTTTATACTATTATATCATCTGCAAATAGAGATGACTTATTCCTTTCCAATTTGAATCCCCTTGATCTCTTTTTGTTGTCCTATTGCTCTAGCAAAAACATAAAGAACTATGTTGAAGGGACATGGAGAGAGTGTCGCGCCTTGCCTTGTTACTGATTTTAGTGGAATTGCTTTGAGTTTCTCTCCATTTAATTTGATGTTGGCTGTTGGCTTGCTGTATATTGCTTTTATTATTTTTAGATATGTTCCTTGTATCCCTGGTCTCTCCAAGACCTTTTAATAATGGTTGTTGGTAGAGTCAAAGACTTCAGCATAATACTGGATACACTGAACTTAATAGAAAAAAAGTGGGTAATAACCTTGCGTATATTGGCAGAGGTGACAACTTTCTGAACAGAGCAGATAACACCAGGCACTAAGATCAAAAATTAGAAAATGGGACCTCATGAAACTGAAAAACTCTGTAAGGCAAAGGACATCATCAATTGAACAAAGAAGCATCCTACAGAATGGGAAAATATTTTTACCAATTCCACATTTGATGGAAGGCTAATATCCAAAATATATAAAGAACACAAAAAAGTAAATAATTAAAAACAAATAATCTCAAAAATGTGGTAGAGATTTAAACAAAGAATTCTTAGTAGAGGATCTCAAATGACTGAGAAATGTTTAAAAAGTGTTTAACATTTTTTGGCATCAGGAACCACGAAAGGAAATTACAGCCAGAATATATTGTATGAAAAAAACTACCAAAAAAAAGTAGGAATTGGCCCCTTATTGGCCCCTTCTGTGCCTTTTTTGAAAGCTATCTACTCAATCCATTTGTTGATTGATGATTTTATTTCCCTGATGTTTAATTTCTTCAATGTTTTGTAACTTCTTATATGAACCCCTGTCTGAAGAACAGCTGGTAAAGATTTCCCCCAGTTCCATAGGCTGTGTGCTCTGCTGATATTTTCTTTTGCCATGAAGAGTGTTTACTTCATGGAGTCTTGTCTATTGATACGTGGGGCTAGCTGTTGGGCTATTAGTGTTCATCAGAAAGTTTTTTCTACCTTACTGTCTTCAAGAGCATTCTCCAGGTTTCTAGTATTTTTAGCACTTCGGGTTTTAATTGAAAGTCTTTGATATATTTTGAATTGATTTTTCAATAAGATGAAAGATAAGAATGCAGTTTTCCTCTTCTGTAGGTGGATAGGTGGATATCTAGTCTTAACAGTGCCACAACTTGAACAGGCAATCTTTTTTTTTCCAATGTAGGTCTTGGCTCCTTTGTCAAAAAATTTAAGAGGACATAGTTTTTTATTTTGTTGCTGAGTTCTCTACTTTATTCTATTGATCTTCCTTTCTATTTTTGTGATTGCACCAGGCTGTTTTTTTATCATGGAGAGGCTGGGATTTTGGCTTGAAGGTCAGTGGGTATCGGTGTCTGACTTCTCAGTTTCCAGTGGTCAGTGCAGGATTCAGAGCCTGTACAGCTGTGATTATGTCAGGTCTGTGGCTCTAGCTACAGTCCCACCCAAATAATACAAAGACCTCAGTGGTTCTGAAGTTTGGTATCCTGCTCCTAACAGGTTCATAGGTTTTAATTCCCCCTGGTTGCCTGGGTGCCTAGTATATAGTCCTCCCCTTCTGTTCCTACATAACAAGGCAGGATCACTCATTGATGATATTTAACAGTCAACAGCACATTTCAGCAGTCCACATAGTTCAACTTCATGCAGATATCCCTCTAGGGGGAGTCACAGAAAATGAAAAGATCTCTAGTCTCAGAAGAAGGGATAATCAAAATGGAAAGACAAACTTACTCCAGCAGATGTGGAAAATCTCACTAAGAAACACTAAGAATATAATGCAGACAGCACCCATAGCAAGGCTCCAACAGAATAATTCTTCTATAAGGTTTGTCCCTCCAGAATCATGGAGATAGATGAAATGTCTGGGAAAGAACTGACTCTAATTTTTAATAGAATTGATGATTATATACAGGATTCAAACAGCGAGATGCATAGATTAAGGAAACCTATCCAAGACTATGACAAAACAGTGTCCAAAGTCAATGTCATTTAGAGCCAATACTCCAAAGCATGGAAGGAAAGTTTAGCAAGGTAATCAAACCCTTAAAAACACAGTGTGAAGGCAGCTTCCCCCAATAAGTTATTCTACTGTCATGTCAGCTAATTTGGGTCTTTGTGTACTTTGGGAAATTCTTTGTTTCACTGAGTAACTGGAGAATGCACATATTCCCTAAAGCTCTGGAAAATGAAGAGTATCTTAGAATCCAATCCTCCATAGTATCAAAGCTAACATGACAGAGCTTTGTCAGTCTCTTAGGGTGAGCCTAGCAAGTGAACCAAGTCTGCCTTAACATACAGAAATTCAGCACATCAGAGTAAGGCAGAATCCTGCTTCATCTGTCTTTGCATAGAATCCCCATTTCCCTCCTTCACTTTTTTCTGGTGTAGCTTTCCTTGGCTCCCAACCCCATCACTCCTCTGTCTGCCTCTGATTACATGGTGCTGTTCCTATGTGTCTTGATCTAATTTGCTTCTTCATATGAAGATATTAGTTATATTCAATGATCCATGCCAAAGACCTCACTGATTTGATTGCTTCCTCAAAGAACCTGTATCTAAATAAAGGCTTGCATTGGTAGGACTTGTGGATTTAGACTACAGCATAACTTGTATAAGATGTAGTGTGTGTGTGCGTGTTCATTTGCTTATCCATTTCTCTAGCATTAACATAAGTGTTTTGAAGACAAAATTCAACTCAAAAGAGAAAAAAACTTTAAGGGAAAGTAGAGCTGTGGATGAATGAGAATGTCCCAAGTTGTCAGGACAGGATTCTTTAAGTGTGGCGTGTGGGCTGGATACCTTCGGGTCATAGCATTATTATTATCAAGAGCTTGAAAGAGGCAGTAAAGATTATATATGTCATTAATCATCCTACCTTGTGCTTGCAAAAAATAAAATATCCAGTCAACCCTACAAGGTTATTTGTGTCAGTGGTTCCTATACCTGACTTCATAACCAGATCCCTTACAGTGGCTAACATATTACAATCATCAACATATCGATTATACAAATTAATATGGCTGACTGGTGTTTCCATATATATCTGAGCATGCATTGTATCCATTCAACCTTTTCTATCTCCCCTGTCCATGACCACTGCACCCTTTCCAACAATCACCAGTCCCATCTATACTTTCAAGTCATGGTACAAATTTTATTTTAATGTTTCTAGGTTTGAGAGAAAGCATATAATATTTGTCTTTCTGAGTATAGATTATTTTGCTTAATATAAGATCTTCTGATTCCATTTATTTGGACATAAATTGATGAGA
Organism: Arvicola amphibius; assembly: GCF_903992535.2. Lineage (NCBI taxonomy): Eukaryota > Metazoa > Chordata > Mammalia > Rodentia > Cricetidae > Arvicola > Arvicola amphibius. The sequence goes on along the minus strand of NC_052049.1, from coordinate 92,069,747 downwards.
TATTATTTTCTGTGATTGAATAATGTCTATGTGTGTACATGCCTGGGTGAGTAGATATATTTTCCTCACCTCAGTCATACATTGACACACACCTAGGCCAGTGTTATTGGGAGCAGGTTTGCTGCAATAAACATGCAGGTGCAGATACCCGTTTTGTGTGTTGACTTTATTTTTTATTATAACCCAGGAGTATTATAGTAGAAGCATATAAAATTCTATTTTAGTCTTATGAGGACCTTTCATGCTGTTTTTTGGAGTGGTTGTACTGATTTGCAGCCCCACCAATGCTGCAGAAGAGTCTCCTTTGTCCAATACATCTTTGCCAGAACTTATTATATTTTGGATGGTTGGTAGCAGTCATTCCAATGGATGATGTGATACCTCAGTATAGTTCTGATTTGCATTTCCCTATAGATAATGAACTTGAAGATTACTTTCACAAATATATTGGTAACTTTGCATTTCTTTTAAATATCATTCACAGGTCCCTTAAAAAGGTGTTCATATAATTAGGGTCTGGGCATTGCTATTTTTTTAAGCCACCCTACCCTCAAATATCAATTGCTTCCACCCATGAAAAAGCTTTTATGGACAAACCCTCTCACTGAGAGCATCTGTTTAAGCTGAATAAGTAATAAGTAATAGTTCTTACTTTAAAGTCAATGGGGAACAGTTAAAACAATTAAGAGTTAAGAAAAAACCCACGAGAATGATCAATGCATGGAGGCAGGTTGCTGAGAATGAGATGGAGCCTGGATTTCATACGCAGCTTGCCAGGTTGGTTGGTTGTTTTTTTACCATTTTTATTACCCCATGGAGGAACTACTTAACTCATGTCATAGGCCACAGGCAACAAACAAAAATAATGTTCCAGAGCGCTCCAGCCACTCTTTAGACTGCAGAAAATAAGAAAGTTACAGGACTATCAATGTGACAAGGAGTTCAGGGGCCATGACTTTGGAAAATAAAAGACACAAAAAGGAACTCCAAATGTGTCTTGTTCTTCTTCAGGCATTGTAGGAGGCTGGGGCAGAGTAGGGTTGAAAGGGCTTCAAGTAATGCCACCAAATGGGTACCAGGTGTTCAAATACCTAGGCCCATGGGCGACATTTCTTATTCAAATCACCATGGTGTGTACATTTGCTAGCTAAAAAGTAAGAGAGAGTGCTAGGAAGACACATGTGAGGAAATGTTAGGACATTCTGAAATTTACAGAGACTATCAACCCACAGATTCAAGAATGGTTTTTAAAGCTAAACAGTATAAATACAAAAAAAAAAAAAAAAAAAAAAAAAAAAAAAAAAACAAGTCTCAGCACTCACAGTAATACTGCCAAATTCAAAGGAGGAAGCCAACAAGCAGCCAGATACAACTTGATTTTAAAAAATGACAGAGAACTTACTTGACTGGCTACCTACCATCACTCCTCAGGGTCTTCCATGGTCACTGAGGACAGGGGCTTTCAGGGCTGTATTTTCAGGGGCTTCTGTTGTTAGTGCAAGGCCAGCCGAGCTTCAGAAGATCCTGTGGGTTAGGGGTTTGTAGGAAGACAAGCCTACCTTGCTCGGAGCAGTTAGGCAGTCGATTCTAGCTCTTCTTCCTCCAATGGAAATCTTCAGGAGTTTAGAAAGGCAGTTCTTCCCAGTGGTTAGATCTTCACTTGATGAAGTGAGATCAGCTTGCCTGGGCAGGAAGGGGGAGATTGGGAGTGGGTGGAGTTTGTCTCTTAAAGGGACAGGTTACCCAGGCGACAGGGCAGACCAGCAGATTTATAACAGTCCACATCTCTCCACCCCATCCCAACTTCATGTCCCTCTTTTTTATTTTTATGACCTGTCAAACCCAGTTTGTGCTGCCCATGTGGGTGTGAGGACACACACAAGAGCCTGGCGGGCCTACTTGAGGCCACACAGTTAAAGAAAACTAACTCTCCCCCTCCTAGAAGCTATCCACTGTCCATAGCTCCTCAGTTAGGAATGGACTCGTGAGCCCCTCCCCTACCTGTGTTAGAATGTGGATTGGCCCAATCTTGTGCAGCCAAGCACAGCTTCTGTGACATACTCAGTTTTTAATAGAGCAACAGATACAAAAGATAAGAGTATTAGAGGTTTAGATGTGGCAGGGAAATAAAGCCTTTTTAAACAGCAAAATACTGAGAAATTTATTGCCATGCTATTCTACCAAAAGAACTGGAAAAGAGAACTAACCAGGTCCCTCCACCTTTTACTTCCTATTTCTTTGATTATTTTCAGACCTGATCTCACCTATAGCCAGGGCTTCTCTCAAACTTGTGACAATTCTTCTGCCTCAGCCTCCTGAGTCCTGGGATTTCAAGTGTGGTCCACTGTGCCTAGCCATATGGCCTTTTAAAACTGGCTCATTTATGATTTTTCTCTTTGTCATTTGAATTTAGTCATGTTCTTACAGGGTGCCTAGATTTGCTTTTATTTTTGTTTATATAGATTGGGTGTAAAATAAGTCTTGAATCTGTGGCTTTATAATTTTTGCAAATTCAGAGAAAGAACAGAGAGAAAGGAAGAGAGTTCTAAAGACACTTAATTAACATCAGACAATATAAATTTTAAGACAAGGATGATTACTAGCAATAAAGGACATATTCATGACAAAGATTTCAGATGAAGATTATGATATAAATTTGTATGCAGCTGTGAATATAGCAATATTATGAGTTATAAACAAGGTTATATTGCATTCTTATATCACAGAATAAATCTCAGTGATAGGATGTTAATGGAAAAACAGGCACAAAATACCTTATACTGTTTATTCATTTAGGTGAAGTCCAGAAATAGACATACCAGCCTCATGATAGAGTTTGGTGGCTCCCCATAGGAGACTGTGGATAATGGCTGGGAATGTTCCCAGGGTGCTGTTCATTTTCTTTATCTTGATATCAGCCATAGGCCAGGCCACCTTTTAAATATCTGTGCATACGTGCAGGCAAATTTTCTGTTCCTGACTGAGTATGCATTGTATTTCTATGTCTCAAATGGACATGGCTTAGGGTTGAGACCCACCGAGCTCTGTAATACCGGTGCTTGTGTTCAGTTTCTGGGTTTGGGTCTCCACTTCCCAGCCATACTACCTGAAGCCTTTGCAATTCTGGAGATTTCAGAGCTCTTTTTATATCAGTGTAAGTGGAGACCTCTTCCCTTCACGTAGGAATCCAGCCCTGCTTTGATCTATGGAGTTTTGCCTTCCGTTCTACCCATAAAAGTTTTCTACTATGAAATATAGAATGTAGAAAATATATAACCCATTACACCAATCGTTTCCTCTAACAGGAAAAACTGTTAAAGTTGTAGGAGCCATGTGTGCCAATTTTCCATAACCCTTACCTCGTCTCAGGGTTGACAACTGGTACTCTCCTATCCTACCCATACTTCCTTTCTGCTCCAGATCCAAGACCTCTCATACTGGCCACTCTTGTCATTTTTGTGATGGAGCAGGCACTGTTTAATTTTGGTACAAAGTGGGAGTCAGTGGCCCTATTTCTGACTAAATATATCATTGGATTAATGTGGAAGCAAGACGAGTGGGCTATCATGTAGTGAGATCTAAGAAAATGTCCTCAGACATAATGTGGGAGCCAACCTGCTGTTTTCTGAATATGGCAAGTATTGCCAACCTGGCTTGCCTTGGACTGGAGCAGTAACTGGACATATCTGACCTATTTCTAACATTGTGTTCCTTTGATCACAAGCAAAGAATTCCAGGGGAGCTGACCCAGTTCCTCCTAATACATGATCAGTTCATTTGTTAATGTGTTAGCGCTGAAGCTGACACAACCTCCTTCTCTCGCACTTGAGGACAAGAAGGTATTCTGACAAACCATGTGCCTGGTGTTTCGGCTCAAAGCATTTATTTTATTTACGTCATGATAAATTGCATGGTGTTTTTGGAAAATTGAAGTGCTATGTGTTAAAATACAAGAACAAAAGAGTGGAACTGGCCGTGGAAGCAGTGGCATCTAAAGATAAGATGAAAAGACAGAAAATACAGAAATGATTTCTGAAAGAATTATTCTCCTTTTCATCATCTAAACAAACAAGAGTGTGTCTTCCAGGACTTCTTGAAAGGTAAAGTCAACAGCACTCCTGTTCAAAGCAGTTTGGGTAATAAATGGTCCTCGAGGCTCTACCACTGAATGGCCCTGAGGTCCAGAGCAACTTGCTTTGCTTCATGTGTCGCAGCTTCTGAACTTGCTATAACAGTGACCCAAGTAGAAATGAGCCACACAGATGGTTTCTCCACAGGCCATGGAGCGTGCTCCTACAAACACCTCATCCCACAGGCCTCCTCTCCGATTCCCTCCCCCCTTAGCTCTGCTTTATGAGTTCTTACCCTTCCTTCAAGTCCTTGGAAACTGCTTTTCCTTCCAGGAGTCTCCTCAGCACTCTAGGAAGCTAGGTCACCATTTAAAGTCCACACATAGCTTAACATGAACCTCTGTAGATTATTTGCTACACTATCTAATGAGGTATCTTTCCCTCCTGCGAGACTCTGGAGCAAAGAGACTGAGAGTCTCCTTTACCAGCACAGGTGATTAGTGGCACTACCCAGAACTCTGTATGAAGAAGGATTCTGAGGTTGTGCTTAAGTGTAGCAGAAAGCTGTCCAATGCAAACTTCTGAGTTGGTATTGCCAGAGCCGGACTCACACTGAATATACAGTAGATATTCAATATTGTATAAATTAATACTGTATCAACAATATCAGTTGTAGCAAAGGAAGAAAAACTGGTGGAATTCATTTCAGGTATTTGCTGCTCTCTAGTCCTCTGGGAACTATTCAAAGACAGACACCACATCTGATTTGTCATAGTATGGTAGTATCTTTGGTATCTCACTTAGCATATTGAGCAAAATAGTATTGCTAAGTAATGGTTGAGGGAAGTGACTTTTAGCTTAAAGACTGTGGGTGATATTTAGAAATATGGGAAATAAAAGTAGCCATTCAATTCATGACTCCTTCTGATCTCTAGTGGGCTGAATGGAATAGTGGAGAAAGTGATGTTTAATGTGGCTGGACATGGGTGGTCTTCTTGTCCCTGTATTGTGACATAGAAGCATTTTCATATGTGGGTTACAAGGTACAGGAAGGTGGAAGCTAGACAATGGTCTATGAGACTATGTACCACAACTTCCTTTAGCTCTCTTTGCAAGTCTCAAGGAAGGCCATCACCTCCTTTGCTCACATACCGACAGGGCAAAAAGTTTTCTGGATCTGTGTTAGTCGTGGATGTAGAAATTCTGAGTCTGTGTAATCATTTCCTCAAAATTGAAACATTTCCTACTAAAGGGAGGAAGGAGACAATTAACATGTTTCTCAATCTTCATCTTAAAAAATAAAAACACAAGTCTCAAAATGTTCCTGAATCTTACAAGACTCAAAACACCCCATCCATATTATATAAGCAGTAGAAATTTCATGGAGGGAGGAGAAACTCTCCACTTGCCTCCTTGCATATAGATCATGCAGATAGCTCTATGGATTCAGTCTTCATGAGTCAACACCCATGCTAATGTGGCCTTTTCAGTTACATAGCTGCTTTTGAGTTACCTTGCTCGATATATTGAGACACCAAAGTATAAGTAACCCCTTACTTGTAATCCTGCATGTAATACTAATAAACTCACTGGTTTACTTAGCTAAAGATAGGTAGAATCATTTCTTTGATCTGTCCTAGTGTGTCATATCTAGGGCAAATACACATTTGTTTATGTCTTCCCAGGAAAAGTCAAACAATAGTTTTATCCAGAAAATAAAAGTAGGGCCAATAAGATTACTCAGTCCATAAAAGGGCTTGTCGCCACTCCTGACAACCAGAGTTTAGTTTCTGGGAGCCACAGGAGAGAATGAATCTTAACATTTTGTCCTCTTTCACATTCAAGGCTATGGCATCCGAGAACCCATGTACACTAAAATAAACATACGAATAAAATAAAAAGTAGGCTCTTTGGTCCTCTTGATGTGAAGAGTTACTTCCTTGGATGAACTCCAAAACTCCTTTTTCTAAGCTGTTATTTGATAAGAAAATGGAGTCTGGAGAGGCATGAACAGCTAGAAATATATTTGTGTCTTCTGTGAGACCATGGCCATGGAAACTGTTTCCCCTCAAGGTGCCAGTCTCCCAAACCTGTGTCTCAACAGCTGGTTTTGCATCCCAACCCATAGAAGGCACCAAAAAGACTCAACAGAGAAGGCAGACAGCAGCAAAAGGAGAAAGATGCCAAAGGGATCTGACCTTTGTGACAAAAAGTAAAACAGCAGCTGAGTAACACTAAGGGCAAGGACACAAGGCTGGTCCAGGTTTGATGAGATGGCCTGGAGGAGGAAGTGTGAGCTCATGGGAAGATTGTACTTGCAGACCTGCTGAAAACAAAAGGCCCTTCAGACATACAGGCTCATCTTTATGCTATTTTTAAAAAGTGAAGTGTGACTTTTTATATTTTAATTAACCTAAATTTTAATGAATTCACTTTAAGCCAATTTACTAACATTCTTTGAGATCCTCTGTAATTTTCTTAATATTCTTTTTACATTTATTTCATTTTTGATTAATTAATTACTTACTTTTTACAAGACGGATCATCCTTTCACTTCCTTCCATCCTCTCCTCCCAGTGCCTCCCCTAATCTCCTTCCTTCTCCCCCCATCCACTCCTTCTCCTTTCTTTTCAGAAAAGGGCAGGCTTCCCATGTATATCAGTCAGTCGTAACATATTAAGCTGCAGTAAGACAAGGCACCTCCTCTCCTATTAAGGCAGGACACGGCTACTCAGTAGGAAGAAAGAGTCCAAAAACCAGGTAACAGAGTCAGACACAGCCCCTGCTGTCTTGAGTATCATAAAAACACCAAGCTGCACAATAGTAACATATGCAGAGGGCCTAGGTCAGTCCTATAAAAGCTCCCTGGTTGTTGGTTCAGTCTCTGTGAGCCCCTAGGAGATGAGGTTAGTTGATTTTTGTGGATTTTCTTGTGGTGTCTGGATCTCTGGATCCCATAATCCTTTGTCCCCCCCTTCTACAGGATTCCCTGAGGTCTGCCTAATATTAGGCTGTGGGTTTTTGCATGTTTTCATCAGTTGCCAGGTGAAGCCTCTCTGAAGACAGTTGGGCTAGGCAACAATCTATGAGTATAGCAGAATATCATTCAGAATAATTTCCTTGACTTTTTTCATTTTTGACACTCATGTTTGTATCTATATTAGATCTCTGGGCTGTCCAGTCTCTGGGTCCCACACCTCCAGGCAGTGTCAGGAGTGGGCTCCTTTTCAGTCTGGGTCTCAAGCTGGCCCAGTCATTGGTTGTTCTGTGCTACCTTTGTCCCAGCATATGTTGTAGGCAGGGAAAATCGTAGGTCAAAGGTCATGTGGCTGGGTTGGTGTTCCAATCCCTGCTCTGGAAGTCTTGCCTGGTTACAAGAGATGGTTGATTCTGGCTCCATATCTCCATTGCTAGGAGTCTTAGTTAGAGCCACCCTAATAGATTCCTGGGAGTTTGCATTGCACCGGGTTTCTTGTTCATCCCAGAGGTGCCACTGATTCCAGTTGCCTTTCCCAGCATTCTCTCCTTATATCCTTCCCCCACCTGATCCCTCCTGTATCCATGCCCACCCTCCCATCCAGACCTCTTAAAATATGGGGTACAGATCTAAACAGAGAATTCTCAACAGAGGAATCTCAAATGGCCAAGAAACAATTAAAGAAATATTCACCATCCTTAGCCACCAGGGAAATACAAATTAAATGACTCTGAAATTCCATCTTAAACCTGACAGAATAGCTAGAACCTGGGAAAAACTAGATGTACACCAACTGAGAGGGAATGCACCAGATGAAGGGGAACGGGGATAAAGTAATCCCATACTAGTTCCAAATATGGTATAATACGAGGTTGTTTAAATAAGGGGAGACTCACAGATCACAATGGGGAAAAGGAACAGAATCCAGCATCCAGGTGTGAGAGCGAAGAAAGAGAACGAGCACATGGGCAGGCCCACATGTTTTTGGTACCCAAGGCCATGCCCAACCTAGTCTAGCCTTTCACAGGCCATTGGTTGAAGGAGCTTCCCCATCTTTATCCAAAAAATGGATAAATAAAATGTTATATATTTACCCAATGGAATATTGCTTGCCTGTTAAAAAAATGGCATCATAAAATTTTCTGGCAAATGAATGAACTAGAAAAGACCATCTTGAGTGAGGTAACCCATACCCAGAAAGATAAACATGTTATGTGATCACTTATGGGAGGATATTTGCCATAAAATAAAGGATGACCATGATACAATCCACAGACCCAAAGAAAAATTTAAGTGTCATAAAGCCAAAGATGTCTTCAGGAAGGGAAGTGTTTGCTTCATTCCAATCTCACTCTGGAATCTCTAATGGGCTCCATGTGGAATCTTGGGCAGAGCTCCCTGTGGGAGGTCCTACAACAAAGGAAGTATCCTGCATTTGCCTGGCTAGGGCAGTTCCTACTGACCACACCTGACAGCTATGTACTTGGGCAGTAGACAGTATTTGGCTTTACCTAATGCTTCCCTCCAAAATGAGGTTTATGGTTTAGCCAGATGCACTCTTTCCTTTCCATGTAGTATATACACTTATTTATAAGTCTTGGCTATTTTTGAAGCTGACTTCAAAATATCAGTTCTGGACGTCGATGTTAGAACTTATTCTTGAGAAAAGAAACCACAAACACCCTTTCTTTTTAAAATTTGTCTTTCTTTGAAAGAAGAAAAGGGAAGGGGACTATTTGGATGGAGGGAGGAAGTCATCAGGAAAGAAGGAGGCAGAGAGAGTAAGAAAAATTATACTTTATGTGTGTGTGAGAGAGAGAGAAAGAGAAAGATACTGAAATATTACTTTGTATGTTCACTAAAATTAATTAAAAGTAAAATGATGAGAATTGAATGTTAGTCGGCAGTAATTGAGGACACGACCTTACCCACTTCAACTTCAAGTTCTACTGTAATGTAAGAGGCTCCTATAACTCCCATCAGTGTCTCCACTTAGAAGTAGTCCATCTCTTACTTTGTTGGGAACACAATTCTTCATCTATACTATGATTCATAACCTCCTGCCCATATCTTGGGTACATGCAAGTAGTCCTGAAAGAGCCCTCTGCCAAATTCTTCATTTGACAGGAGAGAGACACAAATATATAGAAAGGAATGATTAGGTCATCACTCATGGGGAGTGAGCACAGCTCTTCTGGGAAGTTATTTCTCTTAATTGGAATCCTATTGTATACTCAAAGTCCATTTGGAAGTTTCCTTCCCCATAATCCTGTGTATTTTTATGGTGTGTGTGACACTGATAACCATTTGTACAACTCCTTGACAGCTTAGAGTGGCATTCATTGTAGCAAAGGGTCATATATGTTAAACACCAATCCATTCTTCACTCAATTACAGAGGTCCAGAGAGGACAGACCATCCTTTTCATTGTCCTTCTACAAAGCCCCACATCTCAGAAAGCATGTTTAAAAATATTGTGAAAAGATAAAAATGAGAAAGTTAAGAGCAGGGAGGATCACGGTGGTGGAGCATTTAGCTGCCATCTGCAGCGACCTAGGCTCATTCCCAGGTACCAATGGGATAAAACACAGAGCTTTTCACAACTCACAGCAGAGTATTGTGATCTCAGGGGGTCATCCTATTAATTATTCTCTTTTCAAGTGAACTACATACATTTTCTTTGGTTTACATACAATGTTGCTAGGACATGGACAAGAATGACTTTAAATTTTAAAATACTTGGTATATATTTCCAATATACCAGTCAGTAAATTCAATTCAGTAGCATTTATTAAAATTCAAGGACCTTAGACCATAGTTTAAAGGACAGCACTTTTACCTACAAAAAAAGATTGAGATTGATATGACAGAATATAATTTGATTCAAATATTTATTAAAAGCTCTCTGTGAGCTCAGAGATATCTATCTCAGAACAGTTCAAGGTCTGCAGCACGAAGGGTCACATCAGGATAGTGAGAATAAAATAAGCTTTTTTAGTAGAAACTAGCAAGGATGATGGGGAGGAGCAGGAAGCAAGCAACCCTGGGAATCAGAAGCAATGGTGTCGATGTGAAAAATACTGGATCTGAGGGCACTGTGAGCTGAGGTGCTTCCTCAGTAAATGATGGAAAGTTTATTTTTCATATCTTAGGACCAATCAGCTCTGACAAGGCACACTACTCTGGGATGTTGTCACTTTCCACCTGCTACCACACCCTGAGGATAGGGGTAAGATGGCGCAGAATCAATAGCACAGACTTGGGGAGTCGGGCAAGTGGCAGAGCACACTTATTTATTGCTGGTGTTAGGCAGACCATTACATACCAACCCAGGAACCAAGGGATGGCATCATCTGGAACACTGTGTTGTCTCTCCTTCACTGACTCCGGCCATCTGATATCATGACATCATCAGTCTCCGGGCTCCATGATAGGCTCCCCCATTGACTTCAGGGGAAGTTAACACTGCACATGCTCTTTTAAGCTAGCCCAAAGGGATTTTCCACTTGGGGTGTGTTACCGGTTGAAACTGGTCAACTGGATTTCTCCTACTTATACCCCCATTTTTATTATTTTTATTGGGAGCTCAGTATGAGTTGGAGTGCCAGTGTTCTGGCCTTGATTCCACCTTAGGGGTATTCAGCAACTGGACTGTACCTATTTTTGATTGACTTGCTGAACAAGATCTTACCCTTCATTGACTTCCAGCCCTTGAAGGGTGTCTTTCCTTGAAAGCATTCCTGGGTAGAAGGGACATCTTAAGTAGAGGACTTTCAAATCTCTGTGAGCCATGCTTGTAGGGAGACTATTGGGGAGTTGTCTACGAGTCATTAGAGCATAAAGTGTCACCTTCTTGACTAAATCCTGCATCTGATGTGCTATAGGATGTAGGAGGGACGTTACTTGTTGGTTCCCAGCTGCCTGGCTAGCTTAGACCCAAAATAATCACATAGAAACTGTATTAATTAAATCACTGCTTGGCCCACTAGTTCTATCTTCTTATTGTCTAACTCTTATATTAATTTAACCCATTTCTATTAATCTCTTTAAGATTAATGGCTTACCAGCAAAGTTTCAGCATGTCTGACTCTGGAGGCAGTTCCATGGCTTCTCTCTGACTCTGCCCTTCTTTCTCCCAGCATTCAGTTTAGTTTTCCCTGCCTAGCTAAGTTTTGCCCTGCTATAGGTCCAAAGTAGTTTCTTTATTCATTAATGGTAATCACAGCATACAGAGGGAAATCTCACATCACCTCCCCTTTTCTGTTTAAATAAAAAGGAAGGTTTGAACTTTAACATAGTAAAATTACATATAACAAATCAGGTATCAAACAAGAATTACAATTACAATATTTTTATCTATTTTATCTCTTGTCATAACTAAGGAAAACTATAACTATAAATTTTTCAATTCCATCAAAGACTCCAGAAAGATATAATATTACCTTACCTAAGTAAACAGGAAATGCATTCTAAGCAATTTCCAAAACTCTAGAACTGACAGAGACATCTGGCTGTCTGGACAGTCACCCAAAGTTTTTCTGTACCATTAGGGCATTCAATCTTCAGCTCACAGGCCTAACGAGTCAGACTATTTCATGAAGCAGGATTCCTGAAGGATCATCTCACCGTTAGCCAAGTTCAGCAGTCATTTCTATATGGGTACTGCATGTCTAATTAAGTAAGTCTAGGCAAGAGCAGTTTCTTGCCCAAATGGCTAGCAAACTCTATAAGGAGCCTCTTGGATGCCCATCTTCCTCTTAAAGTATATTGGTGCTGCCAGGAGCATATGTGTCTCATTGTCATGAAAAGCCCTAAATTCTTAAAACATTTCAAATACCATATTCTGTAGTCTTTGAAAGATTTGATGAATGTCTATCTAACTGAAATATATCTCTATATATCTAGAAAATATAACTAACATTACTACAAGCTTGATTATTATATATGATTATCTATTAACATATATTTCTTAATTATACATTATATTTTAAATGAGTTGCATAAACACAATACCTTAATCAAAAGCAGAAATATACATATAATAAAAGTGACCTGAAATTTGTATCAATAAACCAAGATCCATACCAGTGCAAATCTCTCTAGCACATCCCCCTTTAAATGTAAAGAATCATTTATAAACAATATTTTGGAATATGGACATAGTTCTGTCTAAACTATTTCCTATTGTTTATTGGGCAAAGTAATTTTGAGGGGTATTCAAGGCAACCTTTCAGGGGTCTTGGTCCATCAAACTACATCAATCTGAAAGGATTCCACAGGTTCTCATCGTCTGTGGAAACAAAAGAAAAACCTCTTTTCCAAAGTAACACATCCTTAGATCCATATTTTTAAATCAAGATACCTTCAAAGTATAGGTGTTGGTTTAGTTTAGTAGCCCATACAATGAAATGTCTCTCAGCTTCTTCACGGTCAAAAAAATTCAAAAGAAACACAATAATATATATAATCCAGACTCTCTGTGAATTTTCCATTTTTATGTGGCTTACTTGTTTTAAATCTATTACTTTTAACATTTATTTTACTCTCTCCCAAGCCTATGTACATTTACTCAACACAGTGATTTGTTTAGAGTTCTTTCCCATCTGAATTTGTCTTTATTGAATATCTATAATTCTTTACTGTCCAGGAGCTCATTTTAAAATGCTAAGCACTTCTTAAAACTTAAGTTGCACCATTACTGGGGTATATATGGTACTTTCTGCTTGCCCTGTTCTGTCCAGCATGGGGGAGCTGCTCGTCACCTCTGAGCTGCATGTACCACTCCACTTCCAGGCACACAGCAAGCAAGCCACAGCACACTGCTCACAAACCCCATCCAAACTCTCGGTTTCCTGGGTTTCCTGAAAGAGTGAGAGTTAGTGCTAGCAGCAGGGCCCATGGCTGGGAAGCTGCCATTTTAAAACCCCATGCCACTTTCTCATTCCCACCTGCTTAGCCTAGAAATAATAACACAGAAACTGTATTAATTAAATCACTATTTGGCCCATAAGTTCTCGCTTCTGATTGGCTAACTCTACACATTAACTTAACCCATTTCTATTAATCTGTGCATCACCATGAGGTCGTGGCCTACCAGCAAAGTTTCAGCACTCTGTCTGAGGTGGCTCCATGGCTCTGACTCTGCCTCATTTCTCCCAGTATACAGCCTAGTTTTCCCCACCTAGTTCTGTTCTTCCCTGCCATAGGCCCAAAAAAGTTCTTTATTCATTAACCAATAAAAGCAACACATAGACAGAAGGACCTCCCACATGAGAAGGAGAGATGTGAGAAGGATGAATATTAATAGTATTATGTTACCCATGATTGTATATATGATGATCCAAGAGGGATTGAGGAGTCTCTTAACGTTTTTCTAAATCTTAATGGTGAAACTTGAATCAAAAGTCATGGGAGTTACTGTGTCATATTGAGGCAGGAAATGTGTTATTGTAGGAAAATAGATAGTTGAGAAACTTTTCCAACCAGGTGCCCTTTATATATTGGGCAAGTTGTATCCTGGCCTAGGAGAAGTTGGACACCTGGTAAGGAGTTAGGCGAATTGACCTGGGTTGAATGCCAACAAGGCCAAGTCATGGACAAATTCTATTTCTTCTGAGAGCAAATTCACCCTCTGTTGCAAAACATAGATATGCTGTTTTATAAGAAGGCACACATCACTCATCTGGGGAGGGCTGTGGAAGGGCAGGTTCCTCAACCCATTGGTGTCCTTTCAAGGATGGCTGCACATCTTGGATAGGGACCCATATGGGTGTTGTTGAGCTCTGTGGGAAAACACAAGCATATCCTCTTCCCTAAGTCAACATTGGGGCAGGTAGATGCCATTGGAGGGTGATAGGGCCCCTCCATCTTACTAAAGGCAATGGTGAGCCATGGGGTAAATATGCCCAGTGTTTATAAGCAGGGTGGAGACCCCATTCATCAAAGATAAGAAAATTTAGGTGGAATATAGCCTCTGTTAGGGCCAGACAGGTTCTCACTTAGTCTCAGGCAAAATAGATTTAGACAGTATATCTTTGAGTGTTATATGGGTTCCCTCCACAGTGGACTGGCCTTGAGGATTTTAGGGGATGCTAAAGATATGGCTTATCCTCCAGGAACTGAGGAACTTATTGAGTGTTGGAAAACATAAGCAGGGCCATTATCAGTCTTTATGGTCTATGGCATCCCCCGAGAGAGCCACAGCATACATGAACATAGCAGAGACTACCAAATGAGGGGTGTTGAGTGACATCCATTTGCTGGATTCTATTGGGCAGGAGCCTTCTGTGTTTCATACCTACTTAAAGAGAATATGGATGGGGTTTGTGAGCAGTGTGTTGTGGCTTGCTTGCTGTGTGCCTGGACGTGGAGTGGTGCATGAAGCTCAGAGGTGATGAGCAGCTCCACCATGCTGGACTGAACAGGGAAAGCAGAAAGTACCATATATACCCAGGGGCACCAGAGGAGCACAGGCAGTGCAGGATGTAATTAAGTGTTTACATTGAGAAATAGCAAGCTCTGGGAGAAATTTGTGAAGGTCCTGGGGGGAAGATGGAATTGCTGATGAAGAATTCTCATTTGTTCAAGGAGGTCAATGTCTAGCATCATAATCATGATGTCAATTTGATTTTGTCTGTGGCTATGGTACCTGGGAGTCCAGTGTGTGACAGGATGTGAGAAATATACCAGGGGTGCACTCTCTGGGCTAATGTGTCTTATATGAACAACATGGACATTTATAAAGGACTTTTTCATCTTTGACTTGGGGAAAGGGCAGAGTATGAACAGTCCAGATTGCATATAGGATATCAGAGAAAATATTGACAGGCTCAGATTGACATTCCACGAGGACCTTCAGGAGGGCTAGCAGTTTTCCCAGTTGTACAAAGCCCGGGTTGGACAGTATGTAGGTCACAGGGTTCACTCCTAGATGCTGAATTAAGACCCTGAACCTGTTTTTATTAGAATCTGAGAATGAATGCCAAGATAGCTTTAGGAATAGGAGAAGATGAAGAAGGACTGTGGGGCCTGACTTCCAAAGGAAGCAGGGACAGTGAGCTAAATCTTTTATCTTGTGGTGTGTGGTTTTCCAACGTCCCAGGAAAGCCCATAATTATTTCTTGGAAGCTAATAGAGTCTGCCCACAGGAGCTGAGAATGTTGAAGGAAAAGAGGGAGAATTATTTTGTCTGTCTCCAAACTACAAATTCTTTGGGCCAGCATCCATGCCTTAAGGGTGAGGCAGAAGGCCATTTCAAACTTTGAGGTGATTTTCTTGTAGATCTGAGGATGTTTGGTGTATCCACATTAATGGATCTGATTGCCAAGAAACTCCCAAAATATACATGCTAGTCCAAAGTATGATTGCCAGAAGAGGCCTATGATGCTTGTGTCTATCTAAGGAGGTGACAGAAGGAAGGGCACCCTATGAAGGAGGTCTTTGGCCTTTCATGTAAGACTGAACTTTGCTGAGGGGCAAGTAGGGCCCTCAAGTAGAAAAACAAGGAACCCATCTCTTGCTCTGGAATGGGCATGAAAGGACAATAGGATCAGGGTCCCACTTCCCTGAGGGCTCATGGCAGGCAGTGGCCTTTAGAACTGGGGGTATTACTCTGAATGGTCAGTGGGAGAGGGGTGCCCTGAGATGCCCAGTTTGTCATGGGTCATGATATCATAAAAGAAGGCATGATCATCAGTAATCAGTACTTATCCCTTATCCGCTAATATATCCTGTCCCGAAAAATTGTGTGGGACATTGACCATGACTGGAGAAAAGGAGCCTTGGTTGCCATCTATGTCCTTCCAGTGTAGTGGGCAGACAGTAGTGCAGGTTTTCTTCTGTCTTTCCTCTCTGCTGTTGGAGGGGGCAGGTCCAAACTTTCAATGAGGAAATCCGAGGGCTTCTGTTTCTGTGATGATGGTGACTTCCACCCCAGTGTCCTTTCACTGCCAGCCCATTGAGGTGTACAGTCATCATGGGAGAGTGTAGAAAAATGGGCAGCATCCAAAATACCCTAAGGGTGTCCCCTTTTAGTGGTGAGGCTAAGCCATGCTTCTCTTGGGCTTAAAAGGGCAGGGGACTCAGTAGTCTAAGAGGGGCAGTCTTTAGTCCAGTGGGAGCCTTTGATGCATTTAGGACAGCACATCTTGGGGCATGCATTAAGGCAGTCCCAAGAGAGATAGCCAGGCTTACTGTAGTCTCAACAGGACTGGTTGAGTGAAGGAGAACACCTGTGGTGGTCAGTAGACCACTGCCTATCAGACAGCAGGGTGTCAACAGGTTACATCAGGGCAGCAATGGGACCTGCGCCTGGGTCCAGATACCTACTATCAAACACCCATTTGTGAACGTCATCATTGCGGACCATGGCCACTGTATTTATTATAAGTAGGGGCACTGAGGCCCTCCCAGGTCAACTGCTTAATTAGCATCTTCCTAATGTATCCCAAGTTGATTCTCTGTTTCACTGCCATAGTGATCCTGGTGAAGAAGTCAGTGGATGATTCCCCTGACTGTTCAACAAGGTTATGAAAATGGGCTGAAAGTTTATGGGGGGTACACGACTTGAGGACCTTGAAGGCCAGGTCCATGACCTGCTGGAAGTAGGCCCAATGACCGATGGTGGCTTGGGAGACAGGGTCAATGTATTGACCATGCCAGGTAAACATGTCACAGGAAATGGGGAGATTGTAATGCAAATTGAGGCAGTCTTGAGCCATTGCTTGATCATCATAGGTAGAGTGTTAACTGAGGAAGACCATTGGCTCAAAAATAGCCATAAGCAGATGATACCAGTCAAAATAAGTTTGGAGTTGTTATGTTATCTCTCCTTCATTGGCTCCAGCTACCTGATGTCATGGTGTCATCTGTGTCTCAGCTCTGAGGCAGGCTCTTGATTGGCTCAAGGAGAAGTTACCAATGTACATGCTCTTATTATCTAACCCAAGGGGATTTCCACTTGAGATACATAACCTGTTGAAACAGGTCAACAGGCTTCCTTCTATAGGCTGTGTTGTCCAAAAAATGGGTAAACAATCTAAATGTCAACATAGTAGGATATGTGGAGGTGAGAATGACAAATGGCACCAGGAAAGAAGCACACTAGCTCAAAAGATTGAACGAATGGATGTTTAGTCTGATTCTGCAGGTTCAGTGACAATGGAGAAGAACTCATCTTTCAATTTGAGGCATAATTGTCAGAATGGCTTACAAATATGTTGTGTTTTAAGAACTGCTATACTCAGATTGTTCCCTAAGAACTCACATGTTAGACACTTAATCCCCAATGAGACATGTTAAGATTGGGCCAGGTGGAATAACCTTAGGCTAAAGGGAACACACTCTTGAAAGAATCATGTACCCTACCACTTCTCTCACATATGTTCCCACATGTGATTTCTTCCTCCCTGACACAAGCTCTCATTATTCTGAGTCCACCTGCCATGAGGTTCTCATCAGAACTGGTGGTAGGTCTTTAGTTTCAAGAACTAAAAAGCTAAATATATCTATCTTATTTATAAAGTTAGCTTACCTCGGGAATTTCATTATTTGTAAATCTTTTAAAAATAATATTTTAGTTGGTATATGTTTGTTGTATGTGGTACTTATTTTCACTAAAACAAGCTTGTGGAAATACATAATATACTTTAAGCACACAACCCCATTCCATCTACTCTCCCTTATCATATGGTCCAATTAGTCCTCTTTTCCTTATATGGTTCCTCTTAAACTGTCATGTCAACTATATATCCATGATTTTACATATTTACAAAAATCTAGTACCCATTACCAGGCATAGTTATTTCCCCTTCAAATTGTTGGCCTGGGGATTCCAAGAGACCTCCCTAATATCATAGGTTATTGCGATTACCTTAAGTTGCTTTCAGAATGTGAAAGTAACTTGGCAGTAGCAATCTGGAACTCTCCTGGAAGCCTCATCCTTAGGAACTAGCTACCATAGTATCTGAACGGGTTATGCAAGTTGCCATGGGAGAAACACAATCAATAGTCCTGCGTAACTATAAAACTTGTGAACCATAATGACCAGCATGGAACAATACCCAGAAGGATACAATAGTGGCACTTTTGTACTAGGGGAAACTAACAGTCACCTAAATGAACCTCAGGTCTACTCAGGAGGGAAGTTATCTTAGTACTGCAAACCTCCCCAATTACCAGGGATGTAAGGTCCTGGGTCCTAGAGGTTAGCCTGCTACTGCCATTTTCTTACATCAGTGTAATTTCTAACTGCACTCTACATATTTATCCTTATACTCACAAATAAGTGTAGCTCTCACCCCTCATCGAAGAATCTTTTTATTGCAGTAGATGGAGATTAGTACAGAAAACCACAATTGGACAAAATGCAGAGAAGAGACTGTGGGTACCCAAATTCAATTAACCCAGCCCTTACACCTAAGACTCATGGGATATCATGGAAGAGGGGATATAAAGATGGCGTAAGCCAGAGGACTAGCATGTCTGCTGTGAGACAGTGTCTTCTATATGTAAGAGGGAAGCTGCACCTATGTAATCTCAACAATAAGGTCACCTAAATAAAACTATAACAACATCATCTGGATGCCAATGCAGACAGGAGAAATCTCCTAAGATCCTGCCCTGAATGAAGAAGTACGGGTAATTAACGGCTGCTGCTAGAGGGAGAGCCAGTCTTCCTAGTGTGAGCCCCCGATAAGTCATTCAAACCCAAATGGTAATCCTTAAACAATACACATATGAACAACATTAGATGGATTCAGTGGGTTTTATTTACATGAAAACACATGTATGTGTAGATAAGTAGATACATAACCATCACAATTAATGAAGATGATCTCATAAATCTGAGAAGGACTGGGGCATGGGAGGAGTTGGAGTTGGAGAATGTAGGGTTAAAAAGATGTGAAATACAGAAGTCATATATGAAATTCTCAGAAACAAGGTTATTTTTAATTAAAAAAATCTAGGATCCATATGAAATATTTTTTTTCTAGATTTGTAAAGTTTTAAGGCAGGAATGAAAGCTGCTAAGTTTTCAGGTTGGGAAAATGGAAAATTTTTGTACTGACAAAGCAGGAGGTGAGAGAGGAATTCTGGAGTCGGCGGCTAAGAATAGGCAAGTCTGGGTAAAAACAGATGGGTTTTCAGATGAGATGCTGGATGGATTTCAGGATAGGCAGCTAAAGCTAGACTCAGGGGTCTAGATGAGGAGAATGATGTTGTATCAAGAGAGATTTCTTCTCTCTTCCCCTAGCCACATGTTTATTCTTTCTCATCAGGCCATGTTTTATGGATGTGGACAGGACCAATATGGACCATAGTTACACATAGTTACACTGGAGACCTCAGCCTCCAGTGATCTCTTAGTTGCCTTGTTTCAGGATTTTAAAAGTCATTCAAACTCAGATAATTAATTAATGAATCATCTATGAACAAGCTCTCACTGTGAACTGAGAATTCAACCTTAGAAGAAAGGGTTGGGTTTGTCCCATATTCGCACCCAAGAGATGATAGACTTAGGGAATGACACCAAGGGAGAGAACATTTACTCTGTTCACCCTGTGACTCCTATGAATTGATATAAAGTGGTTTGAGTTTCCCAATACTTGTACATATGGGAAATTGTGGAGAACATATAGCTTGCCAACAGCAGATCAACATTTGAAGCTGAAGTCTACATCTCATTCCACTCCTCCCAACCGGACACACCCTCATCCCACTCCTTCCTACCACACACAACCTCATCGCATTTCTTCCCACCACACACAACCTCATCCCACCCCTCCCCACCACACACACCCTCATCCCACTCCTCCCCACCACACACACCTCCTGTCTCACCCTGATGAGCACTAGGGTGACTAGTTCCTTCCTCTATGGCAGGACTGGTAGCTTCCTTTGCTAGTGAAGGAGAATCTTTATGCTGCTGACTTATCATGCCAAAGCCAAAGAACTTGCCTGTGGTGGTTTTCATATAAGTAACAATCAACTTCCTTCCTTGTCCGTTGAATGCAGACCATTCAGGCCACCCAGTTCTCCCGTGGTCCCCAAATTAGAGATGTCTTTGTGGCCATGGCCAGTCTCTCACTGTCAGAGCTTTCAATGTGTTGTAGTGATTTCTGTCTTTCCTGTCATCGGCATGGGGGTAGCAGGGAGCCTACCTTAGTGCTTCTCAGGCTATAAGGATTAGGTCTCTGTGAAAAGGCTGTGCCACCTCAACTCAGGCATCCTTCACCTGAGTATCTTTCTCAGGACCGCAGAAGGCATCTGAGGCTAAAGCTCCTCCACTCGGGCGCGAGCACCGCGTGTCTGGTGTCCTCTATCTTTGTCCTCCACTCGGGTGTGAGCACTGCATGTCTGGTGTTCTCTGCTGTTTTCTCCTCCATTCGGTGGGTGCGAGCGCTGCTTGTCTGGTGTCCTCCTCTAAGTGTTGTCCTCCACTCGGATGCTTTCCCAGCTTAGAGCCATGCCACAGCTTAGCCCAAGGTAGGCCACAGATTAAAGGTATAATCTAGTAATTCTTCTCCACAAGGCTAGCAGTGAGCTTCTATGTCCACTGTTGTTTTCTCTACCCAAAGACTCATGAGTTCTGTCTTTGAAGAGAACAGTTGAGGCCCACTTCTCCCCTCACACAGTGTCTGGATGGTGTGTTTAGTCACACAAGGCAGAGCTTTGCTACATAATAGTAAGAAGAGTAACAACAATCTTAGACTTCACAGGATGGAGAATGAAGTTTTCATTCTCTAACAAGGACCATGTGTTTGGGAGATGCCAACAGAACCAGACAGAATTACTTACCTGAACTTAATTGCTTCATCGTATGTGAAACAGATCCCATTTTCTTTGAAATCCCTGATATGAACTGGGAGTTAGTTTAGGATCATCAGTTTCAAAATAAATGGTAAACCATAATTCATTTTCCTGGTCGAGTACCAAGTTCTCTGCTCAGGACTCTCGGTCATTTCCAGTCATGTGCAAGAGACAAGACCTTGCTGCTTTGGTGACTGTGCTGATGATTTCAAGCTGGGCTTCATGTGAAGGAGCAGGATGCTGGCTCCAAAGTATGTTCTGACAGACTGATAGGTCCAACATTTTATACTGCCAGTAAAATAAAAGCTTGGAAGAGAGCAAAGGGAAAATAAATCAAAACTATAAGCTGTAAGAGTAAGTTGGACCATACCTCAGAGTGTCTGGTTTGGCTGATGATCTTCCAGGAAGTGCATCAAAATGTAACTGGGGTGATGTTGATTCTTCTCTAACACAGTGTGAACTGTAAGAATCAAAAAATACCCCAAACACCAAGGAACAAGAAGTATAATCCACGTATCGTCATTTGATGCCAATTGAAAGTAGAAAGTTCTGTCCAAAATTGTTCCAATTTTCCATACTCTATAGCATGCCTAGGTAAAAAAAATAAATGGCTGCTTCATGCTCAGAATTTAAATGGAAGCAAGACTTTTGAATGTGGGCTTTGGTTAAAAGGTCACAGCTTTAATCTTATTCAGAGAAGCTGCGACAAGAGATAGGAAGAGAAGGATCATAGAAGAGGGAATGAAAACGACCCCAACTGGCCCCGGAGAAGCCTGAGGGAAGTTCACAGAACTGTCCTTGGAGGAGTTACAGAAAACCAAGTGCAAATACTCTCGATGTTGGTGGCATGGGGTGAAGTGGGGAGTACACTCACAACTGCTTTGAACTGTGACATTTACAATCCTGCAAAGTCATACTTATCCCTGACATCTCTGGAAGATTCATTACACACTCCACAAAATTTCCCAAGAAATATCTTTGATTCCGAACTTGTCACCCTCATCCACGGCATTCCAGATATATGCAAGATCAAGTGAAAGCTTCCTTGCACAGCTTCGGAGATCACTCACCATCTGCTACTATTTTTCTAGTCTTATCTTCCTTGGCCTCGCTCTACACCGATTACATAAACCCTCCACGCTTTATGTAATGAGATTGTAGTTTCCTAATCAAGTAATGCTAATTCCCCTGTGGATATGTCTCCAGTGTGGCTCTTTCTGCTTGAAAATACCTTTCAGCCTCCAGTCAGTGCGCCAGAACAAGGCTGAAGTTTCCACCACCTTGGCCATTTCTCCCGACGGATCTTGTCAAGTGGAGTCAGTCAAGTGGAACTAGCTCCCTCTACTGGACCGGCCCAGGCACTGCACATACAGCTAAGGGATTGTTTGGACGCTAGACTTATCTCTGAGGGTTGGCTGCCTCAGAATGCACCCCACTAGAGTCGACAGAAGGTGCCTCTCAAGTCAAAAAGAAAATGAAGCAGTAAGGTAAACACCATGGCTTAACAAGCTTAAAGGGCTGGAATGAGAAGGAGAATCCAGTAAGGTGCAATTCATTAAGAAGGAATTCAAAGTGGTCCCAGAGGCCAAAGGCACAATCATTAGCCCCTCCCCAGTCTTACCGTACATCAGTAACTGTAGGCACAGGTAGCCCCTGGGGGCTTTAGCAAATAATCGGGGTGGGGGGGGTCAGACTGTAGATTCTAGTGAAACCGCCCATTGAGCAGCTATAAATTAACTCAAACTATAAATTCAATTCAAAGCTAGACTTTTAACACGCGACTCAACATGTGTATTGATTCTCTGTTTCCATGCTGGCTCCCTCAAGCAAGTCCCTCCCAGTGATCACAATGCCTCTCTTGATATTTGTCTGGTTGCAGTCTCAAAGGTCCTCAGGTGCTGACACTTTGAAAGTGGCCTCAAAGAGTACATGTCACTGTGATGCCTAAACTCCAAGAGTTCCCTTTCCTTAAAATGTGTTGCAAGGCCATTTTTAATCTTCTAGAATATGGGGGGAAAACAGTTAGGGCCGACTGGCCAAGTCTGATATTAAAGCTCCAGAGGAAATATAAGTCTCCAGAATGTAAGCATGGCGGGGATGGGAGCCAAGACCCTCTGCTCGCTTCTGGCTCTGTCTCAACTCCCTGAGAAACTAGAGCAGGCTGGGCTTCAACATTATGATGTAATCTGCCCATCAGTTAAAGCAATTATTTGTGGCAGCTCAATATTCTGTGTATCTCACGGTGCCGGAAATGTCCGTGACGCCGCTGTGGGCAAGCCCAGAGAATGGAGGGCTGGCACTCTGCTGAATTACAGTGTTCCCTACAGAAAGGAAATTTGGTTTCATTTGATCACAGCTTTTTCTGAGGGTTGATGTCTTGACTTGGCCCATGGTATGTAATCTTTGCTGAATATAAACTCACATAGCTGCCCCAGTGTTCATAGACTCATAAATGGAATCAGGTGCACTTTGAGTATTAAAGATTAGACTAGAACAATGAATGCTCGGGTTATCGTCATTGTATTACCATTTGAACAGTTACTGGTTTTAAAACTATCATCAGGAAACCAAGCAATCAAGACTAGCTTAGCAGTGTGGCATATAAACAGATTTTAGGAAAGAATTCAGCAAAACGCGTCCATTGTAGTACAAAACTCAAACCTTACTGCCCCCCCCCCCCAATGCTAACTTCTTTAAAACACAGACATAATAGCAAGCAGTTAAGAAAGAATCCAGATGTGGTAGTTATCAAAGATAAAGGCAAATGGTGGCCACTAGCTGTAATCCTATTGAGAAAATCATGGAAGATCATCTTTCATCATGAGCCTGGGAGACTCATCCTTCTCCATTGCTCAGTTCAAGGACAGCTTTGGGATGTTGTTGATACAAGTCCCTTATCCTGTTTTATTTCTAGATAGCATCTGTACTTTAAAAAAATTTGGATTTTAACACACGTCCAGCAAATACCACATCCTGTCACCAGGATGTTCACATTCTGCAGTGTCCTCCTTACTAATCTGTGGGTGTAAGCTCTGTTTCTCTCCTTCAGAGAACATCGCATTGTTCTGTATTGATCTGTCACTAGTTTCTGGCTTGGTGTAACATGAGTGAAGCTGCATTGATCTGAGTCACTGACATTTTCCCTGCATTTCTTAGCAACAGTATGAGAGTCTAGGTTGGTAGAAATAGATGTGTGATAGATAAATAATACACACTCGGGACGGTGTGCCTCAGAGCCATCTTCTGGACCTGGTTCCTTTTAACTAGTATCTTAGTAATTGGATCCTCCTTTTAGGGATGTTGTTGGAAAACATGTGCCTCTGTTATTGATTATGAATGGAATATGACTGGACAAAGCATACAGTGTGCATTGCTATCTGATTATTGCAAAGAGAAACTTATCACATTGACTTTAAGCCAAAATTACTTAACTTGAAAGATATCATCTAGGATCCCCATAGATTCACATTTACTTGTCTATTTGTAGGTTAAACTATTTGATTAGACTCTGCAAGTAAATTTGTGGAAGTGCTGACCATGGTTGAAAGCTACAAAGTAGCACCATGGGTTTTGTGTGTTTTTATTTGTTAGTTTGTTGAAGTGAGGTGTCCTATGTAGTCTAGACTACGAGGGCTAGACTACTGAGTACTGGGACTAAGAAGTAGATTGGTTATTAATTTTCTATTTTGTTTGCAGAAATTCCTGGCTGAGTGGCTAATACTGAATCTGTAGCTGATGTCAGGTGAAGGTGAATGACAACAATATGATGGTGACAGTCATGTATGTATCCTTTGGTGCCCTGGGAACTGCCCTTAAAAGTGTGAAAATTCCAAAGGTACAAAGCATTAACAATAACTATCCATCAACAGGTTTGCTTCTGTGTCACATATTGGCTTAGGTTTGAGAGCCACCAAAGCCTGGTCATGGTTGAGGTCGACTCATTCTTGGAAGTTTTACCAAGTTATTCACAGCTGGTCAGGCAGATTTTCAGTCATTGCTTGATGGCAGCTGATCGTGTGGTTCCTTGGACATTCTCTGGGATGATTCAATTTTTTTAAATGAATACAGAATGCCTTGCCCACAGCTGGACAGGAATAACAGCAAGAAGAAGCTACAAGCAGAGAGAGTCTCGGGGTGCAGAAGTACAATGGAGGGCCTGGAGGTCCCCACTACAGAACGGATAGGAGACATGAAAGCAGCAGTTACAGAGAGGTCAGTCTTCTGTCACCAGGGGATCCTGCCAGCTGTCACTGGGACAACAGAGCTGGAGCAGTTTCATTGTAGGTTTTTATAAACAGTGAAATTAGCTTCATTAACTATCACCGAGCACAGGTTCCCTGTCTTGGAAATGTCCCCATTATGATGCAAGAGCCATCATCACAGGTTGTATTAAGAGTAACAGAAATGATTTTGGATGCAAGTCAAGCATCTCAAGGTCAATTAGAGGCAAAAAGGCTTCCTAGATGACCCACAAATTTGCGTATTCATTGGATTTCCCTAATCATGGATGCTAATTAGGTACATACTTTAATGGTACATACATTTAAAATAGTAATAGCCTGTGCTAGGCCTTTGAGAAGTATCATCTGATGATAGTTCCATGGCATTGCACTGTTACTAGCCACATAGTGAATAACAGAAAGAAAACAGAGGTTAATAAGTAAGTTCTTCAAAATGCACAGGTACTGAATGACCTCGTGGGGACTGCAGCTCAGTGGTTTGGCTTTAGAAGCTGCCCCATCAGCCATAGGCTCTGAGGGTTACTGACTCAGGATAAAATGTCACACTGTGAGTTCATGACATGCCATGATAGAAATATCCCCTCATAGCTCTCTTGAATTGCCCCTCTTTGCACAATTTGGTCAAAGCCTCCTCAAAGCTCAAAGGTCTCATATGTTTTTCCCTGGCACACCCACCCTGACTTAGCATGTGTGGTGGTTTGAAAGATGATAGCTCTCAGATTTCCATAGGGAGCAGCACTATTGGCAGATACGGCCTTAGAGGAGTAGTTGTGGCCTTGCTGGAGAAAGTGTCACTGTGGGTCTGTCTTTGAGGTCTTATATGCTCAAGCTATGCCCGCTGTGGTTCACAGTCTCCTTCTGTGGCCTACAAATGAATGTAGAACTCTCAGCTCCTTCTCCAGCACCGTGTCTGCCTGTATGCCATTATATTCACTATGACAATAAAGGACTAAACTTCTGAAACTGTAAGCCAGCCCCAGTTAAATGTTGTCCTATATAAGAGTCGCCATGGTCACAGTATCTCTTTACAGCAATAGAAACCCTAACTAATGCAGCTTGAGACAGAAAACGCAAATTAATTCCCACAAGAACTTTTATCTCTCAAGCCCTTCCAGAAACTTATGAGCAAGCTGGCGTAGCTGGCCACCAGATTTCTTCTGTCATTCTCCAGCCCCACAGTGCTGAGTGCTATGAATCATTTGGGAATGAGCAAGTAACTCTTTTGTAACCCATGGCAACCAGGCTTTCATCTTCCCTTACCCCTCAGTCACACAAGAGATATCCCTGGTCTCTTCTTTGCAGACTGTCCTTTATATCTCTCAAGAAATTCTTAGTCTACTTCTGTATACAAAGTTGTCCTCTAGTCTAAGTTGTTCACTTGCAGTGTTTGAACAATAAGTAAATTTCTTAAGCCACTTGAACATTTTCCATATGGATTTTGGGAATTGTTACTTAGTAACGGTAGAAAAATGTTAAGAAACTGACAGTTCTTAAAAATTACTTTATGTCATAAATTAGAGGCCACCAATCAAGCTGGGAAGGGCAAAATCCAACCGTGTTTGCAGTTTTTATGACTCCAGCGGTTTCATTGATGCTGACAAAGATGCCCAGAGAATTCCAGGACTAACACTATGTGTACAGATAATAAATTATGACACAAAGACCAAGCCCACAAGCAGCTTCACCTCAAAGTCATGATCTCATAGTGACAGTGAGCTTCCCCCTGAGGACTCATCCCCTGGGGGCTTCATTCAAACACAGATTCCCATGCAGAGGTTTGAACTGGGTCTGAGAATTTGCATAAGTGACACCCTTCCAGGTAAGAAGAGGATGCTGGTCTGCAGAGCTCACTCTGAAGACAGTGCTCTGCTAAACGTTGTCTCACAGATAGGGAGAGGGCAAGCCTTGGGCCATTGACTCCAAATGCCACAAATCTCATGAGGGAAGTTCTGTGTATAGAATTGATGAGAACATGCAATTAATGTTGTCTTTTCCCCAAGTGTATTCCTCAGATCGCTCATACAGAAACCCTTGTAATGTCTTCTACGTGCCATGTTCAGCTCTCTTGGACCAGACTAGGAGAGGGATGAAACCGCAAGGCTGCTGAAGGATGCTACTACAGGCTGCAGTCATGACAATCTCCCTGGAACCTTCTAATGCAATTTAAGTTTGAGACAAGCTACAGGTAACTTTCCCTGGATGGATAGAAAGGAAAAGAAGGATGTTAATGATGACAGAAGCAATTTGAGAAATGCTCACAGACAAAAGATTCTGGAGGCACGAGGAAGCCTTTCTCTCTACTGTGTCAAATGTGAGATTAAAACTGAAGATCTGGGCCCATAAAGTTTTAGAATTGGAAGGAATCCAACAGGCAAAGGAAATTGACAGGCGAAATTGCATTTGAGATCTCAAGAAGGAATCTATCTCTCTTCTTTGCAGGGGAAGTCTCACTCACCTATAAAATCTGATCAGACATTCAACATGGACTCTTTGCATGCTATCTTGGCAGTGTAGAAAAGGAATAGATAAAACGCTCTTACTTTGAAGCATGTCATCCTGTGTTAACATTCATGACATAATTATTCTTATCCATTGGCAGAGAAGGTATGCAAATACAAACCCTGGCTTACTCCCAATCAAAAGTGAGCATGCTCACCTCCAGGAAGTGATTATTTTGTCAAAACCAACCTCTCATCTCCAACTTAATGACTATATTTTGCAACAAGTTTCAGATCTTCCAAATAAGATGCCCCCAACCCAGGCCACTGAGTCAGAATCTTGAGGACTAGGCTTGGAAATCTGCATTTCCAAAATCAATATTTCTGGTGATTCTTCCACAATCAATTTAAGAAACCATGTGAGGAACCGTTCACATAGATTATATGATTAACAGAAATGTATCTTCTTACTGCTCCAAGGGACATCTGGAGGTTAAAAGGTACCGGAAATAGGACTTGTGGCCCTTTCTGAAGATCTTAATGGTGGTAAATACAACTTGGGGCCTTTGCTGGGTTTCAAATGTTGCTTGAAATGGTGAGCTTAGCAGAGAGGCTCCCTGATTCCTGGAGGTAGGAACCTTTCTGAGATTTTCTTTTGAGAAACTGGGGGAAAGAAGTCATCACTCAGAACCATGACAGTTTCATTAGCAACCTTTTAAGGTTAATGGACAAATTTAAATTTCTATAATTACGAGACATGGACAAAGTCAAAGAGGTTAGTGCAGGGTTAGATTCCAAAATGGCTCCTGGTTTGAATCTTTACTAGGTGGATGGCCTGGGCTAAGTCAGCTAACATCTGGGATGTACAGACTACTCCAGAACATGCTAACGTAGTCGGGGTGGTGATAGGAGAGAACAAGAATGGGAAAATAACACAAAATAGATCCTCTGTGCATCTTAGTTTGTATCAAAGCTGAGTTTCCTCAGAAGGTTTAAAACAGGAGACAAAAATTTGAGATTCCGTGTACCTACAGGCAAGATCTAAGCCGCTGAGCCTCTAGGATCTAGTCTTTCTGTTAGATGGCATGGCCTTCCTTCTACATCAATGGGGAGGATATCAAACCAAGGAGTGTGAATGATGGGTTTCTGAAAAGTTCCTAAGTAGGGCACTGTCTTAAAATCTAATACTTAAGCATGTGAAGACTGTTCTTTCAAAAATGCAGTGCTTCTCTTTGAGAACCGAGAAAGCTCCAATGACTTGACTGTTCTAACATTAACTGCCTGCTCTTGCCAGAGGAATGACAAGAACACGCTGTCAGAGAACGATGCTACTGGGGGCAGGTGACCTCATCAAGAGAGAAGGGGACACAGGGAAGCAGGGTTCCAAAGCCAGGTTCTACTGGATTCACAGTAAAAACAGGTACAACATGTGAGGAGAGAAACTCAGGTGCGACGCTGAAAACAGGTGGCCACGAAAATGGAAACCAAAGCTTTGCTACCCGGAGAAATCTGTCTGCATCCACTCTCCTCAAATGGAGCATGAAGGCCATCTGTTCACGGAAGCCATTTTATAATGGCATCCTCTGAAGGAGACAGTTGACTTCCTTAGGCTAGAGGAAAGTCCCTTTGGGGGAATGAAATGTGGCGTTCATAAGAAAGCAGCTATATCTTCTTCAAGAAAACAGTCTCACTGATAAAAGCTCTGTTTCCTCATGAACAACTCTCAGAAAGTCTACTTCTGGCCTCAGACTGAGTAATGAAAATCACCCAACAGGGGCAGGAAAACACATGGTGTGATCAGGAGGAGCTGGTCACACTCATGCTGCCCGAGATGTTCCTTTTTAAGACTTCAGCTGCTCAGATGTATATAGTATCCCTCCGCCTGCAGGGTCTTGGGACTAAGAAGCCACAGACACATTTCTTCTCTAGTCAGGTGACCTAGGGAAGATGGACCACTTAGCGGTTAGAGCATTTGGGGGTCAGAGCATTTGGGGGTCAGACTTTTGGAGAATATGAATGCTTATCAAGCAGAGAAGGCACTTTTGCTGTTTGATTATGATGGGATGGATTCCATCTGGCCTTATGGAGTCACGGAGGCTCATCTGTCTCTTGCCAACATACAGGGAAATCTGCCTTTCTTTGTCATATTTAGACTGTTCAGAGGCCACTGCCATGTATGGAATTTGCTGAGCTAGCTCATCCATACCCTTTCATCTCCCGAGGTGCATATATCCTGCCAGAATGACAGCGTAAGGATAGATTTAGCGCCTCTGGCCGCCCAGTATCTGCCCCACTGCCTTCAGCTTCCTCCTCTGAAGCTGTGGTTCTCCAGTGTGTTCCCTTCATCAGGCAGGGTAAATTCTCTTTCAGAAGCAGCTGTCAGTCCTGGCAACATGACTTCTGTCGCTATAGCTCCCTTGGCCATTCGTAGGCCCAATACATTTACAGAATTCATTTTTTTTTATTTTTTGTCTTTCTCTGCTTCATTCTTCTGTATCAATCACCAGAGCCAACAGGCACTGTCGAGTACAGCACTCCACTAAAACACAAGCTATTTCCCACTTTAGGGGATTTTTGTTACCTTCAAAGAAGTTAGTCTTTTACCAGCTCTGGCTCAGAGAATGGTGCAACTTGAATGTTCTATGGTATAGGATACAGCAGAAGAAAAATTTTAAGGACTGTTTAGGGGAGAATTGGGAGCTTAACACTCACCCTACAGAGGAGAAGCTGGCTGTACCATTATAGAATCCACTCCAGCAATGCCAGCCTTGGAGTGGAGGTGGAGTCCTGGATGTAAAGGCCAGCTCTGTGCAGTTGCTGAGAAGCAAAAGATAATAGCATCTCTGGGAAGGATGCCAAAGCTTGTATGGGAAGCTGCTCACTGCGGTACCCATTCTCAGCTTACTGCTGGACAGAGAGCTCGTTTAGGAAAACAAGGCAGTTGCTCCTGCAGTCATAACAGGTGAAAAAAAACACTCACTTGGCTGACTTAGGCTTGAAAGATAAATTCCTTAATCCAGAAAGAAACTCTGTGCCGCCTCTCCTAAGTCAGTCTTCTGCCTGTTCACAAAGGTGTCAAGACAGTGTCTACAAACAAGGCCCCACTAAAGCTGCCCTTTCTTTTTATCTGCCCCTGAGCTAGTTGACAGCAATGCAATAACTTCAATCACTAAGTGAAACTACCTCATCTTCACCAGAAGAAAATGAGATGATGACTCATTTAATTAAGATGAACCACTAAAGAGAAATTCTCCAATGTGGTTAAGACTTAGTAGGTCTTATGAACTTAAAGGAGACACACATCAAAACAGGCAGCCATGAAAATCCTCAGACCTGCTGAAAAGCATTGCCCACCCCAGACCTTCCCACTGAGGCTCCTAGCCAGGGCTACACAGGTCCATTCAAGACCGGTGTGAGAATCAGCATGAGGCAGTGTAACTCAGGCTAAAGTACATACTAACACAGCTTCTGCCAAGGGCTCTTATGCCTGGGTCACAGTCTGGAATATCCTGCACTCTCCTGAGCAAACATCAGAGCTCCTGCCTGAGAGTATTTGCTGCCTCTGCTCCTCTTCTTTATGGATTTTCCCTTAAAAGCCCTTCTGTACCCTACGCTTGCTATCTTGGTGTGTGTGCAGAGCAGAGGACCTCAACTGAGACAGATGCAATGTGTCAGCTGGCATTTTCTTTACTGAGACTAAATGCCTGAGATGAACAACTTAAGTGGCAAAATATTCATTTTGGCTTATGATTCTCATAGGATTTCAGCCAATAGTTTTCTGACTATTGTATGCTGGGGGCAAGGCACCACATCTTCCAGACAATGTGTGGAAGCAGAGACACTCACTCATCATGACTGCTGGAAAGCAGTAACAGCAAGAAGGTCCCGGTGGTGAAAGACACACCCTTCCTAGGCAGGTTGGTGATCTACTTTCTCAAGCCAGGCCTTTCATGGGTTCAATGAATGAATACACTGATAAGGTGAAAAGAAATTACAACCAGGATCCAATTATCTCCCAGAGCAAAGCTCATCCGCTAACAGCCAACTGTTCATCACACGATCCCTTTAGGAGGCATTTCATATCCAAAACCATAACATGAAACAAGACACTAGAAAAATTATCAATGTAAAAACCATTACCCAAGATCTTGGAAGACTACATTCAGATGACAAATACAATTTGTCTTCAGTGGTTTCTAGTAGAATCAAAGCAATACACTGAGTAATGGGCACTGTAAACACAGCTTATCTGAAGACTGATTTGCATTTGGAGGATTTGAGAGAGTTGAAGTTGGAAAAGGTACAGAGAACAGATGCAGATAGCACAAAGTACATTGTAACTGAGCCCCAAGAAAGACTATCATGGAGACATGTTAGGATTAGTCACTGCAGAGGTGAGACAGACATCTTCCAAAGTCTCCACGATTAAAGCTATCACATTCCTGCTTCAGATCATACAGTGTAAGCAGTACAGGAAACGGGGAACAGAAAGCCAGCCCCGGTTGCCTGAGGGCTGTGAGAACTAAGTTGTCCTGGAAGACTCAGCTGCCGAGTGCTAACCTGCCAGGTATGCTTCCTGTGAGCTTAGGTGCAATTAGGTTTCCTAGCTTATCTCCAAAAACTATCTGTTAAGTGACAGGATGCACAAATTTAAGAAATGACATAAACAGTCATCAAGTTTAAGCTTCAAAGTAATGAAAAAGCTCAACTCTGTTGGCATATTAGCAACCCAGACCAGCCAAATTAGAGGCTGCAATTTCATACTTTCTTTCAAATCCTGCATTATTACATTTTTAGAACTTAATATGAGAGTCTAGTCAGGATTACTCGTGAGACCACGTAGAAGAGAAGGAAGAAGAAGAGGAGGAGGACTAAAGATAAGAAAAAACAGAAAAAAAGCCGAGGAGTGTCTTCTTAGCATATAAATACATGCTTTGAAGATGGAGAGATGGCTTAGCAGTAACAGTGTTTGCTGCTCTTCGGGGGACCTGACTTCAACTCTTCACAGTCACATGGGGTGGCTCCCAACTACCTGTGACTCAAGTTCCATGGGATCCGATGCCCTTTTCACTTCCACAGGCATAATATAAACATGCTGTATGTCCACACAGGCACACATGCCTGCACATAAATAAAAATAATACTCTTTAAAAAATATGTCTGACTATACAGAAATAAAGCACCAGGGAGTTAAAATATCACCACCATAATTGACTCTCTGTATCCAGTCACATGCATAAGGCAGATGTAGTCCTTGGTTGAAGTAGAGTCCCCACTGTCACACTTCTTTAAAGACAATTGAGATTCTATACACTCAGTGTCTTGTGTTCCCAGAAGAGAAAGAGCTAATTGATAGTCATTGGCATCAACATTGTTCCTATCCTACACCAGGTAATACTGCATGTGGTCTAGCCCTTACCAAGAGCTATTCGTGCTTAGATTACATTAAAATGTGTATGTCAAATTGCAAACACTATGGTATACATGATCATTATCTAAAATGATCTGAATTATGCTTCTAATAAATTAATTTAATCATGCTCTATATTTCAATGTCATACATTATAGCTCTGTATCATTAACTTTGAGAGATGCTGTGATCACTTCCTGGTGGATGGAGCATGCTGACATCATACACATTATACAGCTGTTACCAACTCTCAAAGAATGAGGATGGCATGAATTTAACAGAAGAAAAGGTAAGCACAGGAAATGGGTCTTTTGTATTCATATTGCTCTGATGATCTCCAGTCTTTGCCTCTTCAGTTTAGCCTATGAGCATGGGCCATAATAACTGTCGTGTGCTGTGTTGGGAGCATATGGGTCTAGGGAAAACAGGAATGTTAAACACAAAGTTGTCTTTTCAAAGAAAAAGATGTATAACCTGTTTTCCCACTCATAAGGTGAGGAATGGAAGTGGTTAATAGTCTGTTGATCAGCGTTATCTGTAGAGCCAGGCCATACCAAGCTCCCAGAAGCAGGGACAGAGGTGGTTAATAGTCTAGGTGACCTTTGCATTACATGTGGCCAGTGGCTCTCCCAATCTCCCACAACCAAGACTAGAGATATTTAGTAGTCTAGGTGACCACTGTGTTATCTGGATGGCAAGGGGATTCCCCCAGGGACCCATAAAGAGGACAGGAACAGGACTGGTCTACAAGAGCTAGCTCCAGGACAGGCTCTAGAAACTACAGGGAAACCCTGTCTCGAAAAACCAAAAAAAAAAAAAAAAAAAGAGGACAGGAAGTAGCTAACAGCCCAAATCACCTCTGTACTATCTGGATGTCCGAGACCACACCAGATCCTCTCCTAGGTCCTTAAGGTAACACATGTAGCTATCTCTAGAACCCATCTTCATGAAAGAAGTGATAAGTACTTTGAGAAGAGTTTTAATGTAGGTATGCCTCCTTGTGCACAGGGGATTATGTTACACCAGGAAACTTTTTTCAAATTGTACTATACTTAAATATGTGTACAAAAACCTACGCAGGGTCAGAGTCCCGAAGTTTGAAATGACACCAGCTAACTAAGTTGTGTGGAGCTGGATTTCCTTCTTGTTTCACGGGAGTCATTGCTCTGCCAGCTGTGACATTTACAGAGACTCCCACAATGATTTCTTGTAGATGGATTTTTCTTTGGGCCACCAACTCCCAAAAAATACATGGAGATTTATTGTTAATTATGAAAACATGACCTATAGCTTAGGTTTGTCCCACTAGCTCTTGTAACTTAAATTAACCCATTTGTATTGATCTGTGTTTTACCTCGTGGTCTTTTACCTTTTTTCCATCTTGCACCTCCTATTTCCTCTCCATGACCTCTGGCATGTCTTTTCTCACTCTTTGTTCGTTAAGTCCAGCCTAACCTCTTCCTGCCTAGCTATCGACCATTCAGCTCTTTATTAAAGCAATCAGAAGATGCCTCTGCAAGACACCTTGTCACGGAGTATGAAAAGATTATTCCACAACATTTTCATAGTAAAATATTTTTTAAAGATTTATTTATTTATTATGTATACAACATTCTGCCTGCATATATGCCTGCACGCCAGAAGAGGGTGCCTGATCTCATTACAGATGGTTGTGAGCCACCATATGGTTGCTGGGAATTGAACTCAGGACCTCTGGAAGAGCAGCCAACTGCTCTTAACTGCTGAGCCATCTCTCCAGCCCATAGTAAAATATTTTTAAGTTGTAGTTTAGTTAATAAATTTTTAAAACCATTCTTAACCATTCAAATGCTTTCTTTTATACAAATATTTTATTAGATTTGAATTTTAAGAAAGAAAGGGAATTATATTTTATGATTCATTAAGATGCTAGTACTGTATTTTTCTGAGGTGTGTGTGTGTGTGTGTGTGTGTGTGCACGCAAGCGCACGTTTGTGTGTGTGATGTGTGATGGGGTGTTTAGTCTTCTGCATGTGGGATTCGGGTGTCTAGCTTCCAGTTCTCTTCACACTTTATGTTAGCTTAGGTCTGGGTCAGGAAATCTTACGTGAGACCTGGATTCTGGATTCCTAACAAGCATCCCGGTAAGGCTGATGCAGGAAGATCTCAGGACACACACTAGGAATCTTCCTAACATTCTCTTGGTCATTTTCATTTTACTTTCCTGATTTTGGTTCTATATCCAGAATCTATTTATGCTTTTCCTTCTGAAAAATAAAACACTAGCTATTTTGGTATGTCTGGAAATGATGGGCAAAGATAAATTCTACAATAAACACACTGGAGATTTGTTTTGGTTGGATAAATACCTGGAGTCGACATGACGTCCTGTCTACTCAGCTACTCAGTATTTGGTGTTTACCAGTAAGACTTTCTATTAAAAAGACAGTATGTTATTAAGTGAATTTAGGGAAGACCTTTTTAATAACATTCCTCTCAATAAGTACCTCAATCACACTATAGTGAACATTGTAATTTACCACAAAAATGTTAAGATGTGAGTGATCTCTTTACTCCTAATATATGGATCCTGAGTTGGAAGGGGAACATGTCAGATGGGAGTTAAGCCAATTTCATCACTGTCTGAAGGCTTCCCTCTTGTCTATTCTTTGCTTAAATGTTTTATTTAGAAGCCCCAGGAGACAGTGGGAATGAATCATCTCCTGTCCTCAGTGATGGCTATTAGTCACACTCATGTGAAGCAATGGCATCCGAGGCCAGCAGGAGGGCCAGTCCAGGTACTCACAACGCAATTACAGCATTAAGCCAAACATCTCTGGACCAGGCCAATGATGGATGGCTTTCCTGAAGGCAAACAGGATAAGAGCATTTGGCAGTGATGGGTGCAGGCCTCTTTCCGATCACCAGACATCAAGCTGAGTTTTCTGATGGATGAGGTAAAGCTTGTCTGTGAGGCTACCGAAGCCATGTGTCACAGGAAGCAACTAAGAAGAGCTGGCTCTAACTCTAAACTTTCTCCAGATGAGTGAGGAATTTCAGGAAAAGAAAAAGTTGGAATAGAAGTAAATGCTGGCTGATAACACACATTCAAGAGAACACACTAAACAGCCTGGCCCACCACCTACTAGTACAAGATAAGAGAAGGAGAAACTAAGAAATTGGCTAAAGCCCAGAAAAGTGGGAGGGTTTCAAAGTTGGCTGTCTTGATGGAACCAGAGGAGAGGGAGCAGAGAAAGAAAGAGCGACTCATACAGGGATCTATAAACAAGACAAGAGGTTAGGCAGACCAACTTGTTAGGAGTGTGTTCCTCAGTGAGGTAGGGCCATGGAGCACATTTGTTGTATAACTGTGTCCTCTTCATTAAAACATTCCTTATTCGGGGTGGAGGGGGAAGATAGGGGCTCAGTAGACTCACAAAATACATAGAGAAAACATGTAAGACTCAGGCAGCTCATGAAACTTCCAAGACACATTAGGCTACTTCCTGGCTTACCACCATACACAAGGTCATACAACTGCCAGGGAGAAGGCAGAAGACTCCATGGTGGCATAGTTTTCTGCATGCCGCTTTGGAAACTACAATGGTGCACCATTCCTGAGTTGTCATCCGTGTATCTGGATGATACCTGTGCTTCTGTAAGCATCCCCAGAGACCCATTGCTCACTAAGCTGGACATATACAGAATTGTGTACACAGTTTTCATTGCCCTCTTCATCTAGCATAAATAGAAATAGGTTTCTCGAGAAAAAAAAATACA
This sequence comes from Arvicola amphibius, assembly GCF_903992535.2. Classification (NCBI taxonomy): domain Eukaryota; kingdom Metazoa; phylum Chordata; class Mammalia; order Rodentia; family Cricetidae; genus Arvicola; species Arvicola amphibius. The sequence continues at coordinate 92,033,043 of NC_052049.1, read as the reverse complement.
AGCATTTTATATCTACATTGATTTGTGCCAAGTTCTTGTTGAGAGAGCTTAGACTCCATGGGAAAATGCTTCTTTTTTTAATGGTGCCTTGGCATAGTTTTGAGAGAAGATGGTTATGGGATAAAAATAAACATAAGGTGTTTGAAAAAACTTGAATATTTACTAAGGCATGATGGCTTTTGAATTATAAGGAGAGGAGAAAATGCTCACGAGAAAAGGGAGAGGAGCAGGGAGAAGCCAAATCTCCTATGGAGGGGCACACTGGTATGATTTCCTCTGGTTTAGAAGACAGGAAATAAAGTATGAGGAATTAGAGTGCCTGCTGAGGACCTATAAGATGCTACAGTTTTCATGCTACAAACCCTCTGATACTCCCAAATGTTTTCAGTAGAAGTCTATCAGATACTACTGCACCATATTAGTGATGGTTTGGGAAAGTGTTTCCAGCTTATATACCCACACAGGCATAGTTAGCATTGCTTAGGTGATAACGTTGGTACCAAGCATGCATTTCTTAGGGCTAATAAGATCGATAAAAGACTGACAAAGTTGGCGTTGGTGCTATGTGTCAGAGTCGGTGCTATGTGTCAGAAGGGGCGTGACTGTGAAGCTCTCCGGCAGATACCAGGAGGATTAGAATGGAGGTCGGCCTCCCCAGGCTAAGCATCAGAGTGCTGTGTATGCTCACACCCAGGTGAGAAGGAACTTCTTTCTCTGGGGCTGGTTTAGTGGCCCAAGCTTTTTTCCTGCATATTTTAGGGATAAAGATACAAACAGTTAATTTCCTAGACTAAGACCTTGTGTCACATGAAAGGTGAAGGTAAGTACAGAATAATAATAGCTTTTTAGGGTAGAGCAAAAACCAGTAGGTTACACTCTCCTGAGATGGCTGTTAGAGAATTTGGGCCACCCGGACCTGTTTATCAGTACGAGCAGATGTACTGTCTCTCCTGCTCGGGGCTCCTTTCTTGTCAATAAGCCCTGGCAATAAGGATAGTTGTGATAGTTTCGGAAAGAATGAAAAGTCACTTGGCAAACAGGCGAGGTAAGATAATACAGGAACTAAAGGAAAGGACTCTGGGAAAAGAAGAGACCAACCTGGGGACAAGAGTGGAAGGGGAAACAGACAAGCTCTGCAGGTCAGGGGAATGCTAGAGCCTGGCGTACCTGACCAAAGGAAGCTTTTAGAATTCCTGGTGGAGTCAGAGAAATTCTTACTTGAAGCTGCCTTGTTTTTTATGATTTGTTGTGAAATCTTGTTTAAAATGTCTGCACTGTGGACAGTGCTTATGGGTCCCTTGCCAGTATCAAAATATAGGTTCTCTGGGTTTAACATCTGTGCCCACATCACACATGCTGGAGTCCTAGAAGCCTTCCAGGAGCTGACACAAATGGCACCAGACATAGCACGAATTCTAGTTGGTCTTAATAATAAAAATCCAGAGTCAGATATAGGGGTTAATGATACGGGATGTCCTTCGGTATATGTGTTGCTTTCATTGGTTGATGAATAAAACCATTTGGGCCAATGGCTTAGCAGAGTAAAGCCAGGCAGGAAATCAGAACAGAGAGAGTAGGCAGAGTCAAGGAAGATGCCATGTAGCTGCTGAACAATCAAGACATGCCAGAACCTTAGGAAGCTTACCGGTAGGCCACCACCTTGTGGCGATACACAGATCGATAGAAATAAGTTCATTTAAGATGCAAGAGCTAGCTAGGAATACACTAGAGTTATTGGCCAAACAGTGTTGTACTTATTATAGTTTCTGTGTGATTATCCAGGTCTGGGTGGCCGGGAAACAAATGAGCAGTCTTTGTCTACAGGGTAATGCTGGTGATTGGAGAAGCAGAGAGCCAGTCACTAGACAGCACCAGGGCTCAGACCAAATGGGCAAGCCTATTCTCAGACTGCTTCTCCAGACTCCATCTGTCTCCACCAAACCTCAGACTGCAATGTGCTCCTCCTGCCTCTTCCCACCTTATATTCCTCTCCCCGCCCCCAGTCATATCACTCCTGTTTCTACCTCCCTAGTGCTAGGATTAAAAGCCTGGGATCCTGGGTGCTGGGATCACCTTAGTTTGAGTTCTGCTTCTCTTTTAGCCAGATTCAATCTCATGTAGTCCAGGGTGGCCTTGAACTAACAGAGATCCCTCTGCCTCTGTCTCCTGAGACCTGACCCTGGCTTTATACCTCTCCACCTACATGCCTAACGGACACACAGTACCCCTGGAGACTCTGGGGCTCTGCTGGAGTGTTAGCTTACATGAATATTTATTCTTTGCCCCAAATTAGGTGTCCAAGACTATCTAAAGACAAAGAAGGTAGACTCACATTTCTAAAAAGGAGGAAGAAAGTGGAAAAGAAAGAGGTGGAAGGAGCTGGTGAATATCACTGCTTGGTATTGGATGCATGAGGAGGGCTCGCCTGTTCTCAGCAGGGAGAGGGTGCATAAGATAACACCAATGCTAAGAAAACCTGAACCATCATATCCTAGCCAAGCTAGAGAAACTGGTCCCGAATATATTTACTTAGAAAAAAAATACTTCAAAGAAAAGTATCATAGAAAAAAATTAACAAAGAATGTGGAACCCACATCCAAAATGATGGCACACCCTTATTTCCTCCGTTAATGTTAACCCAATGGGCAGGTCAGGGACCTGGCTAGGTAGCCACGCCCAGGTAGAAGGGTTCACCTGTAGAGGATGTGTGTTTCCTGGCCAGAACTGCTGCCCTAGTGACGTCCTTGAACTCAGCCTTGCTGTGGAGCTGGCTCTGCCGCCTTTCTGAGGCCTGACACGAAGAGGCAGAGAGCATGCGCAGTTGGAGGCCTGACACAGAAAGGCAGAGAGCATGCGCAGTTGTTTTCTACTTTTCTGCCTTTTGTTTTCCCGATGCTGGCCAGGATTTTTAAGCTTCCCAACTACAGTTTTGGGCTTCTTTGCTCTGCTTCCCTTCCTGCCTTGTGAATGCCTGCTGCCAGGGGGCTGACGTTCATGCAGGCTTATCTCAAGCTGCTGTCCATTCTCCCCCTTCCTTCCAGGAGGCTGCAAGATTTATAGCTTACCTAACTTGGGATTTTTCCTTTTAAACTCTAATAAACTGTCCTTGAGTTTCTGCTCATGATTGTTCTTAAAGTCTTTTATTAATGAAACTAAGGACCCTAAGAGGGGGACCCTGACTCCCCAGGTATTCTGTGATGGCTCTCCTGGGACTCTCCAAGACTTCCAGCGACACTTTCTTTCCTGCATTTTAATTCTTTAGTTGGCAGAGGAAACAAACCCACTCCTGCACCCCTGGATCGCTTCAACAACAACATATAATAAGCAAAATGCAAATGGCTAAGAAACATATGGGGAGGGAAAAAGCCTGTAAGCGCACCACCAAGCAAGAAATGGAATGGATACAAAATACCATTTTAACATCTCAAGCTGGCAGAGTTCTAAGTGAAGAAAAATGCTTATTGTTGGCAGGGCTGTGGGAAAAGCGGTCTCTTCAAGTACTCTGCCATGAGCAGCACCTGCAGGGCCTTCTGAAGCTGCCCGCCTCCTTCTCAAACACCACAAAATGTGCATATGCTTTGGCCCACAACCCTGCTTCTAGGAATGCTTTCTAAAAATGATCAGAGGAGCCACAGAAATATATTGCATCATTCTACAGGATGATTAAGGTGTTCTAAGCCCCATCAGGGAGGAAAGGAGTCTGTTGGTCAGAATGAGACATGGGGATGGAGGGTGAGTAGCTGCAAACAAATCTTAAAGCCGTATAAGAAAATGTCACAATAAACCCATTAGTTCATAAAATCAACATATGCAAATAATAAGAAGGAAACATCATTTTAAGTCTCAGCAATAGAAGTTGTTTAAATAAATTATGGTGCGTTGGTACAATGGAATGTTAATTCAGCTGCTTAGAAAAAGGACTTTAGTAGAACAAAAAGATTTTCACAATCTATTTCTATCTAGGTCAACAAGGAGATTCAGAAAGGTAGAGCTAGCAGGAGGATGAGTGCCTCCTCCTCCCCATCTCCTTCTCTCTCCCTATCTCTCTCTCTCCCTGTATGTGTCAATGTCTCTGTGTGTGCATGTAGGAGGGGAAATACAGACATATAACACATGCATATATACCCATGTGGCAGAGAAAACAGGAGAAATTTGCACTGAAGTTACTAGTGGTCTTCTATCTGGGAGCTGGAGTGTAAATGATTTTTTCTCTTATCACTTATCTGAACTATGTTTCTCATAATGAACATGGATTACTCACACAGTGTTCATAATAAAAAGAAAATAGCACATTCTTTCATTTCCATCAAAAGAATTGGACATTTTTGTAACTGAATTAGTGCTGCTGTTTTATTTGTGATTTTCTTAACAACAACATAACATTTTACAACCATATGTGATCTGTATCCACCCCAGCCTGTAAGAGGCTAAATACTGCTTCCCACCCATCTTTGTAATGAATTTGAACAAACAGTATCCCTCTGTTGAAGAGAGGGAAATGGGGCACAGAGAAGTGTCAGCATCGCCCCTTCAGTTGAAGGAGAAAGGAGAGCCAGATCCAAGGAACACAATGCAAAACTCCTGACTCTTTCAGGGATTTTTTTTTCCTGTTTAATAAAGATTTTGCTTCCTCTGCTATCCAGGGCCTTATGCACTTCTGGACAGCAGAGACACCAGTGTGAGTTGTATCTCAGTAGAGTGGGTGTCTCCCCAAGGCTGCAGTCTGGACCTACTCTGCCCCCAAGAAGACCTTGCAATCCTTTCCTGGTTTGAAGCTTTCCACACAGGAAGGCTCTCGCAATGCTAAGGGAGGAAGCCAACGCATGATCAAGTGTGACCGACCTCAGCATCTCCAGGTCTTATTTCCCTCTACAATGGAGTGGAGGGAGCTGATTTTGAGGTTAATTTTACATGCCAATTTGAGAAGGCTACAGGACACCTACATAGCTGGTAAACATTATTTCTCCATATGCCTTTGAAGGTGTTTCCATAAGTTGCTAGTATTTGGATTGTTAGACTATGTGAAGAAATTTAACCAATGTGGGCAGTTATCCGCCATGCTGAGGATCCAGCTAGAACAAAAATGGAGTAATCAAAAATTAGGGGAACATTCTCTATTGTCAAAAGCCAAAGCCTCATCTTCCTCTGTCTTGGACATCAGGACCCCTGGTTCTTGGGATTTCTGTCTCAAGAGACTGCATTGTACTATGTTCTCAACTCTTTGGCCTCAAGTCAGGAGCATTTTTAATACCTTGTCAGTTTGCTGGGTTTCCAGATTTCAGATAATATAGTGAGCCTTCTGGTCCTCCAAACTTCTATGAATCAATACCCGTGTTAGACTTTATCTGTTTATTTGCCTGTCTGTCTGTTATCTATCTCCCTATTATCTATCTATCTGTCTATCTGTCTATCTATCTATCTATCTGTCTATCTGTCTGTCTGTCTGTCTATCATCTAGCTAGCTACTGTTGACTCTGGAGACCCTGAGTCCTGCGAAAGAAGAGAGAGTACTGAATGTGCCAAGTCCGATGATAGACACATAGTTAAGTATTTAGTAAGAGCTGGCTCTCCCATCATGATATCCCATGTTCCCTGCAGTTTGCCTGGCACTCTACGAAAGAGCTGCTCATTCTCTAGCTATATGTCCATTCCCACAATCCCAAATACAGTCAGAAGGGAGTTCAGCAAAGGAAGTCATGTTATGAAGTCATGAGGATTCAGCTTCACGGTTCTTCCTTTCAGACACTTTAGATGCCGAGCACTTTGCTGAGAGTTGCAGAGTGTTCCACATGGACATATGAAGACGGGTTACATGGACAAATGCTTCCACGTGGAAATAAGAAGTTACATGGACAAATGCTTCCACATGGAAATAAGAAGTTACATGGACAAAGAGCTTCCATGTGGACATATGAAGACGGGTAACATGGACAAATGCTTCCACGTGGAAATATTAAGATAGTTGGTTACATGGACAAAGTGTTTCAAGGTAAGTGTTCATAGTGAATTTCCCAACAATATCTCAGAAACATAAATCTCCAAACCCTGGGAAACGATTCTAATTTGTTTCCTCATTATAAGTGTTCTCCTTTGTATCTAAGGTGATATATGTATTGTTTTGGTTTGGGTTGGGTTTTTTGAGGGGGTGGGGAGCAGTGTCCCAATACTGTATGTATTGAGGCTACATAAAACCTGCATCATCTCAAGCTCTTAGTTTACCTGACATTTAAATTTTCTCTCTTTCTGGGATGGGAATATAGCTCAGTGGGAGAGCACTCCCCTCCCATGTACAAGGTCATGGGTTTGATCCTTAGCAGCACACACAACTAAAAACACTCTTATCAAGCCCCCATGCCAGCCTCTGCTTGGACACAGGCTCACTCCTCCAAAGTAGTCTACTCTAATGAGAAGCAGTTCTAAACTGTTTACCAAATACTCAAGTGTACACTGGGTCTCTAAACTCAGCTTAGAGGTCCCATGTCCATTGCTTGCCCCAACACAGCATGTATCTTATTTTCAGTGGTGCTTGCTAAGCCATACACCACAGTCTTCAGCCTCCTTTCAACTGACTGTGTCCACAGACTATCGTGTATCCTCTTCTGATGGGTGCCTCGAGCTAAACCCAAGCCTCAAATGGAAGTCACTCCAGCAAGGAGTGCTGGACATTGGCTATCGTTGAGACATAGTGACTATCCTTATAATATCCTTGTCAAATTTAGCTTTCCCATAAGAAATATTAGTGATGAGCTGCCATGGTCTCTTCTAAAGTGAAGACTCACCATGATTTCACAACACATTGCTCGGTCTAGGAAGCTAGTCAGGGTCTGACCTCTCAGGGAAAGGAGAGCACTGAGTCTGAGCCTGGAAGAGGTGCCACACTAAGGGAAGTGCCGGGAAAGTAGGTGTTCTCCATTAGTTATGTGCACGCTCAGAGATGGAGCAAGAATGGAATCGGGCTTCCTGGTAGGAAAGGGTTGCAGCCTTGAAGGAAAATCTGTGCACACACCATGAGAAGAGGAGAATGGTGCTCTTAGTGGTCCTTGTGCTTCATGGCCTGGCTTCCACACTGCCTTCCTTGGTTCATAGTGGCCTGGCTTCCACACTGCCTTCCTTGCTTCATAGTGGCCTGGATTCCATACTGCCTTCCCTGGTTCATAGTGGCTTTAAAAATTGACATGACAGGGCCTCACCCCAAATTGTGGAGTGATTTGGAGGAGACATTCCCCCCTCTAGTCCTGCATATTCACAACTCCTGCCATCCCCAGATAAAGGGGGAATGCAGCTGCTCTGACTCCAGAGAGCTAGAAAAGACTAGAACTAGAGAAGACTTTTCCTGGTGACAAAAGCCCCCTCCTGCTGATGTGAAAGATATGTGTGCTAGTGACCATATCTGACACAAGTAAAGGGAGGAATTGTTTAATTTGACTCATAGTTAAGAGGGCCAGTCATCATTTGGCCTCATGTTTCTCTGGTGTTATGAAGCAGAACATAAGAGAGACAGAGAGAGAGGGACAGAGAGAGTCCATTTCACATCAGACAGGAGGAAGAAGAAAGAGGCACTGGAGAAGACCAGGGAAAGCTGTAGTCCCAAAAAACACAGACATCTAATTCTTCCAACTACTTCTCATACCTTACCTTCCTTCACTTCCCATCATGCTCTGGGCCCAGCATGAGATGAATCATTACTGAGCTCATGACCAAATGTAAGTGATGGTACAATGAGACCACCAAACCAGACCACTCAGTGGGTACAAAGAAGAGTTTATTGGGGCATGACACTGCCAGGGATGTCTGCAGGGTACAAAAACAGTTTACTGGGGGAATCAAACTCTCAGGGCTGCTTTTCAGGGCCAGAGAACAGCAGCCGGGGGATAGCCTTGCTGGTTTTAAGAGGACAGGCAGAAGGAAGAGACGTGTGGGCAGAGCAGACTGGTATTTAGCACAGGGCTGTGGGCAGGGAGGGTTTAGCTTTGATCTGCAGTTAACCAGGAACTACATGTCCTTGTTTCAAGGCAGTTGACGATTAGAATGTATAAACGAAATAGTGGCTTTCCTGGTAAACAGAAACCTCCTTAAAAGATTTCAGGGAAATTCTGAGTTTGTGTTTCTGTTGACGCAGTAACAATCCTTCTGTCCTACTGTCTATCTGGTCAGTCTTCCTGGTTAGGACATTATCACCAGCACTGCGATATGGGGGCCACTTTGAACCTAACGTTTCAGTCTTTTGTTGATGGTAGCCCTCTGGCCACTTTCTGCTGAACAGGGACTTAAACGGGGGAATGTCCAGAATGCTGGTCGAAAGCAGAGGCTCAAATATGCAGGCAATGGTAGGAGACCTGAGGAAATTTTCTTACAAGTGTCTGGTTCCTGAGCATCAGATTGCATAGCTAGTTATCTTCTGAAGGAATCTGAAGAGACTAGGAGCAATCATTATTCTGAGGAGGATAGGAGCCAGGGCCCCAGAGACAACCATAGCGAGAATATCACAGTGGAAACTGTAGTTGGTAAGCCAGTTCATGCAAGTTTTTAATCCTCACTTCTACTTGGCAGGACTGGTTCATAGTAACAACATTCCTCATTGAGGAAGAGGCAAGTGCTCCCCTTTGTAGTCATTAGCAAGCCCAATCTTCCAGAAGGCTGGACTAAGTGAAATCTCACCCAGCCTGGACTGCAGGGTGGATGTCTGCTGGGACGTTAAGGAAGTTTATCTTGGGTGCATATTTGAAACGTTCAGGCCTGTTGGTTGATCTTGGTGGTTGGAAGAGTAAAAAGGAGGCCCAAAACCAAGGGAAGAAAGGAGCCTGCCATCAGGGATGGGCAGCAGGTGGAAGATCATACGTTTTAGCTATCTCGTTGACAGATAGGAGTACTTACCAGATAAGGAACTTCATCGAGCTGGGACAGGTAGATCCAGGTTGCAACCCTCTGGAGATTACACAAATTCTTTCAATTAGACAAAAAGTGATAAAATGTTTAGCTGTATCAGGAGGGCCACTGTCTATTTTAATCTGCAATGAAATCCTTATAGTAGAGAAAGCAGTTAATAAGGGTCTGCAAATAGCCTTTGAGTCATAACAAAAATAAAACCTAAAAGATTATCAACATAAACATGAACAAGTTAAAACAACCAAAGGAAATTTAAATTTTGAGCCTGTGGCTACAATAATTTTAATTCTTTTTAAAGTTTTAGTGGCCGATGCTCACAACTGTTAACAAGAGTGGGTTAGTTACTTATGAAAACTCTATTGATTTAAATGTCTAACATTGTTGTGGTAAGTTTTGAACTTCGAAATTTTAATATATTATCATCTTGAAGTCCCATTTTCACATACCTTAATTCACTTCCTCAGACCCTCACAACTTGCCTAAATCTTCTGTTTCCTTTTCTGTTCTAGAAACATCTCATCATTTGCGATGAGACATAGGTGTTGGATCAGTGAGAGCAGTCATTGAAAAATGAGTCTTTTAAAAATCATCATGGAAGCATAAAAGAACAGTAAAAAGAAAATTTTAAGCCAGAAACAAGAGCATGGTACTTTTGAGGTTGCTTTTTTCATGGAAACCGTTTTATGAGTTTGCCTATCTCAGGAGGAAGCCTGTTAGCTCGAGAAGAAAGCAAGGCCCGAGTTTTATACTTGAAGCCAATTTAGGCTGACAGGTAATTGAGCTTCAGTTTTGAAGATTTTTTTTTTTACTTCAGACACTCAGGTAATTTAAAGTTTTCTTTAAGCCTTTCAAATTTATATCATCTGGAAGCAACATACCCATCTTTTGCACCCAAAGTTACTATGAAGCCAGAACTTGCTAAGCTGAAAGTATGCTTTTAACCTTGGCCAGATGAAACACTAAAAAACGCTCAGTCACGTGCCCCTGGGGTCCCTTCCACAGAGCTTGCATAATTTATTTACTTGATATAAAGTAGGAAAATATACGCACATTCTATGTAAAGAAAGCTAGACCAGAGGGAGTTAATTTAGCCACACTATCCCTGCCCAGTAACAGAGGTTGGCAACTACACACAATGAGGAAGGGGTCGTCAATCAGGTGGCCCCAGAGGTGGCAGAGCAGAGGACTTGTAGCTCGAGGCTGGTGGAATTTGCCATCAGCAACCATGCCAGAGATCTGAGAAGGATAAGCTTTACCAGAGTAAGCAAGTATCCTCTAATCTATTTAAAATAACAGAGACTTACCCACTACCTGGGGACTTACTCCAGGCTCCTCCATGGCAATTGATGGTTCTGAATGGGAGCTGAGGTCCTGGGGCAGCATCAGTCTTCAGCCATCAAGCCCAGCAGATCTAAAAGATTTTCATTCCGGGACTGGCCTACCATGGATAGACAAAGGGAGCAATTGACCCTTCAGTCCACAGATAGGCAGTTCTTCACCCAGTGACCAGTGGGTAAGGAACTTGGAAGTATTTCCATCTAGACTCTGGGTGATCCCCCCTCAATTTGTCAAAATTTACCACCTTCTGGAAGGTCTTTTGGAGTCCAGCCAGGAGACAAGTTACCATTTTATCTCAGGCCACCCTGCTAGGGGACTAATTTTCAATGTTAACCTGGTAATTACACAAGAAATTGCCTCAACCTCCCAGGCTAGGAACATCTCTGAGGTTGGCATCACCTAAATGGGCTTTTGTGGCCACCCAGACCCTCTCCTTTTCCTCAGATGTAAGAAACAAGGAGAGAATAACAGAGAGGTTATGCAGGGTTGGGTGATAGGCCTGGGTGAGGTACCTGAATTCTAGGTGAAGTGAGAGGGGACATTTGTTCACCTCAGAGAGATCAGCCATAGAGAAAGGCAAATGTGCATTGATTACATCGCTAGGACCTGCCTGAGGGTTTAAAGGCAATCTGTATGGTTGTGGGTATGAGTGGCTGGAGGAGATGAGGAGAGCATGCGTGAGGCTGAGTCGGGGTAAGGAGGTGGAGATGGTTAGGGTGGTGTCCTCAGAGGATGAGTATGGGAGGTGTCCACAGAGGGGCCACATTCTTGACTGAGACAGAACAGGTGGTTCCAAGAAGATGCTCAGGTGAGAAGAGACAACTGGCTGAGCAGGTAGAGGAGAGAAACAGAGAAATATATATCATCTAAATTTAGAGACAAATATGGAAGGTGGAGGAAGCCAGAATAGGCAAATGATCTGTTTCTAGGGAGCCAAATTGGCAGTTTGGTTCAGTCAGGAGGAAACATGTGTTTGGTGGTTCAGTTGTCTCTTCTGGGTTTCAGCACCAAGTGAAGCAAGGGCGCAATGGAACCACCAAAGTGGAACATTTGGTAGCTACGAAGCAAAGATTATTTGGAAAATCAAACTTTCGGGCTATCTCTCAGGGGGCAGAGAACACTGGCCATCAGGGAAAGCCTTGCCAGTTTTAATAGGACAGGCAGCAGGAAGAGGAGAGATGCAGGCAGAACAGATGGGATTTAGGAGGGAGGTTCTGATCTGCTATTAATCAGGAACTAGACCATTGAGGCATGTAAAGTAAATAGTGATCTTCCTGGTAAACAGATGCCTGACATACTGGATTCTTCAGGAATGTTGAGTTTAGGGTTTTATTTACCCAAGAGCAATCTTTTTTTTTAATCTAGTCCAAGTCCTTTAGTTAAGGACATTAATTATCAGCACTGCTATTTGGGGGACCCATTTTGAAACTAACACTAAATGTCTTTAGAATGCTGCCATAGAGCTGTGCTTTGCTAATTTCCTGGCTTTTCTCAATCCAATCAAATGGAAAATTGGTAAAGATATACTACACCATATTATGCCAAACCTGAGTTCTGCAGCAGGCCTGAGAGAAAAAGCCTGACACCAGAGGTAGTCCTAAGTTCACCTGACTCTAACACCCCTCTACACAAAGGAGAAAACATGTGTGTGCAGACACATGACATTTACATGCATGCACACAAATTTGCACACATCCATGCACATCCGCACACATGCATGTGCACTCTGATTGATAGCAGCCTGTGAAAGACTCTTCCACCTGACTCAGGCCTCTCTAGTGAAAAGAGAGGCCCCATCACAGATGTAATAGAGAAAGGAGTAAGAAGGGCATGTTAATTGAAGCAAGAAACTATAGGCAGCAAGAGCAGTTACACACACACACACACACACACACACACACAAACACAAACACACACATTTCTATTGTCAAGCAAGAAAACTTTAAACAAAGGAAACCAGTTCTGGCATGTTTCCACTCCACTTCCCTTGATGGTGAATGTAACTTAATTTTGCTTCATTTCCTGGGCTAGACAAGGTACCAAGCCAAGTGTCTTTATAGGCTCACAGTTACTCTCAGCTTGTCAATATTTGTGCTATGGAATTGCACCATTTGTGATCTACCATGACCTGTGAAAATTAAGACTTGACTGAAAGAGGGTTAATAGCTAAAGACGGTAAAAGACTAAATTTCACATTTTGGAAATAAGCCAGAAGCAATTAGACGGACAGATTGGTTTTGACAGCTTCTAGCTTGAATGTCACAAAACAGACAACACTGGCTAATATGTGCTTTCATGGAAGACCAAGCAGATGATATTTCATGGTTTTTAGAATGGATAGAATAAGATTATAAAGCAGTACCCTGAAACAACCATTACAATAGCCATTCTCTTATCCCACCAGAGCTGAACAAAGTCCAGCTGAACCATAACCACTCTTCACTTTGCCTCATTACAACAATCCACATTTCCAGACACACACTGATCCATTCATCAAGGACAAAGAAAGTGTTTGTTTACACTTCCCTGAGAAACATATTAGGAGGGAGTCATCTCATAGCATCTTCTCCTTTATCTCTAAGTTCTAGTCATTATATGGGACATTACCTTGGACTGTGTGAGGCATGGGTGCCATCATGACACTCTGTCAAGCTTAGCTTCTTTCTGGTTTAATGTTTTTAATTTTATTTTATGTGTTTTACCTTCATGTATGTATTAGCACTTGGAGCATGTCTGTTACCCTCAGAAGTCAGATGATGGGGTCACATACCATAGAACTTGACATATAAATAGTTGTATGGTACCATGCCGTGCTAAAAATTGAACCCAGGTCCTCTGCAAGAGCAAAAAGTGCCTTTAGCCACTGAGATATCACTTCAGTCCAAGACTTGCTTCTTTGAAACATTCCTAAGTGAAGCATCACGAACCAGAAGGTGAGTTGGAAGGTTACTGAAATGCCAAGACCAAGGGATACCATTGGGCAACAATATCAGAAGCTGGATTTTGATCAGGACTAAGCAACAAACAATAAAGGCCACAAACTTGGGGAAACAAAGTCAAGGGGAACCAACTGAGTTCAGAAAAATGTTTTATTATTATGAATAATTTTTTGAGATACACTTATGTTGGTATTCCTGGGTCTATCTAAGGTATTTTTTTTTTTTGGTTTTTCGAGACAGGGTTTCTCTGTGGCTTTGGAGCCTGTCCTGGAACTAGCTCTTGTAGACCAGCCTGGTCTCGAACTCACAGAGATCCGTCTGCCTCTGCCTCCCGAGTGCTGGGATTAAAGGCGTGCGCCACCACCGCCCGGCAGATATTTTTTTATTTAACTGGGGAAAAGAAGTCTTGGGAAGCTTTGTTTTTTTTAAAAAAAAAAGGTAGACATGATCAAAATGAATTTGGTTAGCTAAAAAATTTCTATATATATATATAAATAATTTTTAAGCAGCATAAAAACATCAAACAATAAGCATCATTTTAATTTGTTTCATGTTATAACTAAACCAAAGACCATTACTATTTCCTGATTTGATACAGGCTCCTCAGATGCTTTAATAGCTTTGTTGGGAGCCAGATGCCTTCAAGTCAGCCTTGCAGGACTTGACAGTAATTACCAACATTGAAGCAAAAACTAAGGCCAAAAGAAGACAGAGTAATTGGGGTGATTTTATGAAGGGTGTAAATAGAGAGCGTAGAGGACTTTCTGTTCAGGATTTCCAAACTTCAGCAGCTAAGTTACAAGACAAGGCTGGACAGCAGTTCTACATCTTACTTGGCTGAAATCCCTACTGCAGCTTCAGTCACATGGACATCAAAGTCTTTATGGAAAGGAGAGTTGTCTATAGACCCACAGAGCTACAGAGGAGCATACAGGAGTCTTCAAGGAAGATTGGCAACTTGTGTTGAACCTGAATCCACACCTATTCTTTATGTTTTTTGAAAGCACATCTGATATGCTGGAGAGTCTGTAGCCCTTCTAAGCCATTTCCCACTTGTTCTATGGCTCAAGAAGATTATGCGGAGCCAGAGGCAGGTTCTGAGTAATGTAATCCCTCTAGATATGGCTCATCTACCCTGAGGTGCAAAAGAATCCACAGAGAGTGTATAATCAAATGAGTATGGCTATAGTCCCATAATATTTATTTACATCAGTACAGTACATAGAAAACCAGATTTAATCTACAGACCATACTTTTATGTTTCAAATGAGATGATATTTATGAGATCTATAGATAGCATGCAGGTCTGTATGTATGCAGCTATTTTGTCAAAATTTGACAAATAAGATAGGTTTACTGTTTATCCAACTATTTTGTTCTGACAGTACCTATGAGTTAAAAACATATTTATTCATTCAACAAATGTTGCTTCAATGCTGTCGGTTACCGGCATATATTCCAGACACAAGGGTGCAGTGATGAATTGGACAAAGTGCCTGCTTGACTTATGATGGTGTTGAGAAGACAGGGAAAGAGGACATAGTGAGGGAAGAGAACAGGAGAGAAGTGAGTTGTCAGTTGTGATATGTGTTGCATAGAAAATGGTTTTCTTAGGAGGCTACAGTAATAAAAATGATAGCGTGACCTTTGGAACAATGCTGAAAGCAGACATATTAGAGCAGGTGGCATTTATCCGGAGCGTGAAGGAAAAGGAGTCATCCATACCAAGGTTGGCAGGGAGTATTCTAAGCAGCACTGACAAGGAAAGATGCCCTAGGAGAAGAAGAACTGGGAAAAAAGAAAGACACGGAAAAAATAAGAAAGGCTTACTGTCTTGTGTATTTCTCAGGTTGGTAATACACGTATGCACTCACACATTCACATATGAACTCACACCTACTTTCACACCTGCACTCACACCTACATTCACATGTAGACTCATGCCTGTACTCACACCTACATTCACACCTGCACTCATATCTACATTCATAGCCAAACTCATACCTATATTCACACCTCATTCACACCTATACTCACACCTGTATTCACACCCATATTTGAACCTGCACTCACACCTATATTCTCATGTAGACTCATACCTGAACTCACACCTCCTGTATTTACACCTACATTCACACCTGCACTCACACCTACATTCACACCTGCACTCACACCTACATTCATACCTGCACTAACATCTACAGTCACACCTGAGCTCACACCTTCACTCACACATATTTTCACATGTGCACTCACATCGACATTGAAATGTACATGCACACCTGCACTCACACCTACATTAGAATGTACACTCACACATGCACACGTGTGAAACTGATTTTAAAAGCAGATTTTAATGCAATTTATTTAAGCTATCTAAAATAGTATTATTTCAGCTACTAATAGTTCTAAGACTATTATTGAGATGTTTACACAAAGTATCCTGAGTTTGCTGTGCATCACACAGAGCATTTCTCAGTGTGAAGCCGCTCCCATGATGCTCAGCGGCCACTTGTGGCTAATGGCTACTGAGAGTTAAATAGTGAGTTAACAGTTTGCATGGTAAAAATAAAAAGCTCAGATTATTACTCCAAGCCATTAGAGGTAAATGATATAACAAACATTTTTTGAGGGTATTCACTATAGAATGTTCTGTGGAAAATGGATTGGGAGGCATGGGAGGAGAATGGAAGAAGCAATTGGCAAGAGACTGGCATACTCAGGTGCCGGAAGTGTTCAAGGAGTGGTGGGAACACTGAGGAGGGAGTTCGGAATACAGACTGGAGATGTGACCCAAGAGTGATGCCCAGGGAAGAGCAGCAGATTTTCGTGATGGTGTCAGCAGCTGTATGAAAAGCACGCTCACTCACGTGGTCACACAGCGCTTCAGAGTGAGAAATACCACCAGGACGTCGCGACTTTGGCTGGCTAAAAGGTCCCCAAACAACAGCAGATGAATGGAAATTGATTGTGGTGATGGCTGGACAATCCTGCAGGGAACCTAGAAACTACTGGATTGTTCAAGTGGACAATTCATGCGATGCATATATTATAACTCAACAAAGCTCTTTTTAAAGGAACCGTGGAGAAAAGAATTGATGCTGGAACACAAGAAAGAGAAGACTGTGGTTTTTATTAATGCTGACCTGAAATAGTCTCACCTCCTTCCGGAAAAGCCAGCACACCCCTGACCCACCTGTCACCATAACTGAATCCTAAACAATGACCTAAGGGAGAGAGGCCACATGATGAAGGTGGATGCTGGGAGAGGGGTTGGGCAGGCCTGGAAGCCTGTTAGCAGGCAAGAATGCCAGAAGAGGCACTAAGCGAAGCAAGAAGCAATGCAAGTCGTCTCCTGCAGAGCCATAGCAGCTTCTCCTCACTCTCAAGGCCACTGTCGGGGTTAGAACCGGCCTCCCGTTGAAATGCCACTCACACACTGCAGTCCCTTCCGTTGTCCGTGCTCTTTACTCCCCAGGAACATCCTGAAGGATTGATTTTTAGATCATTTTCAGATGATCTTCAGGAAAGGGAGTTGTGCTGAGAGCTCTGTTTTTTGAGATCACATAGGCAGAAGGAAGGGAGCCAGGAACCCAGAGAAATCCCTAGTTACTTACATCCATCCAAAGCAGCCGAGTCTCTACAGCCACACCACGGTGTCAGCTACCCAAAGCCACACTACCAAGTGCACAGGGAACTGGAACACAACCGTGGCTCAGTATTCCACATCACGTGTGAAGTCACTGGAGGTCATTTAGCTCCTGTCCTGTGGACACCAGGCATCCTTTTCTTTATTTGTGCCCCTTGCATTTGGGTTTCAGACACTGTCTTTAAATAAGTGAACCCCTATTTTGGAACAAGGAGATCTGCAGCATCTGGGATCATTCCTGGAGTGAGGAATCTGGCCAGAGCAGGAAGGAAAATGTTTCCCATCATAGTTTGTTTGTTTTTTTTTTTTTTTTAAATACTTCTAAGTTAAGTTGACCGAACGTGAAATGCTGCAGAAAGACAAACAACACTCGGGGCCTTAAAAGAAGGGTGATAAAGACACAGAAGCTGTTTATTTCCTTTGAACGGAAATAAAAAGCTCATCTGGATCAAAATAAGAAAAGATTTTTATATTGTCTTGCATTGCCTCGTTTCCGTCCATCACAGATGTGCCAAATGGAGACAAATCAACAGCAACCCATGCAATAGCCTATGTCATTTTGGGAGGCCTCCCCCTCTTCCGTCACTCCCAGCTCCGCACCAAGAGGCTGCTCTCTATGCCTGTGACTTGCAAGCTGCCTTTGTATGGCAGGTCACTCGACCCCTTTCCCATCCTTTCTTCTGCCTCCTGCTGTCTCCACATCTGTGGGCCTAGCTGTAGAGACTGGCTTTGCCTGACCTAGGCTCAATAAAGTCACTCAAGTAAGTACCAGCTTTCCGTGGCCTAGCTTAGGTCTTCAGAACCTATAATCTACCTCAATCTAAGACAGATCACATTCTCACATCAGACACACAAGCAAAGTCAAAGACAATATGAAAAGGCAAGATGGCACATCCCTCACAAAACTCAGCAGTCCAACAGAAGTGTTATCTAGTACTACCTCGGTGATTCTCAGGACCCAGAATTTAAAGGAGCAACCATAAGTTTTACCAATGAATTTGAGGAGTTTAAAAAAGACATGAACAAGAAAATAAGATCCCACTGAATGAACTTCATGAGGATTGTCAAAAGCACTTGTTGTGATGCCCATGACAATAGAAATCTACAGATGAACAAAATAATGAAGACGATTCAGGATTTGAAAACTGAGTTCAGGAAAGAGAAACATTGATGAGAACTCAGTCTGAAATGAAGATGAATTTTTTTTCATTTGCACATTCTTTACAATAAAGTTTTAATTAAACACACACACACACACACACACACACACACACACACACCTCTCCAGTACATTCTACTATTGTTATTAAGACTGTCAGGCAAAACAACCCTGTGATACATTACTGAGGGAAACAGCTATGTCCAGTGATGAACAATATGACCTTTCGCTGCCTTTGTATTAATCTGACTCACTATTCCTTGCACTGCCGAACAACCATTTATTGAGTGCTGAGCAAATGCAGAGAGTGCATATACATAATTTCCTGCTGCATGCGAGCCCAGCTTTGGTCATCCTCACTGTTGGAGGATGCTGATCTGGTTACTCCAGGCCTGAACTGGCGTGGGGTAGCCAAGAGAGAAGGGAAACAGGTATGGGATTCACAGACTGTGTGTTAGGCTTTGTGCGTAGCACTGCCTTGTTCATCTATGGCTCACTGTCACACCATGACATAGGTATAAAAATTAAGTTAATGAAAGTGGAAATGCTACCAGAGGAAACCATAAAAAATAAAATCTACATCCTATTTCATATGCCTAAGCAAATATTAATAACAACACGAAAACTAGTCACAGGTAAAAGTCTCTGCACTTCCCAAGGTCTAAGCTGTGTATAATGACATTCCTTCTTCACTCCCCCAAAGGAGAACGACCAGTTATCAACTAGCACAAGATAAGTTGGACAGAAATTCAAATCATATTTCAAATATTTTTGCATCAACCGATCTCCCTAGAAGTTTTGCCAAGTTTATAAATCCCAGTTCAATAGAAAAGCCGCATGATATTTATGGGAAATAAGATTCAAATGTGTCCTGATTATTCATTTAAAAATTTTTTAAAAATCTTTTCAAGAGTGCTTGTCTGTACAAGTCTTTTGAGGGTGTGCCCTTGGTATCTACCTCCAGTTTGAAACAGGAAAGAAATACTTTTGAGGTTAAGATTCTGAAAAACAGGAAATCCCATCTGTTACATCCCATCTTCCAGAGGTTCAAACTTGTGACTCCAAACTGGGAATTTATGTCTTTTTGAATCAGGTTCAAAATCAAAACATTTCCTAAATTAACAATGAATAGAAAGTAAGGCAGAGATGGGGACAGGAAGAAGAGAGGGCCACAAAAAGGCAGCCCCTCCCTAGACCTCTCTGCCTACACTGGCATTCCTGAGACTCTGAGAAGCAACCAGTAGCATCTGTCCTCTCCTGAGCCAGAGCTTGAGCAAGGGAGGTAACCTGGAAAACGACAACTCAGGATATCTTTCTAATTCTGCTCTGCCCTGGTCTGTGCACGTGTCCTTGTGTCCTTCCCAGAGTGCTGACTTCCCCCTCATCATGTGATGGCTCCCTCCCCTTTCAATCACTGTATTATTATTATTATTATTATTATTATTATTATTATTTATTAATTTTTCATTTATTTGACATACCAACCACAGTTTCCCCTTCCTCCTCTCCTCCTGTTCCCTCCCTGACTTCCCTTCTACTCCCCTACCCCCCCCATCCACTCCTCCTAGATCCTCCATTCAGAAGTGGGCAGTTGACTCCTCTCATGGAAGTCAACAAAGCATGGAACATATACTTGAGGCAGGACCAAGATCCTCCCCTGCATCAAGGTTGGGCAGCCCAGCATGGGGATGGGGTTCCCAAAGCCAGCTCAGGCACTGGGACAGGTCCGACTCCCACTGCTGGGAGCCCGGCTCAGGCACTGGGACAGGTCCGACTCCCACTGCTGGGAGCCCGGCTTTCACCGAATTCTTGGGCCAAACGCCATCACCCATTTCATGCATTTCGCCATCCTCGCATACTCATTCATTTATTCATCAAATATTTCAAGCTTTGATTGGAACCAGCTGCTCTGCTCGGTGCTGGGGACACGCACAGGACAGCCTTGTGATAAAGCTGAAACCTAAACCAGCGCATCTTCCAGTTCGTTCTGTTTTCTCTTCCAAAAGCTGGTGTTCAGAGGCCAAAAAGGGGAGCTCACGACAGAAGTAACTAAATGGGATTTAAAGCCTTTCCCCCTGTTTTTAGTGAGGTGTTTCTACATCTTCCCCTTCTCCCGCAAGAAGCCATTTTCTCTTATGTTTATACCTGCATCCATGAATCCATTTAACCAACGGTAATTAAAGTGTTGAGTACCAAAGAGCCTTATGATGCGGTGTAAAATATATCAGCACCAGAGGCAAGCAGCTCAACTTCCCCTTTTCCCCCCCACAGGCAGCTTCTGGGAAGATGTATCTACCTCTTCTATAACATGGGTCTTACAGGAGGATCTGCCCCTCAGGATCATTGGGAGAATGAAACAGAGCTTTTACACCGAGCTACACACAAACGTACCAATAAAATTGTAGCTATTATTAACATTGTCATCCTGATGTTACACACTGTACTAGGAGCAGGACAACCAGACAAAATTTGCAAAGGGACGTTGAGAGGACAAGTACCCCCCAAACAGTCTCTCTCTAGCAAGCATAACCCCATGTGCATAAGACACTACCTCAGCCTGCCATGTCTCCCTTCCTCAGAAGGTTTTGCTGCAGCAGCTTTGAGACACTTCAGCTTGGAGCACTCCCTCCCCATTTCTTTTGGCCCGAATAAACTAAACACTATACATAATTGATCACTGTGCGTACAGCATGCCTAACAAAGCTGTTATTTCAATCATTCACCTTCTCTCTTGGCGGAAAACAGATGTGAGTCCTGCTGCTGCCTTGAATATCCATTATTCAGCTAGAGGCAACACCTGAAAGCCCCAAAGGAGGATCCTGACTGAGGAGCTCTCCCCAGTGAACTCTCAGCCCAGGCAGGGGATAAATCCCCTCAATGTTTGGGCTCACAAGAGTAAGCCTTGGCAAGTGAGGTTGCCTAGGAAGGTAAACAGTTCCCTAATGGACCAAAAGAGAATTGCCCCTGTTCTGGGTGGGGTCAATTTATTTGTCTCAGTGGTAAACAATAATGTAGATAGCTTAGTGACAGATAGAAAGGAAAGAAGGATGCAGGAAGTAATCCAGACAATCACTTCCGTCTCTGGAAGTCCTGGCAAGGCCTCTCCTGACTCTACTGAGTTACCCACCATAGCCCCTGCTCTATTGCTCGGTAAGTTTGCCATCACCCATTCATTGATCTGTTTATCAGCTGTTTCAGGGAGCAAAGTTCCCTGTGATGTCTGTGCATATGCATATACCTGTAACAGTAGTCTAAAAGCACAGAGCAGGCAGAATAAAAGTGTCTTTCTGGAGGAAGCTCTGAACTCTAAACCACAGCCAGAGCCTAGATTCATTCAATGAAAACCTGTTCTGAGCTGCATACAGGGAGTTCTGGCTGCTTGAAGTGGCCCTGGACTCTTGTGTCTGCCACTCTGTCTGAAGTCTCCTCCAAAGCCTTGGTGAAGGGTCTTGTAAAACTGGAAGGGGTGTCATGGTTAGCTCTGAGCATGCGCCTGACCCTTGGTTCCTGTGGGCTGTGTCCTCATGAATCTCTGCAAACATTTTGCTTGATGTTTTAGTCTGGTTGTACTTTCAGAGCATGAGGGTTTTGCATTGTCCCATTGAGAATACCCAAGAGCAATGCAATTGCAGTTTATCGATGCTCCCCTGGTGTGAATTCAGTTCTTAACTAAAATTCTTTTCTCTCCTTAGAAAGTCCCCGGGCAAATATGTAGTATTTGCCTGTTCATAATTCCCACTTCCCTCCTCGCTGTGCTGTGACTGTTCTGCAAAGAGTGTAGATTGGTCACGTGACTTGCGCTGACACATAGAACATAGCAGTAAGTGACAAGAGTGTTTCAAACTGAGCTTTCAGGAGGATAAAATGCTTCCTTTGTTCCTGGTGAATATTTGAATGCTTGAAGGAGCACAACTTAGTAACCTACAGCCTGAAGCCAAGTGGAGGTGAATGCTACAAAGAACTTCAGAGCGTTAGCCCACTCACTGGCTGGAAGTGAGGGAGAAGGGTGTTTCTTGTTACACACTTGTAACGGAGAATTGTTGTGGCAAGACTTGACTAACACAAGTCCCAACTTAGAGATGTATCATCTAATACCAAGGATAGGTTCAACCCAGCTGATGGCTGCGTTCCAGCTCCCAAGTACGGAGAAGCAGGACCACTCAAGCAGCATCTCCCTGCCAAGATGACAAAGCTATGTTTTAACTGAAATCCGGAAGTCAGGATGAAATACACATATGCCGTCATCTTGGTCCATTTAGACTATTTTAACAAAATATTGTGGACAGGGTAATTCATAAATAACAGAAACGTGTAGCTCACACTTCTAGAAGCTTGATGTCCAAGTTCAGGATGCCTCTGATTCTTGTCTGGAGAGAGATTGTTCCTCATAGATGACACCTCCTCACGCACTAGTATTGGAAAGGACAGTGACATTTACAGACTTCTCCCAAGACTAGATTAGGTATCTGGTCAGGACTTGTTCCTGGTTCATAGGACTACTTTCTTTCCCTGTGGCATGTCAACAGAGTAAGACAGCGCTGCGGGATAAGGACACTAATTCCATCCATGAAGGCAAAGCCATCATAACCTTCCTAAAGGCACTGCTTCATAATTCTTTCATGTTGGTGGGATGGGAGTGTGAACTTTGGGGAAATATGAGCATTCAGACCATAGCAGTGATGATCTATGAAAAACTGAAAACATTAACAGGCATCATTTACTTCTCTGTTGATAGTAAAGACACTGGTAATAAAATGTTCCCTGCCAAGCCTTATATACACCATCCCATTTAATCTTTACCACCAAATAAGATTCACTACTATCCCATTTTATTTTCCCACCAAGCACAGATAGGTTAAGAAAAGCACCCCAAACCACAAAGATATAAGCAGTGAAAGCAATACTTAAGCGAGGCGATTCACCTTTCATGTGTATAAAGTGGCTTCCTTTAGAACCCATAATCCCTGCGAGACTGAAAGACTTTGATTAGACCATATCATTCATAGGCAATTCTTCCTTCTACCCTTTACTCCATTTTGTCTATTGAGGGTGGTGACCATGTTTCAGGAGACCGTAGGTAACCAAGTCCTACTTGCTGTTCTCACATAAATAAATGCCAGCATGCCTCCCAACCTGCCCAGCCTACAGCAGAAGGGAAAACTGCAATCCACATTCATGCCCACCATGTACGATAGGCTGCGATTGGCTTCTTTCCTGCTTTTATGGGTTCTCAATAGAGCCAAAGTTGAAACATCTTTTCTTTGCTTGGAAAGCTGTTTCTTCACTTGTCCATGAAGTCTTCCATAGTTCTCGTTTCTGTTTTTCTCTTACTGGTCTTTCAAGTGTGTATGTTTTTCTTTTGGCTTTTGCCTCCCTCCGAATCCCTCATGCACCCCTGGAGGCTTTTGATAGTTCTATCTTCACAGGATACAGTGAAAGACATATTTCATTTAGGGAGATCTGACACAGTAGCTAAGAAGGAACCTGGCCTTTCTGTGATGGCGTAACTGAAAGAGCAGGTGAAGCCGATGCACACATTGTAGAAAATCTAGGTGCGCAGAGTGAGTGCAAACCAGTGGGACTTCACAGCTCTCCGAGATCACCGCTTTAGTTTATATGTTAATATCCTGATCGATTTTGCTAGTCTCTGAAATATATTTAATCACAATTTTTTTGCTACATAAAGTTTTATAGCTTGGTTACTCATTTAATATCATAATGTAAACACTTTTTCCAAGTCTATAAAAAGTTACTAGAACAGCGATTGCCAAAGCATGCCAAGGGTGATTGGCTTTCTAAAATTCCTGAACAAATATGTAGAGACCACAGGATAAGACCAAGTCCCATTCTGGAAATTCATGTTCCATATTGGCTCATTAAAATGTCTGGAAAGCTGTATGTTAAAGAAAGCTGACTCAGGTTACCGAGAGGAGCGTGTTTTCACGGTGGCCTCCATCCCCTCTGGCTCTTAGACTTTTTCTGCCTCCTCTTCCATGCGGTTTCCTGAGCTCTGCGGAGAGGGATTTGGTGGAGACATCCCATTTAGAACTGAATCTCCCGAGGTCTCTCACTCTCTGTGTAATGTCTGGCTGTGGGTCTTTATATCTGTTCCCATTTACTGCGGGAGGAAGCTTCTCTGATGATGGCCAAATGAAGCACTGATCTATAGTATAGCAGAATATCATTAGGAGTCCTTTTCTCACTATATTTTTTTCTGTTTTCTTTTTAGACCAGTATTATTTGGTTTTTACCCTAGGTGCCTGGATTGTCTAATCTCACGTTCTGGGATACCTAAGCAGTGTCAGGTACGGGTGTTATCTCAGATCGTTTACTAGTTGGCTACTCCACAAGCTTCGTCACTATTGCCCTGCTATCTTGCTGACCAAACATCACTGTAGATAAAGGGTTTGTGGCTGACTTGGCGTTTGTGCTTCTCTTTTGGGAGCATGAGGGTAAATTCCGATAACAAAGACACTGGACCTCGGGGTGAAGGCTTTATCTAGAAACTGGCTTGATGTTTCTGTCTTCAATGTTTTGTGTAGGTGTTGTCTTCAGTAATGGGGCCCTGTAAGTTAGCAGAAAGCAGCCTATAGTCTTGGAAACAGTCTGGGTTGTTCAGGAATTTCCATGGGGCCCCTTTGGCTGACAACTCAACATGAGCAAAGCTCATATAAACTCACAGAGACTAAAGGGCCTGCATGGGTCTTCACCAGGTTTTCTGAGTATATGCTATGGATTCTGGTTTAGTGTTTTTATGGGATTCCTGAGTGTGTGAATGAGAGGGTTTCTGATTCTTGTGCCTTCGCTTGGGCTCTTTTCCTTCTATTGGTTTGTCTTGCAACTTTGATTTGACAATTTTTGTTTTATCTTATTATGTTTTTTATATTTTTAAAAGGATGGAAGGATGGATGGATGAAAACCTAGACACTAGGGTAAAGGTTAACAATTGAACTGTCACTTATACTGCTGGGAGAGGGAAAATCAGTTTCCTCTAATAGAGTAACAGTGTATATATCAACCACTCCAGTATAGGCTCCATATTCAGGAGTAGTTGACCAACATATAATGGAGTCCATAAATTTTTTTTTTTGTGTGTGTGTGTGCTTTTATTTGGTTACAGTTTGGTGTTTATTTTGAGGGGACTATTATTTTGTTTTATTTTGGTTTGGGGAATTGCTATATTGGATTTGGTGGGGATTTTTGTCTTTTTTTTTTTTTGAAAGAACTGAAAGATGGTTGGATAGGGAGAGGGAGAGTACCTGGAAGGACCTGGGGGAAGTGGAAGAATATGATAAAAATATATTTAAAATTTAAAATTGTTTTAAATAATAAAAAAGTAAGAAAAAATAAACATGCCTTATGATTTTGAGGAGACAGTTTCCTTGCCTTTGCTTTCTTTCATGTTTGCTTTGGCTTCAGAAAAGATCTATGTTACCTAGGTTTGTCTGGAATTCATGATCCTCCTGGCTCAGCCTTTCAAATACTAAGATATAGTCATGCATCATCACACCTGGATTGTCTCATGGATTTACTTAGAGTTTTATCAAAGCCTTGGACCACGCATCCCACGCCTGAAGAAACAGTATTAACAAACACAAACCTAATGGTTCCTGGGCAATGACCCTGACAAAGGCCAGGTGATGCTTTCAGGGTTGGCAATCATAGGCCCTCAAGGCTATGATTGAATAGGCTTGTGCTTAACTTGGGGTTCTGAAAACAGGAAATCTAGCTGAGGTCAAAAGAAGAAATGGAAGGTTATATTGACTTAATTCAGGTTCCTAAAGCGTTTTTCTGTGCGCTGGACAGCCGCATACTTCCAGGAGGAAGACCCTCATTACAAAGCTAATTAGGGTTATGTTATTGTGCCCACTTTATAGGTGAGAAGACTGAAGTTGAAAGAGAGGTGTGTGTAGGATGAACTCAAGCCTTCTAAGATCACAGTCTTTATAGTACGCTATCTGCTTCCTCTCGTTTTCTTACCACACCCAGCAACAGGCATAATAGCTTCCAGGCAGGGCTTGAAACGTGGTTCAGAGCTAAAGCAAAGGTTTCCTCTTTGTGGCACTGACCTTCTTCTTGTTAATTATCTCCGAGCACAGAGTTCCTCTTTCACCCTTAACCTTTAGGAACGACGTCTTCTGAACACACAGCATGGTCTGGGATATTTCCGTCAGGAATTGATTCCTTGTCTCATACATTAAAATCATTAATATATAGAGTTCAGTCCATTTTTGGGGTAGCTTAGAAGGTGATGGGAATGCAAATTCTGGCATTTATTTTAATGAAGGTGATTGAGTCACAGATCCCAGGCTATCTTCCTGTTAGAGGATAAAGCCCAGATGTGTCTGGTCAGCTCAGTGTTCTCTGTGATGAAAAGATGGGGGAGAAAAGAATCTTTGAAGTATCCCAAGTCAATGCTTGCACGTTTCGCTTCCCTTTTGAAAGCTGTGTGGAGGGGGGGGGGGACACTGAGCATCAGTCACCAAGCTCCTCCTGATGTTATGAGTTCACACCCAGGTTAGGGTGTTATATCCAGCTAGCACTTCCAAAAGCAATGCCCCAGGTACAGCCCTACCCAAGGGAAGATTGCTCCAGACTGGCTGCTAAAAGTATGACCATGATAAGAATGCAATGTATGCCTAGACAGTATCGACTTTCTTCTGCTATCATGTTACAATTACTAATAGCCCTCCATTCAGAATGATAAATTGTAAAGAGGCCTCAGACTGAATGACTGATCTCTGCCTCAGGAACAAAAATGATAGCAGAAATCTAGGAGGGTGTGGAGAGTGTGGCTACCCCTTTATAAAGAAGGGGTGTGCTGCTACAGCCAAGGGCCATGGTTAATATAAAGAAGCCTATCTTGCCTAACCAGAACTAGGTAAGGATCGAAATCAAAGCAAAGGAAAAGATGGAAAAGTGATTGCACCCCAACTGGAAGAGATGGAGGCTTAAGAAAGAGAGGGGCGCAAAAGTTCATAAGGAATAACAGAATCATACAAAGTTCTAGAAGAGTCATACAAAGTTCTAGAAGTCACAGGAACCTGAGTTAGACCACAGAAGGAGCCCTGCAACACTGGAAGAAGTCAGGGTAGGCTCCAAGCCCCTCAACGGAAGAACTGGAATGACGTGAAGAGAAGCCAAGCAGGAATGCTGCACCAAGGCCTGGAGCAAAGCTGTGGGCAGCATCAGGAGACCCAGGCACATGCCGGAGAAGCTGTGGTGTTAGAGCATAGCACAGAGAGCAGTGTTGCTGAGGGGTCCACGTGAAGACCGCACACTGCAAAGAAGTCAAAGGAGATGGAAAGGTGTGGGCAGAAACGTGGTGCACACTAAGGGCCTGCACTCAGCCATCAGATGGGAGGCCCCTGTAGTGGTGAGGTGTGAGGACAAGAGACCAGAACGAACTTGTTTCCAGCTCCTTGTTAGCTTAATGATTCTGCCAGGATTTTAAGAAAGGCTAGCACTTGGGATTTCATTTTCTCCATTTTCACTTGCTTTTATAGTCATTTATTGTTACTGTTTTAATAAAAAAAAAAAACTTTAAAGACTTTATGTATTAAAATTCTGGTTGAGATTTAGCTTGAATTCCTCCCACTCCAGCACCTATTAATGAATCTATGGGGACTTTGATTTGTTACAGGTTTGTCTGAATTAATCAGAAACTAGATGAGCCATTGCTACAGGTAGCTGCTGTAGGGGGTGGATGGGGAAGCAGTGGCTTTTTTTTTTTTTTTTGACAAACTTAAACCCACTTCATAAGGTTTCTGAGGAATGCTGGTTTTAGGCTCTTGTTTATCTGCTAGCAATCCTTCTGTTTACCTGGACAGAGTTCAGCCTGAGCTGAGCCCAGGCTGCCGTTTACAACATGCGCAGTGGCACTGCCATTTGGGGGACCCACTCTGGAAATAACACAGCTGACCTCTGCAGACTGAAGGTAGTCGGCATACAACAGTAAATTTTCTTTCTGACTTGGCCATTCACTAAACTTCACGTTGCTTCGGCTATCATAGCTGGATAGTTCAATCTGACCAGAGATAAGGGAGCAGCCCAAGGTTTATCAGTCTGGGTAACAGAAGCCGTGCCATTGACCCCATAGCCAATGCCAGGCTAGCCTGGTCTGGGCACACAAGACCCCTTCAGTCTTCAGTACAGTTCCTGAAGTTCCACAGACTGCCGCTTTCTGTTCCTGAGCCTTCTAGACACCTGCCCGTAGGCTGCCCACTGCTTCTGAGATCTGCATGTCCTGCTTCTCGTGGCTCCCAACACAGGGCAGAATCCAAAGAAAAGCAAGGAGTTTAGTTTGAGGCCCTACTATGCATGCCAAGATCTGTGAGGAAACAAGGAGATAGACATGCAATAATAAGACCTCTGCTCTGGGGAGATCAAGATCTGGAACACTCGTCCTGGCCTACAGAAGCTCTCCATTTCCTCCTGTGGCACAGCACCACATGTTGGCATCTTTAGCTTTCGTCTCCTTGCTACTTGCCAAGCATCTGTCACCCCGTTTGCCTGGAGCCTGGCATGGACATGAAGAGTGGCATGGCCAACCCCACCTGGGGCTGAAAAGGCTGTCAGATAAGCTGTTTCTTTGGTGATCACTCCCAGGCATATTTAATAATATTTTTCCATCAACTTGACCCCTGGTTGCTCTTTACCAGTTCCTTCTGTGTCCCTTCAAGTCTCCCCAAATGTCTTCCTGCCAAGGTGCTATGAATCCTCCAGCTCTTCTCCAAAAGGTTGTATGCAACCTTCTCACAGATGTGAACTGGAAAACTTGTGTTCTCACCTCACTCCTCCCCAGATTACAAATATTTAAGTCCAAACTTTTCTCCAGGCCTCTAGATACAAATAAAGACTCGAGACAAATAAAGACCCAAGAAGAGAATTCAGTAAACAGGATGCATCAACAGCCAAGCAGCAGACAGTAGTGAGGTTCAAGAGAAAGACAATCAGAAGAAAGGGGGATGCAGGTAGGATGGGTAGGAAAATACACCTGGGAAGTAACAAGTTGGTTGCTGTTGTATTCAAGTATTGTTACATGACAATCTTATGGAGCTTCAGTTGAATGTGGCTACCTTTTGTTTCTGTCTCCCTTCCTGTGAAAGCCTTGAGAAGCCCTCTCCTCTCTTTGATTCCCTGTGAGACCGAGCTAATGAATTGAGAAACATGACAGGGGGAGACAGGGGGAAACAGGGGGAGGGGGAAGAAAACTGGGAGGGCAGAGGCGGTTCATAGCAAGCCTGGAGGATAGAAAACTTGAGGTAAATTAGGCGCCATCAAAACAGCTCCATGTGTGAAAGATAATGCTCCCTCATTAGTGCTCTTTGTCTGTGATAATTAAGCTTCCACATTAGACTGCAGATAACTGCCCCTCATTTGACACCATTGCTTCAGTTCAGTGGAGATTGGATTGTGGCGTGAAGAGGAAAGGAGACTTGATTCCAAACGTTCTGTGTGTAATGTTAGTCATCGGATATGGAGACCAAGCTGGAAGGAAGTTTCCTCCCTGCTGGGTAGCTTCCACAGTGCTGGAAAGTCTGACAGGCTACTGGGAGAGAGTGTCCTCCAGCCACACACCCTGTGGGTGACAGGAATGGCCAGTTTAGCCAGCTGCGCCCATTGATACGCCAGAGGCATGGAGGTTCGGGGTTGAGTGTTAACCACTTTCTGATTGGATTTAAAGTCTACTGCACAGAAGGAACTCAGGCTTTACTAAGGACCCATGGCTGGGGGCAGGGCTAGGTTCTAAGAGAGAACCTACAATTGTTGTTGTTGAACAGATATCATAATATCACACCTCGTCTAAAACTAAACTGACCTATTCTTCCCTTTCCCCAAACCCCCGGAGGCTTAGGGAGCATCATGAAAAAGGAGGCAGAGAGAAGGTAAGAGTCAGAGGCTGGGGAAGAGTGCTATAAAACGTGCCTTCTGGACATGAGAGAGACTATACCCTTATGACCTCACCCAGCAGTGGTGACTGAACCAATCTGCATTTCATTAATAAAGACGGAAGGGCTCATGGGTGCCACCCTGTCCAGGGAGACTATTGACAGCTCATAGCGGCTTTGGGTACAGCTGACTTTCTTCATTGTTGAAGATGCTAATGAGTGACCTCTATCTATAGTAGATAACCCCCCACACCCATGCCCATGTAGGCAGCACTATTTAAACTCAGAGACACAGAAGGAGGTGGAACAGGGTTCTGGGAAACAAGGTTCCAGCAAGAGAAGGTGGAGGGATGAAACAGGGTTACCAGAGATGAGAAGACAATAAAATCCTTTATATTCATGTGTGAAACTGTCGAAGAATAAAAAGAAAAATGATTAATAAAGAAAAGATGAAGTTAGTATTAATAAAGAAATGACAATAACCCTAATCAGCAACCCGTTGAAGGCTACAATGGACAGGGAGATAGTCACGTGCACTTTATGCAGTTCCCAATTGCTCCCGTGGTCTGGCAGGGCTTCACTATGGAAACGAGAAAATCTTAACCCCAGGCACCAAAGGAAGATCAATGACATGCACACCCCACTACATATGCACAACATGAAGCAGAGGCTGTGCCTCTAGCTACTCAGAGCCTGAAGCACCAGTGTCTTAATATTAGTCGGGATTCTTTAGAAGAACAGAATGTATAGACTGAATCTCTCTCTATGGGAAGGGGATTTACGAGAATGACCTACAGGTTGCAGTCCAGACAATCCAACCATGGCTAGCAGTGAACGGAAAATCCCAAAACCCAGTATTTGCTCAGCTCACAAGGCTGGATGTCTCAGCTGGTCTTCAGTTTATGCCGGAATCCTGATGGAGTCAGCTCTAATGCTACTGGGAAAGGACCTGCTAGCTAGACGAGAGCAAGCGACAAAGAATACAAGCCTCCTTTTCCCATGTCCTTATTTAGGCTTCCAGTAGGAGGTATGTCCCAGATTAAAGTGTGTGTTTCTACCTCAAAGCTCTGGAGTTCAAAGTGGATCCACCTACTTCAGATTAAGCAAAACTCCCTCATAGGTGTGCCCTCCATTTTTGGATTTTAGTGCATTCCGGATGTAGTCAAGCTGACAACCGAGAAGAGCCATCAGACCTGCCTGTAAGGCAGACCCTATGTCCAAATAAAGAAATGAATGAGAAGCCCTAGCGATGCAGCTCAGTGGTCGAATACTTGCCTGGCACACCGATGACACTGTTCAGGTGGGGTCGGCTATATTCATGGGTCCCTAGTTCAAATCCCAAGTTCTAGACATAACGTTCAGTGGTTTTCCAAGCCATCCTCTCCTCACCGCCTGTATCCCAGTAATTCCAGCTCCAGCTAAAGCCCCCCCTCCATCTATTCTCTGCCCAGCCATGTGCTTTCCCGGCTTCCCCTGCTTGCCCTGCTTGCTCTGGCTGACTTGGTTCGAAGAGTGGAGCATACCCTCGCCTCTCGGCTATGCTGGCACATTCTACCTTTTGAGAAGGCAATGGTAGAGGGTGGGATCTAGCTCCTGGATGAATTACATCCTGGGGAATGCTGGTGATGAGGGCCACGTCCTGCCTATAGATAACTGTCTTCCTGCTTCTGTGGCCACAAAATGCTGATCTATAGAGTTTCTTCCTAGTCAGGTCCCACCTCAAGTCCTGACCTCTCACCTTAATTCTACCGGGTCCTTTCTTCCCTAGAGATTTGTTTATCTTTAACATTTAAGATACAGCCCAAAGGGGTTTTTTTGTATCTTTTCATGTAAATAAAAGTCTTTGCTCTCTTTTCCTCCCTAATGAATCAGTCCATTTTTGATTTAAAACTCAGCCACTTTTGAAAATCTTTCCCACATAAAAGTCTTAGTTTCTAAGAAACAAGATGGACTCCCTTAAAGAACAGAAGTGCTGCCAAGTGGTGGTAAGAAGGGAGGGAGGGGGGAGGAAAGGAGGGAGGGAGGGAGGGAGGGAGGGAGGGAGGGAGAGAGAGAGAGAGAGAGAGAGAGAGAGAGAGAGAGAGAATAAAAGTGCCTTTATCAGTTTAGGCTCCTGTAACAGAAGTTTGTAGACTGGGTGGCTTAAATTGCAATCATTTATTGCTCACAGTTGCAGCCACTGGGCAGTCCACAGTAAAGACCCTGGTGAATCTAGTGTTTGGTGAGGGCCACTTTCTGCTTCTGTGGCCAAGAGAAACTCTGCACCTTTCCTGTCTCTCATAAAGCCACTAGTTGGGCATTGGACAGTCGTTCGAGGCTTCCACCCACGACCTAACCACCTGTCACAGGTGCCACCTCCAAATAGCATCACCTCAGCATTAGACTTCTGCAAAGGTCTCAAGGGAAGGTGAGGCATAGGTGTAAGCACTCAGTGCCCAGCAGCCAAATGCTTTTCCTTTGTGATCAGTCAATGGCTTCCTCTGCGACTATATGAGATACTCAAACTTCCAAGGGTTTACTATTTTTTGTTGTTTGTTTGTTTTAATTTTAGAGTTCCCTGATATACCATAACTCTGCTAACTTCTTCCCATGGCTTTTCCATATTCCTGTCATCTCACATAGTAGATCCCATCAATGCTATTTACACAGTCAGTATTTACTTGTCCACAATTTATATGTGTTCTTATCCATGTACTCTTTCCCATTACTTTCTTCATTTTCTCTTTCTGCCCAGCCTGAAGGTTACTTATTGCTTTAAACACTCCTTTCAGTATCATCTTATAGTATTTTGTTGGAAATAAAATATCTCAGATTTTTTATGGATTATTATTTTAACTAGGCAAGGATGCTGTTTGTTTATGCTGCAGAATATTACTTTGACATGTTACTTTTATTTATGCTGTATTTTTTAATTATGAAAATATGTATTGTGTTTGTTTCACTTTGCCTGCCTGAGGCACCTGATTGGTCTAAAAAGGAGCTGAACGTCCATTAGCTAGGCAGAGAAAGGATAGGCAGGGCTAGCAGGCAGAAAGAATAAAAAGGAGATGAAATCTAGGCTCAAAAAGAAGAAAAGGAAGCATGAGAGAAAAAGGGAAGAATGAAGAAGACGCCTAGGGCCAGAAGCCAGGAAGCCATCAGCCAGTCAGACAGCAAGACAATAAGAAAAGACAAAAGGCACCAAAGCAAGAGGTAGATAAAGAGAAACAGGTCAATTTAAGTTAAAAGAACTAGCCAGAAATGTGCCTAACCTAGACTGAGCATTCAAAACTAATAATAAGTCTCTGTGTCATGATTTGGGAGCTGGTTGGTGGTCCAAAAGAAAAATCCTGGTGCTTCCGATTTATTTTGCTGAAAATACCTTTATTTGTAATAATATGTGTGCTTTTCATAGACTCTCGGGCTGTCACTTCCTCTCTTTCAGCCCTGTAAAGCTCCTGTCCCATTGTCCTGTCAGTGTCCCTGTGTGGGGAGGTCACCTACTCATCTTAGCATTGCTCCTTCCCAGGTGGCTGGTGTTTGGGAAGCCGTATGGACTGCTCTTGCCCGGCTCTTTTCCTCACGTTCAGAACCCGCCATGCTTCTTACGCGGGTAAACTAATGCTTTGCTGCAGGTTTAGAAAATTCTTCATCATCATGCTCAGCTGCTGTTTGAGCACCATCGCTTCCCCATTCTGCTCGGTGATACCAACACAGAGGATGACGCAGTTTGGCGAGGCCACTGAGGCATTTGCTTTTTCCTTCATGCCGGATTCATTTTGTGCCTCGATATGTCTACTTTTCCATGACCTGTCTCACTTACTAATCTCCATATCTGTCACCTCTACTTGTTCCCAGTCGTGAACTAGCCATTTCAGATACTGAATTTCCGAAGATTTAGGATAATACTTTTGTTTGATCTTATTTTAGTCTAGTGATTTCCAGTTCTCTGGTAAAGTTCTCAAACTTCTTTTTCCATTAAAAAATAGAATTCCAAAGAAAGTTCATTTTTCCCTTTTCCAGTGAGAAAATGAGGAGGCTGCCTAGCTCAGTCCACCCAGGAGCAGAGGGAACACTGGCTGCTTTGCATGCTTCCTGATGCTTATTGCACTCTGGTTACGCCTTGTCTGGGAGTAAAACTTTGCATAGCTTGGGTTTTGTCAACTTGACACCAACCTAGACTATTTGACAAGAGGGGATCTCAGTTGATGAATTGCCTCTATTAGGTTGGCCTGTGAGCATATCTGTGGGGAATTTTCTTGAATCCTGGATAGTGTGGGAAGGCCCAGCTCTCTGTGGGCAATCCTGTCCCTGGGCAGGTAGCTTTGGGCTAGATAAGAAAGGAAGCTGAATAAGTCAGAAAGCATGTTCCTGCCCAGTGTCTGCTGTGTCCCTGCCTGTGGGTCCCTGCCTTGACTTCCCTTAGCAGTGGACTGTGATCTGGAGCTACAAGCTGCACAAACACTTGCCTTTCTCCAAGTTGCTTCTGGTCAGTGTTTTTTTCAAAGCACAGAGAAGCAAACTGGGAAGTTTCAAGACTCTGAACTGTGACTTGAACCCCCAGGTCACTAGGAAGAACCTAAATTCCAGGACCTATTCCTCTTCCTGAGCACGGTATGTGCAATCCTTGGAGCTCAGACTGAAAGCTATCCTAGCAGTCAGGAGCCAAGGAATACCACGAAGTCTCTCTAAATGTAGCAGCTCACAACTAATGCTCCAGGAAAAGGTTTCCACAATGTAACAACTCTGCCCCAGCAGAGAAGGGTTTCCTAGCTAAAGTGTTATAGCTCTGCTTAGGTCCCCTAGAGTGCCACAGCTGTGCCCTGGCAGGAGAGGGTTTCCCAGAGAAAGTGTTACAGCTCTGCTTAGATCACCCAGAGTGTAACAACTCTGCCTCACCCAGCAGAAGAAGGTTTCCCCAGCTAAAGTGTTACCCTTCTGCTCTGTTCTCTTCTCCATTCCAGGGAAAGTAGTTACTTCTCTGTTCCACTTGCAACAGAAGGTCATCATCCAAACTCCATTCAAGAGATTTATTGGGAAGAGGAGAATCCAGGAGGGTGGCTGCCTCTAAGGTGAGGTAGCAGCAAGCTGAACAGGGTACAGAGGGTATAGGGTTCCTTGGTGGGGTGCAGACCTTTCCAGAGTAGCTTGAAATTGGTGGGTTTTTGCACTCAGGGTTGGTGGGATTCCATGCAGAGGGATTGGCAGGGTTTTGTGCTCAGGGACCTCAGAGATTGGTGGGACTTCAATCACTTTTCCCAAGTCATGGTCAGAGGGTTTTTCATCGACCCTTTCACCCTGCAGTATGACTACAGAAAATGTGGTTTAAATGTAGTATTCTTAGATTCTTAACCTGCTTCCCCATAGATAGAACTTCAGAATACTACATAATGCTTGAGAGGAAAACTGAACTTTGTTCAAAGTTCCCAAGCTCCTAAGTTTTCACTGAAGCAGCCCCATATGATCACACACACACACACACACACACACACACACACACACTTCTCTTTCTATCTGAACTGAGATGGATTCTCAGTCTCTCTTTCTTATCCATAATGGTTTAAAGAAACCACAGGGAAAATTCATCAGCTTATTCTTAGCTTTTCTCTCTGGCCACTCAAGAGTCTCCAACTCCCCCTCTACTCCTCTGACTCTTCCTTCTCTTCCTCCTGTTCTTTCTTCTCCTCCTCCTCCTTCCCCCTCTTTTTCCTCCTCCTCTTCCTGCTCTTCCTCCTCTTCCTGTTCCTGTCTCCACCCTCTTACTCTGCCTGTATCTCATCTTCTTCCTTCTCATCCTCCTCCTTTTTGATCTTCCTCCTCCCTTTTTATGATGCTGGCCTCACAAATGCTAGGTAATTGCTTTACCACTGATCTATATTTCCACCCTAAATCCTCTAAACAAATTATTCTTATTATTTTCATTTTGATGTGTTGTATGCTCTTGCAGAAACATTGATCTCTTTGTAGAACCTTACCCCACATACTTTCAATAGCACATTCTTTTCCTGAAATATGGGTATTCCCATATTTTCCCACTTTATTGCTTTGCTGGATTTTTCTAAATTACCCAGCCTGTTATAGATATTCATCGATTATCTAAACAATACTATGAAAGCCCAACCTGCAAACATACAGAAATCTAGGCTTTTTTTTGATCCAGAAACTTTCACATCTAAAAAAAATCTTCCCTGAGGTCAAGGTAATCCTTAGGATATTTTAGAATTGTATTGCTCCTTTGAAGCTTTAAAAAGTTGAGGTCACAGTCTTAGCTGAAGATTTGATTTGGTCTATCAAAGCCTCCTTTCCCTTGTACATGCCCAGCTTCCACTCAGCCCTTGTCAGTTCTGGGAACCCAGGTCTTTGCTGAATCCTGGAAGCAGTCCAGCACTGGGGAGGGAGAAAAAGAGCCTAGGCTGTAGAGTCTATCCCTTCTTCCTTCAAGAGACCTTAAAGATAGTCCCTGTTCCCATATTCTTACATCACATATGGGAAATACAGAACTCAAAGAGCTCTTGTCCAAATTGCGTAACTAGTAATCATCAGCAAATTATGAATCTCCACACACAATCCACCCCCTAGATGCCACACACCAATCCAGATCAAGTATGGCTTTCACCCTGGGTTGTTCTCCAAAAATATTATGAGGAGAAGGGGCATGGGAGGCTATTCAGTTCTTTCCTACAGCTATCTCACATTGGAAAACAGCACATCTGTGTACTGAGACCATTCAGAAATGTCAGTTTTAAAGATACCATTTCCTTCTAAGTTTTCAAGTCACCAGAGAGTCCCTTGAAACAGGAAGCACCCAGGCAGCTGACACAGGGTTACTTTTGGCACAAGGTTATGAGTCCCACCAAGCAGGAGCACATGTATCTCTAAAGGAAGAGCTCTGGAGGAGCTGAGAATCCTCCCCGGTGTGGAGAGAAGAGAGCTGGGGAAAGAAGCAACTCTGCTCCTGTGGCAGAAGAAGGAATACCCCCGAGAGGATAAAAGTCTTCCAGGCTCCTTCTTGGAACCAGGGTTTCCTTTGGTGGGGGGATCTGGAAGAGTTCTTTGGAGGCAGAGATCTACCTCTGTTTGACACTCGGCAATAGCTTCTGTTGTTATTTTAAACTGTGTAGACCTAGACAATGTGAATGGTGTGGATGTGGCTTATAATAGCAATACCACACACATAGGGCCTCTAACAGTAAACCACATTTCTCAGCTAGTGAGAGTTATCATGCTGACTGTTCTAAGTGATTTGCCTAAATTTCAAATCTACCATTCCAGTGACATTTGATGGTGTTATTCCCATTATCAGGGAAATACACAAAATTAAGCTCCTTGCCCAAACTCACTCCTTTAAATTCTTACTTTCTATTCTGTGGCTTAATCTGTGTACAGAGAGAGAGGTGACGATAGAAGGCTCACAAACTGCAGCCTGCCGTCATTTGAAATTGCCGAGGCACCAGCGAGAGTTGATGGTGATTAAGTCTGTGCACATCACGTGACCTCCATCCTCACTGCATCTGGAGAGCCAAATAGCTGTTATAAATTACAGAAAGTCTTTTTTTTTTTTCACAGTTCAAGAGAGGGAGTGTGGTCCTGCCATTTGAACTCATGGGGCAGTAGCCCTGCTCATACAGCTGTAGAGGCCCCACCCCACCTTAGCCTTTGGCAGTTGGCCCATCAGCTCAATGACTCTGGGCCTGATTTGCATGCCCAAGGCTCATCCCAATTACCCTCCAGCTGAAACACACTCTGGTAGCCTTGCTGCTATGGGATTGCAAGGACTACCCTATCTCCATGATGTCAGGCCCTGATATGGACTCTCCACAGAGATTCTATTACCAAGCAAATCCTCTTCTTAGGATGTACAGCTCATATGGGCATGCTTTGAGACCAGATAAAAGTAGCCCCCTCTCCAGAAATTTGCTCGATGCATTTTATATCATACCAGGGCTGGATAGTAGTGCACATGAAGAGCCAAGAAGCTGAACAATGGCACAGAAAGGGACAAGATCAAGTCCATTTCCTGGTTCATAAATAGGTACATCTCCGCTGGGCCCTCACAGGGAGCATGGCAGCTTTCTGAAGCATTTTTTAAAATGGCACTCATTCCATCGATGAGGGAGGACTTTGTTCTGATGGTTTTAATGATATCTTTGTAACATTACAGCGATGATCAGATTCTGGAGGAACATAAACACCAAGTCATCATAGATACGCAGCCTGCCTTCTCTGTACCTGGCAAATGCAGACTCCAAAGAATGCAGGTTCTTCATTCCCCTGCTGCAATATCTAAAGTCCTGGGTGAATGAAATGAGGGCATGCACTTAGCGTATGCTGGAGGAGAAAGGTTTATATAGATATGAAGGTGAGGAAAGACAGAGGCTCCTGGGAGGGTCCAGACTGGACCAGCCCATGAGAAGTGGGGAGAGGACAATAAAGGAAAAGAAAGGGAGAGGAGAGAGGGCAAGTGAATCAGAAGAAAAGACGAGGACCAAGATGCCAAGAGTGGAGCCAAGAGGCCAAGAGAGCCTGTAGTCAAAATGGCTGGACTGTCCATGAAATAGAAGCTGGCGAAAGGGAAGGAAAACCCAGGCAGGCTCTGGACTAGAGAGAAGTGCTGAGTGGAGCCACAGGTACTGAGCTGTACTTGTTCCAGGCTTATTTGGGACCTGACACTAGAAAACTATTTCTTTCCTTGAATATCCATTAATCCACCATCATCTATCTACCATTTGGTTATTATCCCATAGTGACACATAAAAATCATGAATATCTAAGCATTGATGATTTTTTCACTGAAAATGAAAATCAATATGAAGACTAGGAAGAGAAACCATGAGATTAATCACTAACCACAAGTTCACATGGTCTGAATCTCAGTTTTATCTGAGATTAGTGTGATTCTAGGCATGTCATCTCCTATAATATCTTTATATTCTTCAGTAAGAATATAGCTGAATAGCTATCCTTTCTTATTCCCAATGAAGATCAGAGTCACAGGGAATGTAAAAGGATGGTTGAGGGCAGGTACCATCAACAGGAAGGATGGATTGATGGCCCCAGGTACCTAGAATAAAAACAGGGATGCACTGAAACAAGATTTCAGGGGGAGGAGACTTTGTACTGAGTGTAGTGGTGCATGCCTGTTATTCTAGCACTTAGGTGGCATAGGCAGAAGGATAGTAATTTTAAGGCTAGCCTGGACCACAAAGCAAATTTCAAATTAGGCTGGACTTCAAAGCAACACCCCATTCCCCCCAAAGTCAAATAAAAACAAAGGCCAAGAGAATTTTAAAGGCCCATTAGCAGCTTATAGAGCTGATATTAATGTCCTCACTTGAGTAGACACATTCAGGAGGCAAAAATTCTTTCAAGGCACCAGGATTGTCATGCTCAGCCCACAACTATATTTAACTAAACTAGAGAGGAATTTTGGGCTGAAAGTGCTACAAGCAAAGAAAGGTTTTTTGGGATAATCAAACTATAGTCTTTGAAAGTAACATGGAGTGAGAGACTGATTCTGTTAGGAACAGAAAGTAAGCTGCCGTAAGGAAAAGGCGGCGGGACAGCCTCATAGCTGAGGTTCTCTGTGCAGCGCTCTGTGCAGTGCTGGAAGTGGTAGAGCCAGCAGAGCACACTGGGAAATGGCTCCTCCTAGTAAAGGGAACACTCAGTGATAACTTGGGTATTATTTTAATCTCCTTTTCTGTTTCTATGATTTAATTGTCTTCACTACACCTGGAAAGTGACCACAGCCCCGGGCTGAGAACTTGACTGCAGAGCCTATAAGATGATAAAAATCGCCATTTAAAGTCATTAAGTGTTGAAGTCAATTACTACACAGTAGTCGATAATGGGCATACTCCAGAAGATGATTTCTGTGTCTATGGGAAGGTCTCAGGCCCACGCAAACCTCAGCTGGAGATTCCAGTAACGGCAGTCCACCAACCACACAGGTATCTCACCTGTGAGAGTCACTCAGTTGAGGATCTTTTTGTCTATGATGTCCCTTTTGGGGGCCCTGATACCCAGGACTCTAATCTCTTGCTGGGTCATCCAGTATATACTCCTTCCTCTGTTCACTCCTCCACTTAGCTATACCACTGGCTCTCTGCTAAATCGCCTTTGAAAGCTATTTCTACAACATACAGTGGATCTACTTTATGTTTCTCGACTTCCAAATTGCTCTTGTCCCTGCTCACAAGGAAAAGATACATCACATAGTTTTAGATGTATTTATATCATTTCTTCTTTTCTTTTAAAATTTTTCTTTACCTACCTACTCCTTTGGGTCCAATTCACCTCTTTCAGAAAGGTAATCCTTGAAGGATGGGTGAATTGGAACTATGCTTGCCAAAAATTTTTCTTTCTCCTTTGAGATCATAATATTTTGTAACAAATGAATATTTTGAGAATAACTTGGATATTAATTCTAATGGCCTCTTGGCCTCTTCTGTTTCTAAGTTTTTAATTGCCATGGTTGCCATTCCTTTCTTCCCATGCACAGTTGACAAGGTATAATAACAACAACCAAATACTCGTTGTAACAAAAATGTAACAAAATAGATGTAGAAAAACATATCCTTAAAGCATTTCTACATCCCTAGTGATAAACATAGTCCACTGGGGCTTTATTGATCTAATTATAACATGTTTTGACCTGTAGTCTTGAAGAACAATTTTTCTAATCTTTAACACATAAAGAAAAAAAATTAGGGAAGTCAGAACACTCAAGGTTATTATTCCAACTCAGGGGCTAATTAGTTTGTAAGCAGCCAGGAAAATTAATTTTCTTGTTAAGATACAGAAACGTCGCTGCACTGTTTTGGGGGACTAAACAGATGATGCTCATGAAGCACTGCACATGGAAGACAGGATAGATGCAGTGCCACATTCAGCCCAGAGGAGACATGTGACGGGCGTCAGGCACAGTGGACCCTCAGTTCCTCAGCTCATCATTTTCAAGTCGGTTTCCTCACTTATAAAAATAGGATCCAGTAGCCCTCCTGGAGCCAGGGTCTGTGTTGACATCCTTGGTTCCTGTTACCATTGAGGGCCATGCTGATTCCAGAGGTCTGGGCTGCCACCTAGGGCCATGTTGGTGTGCGGGGACGATGCTATCACTAGGGCTGTGCCATCTCGGTAGCCTGCGCTGCCACCTGGGGCCATGGTATCATATGGGCCAAGGATGTTGCAGAGGACCGTGTCAGGGTCCAAAGTCCTATAGCAGTGAAGGTCTGTTACCACCAAGAGCCGTGAGAATGCCCAGGGTCAGGTCAACCACCTGAGGCCAGGTTAGTATCCAAAGTCCATGATGCAGCTGGGGCCGTGCAGATTTGAGTGGCTTGTACTACTGTCCAATGCCATGGTGAAGTCAGGGCCAGTCGGCCGCAGAGGACCTTGTCTGGGTCTATGCCCCTACTGCAGCCAGTGTCTGCGTTGATGTACAAGGCTCCTGTTACCATCGAAGGCTGTGCAGACACCTGAGGTCTGGGCTCATGGTGGTGTCCAAGGTCCATACTACTGCTGGGAACTGGGCCAATCTGAGAGGCCTGCACTGCTGCCTGGGGCAATGGTGACATCTAGACCCGGCTGCTGCTGTGAACCGTGTCTGGGTCCACGGTCCTACAGCAGCTGGGGTCTGTGCTGAAGTCCGAGTCCCATATTGCCACCAGAAGACACAAAGAAGTCTAGGGTTGGGTCCTCAACCTGAGGCCAAGGTGGTGTCCAGGGGCCATGCTGCTGCCAGAACCATCCCAACCTGAGTGGCCAGTGTTTCCACCCAGAACCATCCCAACCTGAGTGGCCAGTGTTTCCACCCCAGATCCACTGTCATCGGGACCTAAGCTGCTGCCGAGGGCCAAGTCTGGGTCCGTGGTCTAGCTGCAACTGGGGTCTGTGTTGAGGTCTATGGCCTGTGTCATCTCAGGGGGTCATAGGAACCATGTGAGAAGAAATCAGAGAGTCATGCTCGGCCAGCCCCACCCTTCACTGGCCCAGGGAAAATTGGCCTTGCTCCTGGCTAGACACTGCACCAAAAGAGCTGGTCCAGACTCTTACAGGAGAGCTGGCCCTGCACTCAAGAGAGATGGCCCCACTCCTCTCCACAGGCAAGGGTGAACCAACCCTGAGGGGAGGAGTGTAGGGAAACTGACTCTGCCCCCTTGCCTGAGGTGGGTGGCCCCAGTGGTTTGGAATGACAGCTCAGCTACTACCCACAGCCACCCCAATAGGATCTGAAGAGGCTAGTCCTGTAGAACACAGGATCTCCATGACTCAGGGCAGCTGCAGGATGTCCCAGAGGAGTTCTGCTGAGGATCCAGTGATGATGGTGTACCAGAAACCAGAGGCCTTG
Source organism: Arvicola amphibius (assembly GCF_903992535.2). Classification (NCBI taxonomy): domain Eukaryota; kingdom Metazoa; phylum Chordata; class Mammalia; order Rodentia; family Cricetidae; genus Arvicola; species Arvicola amphibius. The sequence continues at coordinate 91,990,853 of NC_052049.1, read as the reverse complement.
AACCAGACCTGTGACTCATTGCATTGAATGTTTGCTAGTAAAACTGATTGGAGAAAGGGTGTCCTGTGTGACACTGAGGCCCAGTGACACCAGGAGAATGGAGAGCTGCTGCAGAGTCAGGAAAGGAGAGCCGAGTCTGGGTTTTGTTTGTTTGTTTGTTCGGGGTTTTGTTTTGTTCTTGTTTTTGTTTTTGTTCATTTGCTTTCTTTCTTTGTTTTGGTTTGAATTGATTTTTTTAAAACTTTTCCTTTGTGGGGGAACTGCAGGGATAAGGGGAGGATATGGAGGGACTGGGAGGTGAGCAGAATTAGGGTACATGATGTGAAACTCCCAAAGAATCAATAAAGAAAGTTAAATTTTTAAGAAAAAAATTGAATCCCTGCTCAAATAAATCTATGCTCAGTGCAATTATAACCAACAGGCAAAGGATTTTTTGTTTCTTGACATGTTAATTTGACATTTATCAAAACAGAGGTTCAACAGTCACATAAACTAGAACAGATTCTAAATATATAAAACATTATAAAATAGAATTGTACAAGTACGGGAGGAACTGACTGGGTACCTGTGCAAAACACAGAAGAAAATTCTAGAAGCTGAAACAAGGAAGTAGACAGGCTACAGCCCTTGGGACCCAGAGAAAGACAGAAGAGGAATTGCCAGGTTTCTTAGGCTTCCCTGTTGCCCAATACATATACTGAGAGCTGGGGAGACTGGGAACCCCAAGGGCTGATGGGAGCAGATGGGACAAGAAGAAAACGCCTTCCCCCTGGTGCCCAGTGACAAAATGGTAACCATTCAGGAAATAACAGTCCTTTTCCCATACAATGGAGTGAGAAATTCAGGATTTGACACCATCCAGGAACTCACCAGCACAATCCAATGGGGGCACCTAAAGTTTACATTCACCAGGCTATAGGATGTTTCATAAGTGCCCTGCCGGAGTGCTATCTGAGAAGACTAAAGGAAGCCTGGGACTTCCCTGTGCACTTGGTAGTAAAAAATATATCAAGCCCCATATATTGGTGGATATGTAGTGCCCTTGTCCTGCTGGGTGGATCTCAGCAGAGCTCTGACAGAAACCTTAATTTCTTCTGAGCAGCAGTGGTAATATGGAGCCTCCACCCAAGTGGTATCTGTGGAGGCTTAATGGGGAAGATGGCCTTCCCAGTCTAGCAGTAATGACTGACACCACACACCACCTGGCAGTGCAGGTTCAAAGAAGGCCAGGGACTCTTGGCTGCATAGTAACCCCCACTCATCATTCATTGCTGAAGTCCTGAGACCAGGACCTTTAAATGGCACCTTTACCATGTGGGGAAACAATAAAAATAATGGTAGATTTCCAAAATATCTAGAAGAAAAGGAACACACATTTTTCAAATGGTAAAAGAGAAAACAAAAACTACCTCCAAAACAATAAAAAAAAAAAACCTGTTTGCCTCAAATTCTGTTTCTAGCCAAAACAAAAAAAATAAAAGTTATGGAGTTAACAGGAAATATATTTCACCACAAAAATAACTGAGAAAATGTGTGACCGTGGGCCACTTAGAATGGCTAGAGAGAGGTTTAAGGCTGAAGATTTAGCATAGCCTTTAAGAGTCCATACTGCATTGTCTGTCATAGCCAGAGCCTGGAAACAACCTGAATGTCCTTGACCGAAGAATGGATAAGGAAAATGTGGTACATTTACACCATGGAGTACTACACAGCCAAAAAAAAAAAAAATAACAACATCTTGAATTTTGCAGGAAAATGGATGGAGCTAGAAATCATTATTTTGAGTGAGGTAACCAGACACAGAAAGACAATTATCACATGTACTCACTCATAAGTGTTTTTTAAACATAAAGCAAAGAAAACCAACCTACAAATCACAATTCCAGAGAACTTAGACAACAATGAGGACACTAAGAGAGACTTACATAGATCTAATCTACATGGGAAGTAGAAAAAGTTAAGATCTCCTGAGTAAATTGGGAGCATGGGGACCTTGGGAGAGGGTTGAAGGGAGAGGAGAGAGACAGGGAGGGGAGCAGAGAAAGATGCAGAGCTCAATAAAAATCAATACAAAAAGTTGCCTCCTAAGTGCTTTCTAGCAGCACTGAGAAGATAGATGATGATGATAGATGATAGATAGATAGATGATAGATAGATAGATAGATAGATAGATAGATAGATGATAGATAGATGATAGATAGATAGATAGATGATAGATAGATAGATAGATAGATGATAGATAGATAGATAGATAATAAGATAGATAGATAGATAGATCGATAAGATGCTAGATAGATCGATAGATGATAGATAGATAGATTAAGATAGATAGATAAGATAGATAGATAAGATAGATAAGATAGATAGATGATAGATAGATAGGATAGATAGATAGATGATAGATAGATAGATAGATAGATGATAGATAGATAGATGATAGATAGATAGATGATAGGCAGATAGATAGATAGATAGATAGATAGATAGATAGATAGATAGATAGATAGATAGATAGATAGATAGAGGAGAGAGAGAGAGAAAGACAGCTTTTATACTACTCCCAAGTTTCTTTCCCAGCTCCCACATAGAAGGCTCCCAACTACCTATCTCTTTAGCTCCAGGGGTCTGATGCCTTTGGCCTCCACAGGCACCTGTACTCACTTGTACAAACACCCCACACAGGACCATCACACACACAAAAGAAACAATAAAATTAAAGGCTGGAGAGATGGCTCAGCAGCTGGAAGCTCTGGCTGCTCTTGTAGAGGACCTGGGTTCAATCTGCATCAACCTCATGGCGGCTCACAACCCTCTATAACTCCAGATCCTGGGAATCCAGTGTCCTCTGGCTTCCAGGGCACTGCACACACTACATTACTTCTTCCTTTCCCATTTTTGGCCTTGATGTGTCTTTCTGTTGTCTAACTGCCCTAAGACTTTAACATGATATTGAATCGGATTTTAAAAAGTGAACACATACATCCATGTGCCAAAGCACTTGAGCACATAAAAGTAAATAATTTTTTTTAATTTTGAGTTAATTAAAATTTAAAATGAAATTACTTGCTATTGTAGCCATTATACATTAAATTTTCTAATCCATAAACATGAGAGATTCATTCTATTTTCTAGCAACTTCTTCCATTTCTTTTTTTACAGTGTTTTAAAGTTTTTGTTGTAGAGGTTTTCCAGCTCTTTGGTTGGAATTATTTGAGAAATTTTTTGAGGAATTTTTGAGTGTAGTTTTTAATAATTTCTTTCTCAGCATCTTTCTTCTTAGCGTATAACACAGCTATTGAGTTTTGTATGTCAGTTTGTATCCTGAAATTTTGCCAAAGGTGTTTTTAGATATAAGAATGTGTTTGTCTTCAGGGTCTCCTATGGGGAGAATCATGTCATGGAAAAATATGGATATGTTTATGTCTTTGCCTCTTCTTACTGTTGTCTAATTACCCTAGCAAAGACTTCAACACTATAATGATTAAGAGTGGAGAAATGAACACCCTCATCTGATTCCTGATTTTGATAGAAGTACTTTCAGTTGTCCCCATATGTTGTAATGTCAACTGTATGATCATCATATGTAGCACTTATGTTGAGTTACGATTCTTCTATTCCTAGTTTCTTCAGGTGTTTTTTTATGATAAAAAGGAATGTTGAACTTTTTGAAAAAGATTTCTTTACATCTATTGAAGTGATCATGTGATTTCTGTCTATTTATGTGATCCATTATATTTATTGATTTGCATATATTAAACCACCCCCATGTCTTTGGAATGAAACTAACTTGGTCATGTTGAATGGCTTTTCTGATGTGTTGTGAGTTTGTTTTGCAAATATTTTACTGAGAATTTTAAAAATTTCTGTTCACTGGGGAGATTGTCCTATAATTTTCTTTTTGTTGTGCCTTTATTTGGCTTTACCGTCAGAGTGATGGCTTCTTTGTGAAGAGTTTTGAGACATTTCTCGCCTTTCTACTTTATGGAGTAGTTGGAGAAGCATTAATAAGTTATCTCCTCTTTAAAAGTCTCATGAAATCGATTAGTGACTATGTTGGGGAAGCTTTTATTATATTTCAATGCTCCTGCTTGCTATAAATCTGTTTAGGTTGTTTATTTAATTTTCATTTAACTTTGACAGCCATATGAATCTAAGAACTCATCCATTTCTTCTAGAATTTTCCAAGTTGTTGGAATTTAAGTTTTTAAGATGTGTGTCAACTACATTGATATCTGCTGTATTGTCTTCTTTTTCATTTACAGTTTTGTGAATTTGTGGCACTTTATTTGGGTCATTTTGGCGATAGGCCAAATTTACAAATGGGACTTAATGAAATTAGAAGTTTTTGTATAACAAAGGAAATTATCAAGTGAAGAAACAACCTAACAACGGGAGAAAAAATTTGCTAGCTGTGCTCCTGATGTAAAATTAATATTTTGATTATAAGGAACTAATAAGACTTCAAACGACCCAGCCAATACATGGCCTAATAAAATGAACGGAGAGTTCTCAAAAGATGAAGTAAAATGGATGATAAACAGACTTAGAATGTTCACCATCATAGACATTAAAGAAATGCAAATTAAAACTACATTCAATCTGCTTCTCACCTCAGTTAGAATGGCGATCATTAAAAGAAAATGGCAAGTGCTAATGAGGATGTAGACAAAAGGAGTCCCTGATACAATGTGGATATGAATGCAAATTAGTCCAGACACTATGGAAATCAGTATGGAGGGTCCTCAAAAGACTAAAAACATATCTAGAATATGACCCAGTTATATGACCCTGCGCATTTACCCAAAGGACGCAAGGTCAACATGTCACAGAGGTAGCTGTGCATCACAATGGCCTAGTCAATGCATGTCAACAGAGAAAACCAGGTGAATGCACAGTCTCTCTTCTCCCTCTGTCCCCCCAAATCTAGTACCCCAGTCTCATCCCCAGATCTGCAGCCAGACACTTGTGGCAGCCTTCCCTACCCCTTCCCGTTCCCGTCTCTGTGGATCCCACAGATCTTCCTCTTCTAAATCTCTTCTAAATCCCCTGTCCTGTCTTGTTGCTCTATTCCAGCCCCAACCCCAGAAGACTCCCTGCTAACCCAAGAACCACTCCACTCAGGCCAATGAGTAATCCAACAGCAGATTCACATCTCTCCTACTTCTCCCCATCCAATCCCCCAGGCTCATCATTGTACCCATGGTTATACAATGCAGACATGAATGAGACAGCCACTGGCGTATACTATGAGCATCCTGTTTTTTTGTACACTACCTCTGCACAATGTAGCCATCAAGAGACGCTGGGTGGAGAGGGTACACAGGGTCTCCCTGATAATATTTTTAAAAAATTTATTTAAACCTTTAAGTTGTACCCAAATAAAGATGATTTAAGAAGAAACTATATAAAAATAAAAGAATGCAACTATTTATGAGTTTGTTGAATGTACTGCACTGGGTAGGTTAAAACAAGTGAATGACCTTATATTTTTCCCCAACAACCCCTAAGCAAACTCCATGGGTGTCTCCCTTTACCTGTTTTGTCAGCATGTTGAACAGATACCTATTCTTTAAAAACTTTTGGGAGTCTTAGTCCTACTAAGAAGTCTAGTCCATGTTAGACCTGCCCAGAATCCTTCAATTCTGTTGAGTCCAAGTCAGCTGGGGGAGGAAGTAATGAGCCACAGAATGGCTCTAACAGAAGCACCAAATATCCTTTGTGTCATAACCAGTGCTGGCAATGGTACACACTTAGTTATAGAAGGCTCTCTGGTATGGCAAACACCAAAGTTCTGTGCCTTACTAATGCTATCACTTTAATTTGGTAGAAAGCCAAACTCTAGGCCCGTCTTATAAGGTCATCTGCACAACTCTCAACGGCCTCTATGCTGTTCCTTTAGCTGCTGCTCTCATATTCTGGGTCCCTCAGCTGGAAAACGACCCTGGAGAACTTAGGATGGTATCCTTTCTTTCTCCCCAACTGGAAGAGGCAGTGGAGAGGGACGAGTGGGTCTCGATGCTTTGGGAGGGGCCCATTTGTCCCCGCCTTTAGCAGTAGCAACATTTCCATGCTCCCATTCTTCCATGTGGTTATAAGGTGTACCAGTTATTTGTCTCACGATCTCCTGTGACATTCTGCATTCTCTTTTTTTTAAATCTAATCTTTTAAAAAAAACAAACAGAAGACCTTTTATTTTGAAACAATTGCAGATCTATGTGAACTGTTAAAAATATTACAAAAACAGTTCTGTGTACCAGGAGGCTTGAACTCAAGACTTGAACTCAAGTTTCCTGAGATGCATACCGCTGAGAACTCAATGTGACTGGGGAGATCATCTGAGTCAATGGACTAGATTCCTGGCTTTGCCATCTAGTGGTCACAGATGCTTCCAGCTAACACACACCCTTCTAGCGTACATTTTGCTCACCTGGAAAGTATAGAAACAAATACCTCAGTGAGAATGATCATGGTACAGAGAATGCTGATGTCCTATAGGAGGTTTCTAAGTCACAATTTTGGAGGAGAAAAAGGTTTCTGGCAAATAAAAAAATGATATATTCCTTTTTCTGCTATTCTCAATGTAATCCAGTAAAGAAAGCCTTCTGACCACTCTGTGCTCCTTCTGGCAGAGACCATTCCTAGGGCGTGCAGGAAGAAAGCTAGAACCCGACAGATTCTGAGCCAGGCCCTCTCTAATCGCATAGTCTTTCCCCTGACTTCACATGAGGATTTTATCCTTCTATGCTCTTTATATACATTTAAATATGTTTCTGTTTTAAAGAGCTTCAGACCTGTGGGAGCTTGTTCTAAAAGAAGGGGATGATAAACGCCTCCATATTTTCTATATATAAATGTCAGCAAAGCTTAAAAAAATCAGGCACAGAGCCTGCCAGCCTTCATCTCTTGGAAATGACAACAGAGGCTGCCTCTGGCTTCAAAGCATCTAATTTGTAAGTTGTTCAACCACTTTCGTAAAGGGCAAGCAGGGAGGGCTGCTGGAAGGGGTTATCCAACCGCATTAGCATTTTCACAGTGACTTAATGAGGATGGATTGTCTTCATTTTACAGCCCATGAAACAGGGGTTCAGAAAGATTAAGCAACTTTTTCAAGGTCATATTAGCTGTTAATAATAAACCGGGAAGAGAAAGCTGGCTTTTTCTGACTGCCAATCTTAGGCTCTCAGCTCAAGCTGCAGGAGGCTAATGAATTAGCCAAGAGTAGATAGGAGCACTTTGAGTAGAAAACAATATAACAAAATGAAAAGAATCAGTTAAGTTGTACATCTAGAGAAACCAAGACCAGGGTTGAACAATAACCATAGAAACAAAGGACAAGTGGCATCAGATGGACCACGTCTGCCCTGCTCTGGCTTTAGTTTTTCTCAAGGTCATCTGTATGACTTGGAGTGACTTGAGACCTACCCTCCTCCTCAAGCATGGTAAATACACCATGAGAGTTAATACTAAGTGTCACTTTGACAGCATCTAGAATCACCTAGAAGACAAACCTTTGGGTATGGCTAGAAGGGAGTTTCTAGACTGAGGTGAGAAGCCCCAGACTAAATGTGGACAGCACCATTCCAAGGGATAGGATCTAGACTCATTAAGAAAGAAAGAAAGAAAGAAAGAAAGAAAGAAAGAAAGAAAGAAAGAAAGAAAGAAAGAAAGAAAGAAAGAAAGAAAGAGAAAGAGAGAGAGAGAAAGAAAGAAAGATAGAAAGAATGAAGGAGGGAGGGAGGGAGGAAGAGAGGGAGGGAGGGAGGGAGGGAGGAAGGAAGGAAGGAAGGAAGGAAGGAAGGAAGCAACTATGTGGTTTGCCAAAGCAAAATCCAACATGTCTGAGAAATATGCTACAGAGCCTGAGGGATAGTACCTGGGCCTCCCTCCTTCCTATTCACACACAGGAGGCATAAGAATTGAAGAAGCTTCTCTCTGGGATAGTGTCTTTGTCTGGTATCCCAGCATGTAAACAAAACTCTTTAACAGAGAGATAGATAATAACAAGTAATTGTGGATCTAATAAAAAGGATGGTGCTATTTCTCTGGCAGGGATGGAGAAGAAAACCAAGTGGGCACCAGTATTCATCTCTTCCTGCTTCTCAACGGCAGAGCTAATGCAACTAATTGCCTCATATTCTTGCAACCATGACTTCTTCATCCTCAAACTGTGAGCCAAAATAACTCCTCTCTCTTAAACTCCTTTGGTCAGATATTTTGACACAGAAACGAGAAAAATAATTAAGACACACATTAAGGGTCAATCTAGGCTCTGCATCAGCTTCCTGGACTAGGAAAAGGCTGCCAGAGAGGCTGCAATCCTTCTCCTTGCACCTAATGTGTAGCAGGAGACACACTGAAGAAGTCTATTTTGGGCTTTGTCTAACATGACACCAGCAGGTTACAGCAGGCCTTCAGGAGGTCCTTATGGTTTGCTTCATTTGATTACCTCTATATCCCTATATTATTCACAGAACACTGAGAATACTCCCACCACAATTCAAGGTCCTATTTTCAGTTAGTGTTGTTCAACCATTTGTACAGTAAATCTTCTTTTAGGCTAGGAATTTCTAAGTCAACATCAGTCTGTGTTTATTAACCAAGGTCATACCGCCTATGAAGTTAAAAAAGACATGGCTCTTTGAAGGTAGACCAGTTGCTCATAGAAATATGTCTTAAGTTACTGACCATAGACCAGAGTCTGGGTCAGTTAGATTTTTGCCATATAGTTTTTCCCCACTAGTCCAGTGGTCAGTCACTTTATCTGTAGATTTCCAGATGGTAAATATTTTAGGCTGTATGGGTCACACGGTGCAATTACACCTACTCAGCTCTGTCCTTATACCACAAAAGTCACCTCAGACAATTTGTGCATAATAAGCTGGTTGTGTAGCAATGGAACATTATTTATAAAACAAGCAGTTGACCATATTTGACTGTCTGCTGTGTTTTATCATCTTCTAGTAGAGCATGATTGGTTCCTGCATGTCATTGTCCTCAGTTGGCTTTCATATTGCTCTAACACTCCTCCAGAAGCCCGGTGCCAAAGCACTTGTCTGCCTT